>NC_079362.1:75158183-75779433 GCF_029582105.1 Oenanthe melanoleuca | reverse complement strand
ATGGTGTTGGGATATGGCTGAGGCTGTTGGGATGTGGCTGAGGGTGTTGGGATGTGGCTGAGGGTGTTGGGATGTGGCTGAGGGTGTTGGGATGTGGCTGATGGACGTTGGGATGTGGCTGATGGACGTTGGGATGTGGCTGAGGGTGTTGGGATGTGGCTGAGGGTGTTGGGATGTGGCTGAGGGTGTTGGGATGTGGCTGATGGACGTTGGGATGTGGCTGAGGGTGTTGGGATGTGGCTGAGGGTGTTGGGATGTGGCTGATGGACGTTGGGATGTGGCTGAGGGTGTTGGGATGTGGCTGAGGGTGTTGGGATGTGGCTGAGGGTGTTGGGATGTGGCTGATGGACGTTGGGATGTGGCTGAGGGTGTTGGGATGTGGCTGATGGACGTTGGGATGTGGCTGATGGACGTTGGGATGTGGCTGAGGGTGTTGGGATGTGGCTGAGGCTGTTGGGATGTGGCTGAGGCTGTTGGGATGTGGCTGAGGGTGTTGGGATGTGGCTGATGGACGTTGGGATGTGGCTGATGGACGTTGGGATGTGGCTGAGGGTGTTGGGATGTGGCTGATGGACGTTGGGATGTGGCTGATGGACGTTGGGATGTGGCTGAGGGTGTTGGGATGTGGCTGATGGACGTTGGGATGTGGCTGATGGACGTTGGGATGTGGCTGATGGACGTTGGGATGTGGCTGAGGGTGTTGGGATGTGGCTGAGGCTGTTGGGATGTGGCTGAGGGTGTTGGGATGTGGCTGAGGGTGTTGGGATGTGGCTGAGGCTGTTGGGATGTGGCTGAGGCTGTTGGGATGTGGCTGAGGCTGTTGGGATGTGGCTGATGGATGTTGGGATGTGGCTGAGGGTGTTGGGATGTGGCTGATGGACGTTGGGATGTGGCTGAGGGTGTTGGGATGTGGCTGAGGCTGTTGGGATGTGGCTGAGGCTGTTGGGATGTGGCTGATGGTGTTGGGATGTGGCTGAGGGTGTTGGGATGTGGCTGAGGGTGTTGGGATGTGGCTGAGGCTGTTGGGATGTGGCTGAGGCTGTTGGGATGTGGCTGATGGTGTTGGGATGTGGCTGAGGGTGTTGGGATGTGGCTGAGGGTGTTGGGATGTGGCTGAGGGTGTTGGGATGTGGCTGAGGGTGTTGGGATGTGGCTGAGGGTGTTGGGATGTGGCTGATGGACGTTGGGATGTGGCTGAGGGTGTTGGGATGTGGCTGAGGGTGTTGGGATGTGGCTGATGGACGTTGGGATGTGGCTGATGGTCGTTGGGATGTGGCTGATGGACGTTGGGATGTGGCTGATGGACGTTGGGATGTGGCTGAGGGTGTTGGGATGTGGCTGATGGACGTTGGGATGTGGCTGAGGGTGTTGGGATGTGGCTGAGGGTGTTGGGATGTGGCTGAGGGTGTTGGGATGTGGCTGAGGGTGTTGGGATGTGGCTGAAGGACGTTGGGATGTGGCTGAAGGACGTTGGGATGTGGCTGATGGACGTTGGGATGTGGCTGATGGACGTTGGGATGTGGCTGACGGTGTTGGGATGTGGCTGACGGTGTTGGGATGTGGCTGATGGACGTTGGGATGTGGCTGATGGACGTTGGGATGTGGCTGATGGACGTTGGGATGTGGCTGAGGGTGTTGGGATGTGGCTGAGGGTGTTGGGATGTGGCTGATGGACGTTGGGATGTGGCTGATGGTCGTTGGGATGTGGCTGATGGTGTTGGGATATGGCTGAGGGTGTTGGGATGTGGCTGATGGTGTTGGGATGTGGCTGATGGACGTTGGGATGTGGCTGAGGCTGTTGGGATGTGGCTGAGGGTGTTGGGATATGGCTGATGGTGTTGGGATGTGGCTGATGGTGTTGGGATATGGCTGAGGGTGTTGGGATGTGGCTGAGGGTGTTGGGATGTGGCTGATGGTGTTGGGATGTGGCTGATGGTCGTTGGGATATGGCTGAGGGTGTTGGGATGTGGCTGAGGGTGTTGGGATGTGGCTGAGGGTGTTGGGATGTGGCTGAGGGTGTTGGGATGTGGCTGATGGACGTTGGGATGTGGCTGAGGGTGTTGGGATGTGGCTGAGGGTGTTGGGCAGCTGTGGTCCAGTGTGGTGTTGCTCTGGTTGACCTCTTGGTGACCAGCTGGGGATGTGGAGTGTGATGTGGGAACATTACTTTGATTGTCCCAGTGTAGGAAGTTTCCTACCTTATGATGTCTGTCTGAAGTACATAAAGAATATTAGTCCAGAAAGCCAGTTTTAAGTGTTTTTCTCACGCTTCTAAGTCAGTCTTAGGTGTTCTTCTCACGCTCCAACCCTTCAGTGTTGCTCATCCCTGATCCTTTGGGTGTCTGGCCAAAACCAAACAGAAACTGCAGAGGTGCAGCTCTGTGATGCTGTAAAACTGTGAGATAGCCAAACCTCAGTTTGTAGTCTATTTCTTCAAAGGCAACAAAGGAGAACATTCTTTTAAGAGGCAAGTCCATAATTTTTAGTGCTGCAGGTTCTGTCAAGCAGCTTGTGGCTGTTGCTTTGTGCAAGCCTTTATCTTTGCTGCCTGTGAGCTGAGCAGAAGCAACTTACTCTGCTTCAAGCTTATTAAACCCCCTATTAAAAATAGTCCTGTAATCCTTCTGGAGTATGGCAGCAGCTCCTGTGTCTCAGTTTCATGTTGTAGCTGAGCTCAGGCTGTAGCACTTTGCAAGGTGCTGCTGAGATGCAGGCACAGGATATTTCAAGGCCCTGGTGTGAATGTCCAGAGTGATGGATCAGAGCCAGAGCCCACCTGAAAAGGGGAAGGGGAGCTGTGCTGCACCTTTGGGTGGTGCTTTGGGGCAGAAAGTCCACCCCAGGAGCTGCTGCTGGTTTCAGGAAGGGGGTCCAGGTCTTCAGCCTGGGTTGTTGTTTTTGCTTTTGTAGGAATGTTCAGGTGTAGGTGTTTTTTAATGCTCTGCTTTTGCCTGCAGGATTCCACTGCTCTCCTTGCACTGTATAAAATCCACTCTTGTTTTCTGAGCTGCTCCCCAGGCTGCTCTTCTTTGAAGAGCCACATTATAATACAACTTGAAGCCTAGAAATAAGCTTCAAGTGTCTTTACTGAGCAACTTAGCACCTTCCTGGGGTTAAGATCTTGTTTCTTTTGCCTCCAAGCTTCAGAGCCAGTAGACTGACATTTTTTGGATCCATCCCTGTTGATAAATGCAGCTTTTACGTGCAGTTAGAGAGATTGCTGGAAGAGATGCTTGTCTGGATAAATTAATTTCCTTTGCACCTCTGGGTGTCCAGCTGCTCACTGGGGGCTCTGAGCTCTGAGTTGCCCCTGTGCCCCCTGAGAGGCTCAGGAGGAATTTTGGAGGCATTAGCAGTGGGTGTTGGAGCCCTGGCTGTGGCTGTGCCAGAGCCCAGATCCCGTGTCACTCTGGATTTTGGGTGGCTCTGGAGTGATGGGCAGGAGGGTTTGCCTCCTCCCTGCTCACTCTCACCTGCCTGAAAAGCTGGGAACAGCTGAAATGTTCCTGGGATCTGGACAAACCTGTCCTGGCCTGAGCCTGAACTTCAATACAGTTAATTTGTCTGGAAAGGGAAAGGGCTGATTGGGAAGGACTTGGCTTCACTCCTCCTGCTCACACAAACCAAATGTGATTTTTCGAGTCAGGGCAGAGCAGATGAGGGCAGATCTGAACCAGGGCTCATATTTTGAAAGCTGAAGAGCTTTTAAAACAGCACAGCAGATGGAAAGAGGCCCTGGCTGCACCTGCCTTACCTGGTTTAACCCCACAAACAGCACTGACCCCTGGCTCTGTCCATAATTTATGTCTGATTTGGAAGCTGGCTGCTCTGCTAACACACTTGCCCACGACTGGTGCTTGGAGGAGTCTCCTGGGAGCTGCAGAGCCCATGCACAGGGCTTGTGGATGCATTAAGGGTGTTTAAGTTGTTGGATGGAAGCAGGCCAGTTAAAAATGGAGACGTGGCTTTTCCCACTTTATTTGCAGGCAGAACTTAGGGAAAGCTGAAGCCACCAGCGAAGGCTGTGTCTGTGCTCTGGCAATAAACCAGCAGTGAGGGGGTGGCTGGTGTGACCCTGTCCTGGTTGGAAGGACAGGTGTCTGCCAATAAAGGTGGAAGCTTCTCTTTGAAATGGAGAATGTAAACTCTCTCCCTCCAAATTATTATTATAATTTTGAAGTTAAGGGGCTCTCAGGCAAAGAGATGGGAATTAGGAATAACAGTTCTTCACTAGGAAAATTAAAATAGAAATGCAGTATTACACAGAACAATCCCAAACCCTGCCAGAGTCAGAATCCAAGCTGACACCCGTCAGTCAGTCAGGGTGTTGGCACAGTCCCATTCAATGGTGGCTGCATCCTCCTGCAGGGGCAGATGTGGTTCAGCTGGAGCAGTGCTCCTGGAGAAGGTGCAGTTTCCTCTGAAGCTCCAGGGATGATGTGCAAAGGTCTGGCTTTCCTCTGGAATCCAGTGGAAAGAAGGTTCCTTGGTGTCCAAAATGTCAGTTTTTATCTGGGTAGGAAATGTTTGGCTCCTCCCCTGGCTGGAGCATCTCCCATGGGATGATGGAATTTTATCAGTCATGCCCTGGGACTCACTGGCCATGAACAGGAGATATCTCCTGGAGGGAGGATGGGCTGTGGGAAGATAAAGATGATTGCCCAGCTGGTTTAAAGATGGCCCATGAGCAGATAATGTGTGCCAGGAGATCAGGGGCACTGCCCCAGCTGGGTTAACAGATGGGGACAGAATTCACATTTCTGATCACACCAACCCAGCAGATCTCCTCCTGCCATAAAATGCAGCAGTGGCCTCGAGCTGCTGAACCAATTGTGATGTATTAGTGGGGTTGGAGCAACACCTGAGATCCTGATGGGTCTGTTCAGGGCTTGTGTGTCCTTTCAACAACCAAACAAACTGCTGGTGCTGGGGTTCTGTCCCTGCCAGCAGGCAGGAGCCTCGCTGACCCCTCAGGTCTGGGGATGCTGTGAGGATGAGGAGCTGGGGAGCCCTGATCTCCCTGTGTGGGGTCACCAGCTGCTGGACTCTCTGCTTGGGTTCAACATTCCTTCCACATGCTCACAAAATCCCCCCACTTTGGGGATTTCAGCAGTTTCTGGGGTTATCTCTTGTGTTTTATTCCTGCAGACTGAATGTGAGACCCTGGGGATGAATTTACTGCAGCAGTAAAACACAGGTTAGGAGAGATAATGATATTAACTGTGGCAGTCTGTCTCTCTGCTGGGGGGCCTCTATCCTACTCTGTGAGGAGAGATTTGTGGCTTATTTTTCGCTGTGTCAGTGCAAAATGAGATGTGGGCTTTCTCCTGCGCATGCAAATCCTGGAAGGAGTTCTGAGGTGTTGGAGGGGAAATCCCAGCTCATGAGATTTCCCAGGCAGTGTTCCTGGCTGGAAACAGGCTGTGGGGATGCTGAGGTGTGCTGGCTTCCTTTGAAACAAAGCCCAGGCCTTTGCCAGTGCCTTGCTGGTGGATGGACAGAGGGGAAACCTCGTCTCTGAACAGGCTGAAATGTCTTTTGAGCAGGTTGAACTGCTTTCCTGTGAAAAGAGCTTTTGTGAAAACCAGTCCCTTGGGATTCCTGGCTGGACATCAGTCAGGAGCTGGCCCTGTGGGCATGCTGTGCCCCGTGGTGGCAGCCAGGCTGTCCCCAGGTCCTGCCCTGCTGTGGCCATCGTGCTGTCCTTGCAGACCTGGCAGAGTCCTGGGCGAGGTGGCTCCTCTGGAATGTGTCAGTCTGGAGCTCAGATCCAAATCCTGCAGCTGGGAATGCCAGCAGCTGAGGGAGCATGGAAATATGGGGCTTCTGCACAGCCTCTGTGGGGAAACCCAGAACCACAGAAGGGTTTGAGTGGGAAGGATCTTAAATCCCATCCAGTGCCACCCCTGCCATGGCAGGGACACCTTCCACTGTCCCAGGCTGCTCCAATTCCCATCCAACCTGGCCCTGGACACTGCCAGGGATCCAGGGGCAGCCCCAGCTGCTCTGGGCACCCTGTGCCAGGGCCTGCCCACCCTCCCACCAGCAATTCCTTCCCAATATCCCATCCAGCCCTGCCCTCTGGCACTGGGAGCCATTGCCTGTGTCCTGTCCCTGCATGCCTTGTCCCCAGTCCTTCTCCAGTGGTTAAAATCAATGACTGAAAGCTCAAGGAGGATCTGGTGGGAGCTGAGCCTTCTCTCTGGGGTTTCTTGGCTTCCTGTTGCTGGAAGTGACCCTGATTTGCAAATACAGCCCAGGCAGGATGGGGAGGGGAGGACAAAGCAAATATTTGCCTTTCTGCAGCCAAATCCATCTCGCTGATGCTCTGATAGACCCCACTCCTCTCAGGTTCAGTCTCTGCTCTCACTGGGGTGGTTTTGCTCATACAGAGTGGGTCTGATCTGCACTGTGGCTGGGAGCTGGGAGCTCTGACAGTGCCTTCAGTAATGCCCTGATAAGGGCTCACTGCCCCTGGCAGGGGGAAGGAAAGCCAGCCTTGCAATGTGAGAGGTGCCCCAGGGAAACTGCAACACTGGTTTGGTGTCTGGAGTTCAGTTTGGATGGCACCTCTGCATGATGCACGCCATGATCCAAACTGGGGTTTTTTAATTCTTAATGAAGCACCTAAGAGGACTCCTTGGAAAGTCTGCAGCAGCCTCTGGTGTCCCAGCAGTGTGGGATGGAAGGTGGGGCAGCTGTGAGGGGGCATGAGGGGCTCCACACCCCTCTGCTTTTGTCACATCCCCTCTGGACAGGGTCCCCAGTCCCTGGTGCACCCATGGGTGTGCATGGCCACCTTTTCTGATCCATTTGGGTACTAGGGAAAATTCCTTTGTGGAAGGGTTGCCCATCCCTGGCCCTGGCAGTGGTGGGTCCCCATCCTTAAAGGGGTTTAAAGGATGGAGGTGGCACTTGGGGTCAGTGTGGGCTGGGCAGAGCAGGGCATGGTTGGACTCGGTGGTGTGGGGGCTTTTCCAGCCCAAATGCTTCTGGGTCCTGTGATCTGGAGTTCCTGTGGGACACCTGTGGGTTACCCTGAGTGCACTTGGCCTGTGGCAGGGACTGGAGCCAGCTGAGCTCAGCTGTCCCTGTCCAGCCACTGACCCTTGCAGCCTGGGGGAACTCAGCTGTTGGGGCTGGCTGTTTTGTCAGAAAGGGCAGGAACCTTTGGTCTTGTACGTTCTGAGCTGGGAACTCTCAGTTTTACAGCAAAATAAACTTGAGTAATGTAATGTTTATCCAATTTAGGTTTTTTTTTCCTTCATGTTATTCATCTGCCTAGCAAGGCATGAGGTCATCCCTTAGAGCAAAGTGGCAGAGCAGCGTTTGGTGGAGGTGGTTTGAGTTGTTCTTTGATCCTAATTTGAGTGAGCTGTCTTCATGCACTCTGAAACTGCTGTAATTACAATTTCTATTTGTTTTGCTGCTTTCTAGCTAATAATAATTGTTTTCCCCACCTCGGGTGGTGTGAGTAGGTGAAGGCTGGAAAAGGTGTATTCAAGTGATGCTGATTTTTCTTTTGTTTTGTTTTATTTTGTTCTTTTCCCCCCTTTGTTTTTGTTTGTTGTTTTGTTTTGGGTTTTTTAAAGTGTATTCAGGTGCCCTTCTTGCAACCATTTCCAAAATGGGACTTGGGCAGTCTTCTGCACGTTTTTCCCCCTCCCTGAGCCCTTCCTGCAGAACACAAATGCTGCTTTGCTAAAGGCACCACCTCCCAAATCACCTTCTGAGATCCAAAATTCAGGGCTTGATGGAGATGTTCTTTCCTGCATCCTCCCTTGTTTAAGCTTTTGTCTCCCCTACCTTTGTTGGAGGATTTAGGGGATGCTTTTCCACGGAGTTTTTGTGTGTGTAAAGAAGAGGCTGCAGGATATTAGTGTGGGAAGGTCTGGAGAGCCAAAATCTCAGAATTTCAGCTAAAACTGTGAGGGAATGAGAAGGAAAACAGAGCTGGCTGCCCAGCCATGTTGTGCCTTGCATTTTATGTGTTAAAAAGAAAACTTCCTTTTATTTGGGTTTCCTTGGACGTGTGTTTTGAAACAGTATTGGCACAACAATTGCAAAATCTTGCTGATTTCACTGGAGAGAAGGGAAGGAGTTTGTGCATTGACATGGAACAACTCAAGATACAAGTGCTCATCCCAGGCCTGGTGTGAAGAACACCTTGGGAGCAGCAGAACCAGGACAAATCACATTCCCAGGTGCCTGGAAATTGCTGCAAGGAGATGAAAGAAATTTAGGAAGAAGTTCTTCCCTGTGAGGGTGGGCAGGCCCTGGCACAGGGTGCCCAGAGCAGCTGTGGCTGCCCCTGCATCCCTGGAGTGCCCAAAACCAGGCTGGACACTGGGGCTGGAACATCCTGGGACAGTGGAAGGAGTCCCTGGGTCCCTTCCCACCCAAACCCTTCCATAATTTTTCCCTGCCCTCCCATTCCTCAGCAGCTGAGAGTGTCTGAGTGTGTGTTCACTGCCTCAGTTACTTTAATTGAACATATTTATTCCACCTTTGTGTCTTGATCACCAGGTGTCTCCTCATTGCTAACAGGCCTGGTTGCTGGAATTTTTTAATTACCTCTGGTAAAACGTTTCTCATTTAAATCCCTGGTGATCAGTTTGTTTTCCTTCAGCTGCTCAGCAGTGAGAAGGATGCAGAGGTGGCCCCCAAGGGTCTTTCCAGCATAACCTCTTGCTGGAAAAATGCTGAAAAATGCTCTGTAACTTTAGGGCCATTTGCATCTAAAATCTTGTAACAAGGGATGTAAACGTGCTTGTGAATCCCCCTAAAGCATCACAGGGCTGTGCCACAGATAGAGGACTCTGCAAACCCAGGGTGAAAGGCCATTTTTGACCATTTAATTAAACCCAAAGGCTGGTTTTTTGACTGTTCATTACCAATCAGCTGTAAATGGTATACTGAGCATGTTTTGCACCCAGCTTGTGCTCACCAAGGAGTGGTGAACTCACATGGATTTTGGATGGAAAAGGGGACAGTGAAGGCAAGGTTACATCACATCTCTGCTAAAGGTTTTGATTAATTGAGAATTACAGCAGAGAAGGGTAATTAATGCCAATCAACAGGGATTTGCAGAAAGTAGCCTGGAAGGATTTCTCTCTTGCAGTGTGAGAGGCTGTTTGGTGAAAGTCATGCTACAGGCACACTTGGTCCCTGCATGGAGTTTTTTAGTTGAAAAAAGGCAAAATGCAAGTCTGTAAAACTCCTGTGACCCTTTAATTAAAAAAAAAAAAAAAAAACAAAAAAACAAACAAAACCCAAAAAAACCAAAATCTGTGTGCATGCTGAGCTGTGTGTGAAAGGCTCATCCTGGTTCAAGGATTTTTTTCATGATCCTGTGCAATGTGGGAACTTTTTAATCAATAAATAACTTGCCAGGAGAGGTGAGGGGTCCCAGAGGAGCTGATTTGGGTGGGTGCTGGGCCGTGAGCACCCATGATCTGCAAGTCAGGTCAAGTTACCTGTGCTGGCTTTACCACCAGATTTTTGTACTTGATTTTTTTTTTTTTTTTTTTTTTTTTTTTTTTTTTTTTTTTTTAATAAATCATCAGATTTTTATACTTCCCAAGGACTCTGCAGAGATTCTGGGGGCTTGCAGAGTGTCCCTGTTTCTGGCAGGGGGTGGACAGTGATGGGGAGCATCGTGAAGAGCAGGTGGGGAGCATTTTGAGGGCTGAGCCACGCCTGACAGAAGAGAAAATAGTGATTTCTGTGGGGCAGTGATCCCCTGAGCTGAGGAGGGGAGTCACAGCAGCACCCTGGGCACTGGTGTCTCTTGGTGCTCCTCTGATCCTGCTTGTCTTGGGCTGCAATACAGGATGTGGCCAGAAATGTGAATTCTGTCCCCATCTGTTGACCCAGCTGGGGCAGTGTCCCTGATCTCCTGGCACACATTATCTGCTCATGGGCCATCTTTAAACCAGCTGGGCAATCATCTTTATCTTCCCACAGCCCATCCTCCCTCCAGGAGATATCTCCTGTTCATGGCCACTGAGTCCCAGGGCATGACTGATAAAATTCCATCATCCCATGGGAGATGCTCCAGCCAGGGGAGCAGCCAAGCCTTTCCTACCCAGATAAAAACTGACATTTTGGACACCAAGGCACCTTCTTTCCACTGGATTCCAGAGGAAAGCCAGACCTTTCCACATCATCCCTGGAGCTTCAGAGGAAACTGCACCTTCTCCAGGAGCACTGCTCCAGCTGAACCACATCTGCCCCTGCAGGAGGATGCAGCCACCATTGAATGGGACTGTGCCAACACCCTGACTGACTGACGGGTGTCAGCTTGGATTCTGACTCTGGCAGGGCTGGGATTGTTCTGTGTAATACTGCATTGCTACTTTAATTTTCCTAGTGAAGAACTGTTATTCCTAATTCCCATCTCTTTGCCTGAGAGCCCCTCAATTTCAAAATTATAATAATAATTTGGAGGGAGGGGGTTTACATTCTGCGTTTCAAAGAGAAGCTCCTGCCTTTATTGGGACACCTGTCCTTAAACCAGGACACTGCTGAGCACTGAGTTTTGAAGGGCTCTGCAGGGTTAATTCTGGCTTGGTTAATTCTGCCATGGAGCACATGCTTTAACTCCAGGCTCAGCCCTGCCCTGCTGTGTCTCATCAGGCTGCACCCAGCTCCCAGCCTCGGCAGTGCTGCTCCAGAGCCACCCAGGGCCAAGGGCTGCAGTGCTCAGCTTGCTGCTGGGCTGCAGGAAGAGCTGCCAGCCCCAGTTAACCCTGCCCAGCTCCCCCTGCAGCATCCCGGGCTGCTCTGGGGTGTTTTTGTCACTCTGGTGACAGTGCACATCCTCCTGGGGATGGAGCCTTGCTGGCCCTGGCTTTGCTTTCGTTGCTTTTTAAAGGGTAGAGAAGCAAAGTGAAAATAAGAGTTGCTGCACTGCCCAGAGCAAATCGTGGTGTCACAGCCCACGAGGCTCCCCAGCCTTTTGTTGCCCCAAATTTAGACCAGATTGTTTATTTGCACTGTCCCAAAGCACCTGGGGCTTCACCTACTTTTCCAGCATCTGATGACCTCTTGGGAGAGGAATTTTGCAGGGAGGGCAGGGCTGTGTGTGCACTGGAGACCTTGATGCTGAACTTGTCACTCTCAATTAAAGCTGCGGTGACGAGCGGCGCCGAGATGCCACGGAGGAAGTGGCAGGGGAGATGTTGGGGAGGCACCAACTGACTTAGCTGCATGTAGGACTATTGATTAGTCTTGGAAATCATCCTGAAAATCACAGTTAAAGCCTTCAGGGGCACCCCCAGCATTTCTGTCCTGGTGCAGCCCCTCTCTGCCCGGTGCCAGTTTTCTCTCTGCCTTTGGTGACACGAGGTTGGTGCAGTGATGAACTGAAGCCTTCTAAGTGCCCCTTCATCAGAAATGCTTCTAATGAGCCAGTGGATAAATGCTGCAGATGCTGCTTGTCCGAGCACTGCTGTGACACTTCATGCAAATCATCATCGGGGTTAATTTGGGCAGGGGGAATAAAATTCCACAGGGAGAGTCAGAGCAGATTTAGTGCTGGTGGGAGACTTGGAGCCATCCATCAGCTTGACAGCTCTTCAGGGGAGAGAGGAGAATATCCCTGTGCCTCTAAGGTGCTGGTGAACCACATGGTTTGCTCAAATTTGGGGGACCCTGCAGTTTTTGGGGATGGAGAGAAGTGCTCCCCAAAATTTCTGAGCCCTGCCTTGAGGGAGACACTGTCTGGGTGTGCATTTGTGTGTTTATCCAGAGTCCAACTCCACCATCACGAGGATGGTGGTGAATGTGAGGGATGGTGCAGATAATGCTCATCCTCCTTGGCTGTGCTGTTTTGTTTTGCACATTTTTATCAGCCCTGGGAAATGCTCAGTTTGCTCGTTCTCACGTTGAGGAATTAGAGATGCTCCTGCAGAGTGCCACTGTCTTTCCCTTCACATTTAACACCCTCAGCTGGTTAGCACTTGCATTCTGTAGCTCAAAATGATGTTTTTTTGTGCTTTTTAAGAAGTAAAACACTATTACTTTTTTTTTTTTTTTTTCACTGCAGCATGATGCTGTTTGCAGTGTGTGTTCCCCACTCGGAGTTGAAACGATGACTTTGCCAGTCCTTTCCATGTTTGTGGGGATTTAGGGTGAGGAAGGAGTTGATCTTTTGCTACAGGAGGTCCCTGTTTTGAGAGGAAACTCTCTTGGCTCGTGCTGGAGGTGCTGGATTTGTGTTTCCCCCCCCAGATCAGGTACCAGCCCTGGGCAGGGGAGCGATGCACAGCTCTGGGCCATCCCTGCCCGCCCTGCACCAAGCAGGGACAGCCTCTGCCACCCCCTCCTGTCCCCTCTGAGGGTTCCCAGCTGGTGTGACCCAGCAGCTGGCAGAGAAGCCAGGCCAGGGTCACACACAGGGGTCAGCAGGTCCCGGAGTCACGGGCAGCCCTGACCTAAATATGAGCTTTGCTTGTCTGTAGGGCAGGGGAGAAATTGCTCCTGGGATGGAAATCCCATTCAGAGGATGGCAGAGGGAGGATTATGGTGTTTGCCATCTGCCTGGGTATTCAGCATTGTAAATGACAATAAAAGAAGGTAATGATCCACAAGTCCCTTGATGGAGATGTTTTGCCCAGGTGCCAGAGCACCTTGCTGGTGCCTTGCTGTGTCACAGGCAAAGCAGATTTTTCTCCTGAGTCACTGCCAGGTGGGGCAGAAGGGAACTTTAAGGCTCCCAGGAGAGCCATGGAGCTGGTCCCTTTCCATGTCCCCCTCCTGCCAGCTTCAGTGGCTTTTCCAGCACCCACAGCTGGTTTGCAGACACAAACAGGTTTACCACAGCAGAGGAATTCCTTCAGTGAGCACCTTCAACTCGTGGGAAATGTGGGAACCTAGAGCAGGACCCACAGCTGGTCTGTGGGTTAGAGAATGTCAATAAGTGAGGTTTGTTTTGAGAAGTGTTCTCTGACCAAGGCTGTTGGCCTGGAGACCAAGAAGAGAAGAAGGAGAAAATAAGATAACTAGGAAAAATACCCCACAGCTGTGGAAAGTGTTTTTAGAAAGGTCCTGGGAAGAACAGAGGTGGAGAACTTTCCGCCAGTGATTGCTGTGTTGACTAATTGTGACCAGTGAGGAAAGTGTAAACTGTGTGAAGGGTGTAAAAGACAAGATATTGTTGTAATAAACAGATATTAGTGTGGTGTGCCTCCTGAGTGCCAAGTCTGCCTCTGCAGTGACAGATCTTGCAGCTTTGGACACAATGGCAACTCACAGGCCAAGCCATGGTGGCCCCAGCTCAGCCCAGGTCTGTATTAATGATAATTAACAAAGAGAATTTTGTTTCATTTAGCACAGAGGCTGAGAGAGGAGCTGTGGGCATCCAGATGGGGCTGCAAGTAATGTCCTCTGTTTTTGTTTTTTTGGTTTGGTTTTTTTTTTTTTTTCCTTAATTTCTGCAAGAGCGTCTTTAAATTATCTCTGGGGAGTGATCTTCAACACCAGTTAAAAAAGGAAAATAGGGAACAGAAAAATGACACCCAGAGTGTGTGATATGGGCACTTCTAATTCCAAGTACAGCTTGTACTTTCCTCTTACTTGAGAAGAGCACAGTTTGGGAAAACTTGAGTTTTAGTAATAGATAGCTTGTGGGAGGTGGTTATTGGTATGTTTGTAAGCTGCTTATCCATTCACATGCTGTGTGTGTAAGAATAAATATTCTCAGGAAGACAAGGCTGGCATTTGTGCTGGTTTTTCTTCTGCCTGTATTTTTTGTCCTCTTCAAATACTGTCCAGCAATACTGGACACTGAACAATTTAGAATGAGGTTAGCAGTAAGCCCCCTGCAAAGGCAGAGAGGTAGAAGTGTGCTTGCTTTACAGAGAAAAATATACAGAGGCTTGTCCCAATTTCCACCTTGTTCTGGCTAACATTTGTGCAGTCACCTTTGTTTTTTTTTTTGTTTTTTTTTTTGTTTTTTTTTAATAAATGTTTCCATTTTCAACTAAAATCCTTTCATAAGATTTCCTTAACCTGTGTGGAAGAACCTTTGTCATGCTGTGTCTCCACCTGTGTCACTGAATTCCTGGTGCTCAGGTGCTTGTTGCTGTTTTATTGCCATTTTTTTGAGTTTTATTATTTTGAGTTTATTGCCATTATTGTGGGTTTTCTGCTGTGCCCCCTCTCTGTCTGCAGTTTGTTGGAAGGATGCCCCTGGAAAAATGCCCTTGACCCAGGAGCAATGAAAACTTCCCGGGGTCAGCTGTGAGTACTGGCATTCCTGAAATAACTCAGGGGATTAAAACCCAGCAATAATAAAGATGGATTTGCTCATGTCCAGCTTGCCATGGAGACTTGCAACCACCAGACAGCCCAGATGAAGCTGAGGTCGATAGTTTTTAATTTTTTTTACTTAATGGAAGATTATACAATTTTCTTAATGTGATGAGAGTGATGCTCTGTCCATGGAGTTGTAACTCCTGGGCTGCATCTCTTCATGCTGAGATGGAGCACGCTGCTCAGAGCTTGCTGGGAGTGCCTTTGGCCAGCACTCAGGGCTTTGGAACAGAAAAACAAGACCTGCCTCTTCTAATTTAATGTTGGTTTTAATCTGCACCCGCAGCGCTAAAATCTGAATCAAATCAGGAGGTGGGAATTGAATTTATTAAGCTTCTGCTTAAGCTGGGTGGAATAGTGTAAAAGGCTGTGAGAGTGCTGAATGGCTGTAGTTTTACTGGGGATATGGTTAAAAAAAAAAAGCATCACAAAGTAAACAACATCTTAAAATAATTTTTTTTAGGGGCTGAGCAGGCAGAGCTATTTCTAGTTAATTTTAGCATATTGTTTAAAGCCATCCTCAAGGATTGAAGGAGTCTTCTTGAAAAAAATTGAAAAAGGGAAAATATATGGAAGCCCTGGAGTGTCTGGAGGTCGAGTGGCTTGGCCAGGATTGTATCTCCTGAAGCCAAAATCGAGTTAATCCTTCCTTCCACCGTTTTGAGATGGCCCTGAGCCCTGTCCCTTGTAACAAGCTGCTCCAGAAGATCCAGAGGCTGTCAGGGCTCTCAGGAACCCGGGACAGGGTGCAGAGGTAAAAGGATGGCCGTGTGATCATGGCAGGAGCAGCTCGCAGGGATGCTCTCCCCACGCCTGCCAGCACCCTGGTTTGGTGGCAGCTTTGGTGACAGCTTTGGTGGCAGTTTTGGTGGCAGTTTTGGTGGCAGTTTTGGTGGCAGTTTTGGTGGCAGTTTTGGTGGCAGCTCTGGTGACAGCTTTGGTGGCAGTTTTGGTGGCAGCTTTGGTGACAGTTTTGGTAACAGTTTTGGTGACAGCTTTGGTGACAGTTTTGGTGACAGTTTTGGTGACAGCTTTGGTGGCAGTTTTGGTAACAGTTTTGGTGACAGTTTTGGTGACAGCTTTGGTGACAGTTTTGGTGACAGCTTTGGTAACAGTTTTGGTGACAGCTTTGGTGGCAGTTTTGGTGACAGCTTTGGTAACAGTTTTGGTGACAGCTTTGGTGGCAGTTTTGGTGACAGTTTTGGTGACAGCTTTGGTGACAGCTTTGGGTACAGTTTTGGCAGCAGTTTTGGTGACAGCTTTGGTGGCAGTTTTGGTGACAGCTTTGGGTACAGTTTTGGTGGCAGTTTTGGTGACAGCTTTGGTGGCAGTTTTGGTGACAGCTTTGGTGGCAGTTTTGGTGACAGCTTTGGTGACAGCTTTGGGTACAGTTTTGGCAGCAG
This sequence comes from Oenanthe melanoleuca, assembly GCF_029582105.1. NCBI lineage: Eukaryota > Metazoa > Chordata > Aves > Passeriformes > Muscicapidae > Oenanthe > Oenanthe melanoleuca. Next base: position 75,763,714 of record NC_079362.1, on the reverse strand, counting down.
TTTTGGTGGCAGCTTTGGTGGCAGTTTTGTTGGCAGTTTTGGTGACAGTTTTGGTGACAGCTTTGGGTACAGTTTTGGCAGCAGTTTTGTTGGCAGTTTTGGTGACAGCTTTGGTGGCAGTTTTGGTGACAGCTTTGGGTACAGTTTTGGCAGCAGTTTTGTTGGCAGTTTTGGTGACAGCTTTGGTGGCAGTTTTGGTGCCTCTCCCCCCGTGGGCTCATTTCCCAAACAGAGGGGTGTGAGGCTGCCCTGGGGGAGCTGAGGTCAGGGTCAGGGGATGCAGGGGAGGTGAGGGTGGTGACCCCACCAGGGGCTGCCCCCAAGCCTGGCCAGGTTCTAATTAAATCTGGCCTTGTAAAGACGTGCCAGTGACAAATGCTCTGTGTGGTTGGTGTATCTGGGATTTATGGGTGGAAGGGAGGGCTGGGATGGGGGCTTGTGCAGCAGCCTGCCCTGCAGGGAGGGCTGAGAGCACAGCAGGGAGGGGAGGGTGGTGTAGAGGCACAGCAGAACAGGCGCTGCTCCCCCTTTTTGTGTGCCATTATTATTATTATTATTATTATTATTATTATTATTATTATTATTATTATTATTATTACTACTACTACTACTACTACTACTAGTATTACTACTATTATTATTACATTTTTATTTTTATTTTTATTTTTATTTTTATTTTTATTTTTATTTTTATTTTTATTTTTTTTTATTTTATTTCATTTTATTTTACTTTATTTTATTTTTTTATTACTAGAACTCTGTGGTGTTGTGCTCAGGGTGGTTGGTGGGTTGTGCAGCCTCCCACCAGCAGGCTGTGGGTGCTGAGAGCTGCCCCCCTCAGAGCCTCCTGTCACACCTGGTGGCCCCTGGCACGTGTGTGTGTGCACAAAGTTTGGGAAAATCTGTATTGTTATGATTTTTATTTTATTTTATTTTATTTTATTTTATTTTATTTTATTTTATTTTATTTTATTTTATATTTTATTTTACTTTACTTTATATTTTATTTTATTTTATTTTATTTTATTTTTAATTTTACTTTACTTTTATTTTATTTTATATTTTATTTTACTTTATTTTATTTTATTTTACTTTATTTTACTTTATTTTATTTTATTTTATTTTATTTTATTTTATTTTATTTTATTTTATTTTATTTTATTTTATTTCATTTTATTTCATTTATTTTATTTTACAAAACCCACTTGGGTGGCTCCTGGCCATGGCTGGCGATGGCCCACGAGGCCTCTTTCTGCTGCTGGAGCTGTACCCACATTTCCCCTACAAAGCACTCACAGGCTCCCCATTTCAGGGTGCTGGGGGGTCAGTGTGTCCCTGCCTGCCCAGGGCTCAGCCCAGCCCTGTCTGCAGGTGGAAAACTTGCAAGGTTGCCAGGACCAGCAGCACCTTGTTTTTGAAGCTGCCCTGAGCCGGGCACATCCTGATCCCTGGATATTTTGGGCGTGTCTGACTCTCACTTTTTGCCAGCAGAGAGCTGGCACTGGATGAATCCACACTGGTGGGGCTGGTAGGGGTCCCAAGAGCTCCTTCCCCTCTGCAGGTCCTCTCCTCAGGGCAGGGACAGCACTGAAGGCTCATGAGCTGCTGCAGCTGAGAAAATTCACATTTTCACATCTTTCCCCCACTCCCTGGTGTAACTTGTTCTGGGAACATGATTGTGTGGCTCCATTAACATCTAAAGGTTCCTGCTGCTGCAGCTATTGAGCAGCTCTAAAAATAATTACGTGTGATAATGTATAAAAATCTATTGCTTTTCAGCTGCCAGGTGGTGGCTGCTGCTGTGTTAACTCCTTGCTAGCTGCAAATTGTGACTTGGACGTTGCCTGCTGAGGTTTGGGTTCAGATGAAAGCCAAAAAAGCACTTTTGGGGCTCTGTCACTTGGATTTGCTGGGATGTCTCCCAGTGTTTTGAGTGGGGTGATATTATATAGCTCTCATTTCAGTCAGCAGGGCAGTAAATCAGTGTTTTTTGGGGGGTCCTGTTGGCTGTGCAGGCTGGATGAGTCCAGCACCAGCCAAAACCCCCTGGGGCACTTGGGCAGGGCTGCACAGATTTTCCTTGGGGCTCCTCCCTTGGTGGCCCTGACTCTGGAGATGCAAAAAAAAAAAGGTTAAATTTAACCTAATTCACTAATTCCTTTAAGTCTGAGCGTGGTGTTAGTTCACCTCCAGCTGGAGGAGGTGGCTTTGGTGTCTTCATTTTCCTGCCTCTGTCCTTGGCTGTGGGTTTGGGTCAGGATTGCTCTGTGGGCACCAAACTGCCCTGATTGAGCAAAATAAACACACTTTGGTGTAGGTGGGAGTGAATTGTGTTATTTCATAAAAGCCTCCTGGAAGGCTGTTTTTTTTTTTTTTTTTTTTTTTTTTTTTTTTTTTTTTTTTTTTTTTTTTTTTTTTTGTTTTGTTTTGTTTTGTTTTGTTTTGTTTTTTTTTTTTCCCCAGGGAAATTAAATTGTACCTTGAGACTTTATCCTGCTTTGTTAGATTGGTAACAATCAGTGTACATCTTGTACAGGAGAAAATTAGACTGAAAAATTAGACTTCTGGTCTGTAATTTACCCCAAGAACTAAAACCAGATTTATTTTTTCTTTTACTAAAATAAATGGTTTAGCTGCATTGACTTTACAATGACTGTGAGACTGTATTAATGGAAAATTAATTTATTTCTCATTTAATTTCCCGAGGTTTCATCGTGTTTAAACTTTTTCTTTCTTTTCTTTTTCACCTCTCCAGTACACTAGGGTTTGGATTCCTGACCCTGATGAAGTTTGGAAATCAGCAGAAATTATCCAGGATTACAAAGAAGGAGATAAAAGCCTCCAGCTGAAACTTGAAGATGAAACTGTAAGCTTTCGAATGCCATTATTCTTTTTAGTAATTTAAAGCTTCGAATTAATGTGTGAAGAAGCCTGAGCCATCTCCTAGTTTCTGTGAAGTGTTTTAAAACGTGTTTTATTGCCTTAACACTTCCAGCTTTTCCCTGGCTGCTCCCTCCCCAGACACTTGTGTTGCAGTAGGTTGTGAGAAAAACCCTTGACCCCCATCATCTCTTTTCATCTCCTGGCAAACTGGTAACAGCCTGTGATACCAGGACACATGTTTTTTATGGCAGCAGCAGCGTGTCAGGAATGGCAGTTTGTGCTTTTTGCTGCGTGGAGAGCACGGCTGGTGGCACTGATGGAAAACCCACACACGGCTCAGGGGTGGCTGCTGTGCTACAGCCTCCTCCACGCCTTGCCTTACGTAAACCCCTCTCTCCTTGGCTTTGTTTTCAAACAAGGAAAGCTGTAAAAGAGAAAAAAACCACACAAAACTCATTTAAATGTAGATGTGCAGCCAGCTATTGATCATCCCAGGAGCAGGGTGGAGGCTGGGGAGGGGCAGCTGCTTCTGCTCCACACAGAATCCTGGTGGAGTGGGACGCTGAGTTTCAGCAGGAGTTGCAGATGAAGTTAGCCATGGCATTTGCATCATCTGGGGAGGCAGCAGCCATGCCCTGTACCCACCGTGAGCTGTTGGTGTAGCAGGGAGAATAAATACATTTTTCATGAAGGTTTTCGCCTGAACCCTCTTTCTTCTTGGGCAAGTGGGGCTTCCTGAGCTGTCTAGAGTGAGATCTGGTAGTAGAGACCACCCTCTACAGATTCACATGTTCCAAGTAATTCCCATCCCCTCCAAGCCAGACTTTTCCCCAGTGTGGGGAGCATTTTCACCCTAATGGGAAGATGGAGAAGAGGAATGAGCTGTGGCTCTTCAGAGCAGTTTTTCTTTCAGAGCAGCTCGAGCAGGGGCAGTGTGTGAGCCTGCCAGGCTTGCAGGGAGTGCTGTTGATGTTGGGATCTGCACCCAGGGCTCGGTGCTGCTGCTTTTTGCCCTGCCCAGTCTGCTCTTCCAGCATAGGGCACACATTTCTGGGGAGGATAAAGGATGGAGGATGCTTGATGCCTTTCTTACCTTCCACGGTGATAAATCTGGATGAGGAGATGCACAGATGCCACCCTGCAATCCCTTGGAAGCACCAGGCACAGAATAATCATTTTATCATGGTTCGGGTTGGAAGGACCTTAAAGTTCATCCCATTCCACCTCCTGCCATAGCAGGAACACCTTCCACTGTCCCAGGTTGCTCCAAGCACTGTCCAACCTGGCCTGGGACATTTCCAGGGATCCAGGGATAGCCACAGCTGCTCTGGGAACTCTGTGCCTGCTCCTATTGCTGAGTGCCACAGCCCCATCCTCCCTTCCTGGCTGAGATCTCCTGCAGTTTTAGTACTTTAGTGCAGGAATTATTTTCTTTTCCTCTTTAATCTGGATATTTACCTGGAAATTAAAGGGGCTGAGGAGTCCTGCAAGGTCTAATCTTTTTGTGCAGCTGAGTTCAGGATCAGCAACATTAAAGTACAAGGAGATGAAAGGCTTACCAGGTGTTGCAGGCAGCAGCCTAATAAGCATGTCACAGTCGTGGTGAAACATGGAACATCTCATTTTGGGGTTGTGCAGGAGACCCAAGGTCTCTGGGAGTGCCCTGTTTGGTGCTTTCCTGTGTGAAGTCCTGCCTTGATCTGTGCCATGTTGGACTGAAAAGCTCCTGCAAAAGGGAACAGCCCTCACATGCACGAGGCTGGAGATGCCCAGCACACGTTTCTTCAGGGGATTCAAAGCTGTAGAAAGCCCTTTGTTCCTGCCAGCCAACATGCATTACCCAGCTCTTCAGTGCTTCCTTTTGTCCTTGTGCTCCAAGCCAGTCTTCGTGGGGTTTGTGGTTTCTGGCTCTGCTCTGCATGCAGGAGCACTCCCTCCCAGCCAAGAGCTGACTTGTAAATATCACAGGGCATCCCTGGTGTGCTCGCCATTAAGATGTGAGACTGAGTGCAAACCCTTGAAAATTGGCATCGACAAGGTGGAGCTGGAGGATAAATCCAGCCTGTCCTCGTGCACTTGGGTCAGCTTTCCTTGTGCACAGGCAGTGACCCAGTGCAGTGGTTTTGCTTGGAAACAGGGATTCCTCCCTTCTGGTGGGAGCTGAACATCCTTTCCGAGGCATGCTGTGCTAAGCAGCATCACTGGCAATTTTTTTACCCTCCCCTGTAAAGAAAAAAAAAAAATACACTTTTTTTTTAGCTGATGGCTCTGTTGCTCATTTGGGGACGAGTCAAAAATAGCATAAGGCTGCCCATATGCCAACTTCAGCAGTGTAACCTGGCTCTCAGACACTTCACCAGCAGGAACTCCCTGCTTCTCCACGTCCTCTCTGCCTCAAGGGGTGTCAGGTTTCAGGTAGAACAGTATCTTGAGTTAAAAATGAGCTGGGAGATCGCTGTGATGGTAAGAACACGGTCTAGTTTGGAATGCTGTTCCAAGAGCAAGATGCTTAGATCAGATGAAGCTGTGGGTTTCTGTACAGTGCCTGTCACTGCTCAGAGCTGGCCAAAGGCTGTTTGTCCCCAGGCTGGCCTGAGAAAGGGTCAGGTATGGCCAGGTTGGTGCTTTGGACCATCAGTGTCCACCAGGACCATTTGATGGTCAGCACAAAGCCAGAGGGCTGACCTGGCAGTCTGCCATCCAAGTCCCTATAGCATTTATCATCGTATCACTTTTAATTTAATTTAGAGCAAGGCATGTAAGTATTTTACACTAACCTGGGAAAGCTACCAGCCATTAAAGGAGTTGGTTTTTTTTTGAGCTGCTGTGTTCCTCCTGTGTCTCTCCAGCTCTATGAATACCCCCTGGACCTGCAGGGGAACGAGCTGCCCTTCCTGCGCAACCCAGACATCCTGGAGGGGCAGAACGACCTGACTGTCCTGAGCTACCTGCACGAGCCTGCCGTGCTGCACAACCTCAAAGTCAGGTTCCTCGAGTCCAACCACATCTACACCTACTGTGGTGAGTGTCCAGACCTCATCTTTGGCTCCTGGGAGGTTGTGGGGCCACAGAGAAACCCCTGGGGACCATAAACCAGAGTCTGGGGGTGGTGGGTTTAGGGTGGGTGGGAGGCATGAGGATGTAAAGCCAGAGGTGGCTTTTGAGGCCACTGTGAACTTGCTGAGCTTGTGGTACAGCTGCTCTGGGTGGGAACACCTGGTCAGAGTTTGAGGCAAGCCTTGCATGTGCCTGGCAGCCCCCACAGGGAAAAAGCAGGACTTAAAAAAAAGCAGTGAATAGCTGCATGCCAGAGAGATCCTGCTGAGGAATGTCCATAGCAGGTTTTCCTTCAGAAAAAGTGCAAAAAACCTCCCAGCACTGCCATTTCCTTCCTTTTCTTCACAGCTTTTTCATCTAACTCCCAAATTCAGAGCAGGAGGAGGGCAGGTGTAAACTTGGGTTTGTGATTTTTGGGGAGGGTGCCTTGCCAAAGCTATTCAGGACAGCAGTTACCTGTGGATGGACAGCAACAAGTTCAACTTGAAAAACTGAGAGAAGAGGAAAGAAGGCAATTCATAGAATCCCAGACTTGCTTGGGTTGGAAGGGGTTCTAAGGATTGTCTTGTTCCAACACCCTGCCATGGGTGGGGACATCCCAGGCTGCTCCAGTTCCCATCCAGCCTGGCCTTAGACACTGCCAGGGATGCAGGGACAGCCACAGCTGCTCTGGGCACCCTGTGCCAGGGCCTGCCCACCCTCACAACCAGGAATTCCTTCCCAAAATCCCATCTAGCCCTGTCTTCTGGCAGTGGGAAGCCATTCTCTGTGCCCTGGTGTGTACAGCTGTGACTGTGCTGGAGTCTGGGTTTGCAGAGGAAATGCTTGGCAGGAGGAAATCACTTTTTGAAGCAGTGCCCTGGAAATACAAAACCTCTGTGGCTCTTAGCAATGTTAGCTTTCAGTATTTAATGATGTGTAGTGTTGGATTACTGGCATAACTTGCAGCCTTTTGCAGCTGCCCGTGTGCCTTCTGTACCCAAAATCAGTGAGGTTTCACGAGGGCAGCTTCTCATGAAGGTTCATGATCACCCTGCGTGCAGCATTGATGGAGATACAGGTGTTTGGGCTGTGCAGGGTTATTGCAAAGCTCTCCCTGGATGCAGCACACCTCGTGCTCTGGTTGTGAAGTGGTTGAGAAGGGCAGGAAGGTGCTTGTCTGAAGGGAGGAGAGCCCTTCAGCTTGGCTTGCACCATGGTTTTGGTGAGAAAGGGAGAACTGACCGAGCAGAACGGGGAAGCAAACAGGCAGGAGCAGGGCTGGGGGAGGTGGAGCAGCTGGGCCAGTGTCCTGCAGGGGCAGGGGATGTGACAGTCCCTGACCTTTGCCTTCTGTGCAAAGCCAGGCTGAGTCACCCTCCGGGTGTTTGCTGTGAGCTGAGGGCTCCTGTAATTGCAGCAAGCAATTGGACATGGAACACCCCAGCCAGGTGCTCCTGGAGCTCCTTGCAGGGACACTGAGACTTGCCCTGTAGCTGCCTGGGCTAGAGTAGTTCTGGCTTTGGGCTGATACTGGTCCAGATAGCTCTGAGGGCCCCCAAGGCAGAATTCAGCTTCTCAGCTAGCCAGAAAAGAGACTTTGGGAATTGCAGTAGAGGTTCCAAAAGCAGCTTTATTTCTTCAGAGGATTCTGCCAGCAAAATCCAGTTACATAGCACAGCAAGGGGTTTTATAGATTTCAGGGGGATTGAATTCCTAACCAGCAAAATTATAATTTGAGAATTATCCAATTACTTTAAGATTCTAGGTGAGAAAAGACCAACCATCTAGTGAAGTTAAAGACCAATAGAAACCCTAAATGATAACAGGGGTTTCCCTGGGGAGAGGGGGCATCTCTCATGAAAGGTTTCATTGTCTCAGGGCACAAAATCCCAGTTGCCTTTTCCAGGGACAGCTGTATCATCCACAGTGCCCGACCTGAAACTGCTCAGAGGTGGAGCTTTGTCAGCTGCAGAGCATTCCCACGTGTGGCTTGGGCTCTGCTCAGCTCCCAGCTCGCTGCCTCCTCCAGCGTGCCCAGAGCTGGGGAGCAGGCAGAAATTAAATCCTCAGAGCAGGCTCTGGCATTCCTTTCCTGTGATTTACGTGTTTCAGTTTGGTTTGGGTGCATTCTTTGTTGGCAGTTTTCACTTGCAGACTCAATCCAGGGGAAAACCCAGGATGTTTGTTTGGGTCTAGCAGAGCTTTGCATGCACAGGAATTGCTTTTCTGTCGTGCTGGCTCAGGCTGTGTTGGTCTCCTCACCCCCTCAAAATCTGTCTTCACACAATGGAGATTATTGTATATTTTTGCTCTTCTCACCAGTTTTGTGCATCTCCTTTGTAGCTGCACAGGGGATTACTGCCTTGCTGTTGAAGGAGATTTTGGGATAAGAATTACGAGCCCTTCCCCATTCACCGCACGCCTTTCTCTGTTAACTCCCCATCTTTTCATTTTAAAAATCCAGCTGAGGCAACTGAAACAGCAGCTCCCTGCTTGTTCTGTGACGTGCCTGCCTGTCTGTCTGCCCCCAGGTATCGTGCTGGTGGCCATCAACCCCTACGAGCCCCTGCCCATCTACGAGCAGGATGTCATCTACGCCTACAGCGGCCAGAACATGGGGGACATGGACCCCCACATCTTCGCCGTGGCCGAGGAGGCCTACAAGCAGATGGCCAGGTCAGTGGGGGCCAGCCACGGGGGTTTGGCTCCAGGGTGGGTGGAGATGCCATGGAATGCTCCAGATGCTCCGTGGAGGCAAGGATGTGACAGAGAGCGTGCTGGAGATGAGATATTTCTAATTAATTCTGCCTGACTTCAGCCTGTGGTTGCACCCAGGCTGCTGGGCTGATGGGGGTCCCTGTGGTCCTCAGGGGTTCAGTGGGGGATCCCTCTCTTGTTGCTTCTGGGATGAATTTCCTGGAAGAAATTCAAACCCCTCCGCAAATGCCGTGTTTAATAGCGTAGAGGAAACCACATTTCAGATAATTGGGCGAGATAAACTGATTCCAGAAGATAATGTTAGTTGTTGTTTTATGGAGATTTTGAGTTTTGACTGCCAGATACTTGGAGGTATTTATGCATCCCTCAAAGCAGTGTCTTCACCAGATGGACATGGTGAGAGTTTTGCTTTATTTATTTCCGTGCTTGTTGTGTTGCTGGGGACAAATGTAGGATATTGTTCTTAACATGATCCAAAAGAGAATCTTAGAAGAAACTGAAAATTGTTGTATTTTATTACAGTTCTCAGGACTCACACTGTGTGTTTATGTTTGCTTGTGGATTAGCTGAGATTTTTGTACTCTTGCTTTTAATAGCAAGAGTAAGCATTGAACAATTTTCCAAGGGTTACAACGCTCCTTCTGCTGTGTCTGGGTTTTAGTGGTGAGTTAGGATGCATTTCTAATAAAAATGAGCCAGAGTTCAATCCATAAACGCCTCTGGAGGAGCCCTGCCGTGGCCAGAGGTCGGGTGGATTGTTCCCAGACTGATTCCAGCCTGCAGTTCACTCCTGCAGGTGCTTGTGCTTTGGGTAAAAACGCTTTGAGAAGAGCTCAGGAATTTGGGGAGCTGCCTGTGGAGAGAGGAAGGCTTGGGAAATTGTCCTTGTGTGGTTCCAGACTGGGCAGCAAGCTGCATGGTTCTTTTTAGAAGATACCAGGGTTTTGCTGACCAGCGTGGACAGGACCTGCGTGTTTTCCAGGGCAAGCACCTAAAATATAAAGCAGCACCTCACTTTTCTGGTGAAGCTTGTGCTAGGGAATGCACACTGCTCTCCCACATCCCTGAGGAAATCTGCAGGTGGTGGGCTGGCAGCTCTAGCCAGCAATGCTTGTCTCTGCTTTCCTTCTAATCAGAATAAAGCTGCTTTTGACAGCAGCTCATAATGGATAACTGCTGTCTCTGGGGGTTCAGCCTGCTCTGTTTGCAGGGGGACAGGGAAATAACCACCTTCAGAGCTCTCAGGGAAGGTCCTCTCTGCTCAGTGCTCCTCTGGTGCTCTCTGTTTCGGGCTGTTATTATGGTAATTGCAGGCTTGGGTACAAAAGAGGGTTTCAGACAGGGCTGGGAGGAGATGGGGACATGGATTACAGGAACCTACCTGGTTGTTTGAAATGTGCCTTAAACTGCAGCACACTGGGTTTGAAGTCTGAGCTCTCCTGTTGTGCTCTCTGCAGCTTGATCCCAGCTTTTCCCTCCAAGGAGTGGTGGAGCTGTTGGGTGTGTGGATGGCACAGCTCCTGGGTGATGGACAAAGGGCTTTGAAAAGGCTTTATTTTTGTCCCTTTTTCAGCTGAAATTCTGACTCTCTGGGATGCCTCGTGCCTGCAGCTCAGCTTTAGTCCTTTGGGGTGAGGTGGGTTAAACCTAAACTGCTGCAAAAATACCACTTGTTTTGCAGTTCAGCTTTTAAACAATTGGATTATGTCTGGTGCATCCCTGTAGGTCAGGAATAAAACTCAAGCTTGCCATCTCAGAAGTCAAACTTGCAAGGTGATTAAGAGAGGAAAGCAGTCTGGCCAGTCTTGGGGTTTTTTTTTTAATATTTTGGGTATTTTTATTAGTGGCCCAGAGCACACAGGGAAAGCAAAGTGGAGGGGATTGGATGGGATTGAGTGGATGGCAAGGGAAAAGGGCACAAAACTTAAGACACTCTGTTAAACGAGAAAAATTTGAGGCAATCACATTTTTATTTCTCTGATTTTTGTTTCCTGTGTGGCATGGCCATGCAGGGACAGGGGCAGAGTAAAGCAGTTGGTGTGTGCAAGTGTTAGTGGCTTCCTCTGTGCTTTCTCACTGCCTCAAGCTCAGAGCCCAAGAGATGGGACTGGAGGTGCCTTCACAGCTGTGCCATCCTGTGTTTGCTGTTGTCCTCTCATCAGAAAATGCCAATTTAGAAGAAAAAAACAAAACGAAACAAAAACAAAACAACGACATAAAAAAAAACCCAAACCAAAAATCAAACTAACAAAACAAAACAACAACAAAAAAAACCCCCCAAAACAAAAAACAAACAAACCAAAACAAAAACAAAGCAAAACAAAAATCCAAAAAACAAGAAAATAAAACAAAACAAAAACAAAAAAATGCAAAACAAACAAACAAAAAAAACCAAACAAAAAAACCCCAAAAAAACAAAAAAAACCCCCAAAAAGCTATGGGTGGACTGTATAGGGGGGCTGCAGAGGGTGTGTAACAACACCTGACCCCTTTCTTGAAGTCAAAATTGTTTATAAAGCACCTGAACAGCTACAGTGGACTCAGTGTGTGTTAAAACTCTACCTTAGGTATGAGCTTTTCACTAAAAAGATGCTTTTGCAGCACTTGCATGTGAAACAGCTTAAAAAAAAACAATAAAAAAAGGGCAAGAGATTAAAATTCATATGTGACATCCTCCAGTTTTTTTATTAAATCTTATCTAAAGTACAGAGAGTTCTGCAGCACTTCTAGCTACCAGCTAAATGTGAGCAAAATGGAGGCAAATCTAGCTAGATACAAGGTCCTTTAAATCTAAACAGTCCAATAATGTCCTAACACCTGTATTATTTATACCTTTGACCCAATAACCAAACTCCTGTGACCTGCACTGCAGCACTAACTATCCAACCAAAAACTGTTACTTGAAATTAGGAAGAAGAAGAGACAAAAAACAGAAAGAGACAACACCAAAAACTTCTGTCTTGTCCCTATATTATATATTATATATTATATATTATATATTATATATTATATATTATATATTATATATTATATATTATATATTATATATTTACACTATATATATTATACTATTATATATAATGTAAATATATATATACACACTATAGAATATATAGTATATATAGTATATATAGTATATATACCATATATACTATCTATAGTATATAGTATATAGTATATAGTATATAGTATATAGTATATACTATATACTATATACTATATACTATATACTATATACTGTACTCTATATACTATATATTATACATATACTATATTCTAAAAACTCCAAATTCCAAACTCTTCACTGTGTGACACCACACTTTTATTCAAACTGCACACCAGTGATTTTAACTGCATCACTCAAATTTGGAATCCCTCTCCAAGGCCCCAACTCAAAAGCAGTGTTCTCCAGGGGGTCAGTGCCAGAAAGTTCCATAGAAAGTTCTGCAGAAAGTTCAAAGTTCCCAGGCTTCAGGGCTCCACACAGAAGGTGTTTGCCCTGCTTGGAGCAGTGTGAAAGCTGTGCCATGGTCACACAGAGAGCCAGCACAGCCACTGATGCCCTGGCTGGTTCTTGCTTTTCTTGAGAGGAACAAAAGATCCCTTGTGTGCCCACATCCTCATCCTGGCTCTGATTTCTGTGTGTGTCATCGCTCTGGGCAGGAGCCTGGAGCCTGGCAGAAATTCCCTCTTGAAAACCTGCATTTCTGCTGCAGTCAGCCTGACCTGAGCAGCACAGGTTCCACACTGCCCTGTGCTGGCACTGCTGGGACACCTCCAGTGCTGGGCACAGCTCTGGAACCCTCAGGACAAGAGAGACACCGAGGGGCTGGAGCGTGTCCAGGGCAGGGACGGAGCTGGGGAAGGGGCTGGAGCCCCAGGAGAGGCTGAGGGAGCTGGAAAGGGGCTGAGCCTGGAGAAAAGGAGGCTCAGGGGGGACCTTGTGGCTCTGCACAGCTCCCTGACAGGAGGGGACAGCCAGGGGGATTTGGGATCTTATCCCAGGGAACAGGGACAGGAGGAGAGGGAATGGCCTCAGGGCCAGGGGGGGCTCAGGGTGGACACCAGGAGGAATTTATCCATGGAAAGGGTGGTCAGGGATTAGAAGGATCTGCACAGGGGGATTTGGGGTCTCCATCCCTGGAGGTGTCCAAGGAAGGGCTGGAGGTGACACCCAGGTTGGGGGACGAGGTGGGGATGGGGCACAGCTGGAGCTCCATGACTTGGGAGGGCTTTTCCAACCTCAGAGAGTCCAAGATTCCTGCTCTGACCCCTGTCCCTCTCTGTGAATGTGACCCACTAGCTGTTTCCAGCTCCATGGAGGGAGTTTGGATGGGGGCAGTGCAGCACCAGCTTCCCCCTCCCAGCCTTTGGGAGCTGCAGCTGGATTTTTAGTTATACATTCCCCATCTTGTCTGCAGCTCCATTTTAATTACTCCCAGCTTGACTTTTCAGTGTGGTCACCGTGTTTTGACATGATGCTGGGCTGAGTCTCTTAGGAAAATCACTACAGTGAATATATTTGTGTGACTTTCTGCCTTTGGCCCTTGTCTCTTCTTTATGTACCAGTTGGGTTCATTCTGGGCACAAGCCAGAAATTGCTAATCCATGTAAGGTTTCTTAATGCTTCTGGGTTTGGTGAGGCTTTTCTATTTTTATTGTTATTGTTATTTTTATTGTTATTTTTATTTTTTCTTTTTCTTTTTCTTTTTCTTTTTCTTTTTCTTTTTCTTTTTCTTTTTCTTTTTCTTTTTCTTTTTCTTTTTCTTTTTCTTTTTCTTTTTCTTTTTCTTTTTCTTTTTCTTTTTCTTTTTCTTTTTCTTTTTCTTTTTCTTTTTCTTCTTCTTTTTCTTTTTCTTTTTCTTTTTCTTTTTCCTTTTCCTTTTCTTTTTCTTTTTCTTTTTCTTTTTCTTTTTCTTTTTCTTTTTCTTTTTCTTTTTCTTTTTATATTATTTTGTTGGTTTGTTTGTTGGTTTGGTTTGGTTTGGTTTGATTTGGTTTGGGGTTTTTTGTTTTGTTTTGGTTTTTTGTTTTGTTTTGTTTTGTTTTTTTTGTTTTGGCTTTTTCCTTGGTTTTGTTTTGTTGCTGTTGTTTCATGGTGTTTTTTTTTTTTTGGTTGCTTTTTTTGGGGGGGGGGTTTGTTTATTTATTTATTTATTTATTTATTTATTTATTTATCTATCTATTTATTTATCCGTGTATTTATGTATTTATTTAAATAAAACCCATGCATTATACTTAATATCATACAGAACTGAGCAGCAGCAGGTGAGAGAGGCACGTTCTGTGGGCAGTGGAGCAGAAGAATGGGCCCTCCAGACCTGCCAAACACATCTCAAAAGCAGGGAGCAGGTAGATCTTTGAGAGGTGATCTTTGCCCAAGCCATAAATCAAGCACTGGAGGTGCTGCCAACCCTTTTTGTGTGTTTTCCATGTGGCACCTCTGGGTCTCCCTGTGGCAGGAACATTTTCTCCCATGCAGTGCACAGGTAATTCAGTTCAGGTAATGAGCACAAAGGAGCTCCAGCACCCAGCTCTCACCTGGCACAGACCTCAGGTAAAGAAAAAAAGGAGAAAACTTGTGAAAGTTTTATTGCCTGGTGCATCCATCTGGCTGGTGCTCTCACTGATGCATCCCTGCAAAGCTGCTCCATGTGGCCAGGCAAAAATATCCTGTGTCTGTTTCACATGGAACTGTGTCTTGGGGTGACTTTGTGATGCTTGTGTCCCCAAATGGTCTGGTGGTGTTGAATATGAGTTCTGCAGCTTTAAGAGTGGTTCCAGGAGTGCATGGGGAGAGAAAGAGGTGCAGAGTTTATCAGAGGCTGCACTTGCTCCCCTGCATTCTTCTGTCTGCAGTGGGCAGCAGGACACAGAGAGCTCTTTTGGCTTTTTGGTTGGTTTATCCTGGTTAGCTGAGGCAAAGAAGTTCCCCTGGACTGCTCTTTTCCCTTTTTCTTGGAATTATTCAAAACTCCAATTCGAAATTGCTCTGGACTGAAAACCCAGAGGAGCACCAGGAGCTCACACCTGTGGCTCACCTGGGCTGTGACATTTCCCTGAGAACAGACTGAGTGAGCTGGGCTGTGACCCACAGAAGGGACTCTGCTGAATTTGTCATCTCTTCGCAGCAACAAGAGGTTTTGCTGTTTGGTATTGTTCATTTTTGTGCTGGGAAGTGCTTTGCCTGCTAAATAAACAGGTTTTTTTTCCACTTCTTTCTGCAGAAATATTTTTTCCCAAACCAGTTGTGGGAGGGACTGCTTGAATCTGTTCCTTGCAGGGCCCCCATTCAGAGGTTTCCTCCCAAATTTTCTCTAAACCAGGACAAATATTTATTGGCAACAAACATAGGGCATGATAAAGTGGAAAAAAACCTGTTCTGATTGCATTTTGGTTGTAATTACTCTGTATTGGGGTAAAGCAGTCAGTAACCATGTTTGAGTTCATAATGTCTCGTGGGGTGGAGGCCTTCATGTGTGCCTGGTCCCTAGGTTTTTTTGAGGTATTAATACCTTTCTGGTCCCTAGGTTTATTTTCTTATCTGGAGATAGCTCCAGTAGCGTCCCTAACACATAATTTCTACAGTAGAGTGGCACAAATTAGAATAGCTGTTGTGCTGGGCTCGGTGATAATGATTTATAGAAAGTTTATAAAGCTACTGGAGTTTGTTCCAGGTGTGTTTGGTTTATGGTTTCTTCATCCTGCATCCCAGTTCCAATGGCATGTTTTGGGGGTTTATTAGTAATTGCACCCAGTTTGTTAGAGGAGGAGCAGGGGATTTCAGCCTTTCTTTCTTCTCCTTTGGATCTGTTAAGTAATTTTTGAGAATGTTCAGTTTCCCTTGAATGTCAAGGATATCACCTTCCTGGTATTTTATCTGATAAGCTTCCTCTATATGGTTTGCAGCTTGTCTAGAATAAGATCTGATATGTCCAGAGGGGCTGATGAGACCCCTGACCCAGGCATGGACCCTGCTGTGGAAAATCCTGAGTGGTGCGGGGAATGGGAGAGAATGGGCTGAACCCTGAAGGAATTTTCTGATTCCTCAGCCTGGGAATTTTCACATGAACAAATTCAGAACAATATGAGGCGAGGAAATATCTGGAAGAGAAGTGCCATGATGATTCTAATGAGAATGAGCTCATTGCAATCAGCTGGGCCCTGGCATGCAATAAGCTGGGCTTATGGAATGCTGCTGGATACTGCAGGGCAGCAGAGAGAGGCAGGGGGCAGGGAGATAAATCAGCCAACACCCCAGTTACTCAGGTTGTAGTTAAACCAGACAGTGAGCCTAAGCCAGCAGCTAAACCAGGCAGTGAGCCTAAGCCAGCAGCTAAACCAGATAGTGAGCCTAAGCCAGCAGCTAAACCAGGCAGTGAGCCTAAACCAACAGTTAAACCAGACAGTGAGCCTAAACCAACAGTTAAACCAGGCAGTGAGCCTAAGCCAACAGTTAAACCAGGCAGTGAGCCTAAGCCAACAGTTAAACCAGACAGTGAGCCTAAACCAACAGTTAAACCAGACAGTGAGCCTAAACCAGCAGCTAAACCAGACAGTGAGCCTAAACCAACAGTTAAACCAGTGAGCCTAAACGAGCAGCTAAACCAGACAGTGAGCCTAAACCAACAGTTAAACCAGACAGTGAGCCTAAACGAGCAGCTAAACCAGACAGTGAGCCTAAACCAACAGTTAAACCAGACAGTGAGCCTAAGCCAGCAGCTAAACCAGACAGTGAGCCTAAACCAGCAGTTAAACCAGACAGTGAGCCTAAACGAGCAGCTAAACCAGACAGTGAGCCTAAACCAGCAGTTAAACCAGACAGTAAACCAGACAGTGAGCCTAAGCCAGCAGTTAAACTAGACAGTGAGCCTAAACCAATGGTTGTTGCTCCTACCACGAGAGGCATGAAACACAAAACCAAAACTGCTCAGCCAGTGGAAGATGATGATGATGCAGGGGAAGGACCCTCAAGGCCAGCAAATGACTCAAAATCAGAAGTCATTATTGAGTCCTTTTCATTGAAGAACGTTTGTGGCCTAAGAAAGGATTTCAGCTGATGACCTGATGAATCTCTAATCAGTTGGTCAGTCCATCTTTGGGACACTGAAGGTGAGGCTACAGCTCTGGATGGTTCTGATGGTTCAGGCATTTGGGATCCCTGTCACTGGATCCTGTTATTGGCCCAGGAATGATGAAGGTGCTGAACCCTCACAGTCTCTGGGCACGGGTCCTGGCAAGTGTGGCACAAAGATATCTGTGTGCAGACAATCTCTGCATGCAGCAAACCCAGTGGAAGACCATAGAGCAAGGGATTGAACTCTTGAGAGAAATGGCAGTGGCAAAGATTGTCTTCTCAGATGACCTCACAACTGAGAATCCAGACTTGGTCCCATGTACACGTGGTGTGGTGAAAACTTGCACGACATGGGCCACAAGAATTGGCTTCTGCTTTAGCAATGATGAAGCAGGATGACAGAGAGGAGACCGAGCTTGATATGGCAAAGAAGCTCTGAACAGATGCTGTGCATGGCCCTACACAGGCCAGAATAGCAGCTGTGGAAACACATCTGCAGAAATTAGAAAATGAAGAATCACAAGAAACTCAAAGAGATTAAAGAGTACATTCTCCAAATCTCAGCTGTATGAATCAAAAGTTCTGTCCCCAAAAGTAGAAGTTACACAGATGGGGGGAGAAGACTTTTCTCACAATCTGAGCTGTGGTCTTTCCTGTGTGATTCTGGAGAAAACGTGAAAAAGTGGGATGGAAAATCTGCTGTTGCTCTGGCAAAATGGGTGCTTGAATTGAAGGAAGGCAATTGAAGGAAGCTCCACCAAAAGGGAAGCAGCTCCAGTTTCCCATAGCAAACTGCCAGGTATGATGATGATGATGATGATGATGATGATGATGATGATGATGATGATGATGATGATGTCCAATCCCCTGGAAGGAACCGCCAAGACAAACTGCTAAATCCGAATTGCAGAACACTGTGATGTTCTGCCAGGGGAGTGGAAGGGCTCTGCAGACCTTACCTGACCCTTGCCATGCCAGTGGGAAACGAAATTGTCCTGGTGACCTGTTGGTTAGGCTGGAGTTTCCTCCTTCCCAGCACGAGGATCTGCTCACAGTGCTGCTGAGAGTTCTTGCAGAATAAATAAAATAAGAAATGCAGGGGTGATGTGATGGATGAATCCAAGTTTTGCATTCTTGTCTGAACTGCAGCTCAGTGGGTACCAGATAACTCCTGGTGTCTGCAGCTCCAACCAGGCTCAGCATCTGTTGTGCAATTCCTGAACTGTGAAAATTGGGAATTGTAAATTGGAAATGGGGTGTCTCCTCCCTTCAGCCCCACTGCCCACATGCTGCTTCTGTCACAAGTGCTCAGACACTTGGACTGCAAACAGAAAACTCTGTTTAGCAGTGGCTTTCCTTTTTTATTGGAGGTTATGTACAGAACTACAAACGGACAGGACTGCTGTGGAACACATCTGGAGCTGTTTATTTTCCAGCATCAGTCTCATTCCATGGTTGGGACAGTGGGAAGATGCCAGCAGCTCACTTCCTCAGCAGCAGCTGCAGAACTCAGTGTTAAAAGTCACTTCAAAGGTTTTTTGGCCAATCACAAAAACCAAAAGCATATTCACAGTAGTTTCACCCAATCACTACAAGTACCTTTGCACCTTTGGTTAAAACAGTGCTTGCTTATTTCAAATACAGGCTTGTAAGCCTTTAAATACAATGCACAGATCTCCATTTTTACTCTTAGAACTTCCTAATGTCCTGCTAGATATTTTTTTCTGCAGCTCAGGGTGTTTATTCTAGCCAAGCTTTAATACACAGACCATTGTTTTATTTGTCCTTGTTTCTACATCTCCTGTAACTCTTCTGCTGACAAATCTTATGGCTACCACTTAGCTCTAATTGCAGTTCTGCTGTTTCTGGGACCTGCTTTTTGCAGCTTTCCCGAACCCCTCTGATTTCAAGGACTCCCACAGAAGTTAGTGCACCCAGGCTCTGCACTGCACTGCCAGAATCCCTGCTCCCTGCAGCACAGGGGAAATGTCTGTGTCCTGCAGAGGCAGGTGCCACTGGGGCTGCCTGAGGTGACCACTGCTCTCTTTTCTGCCATGGGGGGCAATGCTGGAGCTGGAGAAGAGCAGAAACTGCAGAAAAAACCCTGCACACCAGCAGATAGACTCAGGGAGGGGTATGGGCACGGTGGGGAATGTCCTTTCACAGCACTTCACATTTCAAGCTTTTACAGGAGGATTTAAAGCCATACAAAGAGAGAGCAGATAGGAGTTAAAAGAGAGATTAACCCCCGACAGAGATGCAAGGGGAATCAGACTGGCACAGTAAATAAGGCTGAATCCTGTGTTGTATTAAAGGCAGGGAAGGGTTTAGTCTCCAGGAGAATGAGGCTGAGCTGTGCAGGAGGGATCAGCACAAAAATAAAGCTCTGGAGTAAAAAGGGGACCAGAGGAAAAATAAATCAAGAACCTTGAATTTAGGAAGTTGGAAAACTGAGGGGGTTCTCTTCTGCTTAGAGTTAAAAGTGGGATAGGGATGAGGGGAGGAGGTTTTGCAAGAGCTGTCCCTGGTGCTGGTGTAAGACCTCAGGGATTGCTTTTCTTCTCCAAAGGTGATATATTTTAAAAAAAAGAAAAAAAAAAAGGAGACGCTCCAGAAATGTTTCCCAAGAACTGGAGGAGAGACCCTCTGGTCTTACTTGCTATGGGAGAGGACAGAGATGCTCTGGTGATAAAGGGCCAGCTAATAAACATTTTTAAATGTTTTTTTTTTTTCTTTTTGGCAATTTGGAATAAGGACTGTGCTATTTGCTAGCAGATTTAATAATAAATGAGACATCCCTTATAGGAAAATCATAAATACTCATAAATGGGATAGAACTGGCATGAGAAAGCTTAAGGCAGAGAGAGGTCAGTGCCTTACTGAGAGAAAAAAGTGTGTGTGTGTGTGTGTGAAATATCACTGACCAGGAAGGAGGGACAATAGCCCACATCAAACATGCAGCCACTGCTGTGATGCAGGAGAGCTGTTGGAGCTCTGAGGGGAGGCAGCTGTAATGCCAAGCAGAATTAAACATTCAAAACAGCAAACATTCAAAACTCAAAACAGTGCTTGTGAGCAGCACAGTTAAATCAGAGCCCAAAGACTTGTGATTTGGCTTGCCCACCTCCCAGTCACTGCTTGCCACCCCACGTCCTCAGTGAACTTCTGGATGGTTTCAGAGCCTGGTTTCTGAAAATCCCTTCTGGGGGTTTTCCTGGTTTTCATCAACTGTAATTAGTCAGATGGTGGTATGAGAGTTTTCCAGGCACTTAGGATGGTGGTCCCTTCTTTCTGGGAGTGGCATGGGGTGGAAGAACAACTGTCTGTTCTCCTGGTGCTCCTAAGCTGATCTGTGGGCACAGCATCCCGTGACTCCTTCCTCTGGGTGATGCTTTTTGGGAGGATGCAGCCCCAAGCCTCTGCAGTGCTCCAGCAGCTGGCAGGTGGCCTGGGCTGGAGCCAGGGATGCTCTGTGGCATGATCCCAGCACAGAAAAGAGCATCAGGGGGCCAGAGAGCCAAGGAAACTGGCCGGGAGTGTGTTTTGCTGTCGTTGGGAGCAGCACACAAAAGAACTGCTGCCCTCGTTTCCGTGAGGCTGAGGAGCTTGTGCTCCTCCCCAGTGGGGTGTGCAAAGCAAGAAGGTCATTCAGACTGGAGACAGCTCAGCATTTTGCAGGACTGGGAGCTCTGAGGGTTTTCTGTGCTGTTGGAGGGGCATTTCCAGCTACCAGGTGTTTGGGGAGAAGGGACGTTAATGGGCTGGGGAGGAGTCCCAGCTCAAGAAAACACTCTCACCTCTGCAGAGGTGCCATGACCCTGTGTCCCAGGCTGTTTAACACTCTTAAGCCCAGCCTTCCTAATGCTGAGACCAAACCCACGGGGCAGCCCTGCCCTGCTGAGCTGGTGGTGACCACCACGAGAGGGTTGATGCTGAGCCTTGCCTGGTCTCATGTGCTGTCTGCTTATCTGTTGCACTTTGGCTGTAGGAGCAGCAGAAAGGATAATGAAATACAGTTCTTAGTGTAATGGAGGAGCAAAAAACAGCTTTTATTTAAAGAAACACTACACTTATATAGATTAGTTAGTGCAAAACAGAATAGAAAAGGCTCATTGGTCCAGGAAGGCAACTCCTCTTTGAAAACATGCTTTCTGCAAAACATCATGTCTCCAGCAGGTATTCAATCATTGTTATAATTCCTTGTCCTTGAGCAGCCTGAGAAACCCAAGGCTTCAAGGCTGCTTTTTCCCTGGTTCCCAGCAGCACCCACACTTATCCTTGCCCATTCCAGCCCAAACTGCTGCTTTTAGGCTTTTTCCCAGCACTCTCCACATTTTCTCCCTGTCTCCTTGCTGAAACCCAGGGGTGTGTGAGCAAATGGGCTCCAGAGCTGTGCAGGATGGATCCTGGGAAAAGCATCACCCCAAATGCATCTCAGAATCATAGAGTATGCTGAAGGGACTCATCAGGATAACCAAGTTCAACTCAAGTCCACCCATTCAGAATCCAACTCTTTCTTTATGACCAGAATGCATTCTGAAGCTCTGATGTGGGTGTAGGTTGTTGGTGAAAATGGTATTGTTTTGCCCCCACTGGTATGTACCATTGCATCAAAAGTTATCCCTGCAAAAAAATAAATTATCTGTATTAAATATAGTTTTCTATATCTATATTTCTATATAGTTTTCTATATTTCTATATATTTCTATATTTCTGTGTAAAAAATAGGAGGACCAAAAAAAGGTTCTATAGGGGAACCCATGCCATTTATGAAGGATACAGTGTAAAAAATGATCCAAATTATTGTGTAGCTCATGAAAATCTGTCCTGTTAGTGCTGCTGGCTTCTGCAGCTGCAGCATAAAGTGTGCATTTGCAGCTGATATTTGAAAATGTGAACAGAAAACAAGTGTTTAAACATTCTTGTTTGACTGGATGAAAAGTATCTTCTTGGGTTTATCTCAAGGAAAAGTGTAACTGCCTTATAGTTGTGGTTTTCTCTCTGCCTTGAGTGACAATTCCAGGGATCCTAAAAAC
Source organism: Oenanthe melanoleuca (assembly GCF_029582105.1). Taxonomy (NCBI): domain Eukaryota; kingdom Metazoa; phylum Chordata; class Aves; order Passeriformes; family Muscicapidae; genus Oenanthe; species Oenanthe melanoleuca. The sequence continues at coordinate 75,741,961 of NC_079362.1, read as the reverse complement.
CCAAATTAGAGCTAACAAATAAAAAAGCTGCTGCCACTATCAGCAATGCTGCTCCAAATTCCAGTTATCCCACAGAAATGGTAGCTACTCTTGGCTTCAGACTTTTTCAGAGATGGCTTTTCTCTGTGTTACAGCACTAAAAAACTCTGGTTTTTACCTCCAGAGTGCAACTTCTGTTTGTTCATTTGAAAGTAGAGTTGTACTGTCTCAGTTTTTCATCACTGCCATTAGCACTTGAAGGATGCAATCCAGTGGTAATTAAATTATTGCATTTTTTATATTTCTAACAACACCATTTTTTTCAACAGTGCTGTTGTTAGCTAGGCTCATTTCTTAGCCTTTGCAGCACTGTCAAGGGAGAAATGCATTGGGGCTTTTGTGGGTGTTCTCATTGTGGCCAGACTCAATTCAAACTGCAGTACTTAAAAGGTTTTTAATCTTCAGATTGCTTTATGAACACTAATCCTCCAGGCAACCTGAAAGAAGTAGGTTAAATATGATTTCCATGGTGGAGAGACTTATTGACTCGTTCCACGACAGAGAATTAGTGTCAGATCTGGGATTAAAGCTGGAGTGACCCCTGACTATTACTCACAGGGTCTGGCTCTGCCTTCATTTATTCCAGATCCCTTTCCCTCTTGGAGAAGCTGTGGTTTTAGAGCAACTGGTTTTGCTCCTGCTGCAGAGACCAGGGTGAAGTTGTGCAGTTAAGCTGCTTGTGCCAGTGGTGATTTTCTGATGGGATGACTGTGAAAACAAACCCTAGATGTTCTGGGTCCCTTCTTGTGGGTTTGGGTTATTGCTTTAAAAGAAGCTGGCTTTGGGGAAGTTCCAGCTGGTGATAGATGTTTGAAGAGCATTTGGGGCATATCTGTCTCCAAGTACTGTAAATATCTGCACTGAGGTGTCCCTGTCTCTCCTGTCTCAGGCAGAGGGGTGGTGAGAGCCACCCCTGGGTTCAAACCCTTTTTCACTGCTGTGGCTCAACCATCTCCTTTTCTGAAGTGAGGATTTTCCAGGGGTGTTCTGCCCTGGCTTAATTAGATAAAGTGGTGGGAGCTGCACGTGGAACCACTGGGCAGTGGATGCAGTGGGGAGAGGTGTCCAGCTGGGCAGCTTGGGGTGTGGATGCTTCTCCACACCTTTCCCAGGCTGTTTGGAGGCTCCTCCGAGGGCAGCAGTGTTCTCTGTGTGGTGAAGGACTGGGAAACAGGCAGGGAAATGTGTTCCCTTGATGTAAAGGCTGGTAATTAGCAGCCAGTGCTAATCAGCAAAGGAGTCTGAAGTGCCTTCATAGACACTGACTTTTCTCTTCATAGACAGCTGACTTTTGTTTGCCTTGGGCAGCACCTTTAGTTGTTGCCTTTAAAAAAATGGTATCCATTAGACTTCTAGAGCAGATATAAAGGGATTTTTACAGGTTGCCCAGAGCAGCTGTGGCTGCCTCATCCCTGGGAGTGACCAAGGCTGAGCTGGATGGGGCTCGGAGCAGCCTGGGGTAGTGGAAGGTGTCCCTGCTCATGGCTTTTACTGCATGGCCTTTAAAGGTCCTTCTGAAGTCTAGAATTTCTGTGATTCCACGATGTTTTTCATGTGTTGTGAAAACACCAGTGAGCCCCTCTTAGCTTTGCTGGGCTGGAGACATCCCCCATCTCTTACTGAGTGTGGTCCTGAGGGGCATTGCTCTTTACATGGCAAATACCTACAAAAAGATGTGTTACCCACCTCCAGAGCACCTCTGGAGCTGCTGCTGCCTCCTGCATTGAAGGAGCCATTCTGGATCTTGTTCTGGTTGGACTTGTGCCCTTTGTGGTTTTGTTTTCCTCTCTGATGGGTGGTGGCTGTAGCCCAGATTGTGGTGTTGGTTTCCCAGCCTGAGCGTCCTGTGAGCTGTGTGCCATGGGGAGAGGAGCTCTGATGCACTTTGTGGCAGCATAAAAAGCTGTGGTGGCAGCCCTGAGGTGCACAGGAGCACCCCCAGTCCCAGCAGGAGATGGGGCAGCACTGCCATGCTGCGGTGCTTGTTCACCCTTCATTTTATACAGGTTCTTTTCAAGAATAATTTACTCCTGCCCTGGCACTGCCAAAATTGAACGTATTTTAAACAGCTGTATTGCACACTGTGCCTGCATGGTGGCCAAACATTTCAGTGTCTTTTATTCCACACTGAACACAAACACCTCCTGCCTGGCTTTAACCATTTCTGCTGCCTGAGCATCCTGTGTGCTGCCAGCTGCTCTGTGGGGTCCATCGACCTTCCCCTGCTGGCACCAGCAGTTTACTTGTACACTGAAGAAGGGAAAGGCTCTGCAGCCTTTATTCCCGAAGGTTTTTATTCCTGAAGTTGAAAAATAGATGTCTGAACATGGATTATCCACCAAAAAACCCGGAAGAGACACATTACTGCAAACACAGGGGTTGAGTGGCCTGCTAAGAACAACTTTCTTTTCATTTTCTGTTACTTATATAATCCAGAAGTTTTTTTTGTGCCACGGAGAGCTCACCTGGCCTATTTCATATTGCAGCCATTTGTGCAAGTTCTTGAGAAACTCTGGGAGAATGGGACCTGGCAGAGTGGCTGCAGTAGCAGCAAATTGTGTTTGCCATAGTTTTGTCACTGGGCTCAGTGTCTTTTGGCAAACGTCTGTTTAAAAAGAGACAAGCCAGAGGGAGGCATAAAGCAGTCAGAATGCCACTTAAAGGCGTTTTTGTGATGGGATCTGAAGCCCAGGGGAGCTGTGGGTCTGGGCTGGTCCTTAGCTGTGCTCTCAGGTGAGTTGGTCTCTGCTTTCCCCAGCCAGTTTCCCTCCCCAGTAGCTGGTGACAGAGAAGTGAAGGAGGTCAAATTTGGTAACAAGGACTCATAATTGTGAATCTTAAACAGAAAAACGAACTGGGTTAACAAATACTACCTTGCAGCAGTGCTGTCTGGGTGCCAAGTAATGCATCTTTTGAGATTTTGGCATCACTTAGCTGAAGACTCACTCCCAGACTGGTGGAGCTTTTATCCTAAGGCTTTAAGAGAAAAGTGGCAGGGAGATGTTATCTGAAATGTGCCACTTGGGCCATACCTGTCATGCACAGCAGGGTGGGAAACAATAATTCTGAAGTAGCTTAAGTGTGGCTCTAAGCTAGCTTTGCATTTGCAGAGCTCCTTTTGCAGGAATTTTGGTTGTCACATCTCCCTTCAGCTTCTCCCTCACCTCTGACCAAGGACAGGCTGTTCATCCACCCTTGCAGCCCGTGCCAAAGCCTCTGCCTGCCCCTTTATGGGCAGCTGGCAGGAATTTTGTCTGTTGGATCCTGCTGATGGCCAGTGTGGGATTTCACTCAGCAGGAGGTTGTGCATGAGTCAGGGGATCCATTAAGGCTGGAAAATGCCTTTAATATCAAGTCCAGCTGCCAGCCAGCACTACCAGCATGTTCCCCATGCCCTCAAGTGCCACATCCACACTTGGTTCAAACACTTCCAGCAGCCTGTGCTGGGGCTTGTCAGCCCCTTCCATCAAAAAATCATTCCAGATATCCATCCTGAGCCTTCTCTGGCACAGCTTGAGGCTATTTCCTCTCCTCCTTTCACTTCTTCCCTGGGAGGAGAGATGACAACCCACCTCAGTGAAGATGATCAAAGCTTGGGGGAAGCTTGAGTCAGAGTTCAGTCCAACCACAGCCATCAGCCAGGACCTGCTGCTGTGGCTTCACCCAGCTCCCTTTGGGGCTGCTGCTGAGTTCCCCTTCCCCTCTGTGGAGCTGGCACTGTTTTTCCTCTGCTGGCTGCTGCCAGGAGAGGTTTCTTGCACACCTGTGCAAGCCCCAAGGTGTGGGACTGGCACACTGCCTGGATCCTGCCAGCTGGCTTTGCCAAGGCCACCAGGCTGTGACTTAGCAGGAGCAGGCTGTCCCCACCCAGGATGAGTCACTGGCTCTGGGATTTTGGCTGCCTGGCTGAGGGTGTTCCTGCATTGCTGCCTCGTTGCTGGCGTGGTTGGAGGCTCCTCTTGCCCTCCTTGGTTGGTACCCAGGGGAACTGCTTGGCTAAGATACACTTTGTGAACTGGTGTCTGAAAAATGGAGCTGGGAATTATCTTGTCAGTCTGCTGCTGCTGAAAGCATCCCAAAGTCATGGTTTGCACCAAAATGTTACACGTGACTTGGCTGAGGTTTTTCCTCTCAAACCAGTTACCCTGAGCCTAGAAGGAATTAAGATGTTTGTGCCTGACAGTGGAGGGAAGCAATGGTGTGGTGTGTCTTTGGTGGAAGAGCAAAAGTGGTGTATGGCAATCATTTAGCTTTTGTCCTCGTCTGGTATAAACTGGAACTGAGTATCTTAAACTGAAATGTGTTTTGATGGTATTTCCTGATGTCAAGAGAACTGTGAGGTATAAATTTATTGTTGTACTTGTGTATGGGATTTTCTGTGCCTGCTTTCAGCTGTGATTCACAAAAGCCAGGGCAGAGTCTGGGAAGCTTAAGCTGATCTTGCTTAAAAACACACTCAATTACATCCTTAAAGCTTACCCAAGAGCTCGGGTATTTTGGGAGCTTATAGCAAATCCTGCAGTGAAAACTCTGCCCTTCCCAAAATCTGCAGCCAGACTGCAGAGGTGCTGTGTGCTGATGGTGCCCCAGGGAGTGAATCCCACTGCAGCAGAGGATATTGGCCCTGGAGCCAGCAAAACTTTCCCTGGAGGGATGTAGTTCTGGAAATGAGCTCCTCTTACTGCTTGGGCCCTTCCTCTGCCTTGCAGCTCAAGCATGTTAAACAGATTAATTATTGGGGTGTGTCTGGTGGGAAGGACTGGCTATTCCATGGTGACTTGTGCAGGGGTTTTGTGTGGATTATTAACTTTGGAAGTGGAAAAAGGTATTTGGAAGGGATTCTGCTCTGTGCAAGGCTAAGTGTGAAAATACTGATACTCATGTAATTGCATAGAGAATCAAGTGACTTCTTCTGTATCCCAATTTTAGGGCATTTGATTTTACAGCTTCAGTATTTTTAACGTGTTTTTAGCGTAGAGGAATCTTTCTGGGTAACTGTGTCTTAAAAGCAAGTTTCATGAGTTGACTGTGTTTTAATGAAAAGAATGCTTGAGTGAAGAAGCTGGGGAAAAATGAAATATACAGTATTAGGAGCTGATACTCAGCCAATGCCTGTTAGTATTTCTCCGGACAAAGGTCCAGCAGCAGGGGCTGGCTGTTGTGGTGTGGAAGAAATTTGCTTCCCAGAGACTCAGGATGGAGGAGGCAGCAGTGCTTCGTGCAGGGGCTCAGATCCTGCTGTCTCTGAGGCTTCTGGAAATGTTCAGTGTCCTTCATGTTTTCTCTGGGAAGTTTCACAGTTGTGCATTTGTCCTGGTTTGGAGGACAAGTGTCTGCCAATAAAGGCAGAAGCTTCTCTTTCAATTGGAGGATGTAAACCCCTCCCTCCAAATTATTGTTATAATTTTGAAGTTATGGGGCTCTCAGGCAAAGATATGGGAATTAGGAATAACAGTTCTTCACTAGGAAAATTAAAATAGCAATGCAGTGTTACACAGAACAATCCCAACCCTGCCAGAGTCAGAATCCAAGCTGACACCCGTCAGTCAGTCAGGGTGTTGGCACAGTCCCATTCAATGGTGGCTGCATCCTCCTGCAGGGGCAGATGTGGTTCAGCTGGAGCAGTGCTCCTGGAGAAGGTGCAGTTTCCTCTGAAGCTCCAGGGATGATGTGGAAAGGTCTGGCTTTCCTCTGGAATCCAGTGGGAAGAAGGTTCCTTGGTGTCCAAAATGTCAGTTTTTATCTGGGTAGGAAAGGCTTGGCTCCTCCCCTGGCTGGAGCATCTCCCATGGGATGATGGAATTTTATCAGTCATGCCCTGGGACTCAGTGGCCATGAACAGGAGATATCTCCTGGAGGGAGGATGGGCTGTAGGAAGATAAAGATGATTGCCCAGCTGGTTTAAAGATGGCCCATGAGCAGATAATGTGTGCCAGGAGATAAGGAATCACTACCCCACCTGGTTTCAAACAGATACACATTTCTGGCTACATCAGCCCAGCACAGCATCATTCTCTGTTACTTTTGCAGTCCCCAAGAAACCCACGAGTGTTTGAACGACGGGGTGAGGGTGCAACGCGGGAAGACAGCACGAACAGCTGACCAGAAAATGGGCTAGCTCAGAGAAATTCAGCTTTAATTAACTTTTCTGCTCTGGCTCCCCAGGGATGAGAAGAACCAGTCCATCATCGTGAGCGGGGAGTCGGGGGCGGGCAAGACGGTGTCTGCCAAGTACGCCATGCGCTTCTTCGCCACCGTCGGCGGCTCCGCCAGCGACACCAACATCGAGGCCAAAGTCCTGGCCTCCAGCCCCATCATGGAGGTAAAACCTGCTCCCTGCCCTCTGCCCTGCTTGCACTGCTCGCCCTGTCTCTCTGTGCAGCGGGAGCCCCTGGGGATTTGTGAGGCAGGTCTGATCTACGGCAGAACAGTCCTGGAGCTGGACTGGAGTGCAGAAATGCACCAGCAGCCTTATAGACCACCCCAACTGCACCTGGCTTTGATGGTCCTAAAGCTGAGCCTGAGTAGCCTCAGCACATCTCCAGGAGCTGGGCTTTGGTGGGGCTCCAGAGTGGAGAGCCCAAGCAGAGCAGCTGGCACTGTTTGTGTTTCCTGCACTGTTGGTGTTTTATCATCTTCCTCCTTTGTCACTGCATGGTTCCCCCTAATCTCCTCCTTTTGTTGTACAAGCATGGAATAGAAAATAAAGGGATTAATCTATCTGAGATATTTAAATTAATTTAGATTTTTATTAGTTTTCTGTTGCTGCCAATCATGTATCAGCCTCTTCCCTTAGGCAGCAGCAACAGGACAAAAGGATGTGGTCTTAAGATGTGCCAGGGAAGGTTTAGGCTGGACTTTAGGAAGATTTTCCTCATGGAAAGGGTGGTTAGGTATTGGAAAGGGGCTGTCCAGGGAGGTGTTGGAGTCCCCATCCCTGGAGGGGCTCAAGGAAGGGCTGGATGTGGCACTCAGAGCTTTGGGCTGGTTACAAGGTGAGGATTGGGCACAGCTGGGACTGAGAGGGATTTTCCAACCTGGCTGATCTGTTGGGATGTTGGGTGTTGAAGAATGAGTCACTTTATAGGGAAATCCCTGCTCTGAAGGAAAAGAATTCTTACAAATACAAAAGAAAGGGAAAAAGCAGCTTTGTTTCCTTTCACTGAAGCCAGATACTGAAAATAAATGTCTGCGTGCCTAAATCCCATTTTCCAGACAGATTTTGGAGTCATGAAAAGCCTTCAGTTGGTTTTGGGCTTTTCCAAAGTTCTGAAGAACTTCAGGCTCGTGTGACTTTCTTTTCAAGGCAGGAGGCAGCAGTGCTGCTTTAGTGAGTGTGGTGCTGTGCTGTGCTTACCCTTAGGCTTGGCTCAGCCTTTAGGGAGGTTTCCCATCCCGGTGCCTCGTGCCAAAATTGATAGACAGAGAGGTGGTGGCTGGCTCAGGGTGACACACAGCTGGTTTTCTGCAGGTTTGCTCCTGGCAAACCTGCCAGTTTGCTCCTTTCCTTACTCATCTCCCCTTCCTCTGTGAAATGCAGCTGCAATACCAGGGGGCACTTAAAACCGTCCAGGAAAAAAAATCCATAGTGCACACCATTCTTCTATATGACCCCAGAATTTTATTGCTCTAATTTCCCTGCCTGTGTTCAGTTCTGACTATAATTTCTAAGTGCTGAGGCCAGGCAACCTGCCTGTCTTTATTGGAAATTGATGAGAACATTGCCTATGCAGAAAAAAACATAAAAGAAAACTGCCTGGTTTGCAGAAAAACCCTGAGTTAAATAGACTTGTGGGGGAAGGAGACCCATCCAGGGAAGGTACTGATGTTTGACTGTGAACAAAGGTGGGAGCATCCTATAAGGCTCAGCATGAATGTTCAGGTTTTTGGGTTGCTGATAATTTAATTACTGTACAAATAATCACGGCTGTTTGTATGCTTTTTTTCTTCCATAAAAACCCTGGAGAAATCACATTTTCAGTGAGGAGTTCTTCCCCACAGTCACACTGTTCCTCTGGCTTCTGCATCTGGGAGGGGGTTTTCCTCAAATCCTGCTGTGACTGTTTATGTAACACTGATTGCAAATCGAAGTGTTTAAAAAAAAATGCAAAAATTCAATTAAAATTTAATGTTTGATTCTGGTTTTTTTTTTTTATGCAGGCCATTGGAAATGCTAAAACAACAAGGAATGACAACAGCAGCCGCTTTGGGAAATACATTCAGATTGGCTTTGATAAAAAATACCACATCATTGGTGCCAACATGAGGACGTATCTGCTGGAAAAATCTCGGGTTGTATTTCAGGTGAGGAGCTGTGGGGCTTTTTCCTTTCTTTCTTTTGGGTGCTGTGTTCCAGGAATTCAATAGTCTGGTTATTTTCTGTGGGTTAAAAAAAAAAAAAAAAACCAAACCAAAAAAACCCAAAACAACAAAACATCTTTACAAGTGGAACCACAGAGTCATTTGGTTTGAAAGTGACCTTTAAGATCACTGAATCCAACTGTCCCCCCAGCACTGCCATACCCATCACAGAACCATCATCGTGGAATGGTTTGGGTTGGAAGGGACCTTAAAGATCACCTCATTCCACATCCTTCCACTGTCCCAGGCTGCTCCAATTCCCATCCAGCCTGGCCTTGGGCACTGCCAGGGATGTAGGGGCAGCCCCAGCTGCTCTGGGCACCCTGTGCCAGGGCCTGCCCACCCTCCCACCAGCAATTCCTTCCCAATATCCACCCTAAACATACTCTCTGTCAATGGAAAGCTGTTCCCTCTTGTCCTGTCCCTCCATACTCTGGTACAAAGTCCCCAAGTGCCACCTCCACATGGCTTTTAAACCCCTCCAGGGGCTCCACCACTGCCCTGGGCAGCTGTGACATGAAGAAATTGTTCCTAATAGCCAACCCCTGGTACACCTCGAGGCTCTGTCCCCTTGTCCTGTCTCTTTCTTGGTGGACACAGCTCCCAGGTGTGTCTTTTGGACTCAGTCTTGGAGTTCTCTGTGATTCCAGCCTGATGAGCCTCCTGCTGGGCTGAGGTGGACCTGGGAGAGTTGTTAGGCACAGAGCCAGGAGAACAAACTGCAGGCAGCAGTGCTCAGTTTAGAAGACTCATTTTGAAGAGGAAGGGGCAGGAGAGGGGCTGGGAAGGCTGATGTCTCTGCCACAGCACATCCCTTGGGTTTCTTGTGCTGGCTTAGGAGAGGCTTTCTTGGCCTCTGCTTGGGATGTAGATCAGAAGCTACTGCAAAAATTTTGTCCTTCCACAAAAAAAAAAAAAAAGAATGCCCCAGCTACAAAAATCTTAAAAAACTGGCAACTTTGAGAAATCCATGAAGAGCAAACCACCCTATTTTACATTACTGTGGGTTTGCAGCTCAGTGCTTACTGCTTCATTTAGCCTGGTTATTCCAGAGAGGGACAAGATGTGGGAGGCAATTTTACAGAATTTTTGCTTTCTTTGCCAGATGAGCAATACAGAATTTTTGCTCTCTTTGCCAGATGGGCAATACAGATGTTTTGCTTTCTTTGCCAGATGGGCAATTCAGATTTTTTACTTTCTTTGCCAGTGTGTGTGGGTCAGGCTGAGCACCTCCTTTCTCCCAGGTGGCAAGGAAAACATCCTTGTGCTGGTGTCCCTGGCGTGGTGGTGGGAAGCAGGGGATGGCACTGGGGTGTCCCTGGGCTCAGGGGTGGCAGTGTGAGGGTGCTGTGACCTCTCTGGTAACTCAGCATTTCCCTGCAGGCAGAGGACGAGCGCAACTACCACATCTTCTACCAGCTCTGTGCCTCCTCAAGCCTTCCAGAATTCAAAGACCTCGGGCTCAGTAAGTGCTGGCACGTCCCCTGGCTGGGTCTGAGGGTGGCTGGAGGATGTGGTGGGGTCACTGCAGGTGCCCAGGCACTGCAGGAGGGGAGGGAGATGGGACTGAAAGGTTTGTGCTGCTGGGTGGGGCACAGGTTTGCTCACCCCATCACCAGGGATGTGGCAACTTGGGTGAGGGTGGGGAGACCAGCTGGGGCTGCCCCTGGATCCCTGGCAGTGCCCAGGGCTGGTTGGATGGGGCTTGGAGCAGCCTGGGACAGTGGAAGTGTCTCTTTAAAGGTCCCCTCCAACCCAAACCATTTTGTGATTCCATGATTTTGTAAAAATCAGCAGCAGAGCTGCAGTGAAACTACATTGCTGTGGTATGTGCCAGCTGGTGCAGGGAGACCATGTGTTAATATTGTACCAACCTTGCATAAGGTGTGTGTTTTAAACCAAATGTGAGTGTGGGCTGCTCTGGCCAGTGTCCTGGCAGGAGTGGTTTTTTCCTTTGAATTAATTATGTTTCTCTTTATTTAATGGCTAACTCCTGGGATGGGCTGGGTGTTTTTTTACCCAGGATTTGCAGCAAAACCTCTGTAGAGCACCTGGTTCAGAGAGTGCAATTTCAGCAGGTGGCACAGGGATGAATTTTAATTATTATTTTATCTTGAATATTTGCTGTTGCTTGGAGAGAAAAGCAAGGTTCAAACCAGGCTCTTTTACCTATTTTGAGTAGTGAGCAAGGCAGGCTCTGATCCCACCATAGGCTCTTGCAGAAGTTGCCATCCACACCACAGTGGAATGGCAGATGAAGAGAGGGGCTTTCAGTTTCTGGTGATTCTGGGCTTGTCTTAATGACCTTTGGGGTCACTGTAGGCACATTGGCCACACAGAGCACATCCCATGGACCATTTTCAAGAGTTTATGCCATGCTTGTGTGCTTCATTTTTAATAACATGCCCTGGGTAACGATGATGCTTGCTGTCATCTTAAAATTCAGACACAAATCATTTCAGCTCCATCTGGGAGATGAGTTTGACGTGTGAGAGCTCCAGCTGTGAAACCACTGCTCTCTTCTTGGGAGCACGTGGATCAGGGGAAGTACCAGTCCTACCCACCACAGCTCTCTAAAAGCATCCTCTGTGTTTGTGGTGACCGGACTGGAGGCTGAGAGGCTTTTCTGTCCCGGTGCATCGCCCAGGACACGTTTGTGCTCTTGTGGCTCTCAGCTTCAGCATCTCAGGGATGAATGTGTGATGGCAGCAGCTGGCAGTGCAGGAGCAGTGGGTGCCAGGGCCTGCAAGGAAGCCTCCTTGGGCCACTTCTAATCAAAATTTGGTGCCAGTGCCTGCCAGTCTCCTGCTGCTCTCGGTGGCACTTTGCGTTTGCTGCGCCACAGCACGCACAGGTATCCAAAGAAGTTCTTTCCAGAGGTGCAGGTGTGTGTCCGTGGTGTTTCCTGCCCTCTCACCTTGCAGTAGTTGGAAAGCCCCTCCCCAGAGTGTTGTGGTGGCTGCCAGGGACAGGGGACAGGGAGGTGGCTCCTGAGCTGCTCCTGTTGGGTGGCACAGGCTCAGCTTGGCCCTGGGGGTTGCTGCTGCTGGGTGGTCTGTGGGTGCACAGTTCACTTGTTTTTCTTTCTTTTGAGTGATGTTTCTCATTTCCAGCTTTGCCTTGGATTTACTGGCTTGCTTGAAGATGACTAGTCAGAGCTTAGATTTGTTTTCTGAGTGTGAGCTGTACTTACCTGTCAACCTTGTCTTCCCAAGGCTTATACAAAACAAGAGGTGTCTTGATGTGAAAATCCACTTTTTATTTATTACTCATGGAGGAGGATGTATTTTTTTTCCATATAAAAAACAGGAGCTATTGCTTCTCCTTTGGGCTTTGCACATACAAAGAATTGTTATTATTTCCTTTTATGTTGCAAGATGCTGAAAAACAAAAAAGTCTCTAAACATCCATGAACCCAGCAGAGCAAACCAGTGTTGGCTTCAGTCAGAGTGATCATAAAGGCTTAATTTTAAACTAGAAAGTAAATATTTGACTTTAAATGGTGATGTGCAATGCAAGTGCCTTTTGAAGTGTGGTGTCTAGTTCAATGATGCCTGGGCAGTGGTGCAAGGCAGGAATGTGCTTAATTTGTTTGCAATGAATCAAAGGGCTGGCGTGGCCATTAAAATAATTACAGGGATCTTGAAATGTTCAGATTGGAGTCAGTTGTGCCAGAGATGACTTGAGGCAGAGACAGATCCCAGTGTGGATGTTTAAAGTTGAAAGCTGATGTCCTGGCCCCAGCAGCAGCCCTGGCTGCATCTCTCAAGGTGATGTGGAGCACAGCAAGCTTTGAGTGTGAGCTGGGTGAGCTCCTGTTGTGCTGGGGGACCAGGAGGGGCATTGTCTGCCTGACCCCAGTCAGCATTTCCTGCCCCTTGTCCCTGATGCTCCAGCAATCAGTGGAATTACCAAAATCTCCGGGTCTGCTGGGGCTTTGTATGCCAAAACCAATTAAATGTTTTTCTTTACAGACTGAAAGTACAGCTAATGCAGGAGCCTGTGGGGGTGCCTGGGAAGGGATGAGTTCTGGTGGCAATTTGAGTTAAGAAAAGTGCAGATTGCAGTGATTTTAAAGGTTTCCACTAGGCTGGCGTGGTACACAGTTGGCCTTTTCTCTGTATTCATGATGCTTGGGAAATATGTTTGTGTGTGTTAATGGGTGGGTTTTGGCAAATGACTCCTCCTGAGTTCAACAAAAGATGCCTCTCAGCCTCCTCAGGTTGTACTGGTGTCATCCTGGAGTTACTTTGCTAAAGCACAGGTGTTAAAGTGGTGTAATGCAGGCACCCTGAGCCATTCTCCATTCCCTTTGCTCCCAAGGATTAAGGCTTTGTGCAGAAAAGGTGTTAAAGCGCCTGAATCAGTCATGGATGTGCAAAACAGGGCGAGGCATTACTGGAAGCAGCATTTGGAATGGTCTTCCCCCATGTGATGGAGCTGTTCCTAGAATCCCACAGCGCTGCCCTGGCTGAACTTGCTGTGCAGGGATAAAAGTTCCATCACTGCAAGAAGCAGCTACAGCCACTTACCAAGGCTCTGCTCCATCCACTCCTGGGCAAACTGTGCTTCAGAGGACACAGGTGCCCTTCAGGGTGGGGGACAGAGCATCCTAGTGGGGTTCTGGGGAGTGGCTGCTGCTGCTGCTGATGTGTTTCTCCTCTTCCTTCTCTCCTAGCATGTGCTGAAGACTTTTTCTACACTTCTCAGGGAGGGGACACGTCCATCGATGGCGTGGATGATGCTGCTGACTTTGAGAAAACCAGGCATGCCTTCACCCTGCTCGGTAAGGGGCTGCTCTGCTCTGAGCCTGCCCAGCAGAAATCCCTCGCAGTTGCTTTCAGTGTTTTGCCTGAATCACAACGTTCCTGTTGACCTAGTTGGCTTTACTTTGCTCTTTAGTAGGAGCTACAGCAGTCTGTGAAGCAGCAGTGGAATGGAGAAGGACTGAATTTAAGGGAAACTTGAACCATTCTGAAGCCAAAGCAGGCTGCAGTATTGACTTGCTATTTTTCACCCTGTTTACAAGCAGGAAAAGAGCTGTTACTCTGCAGTTGAGGCTGTGTTGTGGTTGAGGGTGATGTCACTTCTTGGATCAGAGCGTTGTACCGAGTAGCTGATTCCTGGAAATAATGAGCTGAGTGCATCCCTGCTGTGCAGAGCCCAGGGCTGCATGGCAGCTGCAGGAGCTGTGTCCAGCTGCAGCAGGGCTCTGTGGGAGGAAAAAACAGCCTGGAAGGGAAAACGTGGCCAGTTTATTTGTATTTATCTGAAACCAAGGCTATAAATCCTGGTTCCATTCCACAGGCTGGGAGAGGAGGTTCATAGCCTGTGAAATCCCCTGACCAGCTCTGCCTGCAGTGAGTGTGGGGGCTCACTGTGAGCTGTAGAATTGCAATTGTTTCTGTGTGAGTCCAGAGTATTCCTCTGGCTTCCCTGGAAGGTTTAAGACCCCCCTGGCGGGGTCCCCAAAGACCCTCGAATGAGACCCAGGTGTCTCAGGGGCTGGATTTAGCTCCTTGGAACAATTTACCAACATTGAGAGAAGAAATGCAAGCTGCAAGAATAAACAGAGTGTAAATTAGACTGTTAGAATGTAGAATTAGCAGATTTCTAAAATGTTTATATTAAGGGGCTCATGGCCAAGATGGAAAATTTGGGGGTGTGGATACATCTTCTTCCTTCTTCTCTGTGTCATCCGTGCTGGGTGACATGCTGGCACTTTCAGATTGGATGGAGACAAAGCTGGACAGGTTAACAAAGTTGTAGTATTGTATTGGAAAATAATTGTAAATACCTAGTACATAATTTAGACTATAAAAGATAAGTTCTGCCTCTGCCAGGCAGATTCTGCCCTGGACGTCTAGCGAGCAGAGCGCTGTTCATGGACAAAGCATTCCTGAGATAAGGAACAATAAACAACCATGAAAACCTCTAAGAACAGCCTCCTGCAGTCTCTCATCGACGGGCATTGGAAAGAGCTGGGTTCCAAACCACCTGCATGTCCTCCAGAGGTGATCTCAGGTCTAAGGAGACACCTCGGGATGTGACAGTTTCCCCCAAAATTTGTCCTCTTTGTGCTTTAGATGGGTCTCATCTCTTTCTCTTTGGGGTCTTGTCTTTGCCCTCCTCTTGTTCAGCTTGTGTGGCTCCTGTTAACTACTCAAAAAATACGATCCCTGGTTGCTCCAGACTTGCCCACAGGAGTGCAACCCCCAGAGAACTCTCTCGCCATCCCCTTGGCATGTGGGGTCTCTCTTTCCTTCCCAGTCCCTTCTCTGGCTCCCCAGATCTCTCCTTGCTGGTCCCTGGGAATCCCTGTGAGAGCATCTTCCTCCGGGGCCAGTCTGATGATGATTTTCTGTTCTTCACGTGCTCCTGCTTTTCCTCATTTTCCTTCAGTGTTTCCCAGCTCTGCTTCTGTTCAGGGCCTGGTGAAATTACCACTACAGTTTCCAGTCTTGCCTTTTTGTGTGTAACAAGAAGTCAAATTTGTCTGCAAAGCCCCAGTCCTGGCCAGGCTCAACTCCAGTTCCAAGTAAGAGCAGAGCATTGCTCCTTTCAGTAACCTTGAAACATTTCTCACTGTGCTGATAACAGAAAAGTCCCAAGAGAAAGGGAAGCTCTGGATAATTCAGAAACCAGCAGGTGATGTCTCAGACCTTGGGTGGATAATTAGGGCACCAGCCCTGAACACAAAAGAGACACAGAAACCCAGCTGGGATGTTAAAAAAATGCAAGATACAGCAAGAAGGCCATGTGCAGGCTGCTGCTGAGCAAAGCCCCTGCTGGGAATGCCTGTAAATCCTGGGAATGCCTGTAAAGAAAAATAGATAAAGCAATATGTAAATGAAATATTTAAGGCAATAAGGTCTTGCACCCCCAGTAAAGACCTTGTTGAGATGGGGATGGTAAGGCAGAGCTCCCCATCACCTCCCTGCTGCATCCAGCTGTGCCACCAGTGTGGAGGCGTTGTGCAGGGCTTTAATTTTCCCTTCTTTCTGTGGGACTTTGGCAGTAATTTGTAATTTCTGTGCTTTGGTTGTCAGCAGACTGTGATGAGAGACAAGCAGCTCCTTGTTCTGTGAAGGCTGCAGAGCCCCTATAACTCTGATCCTGTTTGATCACTGTGGAGCAGCATCCTTGGGTTTGTGTGTATTAAACCCATCCCTGTTAAAATTGAGAGTTTATGGTGTGTTTATCAGCAGAAGCCTCATGATTCTGAAAACCAATTGCCTGGGAAGGAAATCAAACACTGCAAGCACCTTCAAATAGACTTGAAACCGTGTTTCATTTTCCGTTGCTGCAATCAGCCATCAATTGTTCCCGCAGGAGTGAAGGAGTCTCATCAGATGACCATTTTTAGGATAATTGCTGCCATTCTGCACCTGGGGAACTTGGAAATCCAAGGGGAGCGAGATGGGGAAGCCTGCAGTGTGTCGGTAGGTCACCCCAGGAGAGGGGAGCTCGGGGCTCAGCCTGTGTTCATGTGCTGAGCTTCACACCTTTGGGAGAAATCCCTTTTCCTCCTGCTTTTCTTGGCCTTTTTTTGAAAGGAATTCCTAGCTGCTTTGTTTATTATTTCTGGGAAATAATGCATTATTCCCCCTCTGTACCCAGCCTGGTTCAAAAATTGCTTACATCCCTTACATCCCAACCCACATTTAACTCTTCCTGCTTCCTTAGGACGCCCACTGTGGGGTCTTGGGTGACACCAGCACAAGGTGTGATGCTTTACAACCACTTTGCTCCAGGCAAAGCCACAGAGCTGCTGCTTGTAACGTGGCCAAAGGAGCCCTGCATAGTTAATTAGCAGAAATAAATAACAGTAAAGATGCCTTAGAGGCGGTTTTTCTGTTTCTGTGTTTGTTCAGAGGTGGGGAAAAGTAAAGCAACTATATGGAAAATACTGTCCTGTAAATTATCACTGAATCCCAGGCTGGGTAGTTTGTTCCTAATTAAAGTATTAAAAGGGTTCTGCACATGCTGTAGTGTTACCCTCGAGATAATGTGGTGTTCAATGAGTGAGATGCTGGGGGTGGTTTATTTGGTATTTGGCAACATGGATGTGTGAAAGCTGCCTGCTTCAATAATGCTGAGTTCTGCTAATGAAGTTTATATTGTTTAATTACCTTCAAATGTAATTGCAAGGCATTGAATCAATTCTGGTACAACCTTGACTCTGTGGTCAGAAAGGTATCATAGCAATAAAACACCCTAGAATGCATTTTTTTTCTGTGTCCCCAACCTCATCCAGCATTTCTAAGTACACTTACCTATCTGGAAACAATCTGTTCCCCATAGATATGTATTATTACACAGAGGAAGGGGAAATTGTTTTCTCATTTTCCAAAAGGTAGTGCCTGCTATCTGACCATAATCAAGACTCAGAACTGCTTTGTCTTAATTTCAGAGGGGAGGGGGGTGGAATTACATTGCACTAAAGAAAGTGAAGTTCACGTTTCATTTTATTAATTGTGCAAAGTCTAAGCCCTTCTGGTGGTGCATGATTTATAATTCTGTCATTCAGGGTAGAGTTATTTTGTAAAAGGGAATGGCATACCCTTAAGGTTTAGTCTGAGGCATAACCAGAGTTGCTCTGTGGGAAAGTGTAATTGCAGCTCGAGGAGGAGTGAGGTGGGGAATTATTTTTCCTGTGGAAATCTGCTCTTTGTGAGAGCTGAGAGCTCAAGGATAACCAGAGCAGGGCCAAGCCTTGGTACCACCATCAGGGCTCTGTGTGAGCTGTGCCACCCCTTCCACGAGGACGAGCACAGCTGGATGGGTGTCGCTCCTTTTCCAGTGCAGTGACACAGCTTTCCCTAGATAGTTGTGAAAAGCTGCCATTCCTTGTGCACATCTGCAAATTTGGGTGTTAAAATGCCAATTTGGTGTGCCACCAACCTAACAGGGTGTAATGGTTTGAAAGCAAAACCAGTGAGGGACTCCAAGTCAGAAATGCAATTTAATAGGAAAAAAAAAAAAAAAAAAGAGAAAAATAAAGTACATGCAATAGTACAAAAGGAAAAAACAATAAACCACTGACAGAGTCAGAATACAACCTGACACCCTGCTAGTTAGGGTGGTGGTAGTGGTCTAGATGAAGTGGTTTTGTTGAAGCAGTGATCCTGCAGAAAGGTCTGGCAGCTCTTGTCCTCTGGAAACCAGCAGATAAGGTGTTCCAAATCTCAGTTTTTATCTGGGTAGGAAAGGCTTGGCTCCTCCCCTGGCTGGAGCATCTCCCAGTGGGATGATGGAATTTTATCAGTCATGCCCTGGGACTCAATGGCCCATTAACAGGAGATATCTCCTGTTTGTAGAAAGGGTAAAGAACATTGCTGGTTTTTAACAGATGGCCCATTAGCAGAGGATATCTCCCACAGAGAGAAGAATCACTGCCCCACCTGGTTTCAGCAGATGGTGATAGAACACAAACTTTTACCTTTTTTTTTTTTACCTTGTCACCTAGGACACAGGGATGCAGTACAGAACCTATAATTACAAATTCAATACCTTCCCTTTCCTGCTCTATTAAACCCCACCCAAAAAATAGCATGCTGGGTCTTTTAAGACAAGCTGACTTTGCTTCTGGTCCCCCTGCCAGAGCGAGGACGAGCACCTGAGCAGCTTCTGCAGCCTGCTGGGCGTGGAGCACAGCCAGATGCAGCACTGGCTGTGCCACCGCAAGCTCGTCACCACGGCCGAGACCTTTGTGAAGAGCATGTCCCTGCACCAGGTGGAGAACGCCAGGAAAGCCCTGGCCAAGCACATCTACGCCCAGCTCTTCACCTGGATCGTGCAGCACATCAACGTGGCCCTGCACAGCACTGTGAGGCAGCACTCCTTCATCGGCGTGCTCGACATCTACGGGTAGGCACCTCCTCTCATTCAGCTTCCCCCCCTTGCACAGCGCACTTGCTGCTTTGGCTGCTGGCAGGCGATGGGGGGGATAGAAAGGAGCACAAAGAAGTGCTGTGTAGCTTGCAGTTTTGGTTCTCCTTCAGAGTGTGCAGCCTTCAGCACAGAACGGTGCATGAGGGTCTGTGTGAGCACTGGGTTCTGGGGTTTGCCTCCCTCACCCTTCCCATCTAGGGTTTACCTCCCTCACCCTTCCCATCTGGGGTTTGCCTCCCTCACCCTTCCCATCTGGGGTTTACCACCCTCACCCTTCCCATCTGGGGTTTGCCTCCCTCACCCTTTCCATCTGGGGTTTGCCTCTCTCACCCTTCCCATCTGGGCTTTGCCTCCCTCACCCTTTCCATCTGGGGTTTCTGTCTCTCTCACCCTTCCCATCTAGGGTTTACCTCTCTCCATTTTCCTATCTGGGGTTTACCACCCTCACTTTTCCCATCTGGGGTTTACCTCCCTCTGCTTTCCTATCTGGGGTTTACCTCCCTCACCCTTCCTATCTGGGGTTTACCTCCCTCACCCTTCCCATCTGGGGTTTC
Source organism: Oenanthe melanoleuca (assembly GCF_029582105.1). NCBI lineage: Eukaryota > Metazoa > Chordata > Aves > Passeriformes > Muscicapidae > Oenanthe > Oenanthe melanoleuca. Next base: position 75,723,113 of record NC_079362.1, on the reverse strand, counting down.
TGTCTCCTGTGCTGTTTAAAACAACCTTTAAGATGAGCTGGGGTGAAGGTGCTGCTGGGGAGACCAGACTGCCTCATCCTGCTGTGGGGTTTGAGGACACTGCTTTACTCCAATTTTGTAGCCACTGCTGCAGGCAGTGAGAGCTTTCAGAGGCGCTTGGGAACCTGTGGTGGGGATGTAAGGTGCAAAAAGCTCTTGCAAGGCTTGCAGCCTGCACCCTCAGGGGCAGTGAGCAGCTTTAAAATTGTTCTGGCTACCTGTTGCTGCCTGGTTTGTCATCCTGGTGCTTGAGTGGTGCTGGAAGAGGGGTATGAGAGATGCCTGAGTTCATTTTAGCTGAAGAGCTGCAAAGAAGCAGAAGATGGAAGAGAAAGGGAGGGATTCTGTGGAAAAGGAAAGAGGTCTTGTGGGTTTTCTCCATTTTTTCAACACCATTTTCTTTTTTGTGCGTGTGTCTCTGGTCAGCAAGGGCAAGAGAGAAGAACCAGGTGGCACAGACAGGTCCCTGCAAGGCCAGGTTGGACAGCACTTGGAGCAGCCTAGGACACTGGAAGGTGTCCCTGCATGGGGGGGCTGGATGATCTTAAAAGGTCCCCTGCAGCCCAAAACCCTTCTGGGATTCTGTGGTTCTCAGTGGGACAGCTGTGGCCTCCTGTTCTCCCCAAGTACATTAAGGTGCTGAATTGCTCCTGTTTAGGAGGGGAAGGTGCTGAATTGCTCCTGTTCTGGAGGGGAAGGTGCTGAATTGCTCCTGTTCTGGAGGGGAAGGTGCTGAATTGCTCTTTTTTCAGAGGGGAAGGTGCTGAATTGCTCCTGTTAGGAGGGGAAGGTGCTGAATTGCTCCTGTTTCAGAGGGGAAGGTGCTGAATTGCTCCTTTTTCAGAGGGGAAGGTGCTGAATTGCTCCTGTTTAGGAGGGGAAGGTGCTGAATTGCTCCTGTTAGGAGGGGAAGGTGCTGAATTGCTCCTGTTCTGGAGGGGAAGGTGCTGAATTGCTCCTGTTTCAGAGGGGAAGGTGCTGAATTGCTCCTGTTTAGGGGGGGAAGGTGCTGAATTGCTCCTGTTCTGGAGGGGAAGGTGCTGAATTGCTCCTGTTTCAGAGGGGAAGGTGCTGAATTGCTCCTGTTTAGGGGGGGAAGGTGCTGAATTGCTCCTGTTTAGGAGGGGAAGGTGCTGAATTGCTCCTGTTTCAGAGGGGAAGGTGCTGAATTGCTCCTGTTAGGAGGGGAAGGTGCTGAATTGCTCCTTTTTCAGAGGGGAAGGTGCTGAATTGCTCCTGTTTAGGAGGGGAAGGTGCTGAATTGCTCCTGTTTCAGAAGGGAAGGTGCTGAATTGCTCCTGTTTAGGAGGGGAAGGTGCTGAATTGCTCCTGTTTAGGAGGGGAAGGTGCTGAATTGCTCCTGTTTCAGAGGGGAAGGTGCTGAATTGCTCCTGTTTAGGAGGGGAAGGTGCTGAATTGCTCCTGTTAGGAGGGGAAGGTGCTGAATTGCTCCTGTTTAGGAGGGGAAGGTGCAATGCACAAGTTGCAGCTGCTCCAGGAACCGTCCCTAACCCTGGGCAGTCACTATGTGTGACTGTGTCCTCTGAAGGTCTGACAGCTCTAGGAGAACCTCAAATTCAGAGTGAGATCCTGCCAAAGCAGGTCTGGATCAGAAGAAAAAACAGCTTGATTTTAGGGCTACAACACCTACACAGTTGCTGGAACTGGGTCTTGTGTATAAACCCTGCCAGGAGGTTTCTACAGCTGCTGGTTTTGGGATGCTGGTTTTGACATCTGCTGGACAGCTACAGCTGCAGAAAGGATGTCAGGAAGTGCTGGAGCACCACTGGTTGCTGATTCCATCAGGAACTGCTGTAACATGGCAAGGTTTGCAGGAGCAGTGCTCCCAAGAATAATAACAATACAGTTCTGTTTGGTCTGGGATCTCAGTGGGACAGCTCGAGGTGATGAGGTTGCTCTCTCTGGTTTGCAAGTTTCTGGGCTCTTTTGGGAAGATCTTTAATGTGGCACAGTCTGGTCCAAAAGTCAGTATGAGGCAGAGAAGCTGTTTCCCATCTCTGTCCCTACAAACAGGAATTTCTGCAGGCTGGAGTACAATAAATAAAGCTTTGAGATAGAGCCTTGTGTGTGATGGTGGGTCTACACAGAAAATTGGATGCCTGAGTTAGAGGATCAGACTTTCAGACACCTGAATGAAAGGAGACTTGAGGATAAGGCTCATGAAAGATTAAGCTGGGCTTGAAAACCTGTTAGTGTGGAAGAAAAACCTCCTGTGTGTCACGTCCAGTGCATGGGCCAGCAGATGCTTTCACAGCCCTGGTGACACCAGCAGGGCTTTTCCACAAGGACCTGCAGGTCCTATGAAGAGCCAGATTTGCAGGGGAAGGTGTCCATGTTCTTGGCTGAAATGCTTGTGGGAGTCTGGTGTCCTAAAATGACCATAAATCCCTTTTGTGAATGGGTGTTGCTGTCTCAATTAACAGTAATTAACAACGTGGGAGTATGGTGATGATGTGCGTAGTCAGTGATGATATCCTGACTGTGCTGAACTTTAAAGTGGTTTGGTTCTCCTAACTCTCATGTTTTCTGAGTTTTCAGTGCATTTTTCTAACTACCAGTTTTGGTTTTTTTTTACCTCGAATGGATGATTTTTTTTTTCCTTTGGGAGAGGGATTGAGCTGGAAAGGCAGGGAGCCTGCAGCCAGCTTCATAGCACACCCTTGGCATCCTCAGAGCTTTGGGGAGGACTGTCCCTGTGGATTTCTAGGGCTGGGATCCAAACAGAGGATGCATAAGTTGGAGGGTTCTTCTTCCAACTTTCTAATGTCGACTCTGCATCCTGAATTCTCTGTTAACACTGAGGTGAGAGGGTGCAGCTCTGAAAGCCTTTCTGTATTTACTGAAATGGTGTTATTTGCTGTAGCAATACTGAAGTCAGCAGCAGGTGGATTCATGTGGCACTCCTGGACTTGGTGGGGATGCCTTGTTCCCCCTCTTGTTTGCCATGTGAAGTGTGAACACCCAGGCTGTGTGCTGGACTTATTCATGAAGTTTAAATATTTTAATACAAACCTTGGTGCTGCAGAGGACTTAGGAGAGACCAGAAGCAGCAATAAAAACAAAATACAGCATTTTCCCCTTGAAAAATCTACTTTCAAGTGCTGCCCCCAAGCTGGATGTCCCTTCCAGGGAGCCACTGTGATGGGCTGGAATGGTGAATATGCTTTTTTCCCCCATGAAATTACAGTGGACTAAAATGAGCAGAGACTTAACAGGCAGTGTTTTGCCTTCCCCATCAGGGTGCTGCCTCTGAGCAGGTAGAGCACACGCGTAGGGCTGGCGACTAATCTGCTTTGTCAATTAGCAAATTGTGCTAGTGGAGTCCTTTGATTAGCAAGTCAGTGGGATCTGCCTTGGAGCTGGAGTTGTACAGCAGCTCTGCCCCTGGCTGGCACTGGCTGGGAGGGTTCATGAATCACATCTGGAGTCTCAGAACCGGAGAATTTTCTACTCTGATTTATTTTACCCCTGCCCTCATTGCCTCTTTCCACCAAGCTCACTGTGCCATCTATGCTTTAATTAAACCTTTTCTTGCCATGTTGCTGTGGCCACGAGCCTGCAGAGGCTGGTACTTCCAAGGAGTCCTGGGATGTCACATTCCTTGAGCTGCAGGAGCTGGAGGCACTGATTTGCTCAGCCAAACACAGTGGGAGCTCTCCAAGGACACTTCCATCAATGAGGGCCAGGCCACATCTTTAATATAAACATTTGCTGTCCCAGGCACCAGATTCTGTTGCACTAAAGGCTGCAAAGCCCAGTTTTTGGGAAGGGGGTGGATAAGCATGCTCTGCCTGGCACAGGTGGCAGCAGCTGCAGGGACAGTGCTGGGCAGGCAGAAGGGAAAGCAGGTTTCCTCAAGGACTGTGGGGGTGATAGAAGCACAAAACCAGCTCCTTCCTCCCACTCCCCTTTTCCTTTTGCCATTTGGCATTGCATTTCCCCAGGCATTTTGTGTGGTGACAGCATTGTCACCTGGAAGTGCCCTGGGAACAACAGCAGGGTGGTCCTCAGGAAGTGGCAGAGGTACTGATTGTTTTGAGGAAGAGGGGTTGGAAGGAAAAGGGCTTCATTTATTCAGTGTTTAAAGACTGTTCTGCCAGCTCCTGCAGTGCCTATTACCCACACAATTATTTAGTCACATATTTATCATTACAGCAGCTTACTCATTGAACACAGGAAGCCTTCCCACTTCTCCCCTTGGTTTAATCCTTACAGTCATGTGTCAAACACTTTTTTTTCCCCCCTTCTCCCTTCCAACTGTGCCTTAAAAATAGAAATACAAAACACATAATTCCCACTGGTAGCTCAAAATACCCTCTTTAAGAGGTTTTAAGAGCAAGCCTGGCTCCCTGTGCCTGTCCCTGGGTGTTGTGTGCTTCAGCCTCAGGGGCTCTGCTGGCTCCCTGCTCCTTACCTGTAGTTTGTGCCACTAAAACTGCATATTTTTTCCTTTCCAGTTGTGACTAAGAAGCTGTTTTTTTGCCTGTTTTGGAGCTGATGTGTGGCAGGGTAGGATAATGTTTTGGTGTGGAAGTCCTGGATCACTGATCCAGCACCAAGCTCCCTCTAAGGAATGTGTTGGAGCTGAAATCACCATTTTTCTCCTTTTTCCTTCCAGAACTTGCTTACTCACGTGTGTCTAATTTTTGTGCTAACAGGGATGCAGCACAGAAGCTATAATTACAAATTCAATACCTTCTTTTTCTGCTCTATTAAATCCCATTAAAAATAGCACGCTGGGTCTTTTAAGACAGCAGCTACTGTTTCTTTATCACCTTTGCAGTGAATGTATTTGGACTTAATATTTCATAATATTTTTCCCCAGGAGGAGCAGTTACATTTCTTGTCTCAGACAGAGCTGGTGGGCAGGAAGCTGCTGTTGTGCCAGATGTCTTATTTGTGGGTAGAAGGAGGGATTTCTTGAATCCCTTGAGTTGTGTGAAGGAAAAGTAGATGTTTTGGTGAGAAAAGTATAGGGGTAGGAGGAATGGAAGGGATGGTTGAGTAACTGGTGTTGCCCATCACACAGGTGATACTGATGCAGGAAAAATAAAAATAAAAAAAATATTAAAAAAAATAAAAAATAAAAAAATAAAAATTTAAAAAGGTTTTTGACACAAAGCAACGCCTAATGCTGATTTATTCATTGCTTTGCAGGTTTGAAACTTTTGAAGTGAATAGCTTTGAACAGTTCTGTATCAACTATGCCAACGAAAAGCTCCAGCAGCAGTTCAACTCGGTAAGGTCAGCTTGGAAACATTCCATAAAACCCAGCAGAAAATGTAACAAGGCAGGATTGTTGTGTCTGGCTGCTGCCTAATGGCATTTACCTGCAGCATGGACACATCCTGTGCATCCTTGGGATGCCTCCCTCCCAGACATTTCACTGCAGTGGTTCCAGAATATTCCTGTCAAGTTGGAAAGTGTTGCTTAGTTGATGTGTAAACTTGATCCTGGAAATGGATTTGCACGTGGTTTCTGCTAAAGGCTCGTGTATTGCTCTGAATAAGTATGTAATTTGCCTTTTTCTTGGTGCTGTTTCAATTCTGAAACAAAAGCTGGATGGTCTCATGCTGATTTCCTGTGTGAATTAAAATAATTTATGGGTGTGGAAACCTTTCCATTAAGCATGGCTTAAACCTGTGAGATGAAAACTCTGTATTAAATAACAGGATTGGAAACACCCCCCACTTTTCACTTGGACATGCCTCACAAAACCCAGAAATTTTCCTGTTTTATTAGAAACAATTTACCTTCACTGGAAATGGAACCAGTAAGGAGTTGTGTTCTGCTTCAGTTATAAGGAGGGAAAAAATTACTATTAATTTCAGGGTACAGGGGAAAACTTGTTAAGTTTGAACATTTAAGTGCTGCAGATTAGTTTGGCTCTCTGAAACCATATCATATGCATGGACATGAACATTTGCAGTCTATCAAATGCATCAGATAGATCACTGCTGCTAAAAATGAAAAGTAAATTATGGATTGTATTTGCACTATTCATATCTTACTTGGTATGTCTAACTATCACTTGTGAAGCTTATAAATTCAAGCTCCAAGATGACAAGTTTGAAGAGATTTTAAAAAGCTGTCTTTGAAGGGGAAAAAAAAAAAAAAGTGCATTTGAAAAATCATTTTTTAATATGCTTTAGAGTATCTCAGAAATAGCCAGAGACAATTTATCAGCTCGGGCAGAGGTCTGAGATGCGTAAGCCATGCAAAGATTTTTTTATTATACGGGGTTTTTTTTGGGTTTTTTTTTGTCCAAATAAGAATTTTCAATGTAAGTGTCCCTGAGTCAGTGAGATGCTGCTGCTGATACCCCTTCTGGGATGATGGGTGCTCTCTGTGCTCACAGATGGGGACACAGCCCTGGGCTCCCAGCCTGTGAACCTGCTTGGGGTCACTGCTGTAATCAGCAGAGCAATACAGCAGAGGAGGGTTTTTTGAGCTGTTTTGTCAGCCCAAGAGATATATGTGTCATTGCCACATGGGCGTGTGGCTTCCACCTCGATGTTTCAGTCACTTTGTAGTGAAGTCATTTCAAGCCTCGTTTTCCCTGTGTGGTGGCTCTGCTTCCCTTGGCAGTGCAGGCTGCTCAGGAGGCACCCAGAGCCTCAGTGGGCTCTAGGTGTGAATGCTGAGCTGCAGCAGGGAGCAGGGAAGGGGCTCTGCTGGCTGGGGCCACCCCAGTGACTCTGCTTTCTCCCACCCCCAGCACGTGTTCAAGCTGGAGCAGGAGGAGTACATGAAGGAGGAGATCTCTTGGACTCTCATAGAGTTCTACGACAACCAGCCCTGCATAGACCTGATAGAGGCCAAGCTTGGGATCCTGGACCTGCTGGATGAGGAGTGCAAGGTAAAGAGGACCTCACACCTTTTCACCAGTGTCTTTGTTTCTAGAAAAGATCAAGGGATGGGCTTTAGTCTGTGGTGTCTTGCAGGTGGGTGAGCATCTCCTTTGGTGTGTGTTGCTGCTGTGCTCACAGCAAGGGTAGGTTTGAGCTGGCATTTGCTTTGTTTTGGAGCTCTCCAGAGCCTCCTGGGCAGGAGTTTGTGCCAGACCCAGGCACTCACCATGTGCTCCTGTGTCTGGCCTGGCTGTACTGAGGAACAGCCATTGACTGGGACCTGATGTCTTTGGCATTGCCCTGGAGCTGGAGCTCCTCTCAAGCCTTGCTTTGCCTCAGGGGAAAGCTGAGTCCTTCTGCAACAGCTCTTTAAGGTAAAGCTCATTGCATTCAGTGTGTAGAGAGTTGTAATGTTAGAGGGCAGTTTGCTCTCTTTTGCCCTCTCTCATGCTGGCCAAAAGGAATGGTTGGTTGAGATTTGAGAAGAAAAGCCAGAGTGGCAAACCTTGATGACAATCCAGAAGAAAGGCTGGGCTCCTTGTTCACACATTGTCCAGACATGAATAATCAGATTTGCACAGGAACAAGGAATGTCAGAGGGCAGGTTTCCTTGGGAAGCTGGGGTGGCTGTTTTGAAGCTCTTGGATGCTGGAGATGCCCTGTTGTAAGGGGATGGGGATGGGGACTGCCTTCCTGCTGGGCTTGGCTGCCTGCAGGAGCCTCAGCCTGGTGCTGCAGTGTGTGACCCACATTGTCCTAGGAGGGGTTTCCACAGAGACTTGGATGCATGGTGTGCCAGGAAGTGTCCTTCTGGCTGTGGGGAGGGCTCTGAGGGTTTTTGAACAAAGGCAGGGAAGAGTGAGACAAAGTGAAGTAGATAAGGGACTCTCACCAGCACAGCCAAGGAATTCTTGTGCCTGATCCATGAGGGCAGGGCAGGTCTGGTGGCTCAGGAGCACAAGTGTCGTGCTGTATCAGATGGAAAAGGTTGGATCCATTGCTTGGAGGAGTTTCCCTGGACAAGGACACAGCACCTGTGTTTGTCTGGAGAGGGGTGACCTGTGGAGTGTTTGCTGTCCTCCAGGTGCCAGGGCTGCCTTTCTGTCCCAGCCTGCACATCACACAAGCTCAGCCCTGGTCTGGCCTGCAGACACTCTGGCTACATCTCTGGGGTGAGCTGGGGTTGGGGCTTTGCCCTTCTCCAGTCTGCTCTCAGGAAATCTCCTTAAAAATGAGAACCAATTAGACTTAATTTGGTGTCCTTAAAAATAGTATCTCAGCCAGTGCTGGTTTGGAGGGAGGTCAGATTCTTTGCTTGATATTCAGCACCACTTCATCTGCTCTCTGTAATATTAAGCCAGTAAAATTTTGCAGGATGAAAGGGTCTCCTTTCAGGACCATAAGGGAAGTTTCCCTGGTTTTGGGAGTAACATTCTTGGCTCCCCTCTGGATCACCTGGCACTGGTTGCTGCTGGTGGGATTGCTGTACCAGCAATACATCTGCCTGGTACTACTTTGTTCATCCATACTTGTTTTTTGACCAAAACAAAACAAAACCCCAAAAAACCCCAAAACAAAACAAAACAAAAAATCCATCCAACCCTCCCCCTCCAAAACAAAACAAAAATCCACCCAAAAACCCACAAGATCTGTTCCCTTCTCATCAAATGCCAATTATCTGGGTGTTTACCTGCCAGTGGGGGATGCTGTCATTAGTCACAGGCCCTTATTACCGGCCCTGTAATCACCTCCTTTATAACAACCTGCAAGTGTTCTCAGATTTATGAAAATTTCAGCAAAACCTTGTCAGCTGAAAGCAGCAGTTTGTGGATGAAAACCTTCACCCCATGGCAGTGTTTCACCTCCTGGGTTGGGACCACAAAAAGGTAATTACATGGCACCTCGTTAGAGCCTAGTGCAGAGGATGAAAACACTCTGGGACCTGAAACTGCGTCAGGGGAATATTTGGAACATAATGAAGGACTAGTGCAAGTGCAGAGGGTTTGTCACTAATGTTCTTGCTTCACAGTATGGTTTTTTTTTAAATCCTTAATGTGTGGCTGGGGAGGAGGTGGCTGGGTGTGTGCTGAAGCAGTTCAGCAAGTGCAGGTCATAGGGAGAGCCTTGTTGCTGTTTAGGGAAAAATTGACATAAGAATTGGCAGAAAAAGAAGGGCTCTTGAATTGGGATTGGAGTGTTAAGGGCTTAACTTGTCTCCTGAAAGCTAATGAGAAAAACCCTACTTCTTAAAGCAGACTTCAGGATATAGAATCATGGAATCACAGAATCACAGAAGGGTTTGGTCTGGATCTTAAAGATCATCCTGCTCACCTATGCTCCACCACTTCCACTGTCCCAGGCTGCCCCAATTCCCATCCAGCCTGGCCTTGGGCTCTGCCAGGGATCCAGGGGCAGCCACAGCTGCTCTGGGCACCCTGTGCCAGGGCCTGCCCACCCTCCCACCAGCAATTCCTTCCCAATATCCCACCCAGCCCTGCCCTCTGGCACTGGGAGCCATTGCCTGTGTCCTGTCCCTGCATGCCTTTGTGAAAAATCCCTCTCCAGGAGGGAGATGAGAATTTTCTTAAACAGTTTTGAAATATTAATTTTGGAAGCTGTTGTAGGATTGTTAAGGTCAGAAGTGGCTTCTGGAGCTCATTTGCTCCTATCTCTTATTAGATCTTGGTCTGCCCAGGAACCCTTACAATCTTTCTAGGGTATGGTTGCACTTGTGGAGGGAGTTACTTTGGTGGAGGGGACAGTGCACTCTGGAAGACTTGGAATGCTTTGATTTCTGAGGAAACACGACTTGCACTCTCTGAAGAGGAGCTGCCAGTTGGGGTTGGTTTTCCAAGGGATTCATGTTATCCTTAGAGGAAACAGAAAACCCTCAGAAATGCAGTCGAGCCTCTGTCAAAGCTGGGTGAGCTCTCCTGAAACTGCCTCCCATGTGGGTGTGCTGCCTGCCATCCAGACACCTCCCAAGTGCCTTGGACAATGCCCTCAGGCACAGGCTGGCATTTTTGGGGCTGTCCTGTGCAGGGCCAGGAGTTGGACACTGTAGGTCCTTGTGGGTCCCTTCCAGCTCAGGATATTCTCAGGTTCTGTTTGGGAGTACAGTCAGAGGTTACTGTGGATGCTCAGGTTTCTCCATAATGTGTCCTGCTGCCTCACTGTTCCCTTGCTTTCACCTTGGCATGGGAGTGAGAATGACAAAATTAATGAAAAAACAAGTGTTCATTTCCAATAAGTGCAACCAGAAGGGTTCAGTCAGGAGCAGGCTGATTGGAAAGGTTCATGTATCAGTGTTGTCATCACTGTCCAAGGTTTATGAGGGATCTTACTGCTTCTGAGGCTGCCAAAGGGGGACATGTCTCACCAAACCCACCACCTCCCTCATGTTCTTGAGCTCCTGTGTGGCTCCATTCTGTGTCCATGGCACCTTGCCACTGGGTTTTGCTGCTAATGTGCCAAATACACTTTCTAGTGCTGCTCAGAGGGTGCTCTCTAACCTTTGCTGTGTCCTTCTCTCAAGTGCCAGGAACTGTACTCTGCTCCTGGCCAACTGCTTTTCCATCCCCTGCATCACTGCCAACTTGGGGATCTGAGCAAATGTATTTTCCTTGTCTGGACTCGTTAGTTTTTTTGGACATCAGAAATCAGCACGTGGCCTTCCTGTCCAGGGGGATTTCTGCTCCACAAGCAGAGGTTGGACCCCTGGGCTTTGGTGGGCAGACCAGCCTCCCCTGCATCACCCTGTCAGCTCTGATGGCTCTGAAGCCAGGCACATCACTTGTGTTTCTGGAGTGCAGAAGCAGCCCAGGCTCTTTTCAGGCTTTAGCTTATACTGGAGTGCTAAGGAGTAAAGATATAAAATGTGAGAATGGTTCCTGCTGTGTTTTTGGAGGGTTGACTTTTAGATCATTAGGTTTGGATTACAGAATCCCTGAATGGTTTGGGTGGGATGGAACCTTGAAGCTCATCCAGTTTCATGGGCAGGGACACCTTCCAGTATCCCAGGATACTCCAAGCCCTGTCCAACCTGGCCTTGGACACTTCCAGGGATGGGGCAGCCACAGTTCCTGTGCCAGACCCTCACAGGGAGGAATTTCTTCCTTATATCTAATCTAAACCTACCCTCCTTCGCCTTAAGCTGTTGACCTTTTATTTCTTCTATCCATTTAATTGTCCTTGTGTTGGAGGTGGTGATGGAGGGAATCTCCAGGTGGTCCCAAGCATCTCCTCACCTGGCTGGTGGGTTCCTGGTGGGTCCTTGGTCCTGGCATGCAGAATGGATCCTGTGGGGCTGGCTCTGGCTGCAGTGTGTGGGTGTGATTGTGGCTCTGCAGAGCTCCTGGCAGCCCCAGGGACAGTGAATCCAGAGGGGACAGAGCAGCACAGGCAGTGACCTTGTGCAATTCCTGGTATCAGCTTTATCCTGATTAAAGATTCCGCACAAAACCTGCAAGGCAGCCGCTTTTCCTCTTCCCCATCCCCTGAAAAAAAGATGAGAGAGCCTCGAAATAACTTTCCCACTTGCTCTAAGGGCCTCAAACTGCCAAGGTAATACCAAAAGCTGTTATAATAGTACAGATAATGGCCTTGTTAGTTTTTATCTTTGGAACTTGGTCCCTGTCAGGTGCTTCCCAGGCAGCTAAAAATACCCAGGCTGCAGGACAGTGAGCAGGGTATGGCAAACCCTCTTTCTGGGAGGCTGGAGCAATGCCTTTGAAGTTCAGCTCTGAGATAAGCAGGTTTTTCAGCAAGGTGGATGCCCTGGAAGAGAGCTGGTGCAGGATAAACCTGGCCCAGGGTGCCTGCAGTGCTCCTGCTCTGCACCTGTGGCTTAGTCCTGCACAGGAGGCACCCAGTGATACCTCCAGAAAGGATATTTTTGTATGCAAATATTAAATATAGCCCATGAAAAGAAACACAATCTACATTTTTATAACCCCACAGTTTAAACATTCCAGTTTTACCTTGCATAAATAAAACATGTATATAATTGCATTGCTAAGTGCCTTTCAATATTTATATATAGTCTGTGTTGTTACTGTGTGTATCCATAATTGGCTACACTTAAAAATCGTAAAATATAGATGAATGTGGGAGAGCATGGCTTGTGCTGCATTTAATTCACTCTCATTACTGGGATTGGCAGGAGATCCTTATCCCTGTGTTCAGAACCCTTCTGGTATGTTTTAGTTTACTGTCATGAAGTCAAGGGCTGTATCAGAACAGCATAAAAAAGTATTCCTCACCTATCTCATGTTTTCCATCTTCCTTTTCCCTGTCCCTATTTCCTCTGTCATTTTTCATATGAAGTCCTGGTGGATGATCAAGAGCTCTCTCTGTTGCTGCTCAGTTCTGTGGTTTCTGGGCTTTGTCCCATCCAATTTTAAATATCAACTGAGACTTTTCTTCTGAACCATCTCTTTTTCTAACCTAAATATCCAATTATCCATATTTTTGTTTAAAAAACGTGTATGTGTGTGTGTGCAGCCACTGCTGTGCTCAGCAGTGATTCATGGGATGGGGGTAGACCCTGTCAGTGGTGGCTCTCAGACCCCAACAATTTCACTGTCAAATAAACTAGAAATCCATGCAGTGACATGTGGCTGTTTCTGGAAACTGTTACATCACCTAAACAGCATTAAAAAATAATGTTGGTGCCTGAGTAGTTAATGTATCCTAAGTGTAAAAATACTTTCTTAATATTTCTGGTTTAATTAGTGGGGTTTTTTCTAATTGTTGGGGTTTTTTTTCTGTGTATGTCTGTGTGTGTTTGGGATTTTGTTTCATTTTGGGTTTTTTGTTTGGTTCTAGGTTTGTTTGGTTTCTTGGGGGTGGAGGTTTGATTTTTTTATTGGTTTCTAGTTTGGTTTTGCTTGTTTTGTTTTGGTGCCTGTTTTTTGTTTTATTGTTTGTTTTGGGGGCATCGTTTTATTTGTTTTTGTTTTGTTTCAGGGCTTGTGAGTGTTTTTTTTTTTTTTCATTTGTTTCATTTTGTTGGTTTGTTTTGCCAATTTTTATTTTTTTACTGCAAGAGCCGTTCCGGCTGCTGGGACAGAGCCAAGATTTGGGTGCTCCCTGCTGGAAAGGCAGCTCTGGGTGTGTTTGCCACGGAAGCACGGAGCACCACTGGGGCTGGCAGTGTCCCCTTTGTCCCCTTTGTGCAGGTGCCCAAGGGCACGGACCAGAACTGGGCTCAGAAGCTCTACGACCGCCACGGCACCAGCCAGCACTTCCAGAAACCCCGCATGTCCAACACCTCCTTCATCATCCTGCACTTTGCTGACAAGGTACCCACGCAGGGAATGCTGCATTTTGGCTACAGGAGTGGCTGAGAGGATAATGTAACAAAGTCCTTCGTGTGATGGAGGAGCAAAAAGAAAGAGAGCTTGTCCTGGTTTAAGGACAGGTGTCTGCCAATAAAGGCAGAAGCTTCTCTTTGAAATGGAGAATATAAACTCCTTTCCTTCAAATTATTATAATTTTGAAATTAAGGGGCTCTCAGGCAAAGATATGGGAATAGGACTAACAGTTCTTTACTAGGAAAATTAAAATAGCAATGCAGTATTACACAGAACAATCCCAGCCCTGCCAGAGTCAGAATCCAAGCTGACACCCGTCAGTCAGTCAGGGTGTTGGCACAGTCCCATTCAATGGTGGCTGCATCCTCCTGCAGGGGCAGATGTGGTTCAGCTGGAGCAGTGCTCCTGGAGAAGGTGCAGTTTCCTCTGAAGCTCCAGGGATGATGTGGAAAGGTCTGGCTTTCCTCTGGAATCCAGTGGAAAGAAGGTTCCTTGGTGTCCAAAATGTCAGTTTTTATCTGGGTAGGAAAGGCTTGGCTCCTCCCCTGGCTGGAGCATCTCCCAGTGGGATGATGGAATTTTATCAGTCATGCCCTGGGACTCAGTGGCCATGAACAGGAGATATCTCCTGGAGGGAGGATGGGCTGTGGGAAGATAAAGATGATTGCTCAGCTGGTTTAAAGATGGCCCATGAGCAGAGAATGTGTGCCAGGAGATCAGGGGCACTGCCCCAGCTGGGTTAACAGATGGGGACAGAATTCACATTTCTGGCCACATTCTGTATTGCAACTCAGTAACTCAGAGCTTTATTTAAAGAGACACTACACTTACACAGGGTAGTTTGTGCAAAACAGAATAGAAAAGGCTCATTGGTCCAGGAAGGCAACTCCTCTTTGAAAACATGCTTTCTGCAAAACATCACGTAGGACACGCACCCTGCAGGTGCAAATCATTGTTATAATTCCTTGTCCTTGAGCAGCCTGAGAAACTCAAGGCTTCAAAGCTGCTTTTTCCCTGGTTCCCAGCAGCATCCAACAACAAGGGAATACTCAGCAGGGACAGGAAAATCCTCCTGCAGGAAAATAAATCTGTGGGTAACCCCCTGTGAGCCGTGCTTTGGTGACCATGGCACCTGGCCAGGTAATGGTGGCTCAGGTGCTCAAAGCTGGACCAGCCCCAAGGGTTTCAACCTCCCTGCTGTGGCTCTGAGCTGGGAGCTGTTGTGGCTTCTCAAGGGGAGAAAAATTGTCTTTCCCAAAAGCTGCAGTGAAAGGGGTTTCTGTACGGGCAGCTTGGCAGACAGCGTGTTGGGAAAAGGAATTCTGTTTGAAGAGCAGGAGCTGTCAGCAAGGCACAGCAGGGAGGAGGCAGATGTGATCCCAGGCAGATCCCACCTTTTTGAGGGAGAAGACACCAACTGTGGCACTAAACTAAACCAAATCCCAGTGCCTGGTGCTCGAGGGTCTTGTCCATGGGCTCCAGCTTCACTGCTGTGACCAGTGTTGCTCACAGCAAACAGGAGTCTCAGGAGCTTGAAGTTACCCCAAACACACATTTGTTAGAAAAAATATTAAAAATATCAACCCAGGGATGTGTCTGAGGATCTGGACAACATCCAGGTGCTGTGGTGCCATACAGGTGCTTCTCCTAACCAGGGTTGCCCTGGATGCCATAGGCACTCACCATGGCAAAGGTTGGCACTCACCTTTCCTTAGGCAGCTGGTTTTGCATATGGACACCTCATAAACTGTATTTCTTGGCAAGTTTTCTTTTTTTTTTAATAGTTGAAAAAAAGAGAAATTCTCTTTTGTTGTCTCTTAAGTATTTTTTAAATTGTTTTAGTAAAATTCCTTTGCATCCCAACCCTCTGCAATTCCAAAACCCAAGAGACCTACAAGAGACTTAGTCAGGGCATATTTTGAGGTTTATTGATTAACTTAGAAGGAGCTGAGGAGTGAACAAAAGAGTGTGTACAGTTACTGATGATCCTTGCATTTTTTACCCCTGGCTTCCACACACAGCTATTTAATGGCTAGGAAACAATCTGTGTTTGCAGTAACGATTTTGCTTTCACTCAGATTCACTTATTTTGATAAAAAGTGACCTTTAAATTCCAGTTGTTGCTTTCTCCTCTCAGGTTTTTGGGGCGAGGTGCAGGGGTCCCTGTGTGTTTGGACTTGTCCCTCTGAGATTTTTCCCTTTGTGTCCTGGCAGGTGGAGTACCAGAGCGAGGGGTTTCTGGAGAAGAACAGGGACACTGTCTACGAGGAGCAGATCAACATCCTGAAAAACAGCAAGGTAAAAAGCAGGGAGTTTTCCAGGCTGGAGCTGAGCTGAGCATCCCTGTGCCACGCCAAGCAGGGTGAGGGTGTGAGCGTGCAGCTGCCTCCAGACACTGACAGCAGCCAAAGAGCCAAATCAGTGGGGCAGGGAGAGGGGGAGAGGAGGTGCAGCCACACCTACATGAGGATGTGGGTGGTTGTCTGTGTTCCTTCAGCCTGCTGCTGGTCTCCTGTCAAGATGCATTGCAAAAATAGTTTCCAAACCTGCTGTTTCTCTTCTTTGCTGGTCGCCAAGGGCCAAAATTAGTAGTTTTTGGGCACTGTAAATCCCACTTAACTCTTGCTTGGAGCTCCCCACCCATCACCCAATCATCCATAGAATGACAGGATGATTTGGGTTGGAAGAGAATTTAGGGATCATCTCATTCCAGCCCCCGGCATGGGACAAATTCCACTAGACCAGTTGGTCAAAACCACGGGGATCTGGGGTTAAAAGCCACTGTCACCAGTGTGGTTTGTGTATTGTGGGTAGCCTTGCTGGTCCTGTCCCCCTTCTGTGTGAAAATAGCTGGTTCCTCTGAGCTGTAATCCATCATGCCTGTCCCTGTGGCTTCTAATTGCTTCAATAATTCCTATGCGAAAACTAGGGTTAATACAGGATGCTGGAAATGTAACATGAACTCTGAGACACCCCAGATGCTGTGGAGCTGTTTTACACTGCTGCCAGTGTGTAACTTTAACGAATTAACAGCTGCAAATGATCACTCTTGATGCCACTTGTGCCTTACAAGGTTTTGTGCTGTGTACCTTCCCTCTCCTGAGTTTTGTACAAACAATTTGTCAACATCTCATTGCACCAGGTGCCAGCAGGGATGTGCTGACTGGCTTTGAATGCCAGGTCCCCTGGTAAAGGGTTTTTTGTCTCTTGGTGCTTAAAATTTCCTGTGGGCTGTGGATTTGGTGGGATATTGGGAGCAGAAGAGCTGTGGGGCTCTGAAGGCTTTGGAGTAGGTCCTGTGTGCAGTAAATGAGCATTTGACAGGTTGGAGATGTTACAGTTTTATGTATAAATTGAGCAGATTTTACACTGGCTTCCAGTACCGTACTCCTGCTCTCTATGAGCATTTGGGTAGGTTGGGTTAAAAGTGTCAATAGCACAGACAGCTAAGGAATTTCAGATCCTTACTGTTTCAAAACCAGACCAAAAGTTCTTCCCTGCAGCCTTGAGTCTTTCATTTTCAATTAATGAGCTGAAACTTTAAACGACCTCATCTCTCCCAGGGTCAGCTTTTATTATATCAGCAGTTAGTGTAAAAATGCAGCCTTGCAAAGTCCAACTCACCATCCAGCAGCCCAAATCCAGGCTGTGTGACTCTGGGCATTGCTCCTCCAAACCTGGTGTGTGGTTTAAGGAAGGAGTACATCTTTTTTCCTCCAAACCATTTCAAAGCCTTCCACAGCATAACCCAACATGTTAAGTTTTTTTTTGTTTGTTTGTTTGTTTGGTTGGTTTTTAAATTTTTTATTTTTTATTTTTTTAAATTTTTTTAACTTTTTAAAATTTTTTTTTTATTTTTTGTGGGCTGGGGGGTTGTGGGTTTGGGTTTTGTTTTTTTTTTTGGGGGGGGTGGGGTTTTGTTTGTTTTTGGTTTTGTTTTGTTTTGGTTTTGGTTTTTTTTTGCATTACAGATTTTGAAGGCCCCCTGCATGTTGCCAGCAAATGTGTCTTATATTCAGATTTCTCTGTGTGACACCCTTGAGTTTGCTACTGGCTGTGACCTTCTAAATGCCACCCTGAATAAGGAGTGGGATGAAGGGATGTGTAGGAGACATTATTTTTAGGAGAAGTTTGTTCCTGTCAAAGTTGGAAGAGATGAGAATGGGACATTATTTAAGTTTTGTCAGTGGCTTGGCCTGTTTCACAGCAAGGAACTTGTGTGAAGATGGCAAGATGAGCAATTTTCTCATCCATGGGAGTAGTTGTGAAATTAATAACTGTGAAGTTGGGCTTTAATAATGCCCAAATCAAGAGCTCTGCATGTTCAGGAAGCTTCCCAGGGAAAAACTGGGCGTGATTAGAGCTCATTAGAAATGCCAGGTAACCTCCAGAAATAATTGATGCTGTATGATTAATTATTTAGCCAGTGCTGAACTTGCTGTTGGAGTCAGTGCTGCAGAACTGGCAGTGACTGATAAGGATTTCTGCTGAGTTCCTCCTGTTGGTGTAGAGGAGAGACTGTAACTCGTTGGAGTAGTGTCGTGTAGAGTGCAGACCCTGGAAATTGTTCCCTAAAAACAGAGATATAAAATAAAGGCTCTCTTGTCATATACAGGGACCACAATGTAATGTCAGAGCAGGCTGGACTTTTGTTTAATATCAGGTTTGGAGGGGATCTTAGATCCCATCCAGTGGCACACCCTGCACTCCCAGGGTGCTCCAAGCCCCATCCAAAGCAGCCTTGGAAATTTCCAGGGATGGGGCAGCCACAGCTGCCCTGACCCAGCCCAAAACACTCTGAGAACCTTTGGGAGATAGTTTGTTGAATTTCTGCCTTTAAGCCAATCCCCTAAAAACATGGGGGCTTTTATCAGCCTGTGTGTTCTGGGAGGAGCAGCAGGAGCATTGTCACATTCCTCTCCCAAATCCTTCAACACCTGATAATCTGCTCTTGCTGCCCCTAACCCCTGTTTGCCACCAGATTGTTTCCCTGATATTTTTGCCTCTTGCCTGTCATTTCCCCTCCAGGGCTTTAAACAATTACAATTTTGTTTTGCTGTGAAAGGCAACCTGGTCTCTCTGAACCAGGAAAAGCAGCAGTGGCAGTGCTGGGTCTGCTACCCAAATTTAACTAAATCTGCTACCCAGATTTAACTAAAGCTCAGATTTGTGCTGCAGAGGGCTGTGCTGTGAGGGCTTTGTCCTGTCCCTGGCACACAGCATTCCCTGCACTCTTCTTTGCATTCCCACTACAGCAGCACAGAGGGCAAGGGGGAACACTGAATTTAACACAGCAAGGACCTGGGCACCTCCCTGTCAGCAAGCCATTGCTGATGGAGCACTCCCACCAAGGCAGAGCTGCCTTCTGCTAATTAGAATGCAATTACTGCCATCAACAAGATGGTGAAAGAGACTTTATAAAGCATTTAATTAGTTCTGTAAGCACTGGTCAGCTAAAATGGTTGAGAGCTGATGTTCTTTGAATTAAGGGAGATGATTTGAATGCTGATGGAAAGCATAGGGGCTGTGAAGGTATTACTTTACAGTTCTTTGTAATTAGAAATAATGCACCAATGGTTTTGACTCTGCCAGCTGGGGAGGAGGGATCTGTCCCTCTTGCTTATGCCCCAGAACCTGTGGAGTGGTTCCTGCTGGATCCCAGTTCCACCAGCTTGCATCCTGCAGGGCTCTGAGATCCTTCTCCAGCACTCATTCAGGAACAAGCACTGCTGTTACTGATACCAGGTGGATGGAGGGACCAGTGGCACTCCCAGTTGAGAAGATATTTGGAAACCCAGAGGATTTACCACATTGTCAGGTGTGAGAGCCTGTGCTGGATATCTTCACCAACACATGTTCCATCCATACCTCCTGTGTTTGCAGGAGCCAGAGCATCCCAGATGGTTGTGTGTCATCCACAGCTGTCAGGATGTCTTTTTTAGGGGTAGAGGGTCAGGTGAAGAAGGAGAGAGTGTCTATTTTGGTAGGAGTTGAGTGAGCTGCAGAGATAACAGTGATAACAGCTGGGAGCATGAAGCAGATCCTTAGCTGGTGCTGTTGTGGAGCCTGCAAGAAATTTGCTCATGTAATGCAAATAATTTCCTTCCCACAGTGGTGTTGAGGCTGCTGTCCTCACAAGCAGTGAGAACAGCCCCCAGGACAGGGCTGGGAGTGTTCCTGTCTCAGCCCAGGGATGTGGCAGAGAGCCAGGCACCCCTTCGTGGCACAGGGCTGGTCATTTATGTCTAAAAAGTGGTAAACCACAGCACTGTTCCTGGGATCTTGGTGGAAACACAACTTTTGGAGGAGCCTGAGGTGGGGGCAGGAGTGCTGTGCAGCTGCCACTGCCTTGTGCTGGTGGTTTTGGGGTGGGTTTTGGGCTTTGTGTGCCATGGATGTGGGGAATGTGGTTCTCTCCCTCCATCCCTGCTGCTGGGAGGCATCCTGGGGCCTTTGGCAGTGTCACCAGGCTGGAGCCCAGCTCAGGGGGTGACACATGACCTCCCACCTGCTGACAGAGAGGTTTTTTGCATTTAAGGGTTTCCCCTTTGAATGCAAGTGCAGCTGTGGCAGTAGCCAGTGTGGGAGCCTAGATGGATTCAAGATGTGGAAATTCAACAGCCCTGCTAACCAGACCAGATTAATGGTGATTTGCTTAAAATTCAGGTTCCCTAACCTAATGTAAATCTGAATATCCTGCTCCCTAAATAATAACAATAAAAAAGGCATTAACTGCATTTGCCAGCTCACCTGTTGTTTATGAAGTGGAAATGTTACTGGTGGCTTGCCAGGAATCCCAGGCTTAGGGATCTGTGCAGCTAGACTTGGTTCTTCCAGGGTTGTAGGGAGGTGGTGCTGCCCTGAAAGGTGGGTAATTAAGGAGGAAGTGTTTATCTCCCTTAATTTTTTGAAAAACAAGGGTGCCTCTGAGGCTGCTGCCTGTCCTCACAGGAGATCCTGTTCTTGATGCAGTCAGGGCTGGATAAATACCCTGAAACAAAGCCTTGGGAGCAGGAGTCACCTCATGTTCTGGAGGTTTTGTGCCTTGTCAAAACTTCAGCAAGCCAGCCTTTTATTTCTTTTTTCTTTTTCTTTTTCTTTTTCTTTTTCTTTTTCTTTTTCTTTTTCTTTTTCTTTTTCTTTTTCTTTTTCTTTTTCTTTTTCTTTTTCTTTTTCTTTTTCTTTTTCTTTTTCTTTTTCTTTTTCTTTTTCTTTCTTTTTCTTTTTCTTTTTCTTTTTCTTTTTCTTTTTCTTTTTCTTTTTCTTTTTCTTTTTCTTTTTCTTTTTCTTTTTCTTTTTCTTTTTCTTTTTCCCCTTTTCCCCTTTTCCCCTTTTCCCCTTTTCCCCTTTTCCCCTTTTCCCCTTTTCCCCTTTTTCTTTCCTTTCCTTTTCCTTTCCTTTTTTCCTCTTCCTCTTCCTCTTCCTCTTCCTCTTCCTTTTCCTTTTCCTTTTCCTTTTCCTTTTCCTTTTCCTTTCCCTTTCCCTTTCCCTTTCCCTTTTCCTTTTCCTTTTCCTTTTCCTTTTCCTTTTCCTTTTCCTTTTCCTTTTCCTTTTCCTTTTCCTTTTCCTTTTCCTTTTCCTTTTCCTTTCCCTTTCCCTTTCCCTTTCCCTTCTTTCCCTTTCCCTTTCCCTTTCCCTTTCCCTTTTCCTTTTCCTTTCCCTTTCCCTTTCCCTTTCCTTTTCCTTTCCCTTTCCCTCTGGTTTGATTTATTGCGCACAATTCAAGGTTCCATGAACTGCAGCACAGAATGGTCAGCTGTCCTGCTGATGTGGTTTATGTAGCCAACTCTTCCTGCTCTATATTTCTCACCCTTTTTTCCCTTCCAGCTTTAGGACGGGTGAGAAATGACCTGCAGTGGGAGCTGGGTGGGTTCACTCCCCAGCGAGAGGTGCTCAAGAGCTGCCTTTTGTTTCAGTATCAGATGGTAGCAGACTTGTTCCAGGAGGAGGAGGCTGCACCTGCTGTGCCCGTGAGAAGGAGAATGCCGCGGATCAACGTGCGCTCCGCCACGCCGCCCTTCAAAGCTGCCAACAAGGAGCACAGGAAAACCGTGGGACACCAGGTAATGCTGGGGGCGAGCCAGCAGCGGCAGAGCGATCCAGCTGACATCCTGCTGCCTCAGTTTGAGGCAGGGGTAAATTAAAAGGTGTTTGGGGTGGAAGGGGGCATCCCCGTGATCTCTGTTGTGTTTTGGAGGAGTTCTGGCAGTGTCCCTGGAGCAGCAGGTTTGAGTAGTCTTGACTGAAAGCGGCTGAGACATGGTCTGGGGAGGATGGAGGCCACTCTGGGATATCACACTGGGTATACTATGGAGCCCATAAATTGAAACAGCTTCAGAAACGGAGCATTGTTCCCCCTGAGGGCAGTCAAAGTGTTCAACATGGAGATTGTGCTGTGTCTTGGGTTGCAATAGAGGATATGGCCAGCAATGTGAATTCTGTCCCCATCTGTTAACCCAGCTGGGGCAGTGACCCTGATCTCCTGGCACACATTATCTGCTCATGGGCCATCTTTAAACCAGCTGGGCAATCATCTTCCCACAGCCCATCCTCCCTCCAGGAGATATCTCCTGTTAATGGCCAGTGAGTCCCAGGGCATGACTGATAAAATTCCATCATCCACTGGGAGATGCTCCAGTCAAAAAAAAAAGCCAAGCCTTTCCTATCTAAATAAAAAACCTAAAATTTTAAATAACAAGTTACCGTCTTTCCACTAAATTCCAAAAAAAACCCCACACCTTTTCCACATTATCCTGGACTTTCAGAGGAAAACTGCACCTTCTCCAGGAGCACTGCTCCAGCTGAACCACATCTGCCCCTGCAGGAGGATGCAGCCACCATTGAATGGGACTGTGCCAACACCCTGACTGACTGACGGGTGTCAGCTTGGATTCTGACTCTGGCAGGGTTTGGGATTGTTCTGTGTAATACTGCATTGCTATTTTAATTTTCTTAGTAAAAAACCTGTTATTCCTAATTCCCATATCTTTGCCTGAGAGCCCCTTAATTTCAAAATTATAATAATAATTTGGAGGAAGGGGGTTTATATTCTCCATTTCAAAGAGAAGCTCCTGTCTTTATTGGCAAACACCTGTCCTTCAAACCAAAACATGCTGTCTCCATCCTTGGAGATGTTTCCAAGACCCACCCAGGCAGAGTCCCAAGCTTTGTTGCTCACGAACTCTCTGAGCTGCAAACCCTCAACCCCGCAGTGTCTTCTCTGAGCTCCCCCTGCCCGTGCCGGGTCCATGGGGAGGTTCACGCTGTGTCACACCCACGGGTGGCTCGTGGCACCTGCTGCAGGGTCTGCAGGGTTGCAGCAGCTTCACCCCTCCTCCAGATGAGTGTTTTTTTGTCTTTCAGTTCCGCAACTCCCTGCACCTGCTGATGGAGACCCTGAACGCCACCACCCCGCACTACGTGCGCTGCATCAAGCCCAACGATGAGAAACTCCCCTTCAAGTGAGTGCCACTGCAGATGTGCAGATCTGTCCAGCTTTACAGCAGCAGAGCCTGCTTTGGGCCCTTGCCCCCTCCTTTTGATGTTGTTCCTGTGGCTGGAAGGTCGGTGTGGGTTGCTGGAGTCTCCTTTTTTGGGTTTCAGCAAGTGGGGTTTTGTGCCTCTGAAATGAAGAATTCAGGTTCTAAAAGTTCATAGATATGCTTTGCTAGTACTGAGCATCCTTGCTTTGCAGTAATAGGGTCTTTGTGCAATTTTAGTCTTAGACTTGCTTTGATTTAAATAATTGTAGTTCCAAACAGTGAAAAGAGAAAGAAACAAAAAGCAGAGATAAGTAGTGGGCTTGTAAAATGAACAAAAATGTCTTGGTGCTTCCAAAATAAATGGAGAAAAGGTAAAGATGTGGCTTGTATCAGCTTCAGGCAGGTTTCCAGGTGAGTGAGCAGCTGAAGCAAGAGGCCAGTCCTGATCCTCCTCTGTAGTTCAGAGACGTATCACAGGCACAAACACTGTGGGCAGGTAGTTGTTAGCCCTGTTTGACCTCTTCATCGTGGATTTGTGCCCAGTTTTCTTCTCTGTAACTCCAGGAATGCTTGGCCATTAGTATGCAGGGACCTTATAGATGTGATGTCCTCGAAAGGTACAAAGTGCAGGTGGTGACCTTTAGCTGTCAGTGCAATCCAGCAGCAGGGAGGCATCTCCCTGCAGCTGATCCAGGGCAGGCTGAGTGCTTCCAGTGAGCACTTAGGAGTGCAGAGACAGCTCCAGGAGAGTCCTGAAAGGAGGGCAAAGCTGCTCCAAACAGGCTCACCCTTGGTCGTGGTGTGCTGGGGGAGATGTATCCACCAGGAAACTTCCTGGCTTGACTCTTGTCCCCCTGCAAAAAGCAAAGTGATCATGGCAAGGAATTCAGAAACTGGTTTATATTTGCCTGATTCCTCAAATGAGTAGTTAACAGCCCTGGAGAGGGCTGGCTGTGCTGGTTTGGCAGTTCCTGTGCTCTGCTGATGTGTTTCAAACACCATTCTGTAGGTACTGGACATGCTCGGGGCCTTGATCTCCTGCTGCCTTTTGCAGGGGATTTAAATAAAATTATTGTTATTTAAATGAAATTCAGGATTACACAGTGTGATTGACTGTTTTCTTTAGATGGAGCACAAAATTATTCTCTGATTTGCTGCAGTGAGAGTGTGGTAGATGCTCTGGGTGGTGAAGTGGCTTCATCTTTCCAAGGAGTGTTTCCAAGACTCCATGTCCCTGCTTGGCTCTCCTTTCAGCTCATCTCTCTTCACTTCTCTGCCTTTGAACTTTCAAATTCAGTTTTTCTTGTGATGCTCGGGGTACAGTTAATATAATTCCATGGATGTGGTTTTCAGGGGGCAGTAATTGAATGAACTCAGCTGTATCCCTAAGATATTATGGTAGCAAGCACCAGGAGGATAATTCTGCCACTGCCTGCTCCTAGTCCAAGTGATAGCTCTGCCCAGTGTGATGCTACTATTGGTGAATGTCCAGTCTTGGGATTTTGGGAACAAATGACAGACCAAAATAGACACAAGGATGGTTCTGGATGGATTGCTTTAGGTTGTGGTGATGGGGTTGCAGCCTCATCCACAGGGGGTTCAGGTGTCTCCTGTGGGTGGTTCTGCAAGAGACTCTCCCCCCTCAGTCCTCAAGGATTGCTTAATAGACATTGTGACCTGGGGATTGCATTAAAGGTTGGTCTTGCTGCCACCAGCATGAGGAATTTGCATCTTTAGCTTGGCTCAAATAAAGTCACAGAATCCCAGGGGAGCACTGAGGTTGGAAAAGAGCTCCATGGAGTCCAAGCTGTGCCTGATCCCCACTGTGTCACCAGCCCAGAGCACTCAGTGCCACCTCCATCCCTTCCTGGGACACCTCCAGGGATGGGCACTCCAAACCCTCCTGGGCAATCCCTTCCAATTCCTGACCACTCTTTCCATGGATAAATTCCTGCTACTGTCCACCCTGAGCCCCCCCTGGCCCTGAGCCCATTCCCTCTCCTCCTGTCCCTGTTCCCTGGGATAAGATCCCAAATCCCCCCGGCTGTCCCCTCCTGTCAGGGAGTTGTGCAGAGCCACAAGGTCCCCCCTGAGCCTCCTTTTCTCCAGGCTCAGCCCCTTTCCAGCTCCCTCAGCCTCTCCTGGGGCTCCAGCCCCTTCCCAGCTCCTTCAGCAGCCCCTCATGGGATGTGCTCTCTAAAGCCTGTTTGCTTATGATAGAAGTGGTATTTAGAGACACATGCTGGAAAATGCTCAGTGCTGGGAAGCATTTCTGAAGTGAAACATCATCAGCATTGCTCCAGGTCAGCACTGAAGTGGTGTCTGTAGCATGCAGAACACTTGGTGTTATGTTTGTTGTTCAGTGAGAAAACAAGTTTTCTCCTTCTAAAACAACATTTTTCAGCTCACAAGAGCATTACACTCTTCATAAAATGAGATGCTTACCCTGGAGAATAGAGATGATGGAATGGCAGCTCTTCAGTACTTAGAGGGGCTACCACGAGGAGAACTCAACAGTGGCGTGTGGTGGGAGGACAGGAGCCAATGGCCCCAAATTCACGTGGGAAGTTCAGACTGGAGATAAATAAACATGTCTTTTTCTCCCTGAGGACAGTCTGTCCATGGAGCAGCCTGCCCAGAGAGGTTGTTCAGCCTCCACCTGTGGAGGTTTCTGTCAGTTTTGACTGGATAAACCCCTGAGCTGTGGGTCTGCCCCCACAGCTGTCCCAGCTTTGAAACACAGAGGGTTGGACTGGAGGCTTCTCTCTCACCCTTCATTCCTGCTTCACAACTTGCTGAAGGATCTGTAATGGAGCTGAGGGTCTCAGGCTACCATCCTGGAGGACACCTTGGCACCAGGCAGGGATGCTTGCTGCATCTGACTGCAGCTGGGTCTGAGGTTAGTTCCTGGTGGAGAAGTCTTCCAAAGAGAGATGTGCAAGGGGAATGCCTGACTTCAGGTTGTTCCTCTGTCAATTTTCATTTTAGATTCTGCTTCAGGCAGGGTTTGGAATCTCTGATTTGGGTTTCCAGGCAAAAACCAACCTGCCAGGTGCTTCTACTGCCATGGCAAGGAAAAGGAGTTTGTAATAAGGTGTATTGTCCCACTTTTAAGGTCTTAATTTCAGCGTTAGCCCATAGCTGGAGCTGTTGCTGATAGATGACTGCAGCCTCTCTGGTGACTGCATTTCACCCCCACTGAAATGGCAGGGCTCTGCTGCTTTGCAGAGTTTCCCTTGGATACAACAGAGATTGCCCTGGGATCTTCCAGGACACTTACCTGCCGATCTGCCAGTCCTGTTTATGATTTATTGTTATGGAAATTGCACCCTTGTGAGTTCTTCCTTGAAGTGAGTGACAGCCCAGACTGATTTTTCACCCTGCACAGTGTTCGTGGTGTTGCAGTGAATAACTTGCTTGTAGACTTGACAGGTCCAGGGAATTTAAAAAGGCAGAGAGAGAAGAAGGAGACTATTTTTCACACTGCTTTTGTACAGCAGAGAGCAGGCAGAATTATTCATGCAATCTTGACTTGCAGGTGTAAATATTTTGGGCTTTCAGGAAGGGAAAAGCTGGTGTTATATGAGAAGCTTTGTTCTGGAAACCTCACACAGCTATGGACATCTGCATCATGTGAATCCAAATTTAGTGCAAGGACATTTTCCAGAGGTGGAGAGCTGGAACCTCCTTGTGCATTCGGAGTCAGGGTGGAGGGAGGGAGCAGCCAGGGGGGATGCTGGCACCTGGACTCACTCTGTGCAGGCAGAGTCTGATCTGGGAGTGAGTTTTTGCCAGGAGCCAGAGAAAGCACTGCCCAAGTATTCAGCTGGAAGTTGCCATGAGGGTTTCTTGCACAAATTGCTGATAGAAATGAGAAGGCAATGGTGAGGGGTGATGGAAGCTTTAAAGAGGAGGGCAGAAACACCTTGAATTTCCAGGTGGTGCCTACCAAAGTCTTTAGTCTGGAACAGGAGCACCACTTTTCTTGGAAAACAGTCTAGAAACTTGTGGCATCTGTGAATTACTGGTTTTAGTATGGAACTGAATATATCTGACTGACTTTGCTGTTGAATTTGATTTCTGTAAACATGTTGTTGCCCTGATATCTGCAGGAGTGATTTGGCCTGGTTCACCAGGCAGCTTGTGGTAGGGTAGCCTATTCCCTTTTTATTGTGATTGTATTGCTTTTCAAAGCCAGGTAGGTTCTGGCTGTAGGCACTAATTAATGGCAGCAGGTGGTTATCCTATCCCAAGAATACCCCTGGCATTGATAGTAGGGTGTTAGCAAGGTTTCAAGCAAAAATCACAGAGGAAATTTGTGACATCTGTGCTTGAGCAGTAATGAGGAGAGGAGAGGGCAATTCCTGTCTCTGGAAGAGTCACTGTCAGGTGGGTTGGTGAGGTGGGTTCCCCTTCACTGTGTGTTAATGTCTGTCCCAAATCCACCTGCAGGTTTGATCCAAAGAGAGCAGTGCAGCAGCTGAGAGCCTGTGGGGTGCTGGAGACCATCCGGATCAGTGCAGCTGCCTTCCCTTCCAGGTACTGGGCTGGAATTCCCTGGGATTCACCACAGCATTGAACTGAATGGTCTTTGAATGATCTTGAGTGAGTATGTCCTTCAGGAATTCAGAAGAGGCAGCTCTCAGCCTCAAACCACCCAGCCTTAAGGCTGGAGCCCCTCTGCTCTGGAGCCAGGCTGGCAGAGCTGGGGGTGCTCAGCTGCACAAGAGAAGCTCCAGGGAGAGCTCAGAGCCCCTGCCAGGGCCTGAAGGGGCTCCAGGAGAGCTGCACAGGGACTGGGGACAAGGCATGCAGGGACAGGACACAGGCAATGGCTCCCAGTGCCAGAGGGCAGGGCTGGATGGGATATTGGGAAGGAATTGCTGGTGGGAGGGTGGGCAGGCCCTGGCACAGGGTGCCCAGAGCAGCTGTGGCTGCTCCTGGATCCCTGGCAGTGCCCAAGGCCAGGCTGGATGGGAATTGGAGCAGCCTGGGACAGTGGAAGGTGTCCCTGCCATGGCAGGGGTGGCACTGGATGAGTTTAAAGACTCTTCCAAACAAAACCATTCTGTGATTTTCTGGGGTGAGGGAGGGAGAAGAAAACACTTGTGTTTCCAGGACTGTGTTTGTTTGGGTTAGTTTATATTCAGGATAGATCTTCTGCTTTTTATACATATTTTTTTTTTCATTTTGCAAAACTCCCATTGTGTCCTGGGTTCCTCAAGTCTCAGAGATTCATTGTCAATCAAAGAGCTGCAAAGTGGGGCTGGCAGAGGGTGTGTTGTTCTGGTCCTTTCAGTTTGGTCCTGAGAGGAAATTTGCTCTGATGAAACCTCTGAAAAAGCAGGCAAAGGAATTCAGCTTTGATCCTGTACCTAGGTGGACATCAAGTAACAAAACAGCAGCTCTGGAAGCAGGCATTGCCCTAAGGGACTTCTTCCCTTTTTGCCTGAAACCCCTTCCACTGTTCAATTTGCTTTTCTTTGTGTTTTGCTTTTCCTGGCTTCAGTCATCTGCTGCAATCCTCATTTCAGCCAAAAAAAAAAAAAAAGAAGAAAAAATTGATTCTACTTGCAGAGAAAGAAAATAAGGGTTGTAAATTATTGTTGTAGACTTTTACACTGCACATCCAGAGGATCCTGGGCTTCAAACTCTTGCATCATAAAAAGGAGGGTTACGGGTGGTGTGGCTCTTGCTGATTGAGATGTAAAATTCAAAAGAGGTTTTTAAGGCCTAATAAATCAGGAAACACAGACTATACATAAGTCCTGAAGATGACAAGGGCAAATAATTCTAGAAATGCATCAATTGCATTTTAGTGCCAAGCAGCTTTGTGTTAATGTCAGCAAAGCCATCAGCCCCCTTTTTCCACAGAACAAAGAAGTTATAAATATGCTCAGTGGAGAGCGTGATGTGGAGCACCGTGAGAAGCTCAGAATTTTGGGGAGGAGCGTGCTACTCTCCTCTCCTGAAGAGCTGAGGAGGGTTTCTGGGGCAGCAGCTGCATGTTGGGGTGGCTCTGCTGCCCTTCCCCTCTGTTGGCCAGTGATGGGCTACTGCCTGGCCAGATGGGTCCAGCTGCTTAAGGAGCAAAAAGGGAAAATAGAAGAGGGGAAAAAAAAAAAAAACTCTCATGTAAATCTATTTCTGTCTGTCCTCTGCAGTGTGGGAGGGTGGAGATCTGTTTCCTCATGTTGGGAATCTGACCCTGTGAAGGAGACCCAGCACCACCTTTGGCTCTCATCATCTTCTGTGGAAACAGCCAGAAAAAAAGCTGCTGCTCTATTGCATGGTCACTAATCCATGGTGGGGAATCAAAAATTCCAGCCCATGGGTTGTCTTATTGCCATCTTTGTTGCCACACAGATGCACCAGTCCTCATGTAGCAAAGGCCCTGAACAATGAAAAATCTGGTTTTTTCACTTGGAAGAGGCCAGAGAGATGGAGTTCTTTGCTCTGTGCAAGCAGTCATGCTGCCCAGTGCAGTCTGGCCCTGGCTCTGCTGTGGAGGGTCCTGGGGGAGTCTGGGGAGCTCTGACCTGTGCTTTTTTTGTGTGTTTTATGAGATTTGTTACTGGTCTTGTCATGGCTGCACAGATACCCTGTTCCTCTCCATTCATGATTATCCTGCAGGTTTGTAGCATTTTTCCATTTCTGCTCACTTAACTGCAGTTTAGACCCCACAGCACTAAAATCAATGTAAAATTAATAACTGGAGAGGGAGAGCAGAGGGGAGAAACCACTGCTGCACCTGGAGACCAGCCAGGATCTATTGACAGCCAAGAATTGACCAGTGCAAGGACCTCTCCACCCTGACAGACCAAAAAATGATGGTCTCAGCTCTGCTTGCGTGCTTTTGACTATGAGATCTTTCCCCAGCACTCTACAAATACAGAACTATTCCATCACTGCAACTTCTCAGCTCCTGTTCTTCCAAACAAAGAGACAAAAAAAAAAGGGTGCAAAAAGCTGCTTCAGCCTTTCAGAGTGACCTTCTCCAAAGTTTGTGGTGCTTGAAGGACAGATTTGTGTATTTTAGTATTTCTAGGATATTTATTATTGTGTATAGGGACAGCTCTGCACCAAATAGAATACTCATTTTGGGCTCTGGTACTTCTTTATCTTCCTTACTCACAAAATTCCAGTCTTGAAAATCCAGACCCAGGAGCTGGATGGTGTCATTGAAGTATTGTGAATAATCTGTGTATTTAAATTGACTTTATAAACCATCTCAGGAAAAGATGCTCCCTCAGGATCTTGTTTTGTAGGAAAAGTAACAAATTTTTTAGTTCTTTCTGCAGTTTTACATGTGATCCCTCTCAGTTTTCATCACAGTGAGCATTGATTATTCCTCTGTATTTCCTTATATTTTGAGACAAGTTGAGCTTATATTGCTTGATTAAGGATCAAGCCAAAAAGGAGAGTCATTGCTTTAAACTTAAACTCCATGTGAAGGCTCTGAATTTGGAATAATTTAAAATAATTATAGAAAAGTTGATTTTCTTGAGTTTTGCTTTGCTTGGGTGTGAGCAATTAGCCTGTAAAGCAACAAGGAATTTCCAAATTAGTTTATCTCAAGGTAAGTTTTATCCAGAAACAATAGAAAAACTCTTATTTTCAGCCTGTAATGTTTACCTCTGCATACATTCCAGCATGCTGTCACAAGAGTAACTTTCTGAAGGTGATGTGGCTTTGAGTCAGAATTCTCTGGATAAAACCACCTGCTGCTGAAGACTAATGTTCTGAGTCTTTAACAATTTTTTTTTTACCTCTAAGAAAAGAAATAATTTTTAATACAAGTTGTAGTTGTTCAGGCAGTGTAAGTCGCAGAAATTTGAAGCCTTGGGCTCCCCACTTGGGGTGTGCCTGGGTTTATTTTACCATTTCCATGGTAGGCTGCGCTCTGGCTGTGTCTGAAATAAATTGAAAATGTATCATTTGCCTCGAAATGTTACTCAGCAGTTAAGAAATCTGTATCTGTGAGGGTGTGCATAAATGACTGTGATGAATGGACTGTCTGAGGTGTGTAGGTAGTAAATCTATCATCAGCTTTCCTTGGGTAAAGCGTGGAAGATGTCTCTGTGCTGTAAAACCATTCATCTTCTTTACACAAACTGGCTGCACTGAGATGAATCTGTAGAGCACTAATTGGTGCAGATCCCCACAAATAGCAAAACACTCTTTAAAACAAGTTTTAAAATTGGTTCTATCAGAGCTGTGCATTTTTTTGCCTGCTGTTTTTGGTGGTTTCCAGTCAGTGGTCCAGCAGCAGTCATCTCCCACCATGCCATCACTCTAAATAACCTCATCATTGCAGTTCTCTCTGAAATTCCCTCTCTGGAGTTGTTATGTATTTATAGTTTAAGTATCCTTGGCATTTGGCTGCTCGCTGTCAGATGCAGCATTTCTGGATCAATTCAGTGTGAAATCCCAGCTGCTAAACTCTATAAACATTAAACACTTATAATTGAAAACCATCGTGGACATCCTTGGATATATAATTTTTTTTTTGTGGAATGTGCCTTTAGCTGTCTGGCTGTCATTTCAGGATAACAAGACCTATAAATTGCTTTGGCTGCCAACAGTTCTGTTTGCCCACTCCCAACAAAGGTGTAATATGTAAATGAAGGGATTTTCCCCCCCTTGTTTTTCCCTTTGAATATATTCCAGCTAATTTCCAGCCAGGCATATTTTAGAGATAATTGAAAGTCAAATCTGCTCTGCTGCAGTAAACAAGACAAGAGAAATTTTGTCCCTGAACTGCAGTTTCTTGGAATAATTTCATGTAAAATCTTGGCCCTGAGATTGAACCTGCACCCCTCCAGACACGTTTTGGTTCCTCTGGAAAGGATCAATATCATCCAGCTCCTTCCTGCTTAAAATGTTGACCCCTTCAGGGGAGGGTGCCTTGTGGTGCTGCCAGGATTTTTTACACAAAACTGAGTTTGCTCAGTACTTGGGATGGTCTTGGGTGATAGGGACAGTTAATTTGTTTACTCTGAGTGGAAGCATTTCACGTTCAGTTATTTCAGGGTACCAAAATAAACCATGTTATGGTTAAGAGTTTGAAGCTTTTCTGACCTATTACAGTCCTTTCAGCTGTTCACTTTGTGCAGCTGGTGTAGCATTGCTGTAATAACCCTGAAACAATGGGTTGTGGATATTTTGGGCAGTTGCTGACTGCTTGGAAAGATGCTTTTTGGAGGCTTCCTTAGAATGTCAACCCCAGTTTCCTACCCACATTCTCCCTTTAATCTGATGTTGTAATAAACCCAGCTGGCTCTGCTCAGGTCCATAACCCCTCAGTTTTGGGCAGGAGCAGCCTCTTTGCTTTGCACCTGGCTGCATTTTTGTGTAAAACATTCAAATCTGATTGCTAAAACTACAGGGGAAAAAAGAAAAAAAAATCCGTGGTGTGTGCTACAGCTTATTCCCTCTGTTTCCTGTTGGTGACAAAGATTTTCTGGGCTGACCAAGTCTCAGGCTCCCAGCCAAACATCATCCTTGTGCTTGAGCCCAAGGAGGGGTTTTTACACAGGCATAGGTCATTTTTCTGCATCCTTCAGTTCCTTTTATTGCCTTTCCCCCTTAGTGACCTGTGCTGACATCAAAGCAGAATTCAGCAGCTTGAGGTTGGCTTGATCTCAGTTTGAGTAGCATCTGTCCTTTGTGCCTCCTCCTTCCTGTTTGTAAGTTTTGCAGGTATAAACACCCCCCTGGTTCCATCTCTTTTCTCTGCACCACTTCTCTGGACCTTAAAACTTGATAAAAACATGGAGTTGTATTAATTTACTGTCCCTTGGTGGTTTCCAGCCCCCAGCACTGAGCCTTGCCCACGCTGTGTGTTGTGTGGCAACTTATGAAGCACCTGAAATCTGGGTTTTATTTGATACCTGTCCCCAGATTGAGCTGAGGTTCAACTTCCCATAGTCTTTCCTGACCTGCTAAGCTGTGAGGTAGCACAGCACATCCTTTGTCTCCTGCTGAGAGTCAGTGTGTGTGGTTTGGCGAGCATGAAATAAGTTTTTTTGTTTGTTTGTTTGTTTTTGTGGTTTTTTTTCCCTTCCCCAAGTGGAAATGAAGACATTGTACCTAAAAAAAAAAAATCTTTGTGCAGAAAAACAATTTTAAAAGCATGTGTACAGCAAAGCACTGAGCTTCAGTGTTTTTGCACTGGAGAAATCTCCTTTGCAGGGCTGGGGGATCATGTTTGTTTCTCTTAGAGCACATAGTTGTAAGGAAATTTTATACAGCTTTGTGCCTTGAGTGGCTCAGTGAGGCATTTTACATTAAACCTGAGTGCTTTAATTGTTCCTTTCTCCGGGGAGGATTCTGTAGCAGCACCTGTGAACCCCTGCAGCTTTCTTTTGCTGGTGAGCTGGGGTGGCAAATATCCCAGTGAAACTGCTGATGGGCTGGCTGAGCCTTGGTGTGGCACAGATTTTGTGTTTTGTGACAATAGTGCAGGTGCAGGGTGGTGTCAGGGAGTGGTGAGAGCACGAGTGGGGCAGTTCTGTGCCCTGGGGGTGCAGGAAAAGGGGCTCTGAACCTCTGGGAGATGTGGAAAAGGGGCTGTGGATGCCACCAGTCCTGATAAACTCCTCGACAGAAACCAGGGGAAGGATTCCCTGGCTCTTCCTTGACTTACTCCTGAAAAGTGAATAATTTTTATTAAGGATGGACGTGGAAAATCAGCTTTTGCCACCTTGGAAAATGAGAACAGCAGGCTCTGGGGGAAGACCCACTGTGTTGTGGCCCATGATGTATTTTTGAGGAATTCCTGCAGGTGTCTGACTCCTGTTGGTGAGCAGCTGTGGGATCTCCATCTCTGCCTTGCTGTGGAAGGTGATGGGTTTTGCTTTCTGCCCAGCTTGGACATGTGCCCTGAGTTCCACATTCTGCCTCTTCACCATCTGCTCTTTGCTGCAAGAGCCTGGGTGGCACCTGCAGGGTGATTTTTTTTTTCTCCAGATATCAGCAGTTAATGATGTCAGTGCCTGAGCTGACTCTGGCAGGTTAATGGGAATACTCCCTCCTCCTCTTTTCCCCATCCCAGGCTTTCCCTGGCTTGGGAGCAATACAGAGCCAGCCAGGATATCTCCATCCTTGTGTGCCTGGCTGGGTGCCTGGGGCACTGCATGCTCTGCTTCTCCTCTCAGGTTTGATTTGGAGCTGTGTAAACGCCCGGCTTAAAATGAAAACGGGTTTTATTTGCACAATGCAAAATGGGAAATGTAATTATAAAACATGGGAGGCACTGGGAAAGCAAAGAGAAGGCAAGTTTGAGTCAATCCCTACAGGACACAAGCTTGTAGTCTTGCATAATCTTTGTGTTCAGTTTTTACCCCAGAGGAACTCCCTATAGCTAACATCTTATTTTTTTTTAGTGGTAATCCAGCACTTTTGGTTATTTGAGAGTGGGTAGCCTTAGCTGCCTGGCCTCAGGACTAGCCCATGGAGACAGAGATTAAATCAGCACTAAATCTGGCTGCTCTAGAACCAATCTGAGCATTCTGACCATGGGAAATCCTTTCATCACAGTTTCCCTCTTGCTTCCTATTTTACCTTTGGCTTCAGGTGCAATCTTAAGGGTACTGTGGTTTTTGCCAGTCCTGTAATCTTTGCTAGTTGTGTCCTGGGTGCTGTGTGTCCTTGCAGGAGCTGTTTGTGGCTTCCCAGTCCTTACCAGTCCTTTCCCCCCCCATTTTCTCTCTTCATTCCCATTGCAAACATTTCCTTCTGCCGTGCTCTTTTAATTAGTGTATTGCTTCTAATGAAAAAAAAAAAAGAAGTGTTGCCTTTCCTCCCCTTTTCTGAAGTCACAAAAAGCTCTGTTGGTTCTGTGTTGTGAAATCAGCAATCTGCCTATCTTGGCAAACACCACAGCTTCCAGCCTTCAAGGTGTTTGGTGAGAGGTGTCAGCAGCTGGAGTTTGATTGTGCAGGTCCCTTCCAGCTTCATGAACTATTCTGTTCCATGAAATATTTTGTAGAGCTGGCAGCTGTGACTGCTCAGGGGGTCTCCCTCAGCCTCACCACTGCAAACTGGCCTGTCACAAGCATTGCTCTGGCCCTTTGCAGTTTATTTTCCCTCCCACACTTTTAATCCCTGGAAGTGTAAAAATAAAGAGAATTTGGTGCAGTAAATCAAAAGTTAAGGTGTGCATGGGGCTTCTGGGTGAACAGGAATGCTGTGTGGCAGCTCTTCACAGTGTGTTCTCATCCTCATTGCCAGAGCATCCCTGCAGGTAAGGATCAAGCTCACAGGTGGTTTTGTTGAGTGAGGACAGAAATCAAATTCTCTGTGATTCTCTGCAGTCTCCCTTTGATGTTTGTTATGCATATTTTGTTGGAATATCAACATGTCATTCTGAACATTACTGGAAAAGGCTGGTGTTAATTAAAAATTCAGGTTTTGAGGGGTTCATAACTCACTGTGTTAATTTAGAGAAGGCTGAAACAATTTCAGGATCACAGTCTGCAGGCTCTACATCTGTCAACAGCAGCAGGAGATGATATTTCCTTAGCAGTAGGATACAATGCTCTAATTCCTTTAATTAGTGTTGCCTGTTTGGAAGTTTTGCTGCTGGAGATGGTGAGGAATCTTCCAAGGAGCTGCTTTGTCTTTCCAGAGCCAAAGGATTTTGTGTTTGTTTGAAGGGTGTTAGTCACAGACCTCAAGATGGAGCAATTAGTGAGTCAATTGATTTAGATTAGTATTCAGCAGAGCTTGGGAACACAAAATACAAAAAGTATCTATTTGATTCATACTCTATAACTTTGAGATTGCTGTATAATTTTTATTTTTGAGCAATCACTAGATCCATGATTTCTCCAAAGTCAGGTTCTCTTTTCTGACAGGAACAGCATTATTGCATTTGAGTGGTAAAGAGCAGCAGATTGGGAAACACATCAGGGATGAAAACAACCTAGAAGGGTCTTGATATGGTCATTCAGTGTCTGAGACTGGGGCCAGGCTGTGGGTGAGCAGCTCCTTTTGGATGGATTTGGTCCTTGCTGAGGGTAGTGCTGAGAAATCCCTTGAAATATCTTACTCTTTGACTCGTCTGTGGCTCTTTATTTTAATGAAAGAGTGCCCAGCATGCAGACTAACCCAGTGTGTGCTTTGCTTTCAGGTGGTCCTACCCTGACTTTTTCAATAGGTACCGTGTGCTTATGAACAAGAGAGACCTCTCTAAGAACGACAAGAAGCAGATCTGCCAGACCCTGTTGAAAGACCTCATTAAGGTGAGCTGGGACCAGATCTTTTAAAAGTGATTTTAAAAGCATGTAACTCATGGCTTTGATGTGGTCTGAAATTGCTCCAGCTTCACCTGCTGCTTGTGCAGGTGCTTCTCCACCCCAAAATGAGGGAGTCTGGCAAGGAGGTGGCAGGAGAAAGTGGGACATGGGATTTCTTGGTTGTGGTCATGAGGAATAAATAATTTCAGTGCTGGTGAAGTCCAGAGTTTGCTGTCACTGGCTGGACATGAATGAGTGGCTGCTTCCAAAAATTGTGTATCCCAAGCCCCTCCTTCTGCTTTTGTCCAGCCACAGCTGGAGCACATTTCAGAGGTCCAGCCTGGGAGAGCGTCATGAACCTTAGTCAATCATTAAATGCCTGTTTGCACAAATGAGTAAGGGAAAAGTGCAGTAAATGCCTTATCTTGATGTGTGGGAGACTTTCCAGGCACTATGTGGAAAAAACATCCCATAGACCGGGAATTTCTTACCATCAATTAATCAGAAGGGTTTGCCACCTCTCCTTACCAAAGCTTTACTGCTTGCTTGCATGCATTATTTTTAAATTGCAAATGTGCATGCAAAGGTTTCTTGCTGTTGAGTGGCCAGAAATGTGCACAGCACCTCAGACAGGTTTTAGTGTTTGATCTCTTGTTTTCCTGTGTGATTTTGAGGAATTTACCCAATTGGGTTCCTCTTGTTGCTTTTTGCACCCAGTGTTACCCTTGATTGCAGAACCTTTTGCATCACATGTATGATCTTGTAGATCTGAATGGTAATCTTTTTGAGAAAGAAATATTTTTCTTGAAGTGCTGTGGTGTTGCATATCTTGTCTGGTACAGTAGAAGACCAGACCTGCCCATGGCAGGGAGGTTGGTTATATATGAGGTTTAAGGTTCCCTCCAACCTAAACAATTTTGTGATTCTGTGATTATTTATATTAAAACCAACAAATAAAAAAAAACAAAACCAAACAAAAAAACCAACCGTCCCCAAAGAAACAAGAAAACAAAATCAAAACACCCCCAAATAAACAACAGCACCACAGAAAACGAAAACACAACAACAACAACAAAAAACTCCAAACCAACCAAGCAAAAATATCCACAAAACACAAAAAACCCAACCTAAAATCCACTTCAATATCTGTGTAAATATATGGAGTTTAAGACTGAGTCCTAGTGCTGCATTCCTTAATGGGTGTGTAGAGGCTCAAATGGAGTAAGTCTAATAAGTCTAATGGTATCTGATAATGTCTAATAAGTCTAATAATCTAATGTGTCTAATAATGGAGTCTAATAATATCTTCATTACCAAATTAAGAAGATATGTGAGTGGATAAATTTGATTTTACTCTGTATCTACCGATCAATTTAGACTGAAAACAAAAAGAAGAAAAGTAATGTTTTCCTCAATTAAATGTAGTTTCCTTTATGCTTTTGAAAAGGATCCAGACAAGTTCCAGTTTGGCCGTACCAAGATCTTTTTCCGTGCAGGCCAGGTGGCATATCTGGAGAAACTGAGGGCAGATAAGTTCAGAGCTGCCACCATCATGATCCAGAAGACAGTGAGGGGCTGGCTGCAGAGGGCCAAGTACCAGAGGCTGAGACGAGCCACCCTCACCCTGCAGCGCTTTGCCCGCGGGCACCTGGAACGCAGGTGGGTCCTGGGCAGCCCCAGAGCGGGGCCAGCTGGGAGCTCAAGTGGGAAAACACCTCCAGCCACCCGTGTTTTCACTCTGTTGCATCTTCTAGAGCTTAAACTTGGGGGTTTTGTATGAGGGGCTTTGAGGATGCTCTGAAATGCTCCTGAAAGCGAGGCGTGTGGTGTGTAGCACTCTGGTGGGAGTTTCTGGGCTGAAGGTGGGACTTATTTCTGGCCCCCCTTCTCCAGTTTTATTTAGGGGCAAGAGGTAAAAATTATTTACCTCCAACTGGTTTCATATCTACATTGATTTAATTTCTGGGTGCTGGCCAAGGTCATTACATAGACAATCTGGTTATAATGCAATGACTATTGTGCTCTGAAGGATTTAGGTGAAAGTGTTTCACAGAACTAATATTTTCCTGGGACTGCCTTTGGTAAAGGGCATTTAGATCAGCCAGGGAAGAGCTGCCTAGTTGGTATGCACTCCTCCCCTGCAGGGACCAGGTTTGTGTCTCTGAGATGTCCAGGGGGAGTTCTCAGGACTGATTGGCTGTATCCTTTGTAATGAGGAAAATCACTCCAAATCACTGGCAGGGGGGCTGTGTACAGCAGATAATAGCAGAGACCAGAGAAAGTTAACACTTTCTGTGCAGGAACTTGTGTCACTGGCTTTCTGTAGAGTGAGAAGAGTAGGGCTGAAGAATGGGCTGCTGGTGGCAGGTGTGAGGTGGGTGTGAAAGGGCAGTGAAGCAATGGAACAGCATCCCAACACACTGGCCACATTCCTTCTTTTAGCCCTTCTTCAAGTCAGACAATTACCAGAACACCAGAGATGCTAGCTGAATTTGTGGTGTAATTTGTGGTTGTGAAAGGGGTTGGTGTCAGGGAGAACCAACTGCTGCAGAGTTTCTTCTACATAATTTTTCAGTTCTCCTCTTTGTGCAGGGATTGTAGGGTCGGATGGCACCTGTAAGTAACTACTGTCTCTTTTTTACAGACCATCCCTTATTCTCTTCAGGAAGCCCTGGCTCAGTGGGTCCTAATGAGAAACCATTTGCCTCAATCAAAGCAATACATAAACCAATCTGATGTGGCTCTTAGTTTTGATATGCTTTTCATGAAATAAAAGAAGTGGATCAAATTTCTGTATAATGCTGCATGCTGAGAGCACTAAATGAATCATAAATGCAGCAAAACAAGCTAATTATCAAATTAAATTGAGGGTTTATGGGGCAGTTATTAACTGGTGTAACAGCAAATTGAACATGAGTTCAGCTGGAGAATGGGAGCAACGTGGTGCGGAGTTGACCACATCCCTCGTTATTTACTGTCTGTGAATTGCTCGAGGCTCTGCTCAGGAATGTTGCCAAAGCAGTGCACACCAGTTTAAATGTCAAATGAAGTTGCTGCTGTTTTCCCTGAGCCAGTAGATACCCTGTGTGACGTGTGCTTTTTATAGTCAGGGAAGCGATGGAGCCAACCTGGGTGCTGATTGACACAAGGACACGAGGCAGAGAGTTCAAACCAAGGAAAACCTGGGGAATACTTGGGTTTAATGCTGCTTGGGAACAATGAGGTGTGTTGATCTGTGGTTCCAGTGCTCCTGGCTGCTGTCTGATAGCATGGAGGCTTTCTTAGCCCAGCTATTTGGGGTGGTCTTTCCTGAACACCATCAAGCCACATCGGTCAAAAGGTTTTCCTCTCCCCCTGGTTTAAAACTTACTGCATCAGAAAGAAGTGGAGTTTATTTTCCCTGCTTACCCTCCTCCTGTGTATTGCAGGCATTTTGAGAACCTGAGGAGGACGAGGGCTGCCATCATCTTGCAGAAGCAGTACCGGATGGTGCGGATGCGCCGGGCGTTCCTGAGGGTCCGCAACGCCACCCTCACCATCCAGGCTTTTGCTCGGGGCATGTTTGTCAGGAGGATTTACCACCAGGTACACCTCCAGGAGGGTCTTTGCGTGGGGAAGGAACCTTTATGTTTATTTCTGCGGTGTGTTTGTTGTGGCTGTGTTGATGTTTGTGAAGCTGACAGTCCCCCAGTGCTGCCGGAGAACGGATAGTGTCGGTGAGCTTTTCTATTTAAAGCTGTGCAAGCAAAAAACATTTTGGTAGCAGCACCTCAGCAGAGCAGCTAAATGGAGTCATTGTGGTGCTGGGAGGTGTTGTGGAGATGTGGAAATGTCATCTGATCTAACCTATGCTCTGCTAAAACCTCCCCATCCCAGTGTGTGACATTGTGTGTATGTCAGAGCTGCATGCAGGAGCTGTTCCCACTTGGGTAGGAAGACAAGGAGGGTCTGTCATGGAAAGCAGTAAGACAATTGTTGGGAGAAATATCTCTTTAATTAGGTTTTACCTTTATCTTTCTGTGCTAAGCCAGGAGTGGGACACACAAGATTTAAGAGTTTCATGACAGCAGTGATACAGTGAGAAAACATTAAATCCTGGGGTGGTTTGGGTGTAGGAGACCTTAAAAATCACCTCATTCTATCCCAGCCATGGACAGGGACACCTTCCAGTGTCCCAGGTTGCTCCAAGCCCTGTCCAACCTGGCCCTGGACACTGCCAGGGATCCAGGGGCAGCCACAGCTGCTCTGGGCACCCTGTGCCAGGGCCTGCCCACCCTCCCACCAGCAATTCCTTCCCAATATCCCATCCAGCCCTGCCCTCTGGCACTGGGAGCCATTGCCTGTGTTCTGTCCCTCCATGCCTTGTCCAAAGTCCTTCTCCAGCTACTTTCTGTCAGGAAACTGAGAACAGCTTTGGAGAATCTGTCCACTCCTCAGACCCAGCACTGTGTTGTTGTTTACCTAAATTGGTGCCTAAACTGGGCTGTGAGGCTACTCCAAGAAGTGAGAGGCATCCTGAGCATATTCCTGGAAATAATTGAAGCTACTTGGACTCCTGGTGACCTCCTAGACCAGGGTTGTCCTTTGAGGCACAGCAGCTGGTGGTAAGGAAGTTGTGCTGCCACTGCTTTTTCAGCATATATTTTTTAAATTGGAAGCTTCTGCAGGGGAGGCAGCTGGTCCAGCAGTTAAAATCTCCATCTGGTCCAGCAGAGATTCAGGGCCACCCAAATCTTTACCAGGTGTGAAGTTGGCTGAGGGCCAGGCCTCTCTAATCTGAACATCCTTAGTCTCTGGAGCACCTGGGTATGGTTATAGATACAGGTGTTGGTTCCAGTGCATGTTCCATAACAGATGCAGGGCTATGGGTGATGATCTATGGGATGTAGGCATGCCCAGTGCCCACCCAAATTTTGCTATAAAGCTGAAATAAGTCCATTAGGCAATGCAGTGGGCTTTCTTCTACCTCTTTGGGGTTCCCTCAATTTCCCCATTTCTGAATGCCAAGGCTGGATACAAGAAAAGCTCATTTCACAGTGATTCTTGCTGCATCCTAAATTCATATAATCCCTTTATTTTGAATTAAAATTTGCAACTGCAAAGGAAGCCTTAGGGTGAAACAAAATGTTTGTAAGAGAAGCTGATAGGATAACCTTTTCTGAGACATCTTAACCCAAACTAATAACAATAAAACATCTTGTAATCTTAAAATTCTTTTATTTATTTCCTTAGCAGATTGAAGCATGAGGAACATATTAACAACATGCTGTTTGTATCTCTAAAATGTCAGCCTTCAGTTTTAGAGGACAAAATTGATCTGCCACTGACCGACAAGATAACTGCAAATTTTGGGGAAGAAATTCAATGCCTACATGCCAGAAATTTCATGAAAGCAGATAAAAATTACTAGGAATTGAATTGTACTAGAGAACTGGCTGCAGACTGTAGTGAAAGGACTCATGGTTTTATTTGAAGGTTATCCACATGATATGAAATCCCATCAGGACATCATTTATCTGCAGTAAAAATTATCATAATGCAGAGGTGGAACACAGAAAAAAAATCTACAGATCTATTCTGGTGTGGGGGATGCCTGATGCTGAGGGGACAGTAAGTGCAGTGCTAGGTGTTGGTGTGTCTGTTAATGACTGTTTATGACTGTTTAGCACTGGTGAATGTCAGCACTATTCTGGGGTGGTGTACGAAGTCACACTTGAGCCCAGATGTCACCTGCTCCCACCAAGTCCTCACAGCCAGGAGGACTCATGTCACTGACATCCCCTCATGTCACTGACCAAGCAAGTCTTTAGTTTGAGACCAGGCTGGCTCCTAGGAGAGGTCTGGTGTGTCCTGCCTGCGTCAGCTGGAAGCAGAGCCTGCAGAAGCCTCCATGAGCAGGGTTGGAAGTACTGTCCATGAAAGAGGATATAAAAGAACAGCTTCCATTTCCAGCCATCAGCCCCTGCATCTACCAGGATGTTCCTTGGAGGAGAAGCCCTTTCCAAGGCAGTTTGGGAAGTGTTTAATGTTCGTTGCAGCCAAACCAGAGTTGGTGTACAGGTGACCTTCCAGGAATGTCGCTATAGACTAGGAACGGCGAATGATATAGCAGTACATGACTTCCTTCAGAGGCAGAAAAGAAGTGATTTATTAAAAAAGCAACTTAGCTTTTATAGACTAGATTGTGGAACACAGGATAGAAAGAGTTTATTGGCCCAGGAAAGGCAACACCTGCTGAAAACATGCTTTTACCAAAACATCATGTAGCTCACACACTGTTCTATGATCAACACCAGGTGCCAATTTTTGTTATTAATTCCTTCGCTTCTGTTTTCTTTGAGCAGTTTGGAAAATGCAAGCTGCATCTTTCCCTGAATCTTCACTAGTATCCACACAGGAATAGCCTTAAGGTGAAAGCAAGTAGATTTAGCGAAGATATTGGGAAGGAATTCTTGATTATGAGGGTGAGGAGGCCCTGGCACAGGTTTTCCAGAGAAGCTATGTCTGTTCCCGAGCCCCAGAAATGCTTCAGAAGTGTCCAAAGCCAGTCTGGACAGGCCTTGGTGCGGCCTGGCCTAGTAGAACCCATCCCTACCCATGGCGGATGAGCTTTAAGGCCCTTCCAACCCAAACCACTCGGTGATCCCGCAGCTGCCTTCTCCCTGCTAACGGGCCGTGTTTTGCAGATGCTGATGGAGCACAAGGCCGCCGTCCTGCAGAGGCACGTGCGGGGCTGGCTGGCGCGCGCGCGGCTGCGCCGGGCCCGGGCCGCCGCCGTGGTGCTGCAGTGCCACTGGCGCCGCCTGCGGGCCCGGCGCCAGCTCCAGGCCCTGCGCATCGAGGCGCGCTCGGCACAGCACCTCAAGAAGCTCAACATCGGCATGGAGAACAAGGTGGTGCAGCTGCAGAGGAAGGTGGACGAGCAGGTACGTGCCGAGCCGGGCCGGGTCAGGCCCGGCTGCCGCTTTGTGCCTCGTGGCGAGTCCGTACTACTAAAAGTAAACAAAGCAAGAAAGCAAAATAATGGCGTGAAATTGTAACCCATATCTCCCCTAAGCTATGTTATAAATGAGAAACAATTCAGCAAAATTTAGATTGCTTTATTTTATATAGACAGAGCAGTGCAGCGCTGCGGAAAACATGAGGGGTCACTGCCCACTCCAGCTCCGTCAAACTTCGGTTTGCATCTCCTTTTCATAGTATGGTTTTCTTGTAGTTATCAATAATTGTTATTTTTTTGCTGTCATAATTTTGCCAGGTAAGCAGTGGTGGTCAGAAAATATCTGTGAAGTCTCTGGGCTACATGAAGTCTCTAGGTGATCTGTCAAGTCTCATAGATAACCATCTGATCTTGGTAGATAAAGAACAGCAGAAGGTGGGAAGTCTGGTCTTAGTAGATAGGCTGTAATTGATTACACAAAGGCAGGAAATCTGACTTTGCAAATCTATCAGGCTGTGGGAAAGTCTTGTTTTGCAAACTG
This sequence comes from Oenanthe melanoleuca, assembly GCF_029582105.1. Lineage (NCBI taxonomy): Eukaryota > Metazoa > Chordata > Aves > Passeriformes > Muscicapidae > Oenanthe > Oenanthe melanoleuca. The sequence goes on along the minus strand of NC_079362.1, from coordinate 75,679,684 downwards.
GTATTAGACACAACTATTTAGAAAACATAGTATTCATAACTAGGGGATTTAAAACAGAATGATTTAATAATATATTTCCCTTTATCTAGGTCCATTCCTCATCTAAGCATTCTGGTTTATACAAGCTCCAAAACTTCTATGATTAACACGAATCTTTTATCAATTATCACAACTATTACCTAACAAAAATTCAACAGTACTACTGATTCCCACAATTAAAAACTCAGAGTTCACACTTTTCTGCAGGTAAAATATGAGATGTCAGGTGGAGGTTGAAATCTCTAGCAGTTGTTGTGTGGGAAGGGTGGTGTTGGTGGCACACCTTCCTCAGGGCAATTGTGGGGACTGCCCAGCAGGGCTCAGAGGAGAAGATACAAGGGCAGTTTTGGAAGGTGTTTCTTGAAAACCCAAGCCAGGTCTGCGTGGGACCCAATGTCATGGGTTTGGGGCTGAATTGCCCCACTGTGCTTTTTTTTGCTCTCTGAGATCTGGGTGTGCAGAATGTCTGCCACCACTGGTGCTATGAACCGTGTGTGCTGGGAGTCACATTCCCTGGAAGATAAACAGCAGTTTGGGTAAATACTTTACTTTGAACACATTTGTGTTACTAGATACAGCAACTCTCCACGAGTAAGGGGAGAGTGGGATGGTTTGATATGACAGGTCCCTGCGTGGGATGACTTGATGACCTTAACAGTGTTCGATCACAGGGGTGTTTTCATCAATAACCATTTGCCATTAATTAAGCTGCAGAATAATGGTTTGGTTTTACACGTGTAGAAGAATAGGTTTTTTTCCACCTACTAATATGTGCAAATTACTGTGTTAAATACCTTCTGTGTTGATGTGCAAGGAATTGAGGGGTGATCATAAGAAATGCTGATTGGGTCCTAGTTGTATTGGGAAAATTCATATACACTTGTAACCTGAAACTGAATTTTTACAGGTATGAGAACATTCTCTTCAGTCAGGATTAGCCCTTATTTGTAGCACCAGTTTGTGGTAATTCCAGTTTATCATTCTGAGATGGTGTCAGGGACCCTTGTCCCTCCCACATGGTTCCTTTCCACCTGAAATCTCCCCACCCCAGTATGACACGAGCAGTCCTGTGTTGGAGGTGGTGACAGGTGGCTCTGTGTTGGCTCAGATGAGCAGAGTCAGGACACACAGGGATTTGCACTGCTGTGGTCACCCTCACTGCAGTGTTAATTGGCTGCTGTGAATTAACTACACTGCAAAAAGGTCCAACTTTCAGACCCTAGTGCTTAATTTTAAAATGCCTGTTTCCATACTTAGATTTTGCTAACTTAAGGATGGAAAACTCTCAGAGTAAGGTTTGATATGAACTTTCATCCAGAAGGTATTTTGGTGGAATTGAATAGGATGAGTCATTCCAGGTCCATGTATTTTGGGCTGAACTCCATGAGTGTGAATGTCAGTGTTGTATCTGCTGAGCTGCTGGACTTGATACTGGAACATCAGTAGTATTTTTTAGTTTGTATTTTTCCCTATTTCCATGCCAGGAGAAGTGTGGCAGTGGAACAGTAAAGGAAAAAAACCACCAATATTTGGTTAACATTGGCTTTCCTCTCATGGGCTGTGAAAGCAGCAGAAGGATCTGCTTTAGGGAAGGAGCCATGGAGAGCTTTTAACCAGGCAGAAATAATTGTCTTGAGCTCATCTTGCTCTCCCTCAGTCTCTCCTCAGACCATTTAATAGGAGTTTCTTTAATGTTCTCTGCGTAGCTTTTGCAGGAGACAATTCCTGCTCAGGATTACATGTGCTGCTCTGTCCAGTGGGTTGAATTTAACCATCCTTCCAGGACTTCCAGGTTTCCCTGGGTATGCCTTGGAAGTGCTAAGGAGCACAGTTCCAGTACATTCTCTTTCCAGGGCACTGAATCTTTTTTCTGGTATAGTGCGTTTGCTGTATCTTAGTGTCCCTGAAGGATCTTGCTTTCAGTTCTTGCTAATCTAGAAACACAACCTTTGAAAATACCAATTAACTTTCCAAGAAAAAGGTGTATACAGCAGGTAACCTGGAGAGCTGCAGTTGTATTGGTATTTTTTTTTTTTTTTAGTAGCTGTGGAAGAAAATGTTTCTATTTCTGCTACTTTAGCTCATGCATGAGTAGAGATGCAATCCTCCGTGTGCCCTGAAGGAAGAGGTCTTTCTTTGAAAACATTAGAACCTATTATTGTATGTCAGTCTCAGCTCAGATGCTCTGGCATCTGTAGCTGGAATCATTTAATTAAGTTTTTTAATTGGGTGAGGATTTTTTTTTGCACAGAGAATGAAGATTTTGATCTATTTTGCTGCAAAACATCTTCACTGGAGCACTTGCTTTTCTATTTACATTGGACCAATTCCTTCTCGATTTTTTCTATTTTTTACCCCTTCTATTAATTTTCTTTAAATCTGTTTGTTGGAATTGCCCAAGACACTTATAAGGCATATGCTTAATGTAGTGTTGCATGTTCATGCAGCCAATATTGAGACACAGTGTGAACTCTCAACACTGTCTCTGCCAGCAGTACAATCTCTGTTAGCATTTAGTGTGAACAAAACTAGTTTGGGTAATAAGCTGATGAATTTGTTACATCTCCCTTTGGTAGCAAAATAAACTCAGTTTTTTCACTGAGCTTGGGTTGAAACCAGGGCTGCTTCAGATCTGCAGGGCTGGATAATGATTGAAAATGAAGCAAGTTCAAGTTTAACAGGGTCTGTTGAGCAATCTCTAATTGCAGTGGGGAGCAACCCAGTAAATGCTCTCTCATGTTGGTAGTTGTTGATAAAAAACCCCAGAACCATTCCTGTGCATTTATCTTGTATTTGCATGAAAATCGCAGTCGGGTGCTGTGTAAAACCATGTGCACAAGGTTCTGAAAATGCATTTCTTTGGAAATGTCTTTAAGGCCACTGCTCTGGAGCCAGGCTGGCAGAGCTGGGGGTGCTCAGCTGCACCAGAGAAGCTCCAGGGAGAGCTCAGAGCCCCTGCCAGGGCCTGAAGGGGCTCCAGGAGAGCTGCACAGGGACTGGGGACAAGGCATGCAGGGACAGGACACAGGCAATGGCTCCCAGTGCCAGAGGGCAGGGCTGGATGGGATATTGGGAAGGAATTGCTGGTGGGAGGGTGGGCAGGCCCTGGCACAGGGTGCCCAGAGCAGCTGTGGCTGCCCCTGCATCCCTGGCAGTGCCCAAGGCCAGGCTAGATGGGAATTGGAGCAGCCTGGGACAGTGGAAGGTGTCCCTGCCCATGGCAGGGGGTGGAATGGGACAGGCTTTAATGTCCCTTCCAGCTCAAATCATTCTAGGATTCCATGAAATGCCTTTGGTCATGCAGAAATTATAATTTCCTAATATGATACAAATGCTGAATTTTGATGTTCATTAATAATTCATTACTAGGGAGCAAAGGAAAAATTGTTAATACGCCTCATTTACTTGTTTTTCCATTTGAGATGCATCTTTATGTTGCTTCAGAGCACTGAGATACAATGAGAGGGGGTGCTTTGGGAGGTCACCTTCAGAGGAGCCAGAAGGATGATCAGAGCAAACTTTGACAACTAGAATGCTTTTTAAGTTTCGAAATGGTTCTTGTGGTATCAAGATTGTCTACCCAAAGTGAGCACAGCTTATGTAGGAGGCTCTTAATGAAGCTCTTGGTCTTCGGCTTGGGGATGTCTAATAATGGTGATGTTTCATTAGTCACAGTGTACTGCCCATTGACTTTGATTTGAAGCCCAAAAATCAGCTAAGTCTGCTGAATTTTCAGTTCTCAAAACTGGGGAGCAAATCATTGCTAAGTGCTTTAAAAGTGAAAACCTGAGCAAATGAAAGGATGACTGAGCTGGCATATGACTTAAAACTGGAGTTTTGGGAGCTCCTTGTGCTTGGGGCTGCAGTTCTGCATTGTCACTCCAGGTTTCTGCAGGCATGGAATTCAGGAATAGAAGGGTAAACTGCAAAAAGAATACTATACCCCCCCCCACCCCCCAAAACTGCAAACCAATCACATGAAGCAGTACCATTTGGAAGCTGTAGTAGAAGTGTAGAATTTGATTTGGTTGCCAGTGCTACCGAGAATTTTCTGTCTTTGCTCTGAGTGATATCAGCGTAACACCAATTTGACAATACCTCTGTAATCCTTGCCAAAATATTATTGAGCTTTTGTCACAGTTTAGAAAAAGCTTTTAGCTTTATGAGCTTCATTAGCATATGCGTGGAAATGTTTCTTATTGTGGGCTCACACACCATGCTTGAGGATTTGAGTGGTTACTTTTGTAGTGCGTCACTGCATGCACTGATGTCACTTGTGCTCTTGTTTTCTTGTTTTTGGGATGTTGGCTGCAGAACAAGGAGAACAAGCTTCTGAATGAGCAGCTGTCCATGCTGACATCAGCCCACTCCTCCGAGGTGGAGAAGCTGAAGAAGGAGCTGCAGCAGTACCAGCAGAACCAGCAGGGTGATGGCAAACAGCTCCTGAGCCTGCAGGAGGAGATGGAGCAGCTGAGCATGGAGCTGGAGAGGGCTCACGGGGAGAGGGAGGTGATGGAGGACAGCCACGGCAAGGAGAGGGACCTGTTGAGGAAGGTACGTCTGCCTGCCTGCCTCAGGTGTCTCCTGCAGGTGGCCACGCTGCTGAGAGCTCACTCTGCACAATCTGAGGGGGAGTTTCTGTTCTTTATTATCACTTCTGTTGCTGAGTGCCCCTAGGATTTGCCTTTAGCCAGCTCAGGGGGCAGAAAGGATAGGTGGATATTCCTGCTGGAGCTGTCACTGCCTTGTGTCAGGACACCCCATCCTGGTGCCTTTTGTGCTGCCAACCACAAGGAAACTCCCCAAACCCAAGCCCATCTGGAAATCTGGGTGCCTAATAACCATGAATATCGTGGAATTGCAGAGCTGCAAAGGTTGAAAGAGGCTTGTAAAATCACCAAGTCCAACCACCAGCCCAGAACCACCGTGGCCAGCACTAAACTGTGACCTCAGTTGCCACATCCATGCAGTTTTTGAACACTTCCAGGGCTGGTGACTCCCCCACTGCCCTGAGCAGTCTGTTCCAATGCTTTACAAGCCTTTCAGTGAAAAAAAAAGTTTCCCTAATATCCAATCTAAACCTGCCCTGGCACAACTTGAAACTGCTTTTCTTGTCCTAAGATTCATGTACATGCCAGAGCTCCACGTGTATACAGTGATTCCTCATGGTGTGTACTGCAAATTACAGAAGAGGGCTGTCACAGATGCTGCAAATATTAGGAAGATGTAAATATTCCACATCCCAGCCCAGGATGGGGCACAAGGCTCAGTTTCTGATGTGGCTGGTGTTGAAGTTACTCACAGAACATGACCTGTATGTGGACCAACTTCCCTCTCTGAGGAGAAGTACTGCTCCAGCATCAGCTGTTGATTGTTATGGCTTTTATAGGGTTTGGAGCTAGGATATACACAAAATAGATTTATTTTTTTTCTCCCTCCTTCATGCAAACTCATGGAATATCCTAGTTTGGAAAGGAACCACAAGGACAATCAAGTGCAGCTGTTATGTTTTATCTGTTGAGGTGGAAGTCATCCAGCACTGCTACCATTGTACAAGAAGGCATTCTAGCGGGAGAAAGAGACTTTGGAGTGTGGAGTTTGTTTTGCAAATAGCAAAAATGGACCTCTTGCCCTGAATTTCTTTGCTGATCAGATTAATTCTAAGTAACACTCGTTCTCTTAATCTGAGGCACTGAGATGAGAGTTCAGTTTCCTTCTGCAAATGCTTGTGGCTGCTCAAGTTAAATCCATGATATCTCTTCTGCACTAGAAATTGAACTGAATCTTTGATCCTGCTATTGAAAAGAATTTAGGGCTTTTCTACTCAACAAATTGCAAAGAAAAAGCTGTTTTTCTGCTGTTATTCTAGAACAGCACTTGGTGTGTGACAACCTGAAGATTTTTTAATTAATTTTGGAAATTAAAAAAAAAAAACAAAACAAAAAAACAAAAAAAAAAACCAAAAAAAAAAAAAAAAAAAAACACAATAGCCTGGCATTAGCTGTGTTATTATTAGTGGAAGAATGTCCTTACAGGCTCTTGTAGTGCACTTCACACATCACCATTTCTGTGGCCAACCTCCCCTCGAGGTTTAGCCCTCAGGTTTGGCTGAGAAGCTGTGGTGGAGAACTGTGGTCAGAGTGATTTACCCTGCACCTCTGGCAGTACTAAGATGCACTTTTGGGTGTGCTTCTCAAAAAGGTGAGCAGTCTGTATATTTGCTGTCCTTGGCTGGACCAAGAGAGCTGCCAGGTGATCACTGACTCCACTCCTTATGCCTGAGGTGCACCCACACTGGACATGTGATTTCCTTTTAAAATTATAAGATTCTTTTTGTCTCATGGCTCTGTTTGTTAGCTGGGTGTAGCACAGGCTTTTAGGGCATGGAAGGATGCTTGATTTTAAAGGTGATGCAGTTGGGGATAAACTGTCTCTTTGTTCTTGATTGCAAATTCCCTTTGAGCACTTGGATGGAAGGTTGGCTTAATCAGTGAAGAAATGCTTTTGAAAAGCATGAAAACAAAGCAGAAGCTTTCCCTTGTTGTAAAAGTGCCTACAGCAGAGCAAATACTGTGCATTTTGCCATAAAACTAGGCAGTTTAATTATAAAACATTTATAATGAGCAGTGCAAGTTCCCATTTCTGGCATTAGCTTTCCATTGCACCCTTCAGTTCTTTGTAAGTGGGAAGATGGAGAGGACCTGTTTCCTTCCTGAAAATATTAATGTAGCCAGAACACTTCCCAAGAAAAATTCTGGAAAGAGATTTTTGAGTTGTTCCAATATATGCTAGAAGCTGGGAAGAGTCATGAGACTAAATTCAGGTGAGAAGCAGTTTTCACCTTCAATATCAAGATGACACCATGGGCATGATTGTAATGGGACAGATTCCCAAATACATCTCACTTCTGAGTGAAACTGAGATAAGCCTGTAAGTTTTCTGCAGCTCCTGCAAATCCATGTCAGTTAAGATTTAGTTACTGAAAAAAAGTCCTTTAATTTCTTCATCATAGCTATTCTCTCCAAGTCCTTAATTTTAGAATAGCTCTTCTTATTCAATTTTGTGATAAAGTTTGAAACATATGGGTAAGTACCAACAGCTCTTTCTAGGGCTTTTGGTAGCACCTAATCTTTTGGCTTGGTTAGATAGGGTAATTCACAGCTTGGCCAGGGATTACATTAGGAAAGTGCCAAATGCCATCATCCTTTCCTTACAAGACTGGAGGAGGATGAGAGGCAGATTTCATGAGCAGGTTATTCCAGGGTAGCACTTAGATAAGAGCTGCAGCCATCACAAGTGCTCCCTGCTCAGCATCTTCCACAGAAATCTTTCAAAACAGGTGCTGTTGTTTTGAAGCACCTCCAAAGATCTGTTTCCTGTGGAAAGATAAGCAAGGAGGTACAAAATTGTCCATGTAGGTATCAGGGATGGAGTTGGTACTGCTTGGCAATTGTGTGACCTGCTCCCTTTGCCTCTCCCCATGTGTAGTGGAATGTTCATGTTCCTACTGACCTTGGTTACACACAGGTTATGAGCTCTGAGATTGTTCCTGTTTCATGTAGAAACAGGAATGCAGGAAACAAATCCAGTGGCTCAAGAGAACATCTTAAAAATACCTGTATCAAATCTGGATTAGAAATTTTAAAATCTGGATATAATTGCTGTGGATTCTGTTAAGTCTTGCTCTTTCAAATGTCCTCTCAGCATAGCTGAGAATACTCAAGATTTTTGTCCAGTTTTGTTTTTAAGCATCATAGCTTTGGGCAGAGAATTCTTCATCAGCACCCAATAAAAATCATTAGTAAAGTAATCCCACTGCCTTTAATCTTTTCCTGATGGGACAAACAAGTAGAGCTCCTTGCTGTCCCATTGCAGCACAGATTTTCTTTCCATTCCATCACTCCTATATCTCGTCTCCATTTTTTAAATAATCCATCCTACCTTGAAGACACTAGTGCTGATCTAATGGCAAATGTGATTTATGGTGAAGAAGTGCGGTTGGTTTATGTACAGAATATTAAAATCTTGGCTCATTTCACAGCATTTAAAACACCAGTAGCTCTTTATGCTTAAATTGTGAGGTTTTTCACTTTCTAGTTGTACATCCAGACTCCAGCCTTCTAGGAGAGGTGCAGACAGATGTAATGCAGACAGCTGGAGTAAATTAACAGGGAGTAATGAGTGGGGAGGTTTTTCAGTTTGTGCATGGAACAGAACTGATTCAGTCGTGACTTACAAGAAAATATTCACTGTGCTTTTGTTGTCACCATTAGTATGTATCTGGCATAGCCAGTGTTTGATAAAATGCCTTAATTTGAACATGCTTATGTGGAAGACTGAAATCTGTGCTAGGAATGCACACCAGCTGGGCTGCCCATAAATTTAATCTAGTGGTGACAGCAAAATTATTACTCTTGGGCTTTGAAAACTCTTATTATGGTGTTTACAATGTTGTTTATCGTTGGCACCTTGAGATCCTTCTGCTGTGTGCAGCCTTTTCCTGAGCAGTGGCTACAGGAAGTGAGGGAGCAGGCACAGGGAGCGACACGTGCTGGGATGATGTGTGTCCTCCCCCCTGACAGCAGCAGAATCATCCTGCTTAGCTGTGGCAGCATTTTTCACTGGGCAACATGATGGTTGTGTGTTTTGAGATAGTGCTGTTGAATGCACCAGAATTCAGGAAGCTGAGTAATGTTCCAAGATTGGTTGCTGTCAGCATCAGTCCAGCCTTGCAGTTGTGGCAAGTGAAAATAGCATTTTTCAAGATTTAGTTCCTGTTCTCATTATTTTTTATGAGGCAATTGTTGTTGTTAATAATTTTTAAATGTGCTGCTGTTGTATTGCCAAGGGCCCTGGTACATGTCATTCTTCAGTGTACCAGAGCTTCTGTAGCTGTGGGAAGCACTGAAGTGACTCATCGTGCTGTGGATTGGGTACAATAAACTTAAAAAAGCCTGACCTATTCATTCAGCACACATTCACTGTGTCCATCAGCTCCTGAAGTGCTACATCTCTGGGAACAGTCAGCAGATTTATTTCCCCAGCAGCTGGTGACTTTCCCCAGGAGCTGTGACTTGAAGACAATGATGAAGCCCATTGAGATGTAAAAATAAATCTCCGATTTGATAACCTGATCACTTGCAAGAGCTTCACTCCTGCAGATCGTGGCCACTAAGTCCAGCTGCTCAGTGTTTTGTAAGATTCTGCTGAAAATGTTGATTTAAGGGAGGAGTTCACTTAGGAAAGGGAAAGTTATTCTCTGTTGTAGCAGCGCATTTCTGCTGTGCTTCTGTACAAAGGATAAGTGGCAAAGAATGGGGGCACAGTTCTTTAAAAGAGCAAAGAGAGGCCAAACAAAGCCCCCTGTCTCCAGGCAGGTGAAATTAATCCTGCAGGAGCTCTGCCCTGCAGCCAGCAGTGACCCTCTGCCTTGTTCCGCAGCGTATCTCTGACCTGGAAGAAGAAAACGCTCTCCTGAAGCGGGAAAAAGAGGAGCTGAACAGCAGTATTCTCTGTCAGTCTGAAGGTAGGAAAAACTGCCTCTAGCATCATCATGCCTCCCTTAGACAAGAGCTTAATCTTCTCCCCTGGAGCTCATCTTCCCTGCCCTGAAAAGTGCTAGTCTTCCTGTGACCCTTTCCTGGTGGCTTTTGTCTCTGTTTCGATGTGCAGGTAGTTCTGTTCGTGCTGTCCTACTGGTGGGTGATAAGCCAGAGGCAAGTTTAATTGGTGAAATACAGAATAAAGTACCTAGCAAGGCTTTTTACTTCAGTTATGTTAAAGCATTTCATGCAGATGGTGTGGGAGGCAGTGAAGCTGATGGAATAGGGAATAGCTGTGTCCCAAGAATTATTAATAAAGGATCCAAGGGGAAGCACAATTCACATTATTGAGCTGTGACAAAGGATTTCTCTAGTGTGACGTGAGACTGTGAGTGCATTTTAAAAGCAGAGACTTAGCTGACGAGTCATACATAGGGGAAACAACCTGGGAAAATCCCATTTCACAAAAGGGACTCTCATGGTGTACAGAGCTTTTCTGTTTTTTGTCATCCTTTTCAGCTTTGATTTTGCAGCAGGATTTACAAAGATCATCATGCTGTGGATGTAACTATCACTGCTCTGTAGTACTTGTGAAGTGCCTTTTGCTCCTAGCCTAACACAAAATAAAGGAATGAAGATAACATAATAAGAAGAAACTTGCTGTAAATATTTATTCATCCCTTACAGGATGTTTTTGGAGCATCTAAGATGGGAAGAAAGGAAGTGGAGAGGGCTGGTTTTTTGTTCACCCATTTAAAACAGCACATGGGCTACATTTGCTTGGTTCCTTAGGAAGAGGAGGGGCTGGGTTTGCTTCCAGTTATTTTAGCAAATAACTGAATTTATTTGAACACAAAACTCTTTGAACCCCTACAGTCTTACCATGGTAAATGGTTGATGATGACGTGAGCAAGAGCTGCTGTTGTTGATTTGCTCCTATGCCAAAGCTGCTGGTGGGAAGCAAGCAGGGAAGTTTTTATATGCAGCAAGTACCACTTTTTCAACATGAATGTATTTCTGTACTGTGCTGGTATTTTCTTAAGTAGATTTATGGCTGGCCAGTGGGAGCTGGAACTGCCACAGTTAAATGATGGTTTGTAGGTGCTGGACACTTCTCTTTAACTCAAGGCAAGGGACTGCTCTGGAAGTAGAAGAGCTCAAGCTGTTTCAAATGCTGAGGAGGCAAATGCAGGTTATAATAATCTCTAAATATTAGCAAATGCTTTCACACATTTTAAAGGCTCTTGGCAGAGAATATTTTGTTCATTAGCTGTTGTTGTTCTATGTGTTTACAAGAAGCTTGTTTCTGAGCTAGAGTTCATAATTTCTTTTTTATTTTTTCTACCCTTCTTATTTTAAAGATGAATTTGCACGAAACACAGTTGAGGAAAATATCCAGATGAAGAAAGAGTTGGAAGAAGAGAGATCACGTTATCAGAACCTGGTAAAAGAGTATGCAAATCTGGAGCAGAGATATGACAGCTTGAGGGATGAAATGACTATTATTAAGGTAATGAAGCTGGAATTATCCTTGTCCTCTTGTGCTCTGGACCTGATGCCTGGATAACGTGGCTCACTCACCCTCAAAACATTTAATAGAACTGCCATTAGTGTATTTGGTATTTCTAAAAATACCTGTCTGCACTGGAGCCAAGCCATTTGTATGCCTGGAAAAAGGAGCTTGGTCTTCCATGCTTCTCTGTGAAATGCTTAGAGATGTCTGTGAATCTCAGCAAAAGCTGGATCATGCTTGTTCTTGTTTTGCTTTTGTGTCAGTGATATTCGTGTGTAGTTGTTGGGTTAAAAAACAAACAAAAAACCCTCCAGCAATATGATTGCAGAATTTCAAATCCCAAAGTCTTTAGATTCAGCATTGCTAACGTGTTTGAAAAACTGGTGAAAATCAGAGTGCTGCTGGATTTGGTGGAAGATAGAATGTTTAGAGAGTCCTGGAGGGTGCTCTCAGCAGCACAACCTTGAGCTCAGATTTGCATGTTCACACTTACCAGGCATCTGGTGTCATGAAGAGCCTTTAATTAATGCAGAATTTTAAAACTGAGTTTCTGTATCACTTTTGCACTTTGAAGTGTTAATATGCATTTTAAGGGCATAAAAACTTAGAACATGTAATTCTCTATAAGGTAACTTAAGTATATAGTCACACCTTAGCTCTAAGAAGCAACACTTTGAGAGGAACCCTTTAACACTGTGTTCTTTATGTGTCTGCATCATTTCTTGGCAGCAAACACCGGGGCACAGGAGAAACCCATCCAACCAGAGCAGCTTGGAGTCAGATTCCAATAACCCATCCATCTGCACCTCTGAAATCGGGGACACCGAGGATGTGATACAGCAGGTGGAGGTACAGAAAATCAGGAGGGAGCCCTGCTCTGGGGGTGAAGGCTGTGGGGTTTGTAGCAGTGCAAGCTGGTGTCCTGGTATGAAGGACAGGTGTCTGCCAATAAAGGCAGAAGCTTCTCTTTGAAATGGAGAACGTAAACCCCCTCCCTCCAAATTATTATAATTTTGAAGTTAAGGGGCTCTCAGGCAAAGATACGGGAATTAGGAATAACAGTTCTTTACTAGGAAAATTAAAATAGAAATGCAGTATTACACAGAACATTCCCAGCCCTGCCAGAGTCAGAATCCAAGCTGACACCCGTCAGTCAGTCAGGGTGTTGGCACAGTCCCATTCAATGGTGGCTGCATCCTCCTGCAGGGGCAGATGTGGTTCAGCTGGAGCAGTGCTCCTGGAGAAGGTGCAGTTTCCTCTGAAGCTCCAGGGATGATGTGCAAAGGTCTGGTTTTCCTCTGGAATCCAGTGGAAAGAAGGTGCCTTGGTGTCCCAAATCTCAGTTTTTATCTGGGTAGGAAAGGCTTGGCTCCTCCCCTGGCTGGAGCATCTCCCAGTGGGATGATGGAATTTTATCAGTCATGCCCTGGGACTCAGTGGCCATGAACAGGAGATATCTCCTGGAGGGAGGATGGGCTGAGGGAAGATAAAGATGATTGCCCAGCTGGTTTAAAGATGGCCCATGAGCAGAGAATGTGTGCCAGGAGATCAGGGGCACTGCCCCAGCTGGGTCAACAGATGGGGACAGAATTCACATTTCTGGCCACATCCTACATTGCAACCCAGGACAACTGGGCAATAAGGCATGGGGAATAAAATTGGTTCCATGCCGTAGACACATGTCATTAATTGTGTGTGAGGGACTGCAGGGTTGTGGGCTCTGACAAACTCTTCTTGTTTGAAGCATTAGGGCTCTAAAAATAATACAGACTTTGGGCCATACCAGCTTAAAGACCGATGAAAATTCACCACAGAAGGTACACCTGGTGCTGCTGGATTATGACTGGATCATGATCTTTCTCTGCAAGGACACCAGAATTCATTGCCCTCTTGCCCCAAGCATTTTCATTCCCATGCATCTTCACAGATGCTTTGCTGGCCAGCACAGCCCCTGTAATCAAATCAAGTGTCTCCTAATGCAGGAAAGAGCAGCACAAATTATTCCTTGGCTATCAAGAATCCTGTGGAAAAGGAAAATATGTTTTTTACTGACATCTGATGCAATAGACAGTTTTTTAAAGCCCACTTTTCTGATTTAAGAGCACTTACAGGTGATCAATGTTCCTAGGGTCAACCCTACCCTTGCAGGACCATATTTTGTGTCCCAATACCATGCCTGCAGAAGCCCTCACTTCCCTCTGCTAGCTGCTGTGTTATATTGCTTTAGTATTTCTGAACTGCTCTGAAAGCTTTTTCTGAAGTCAAAATAATCAGTATTGACAATGCTTTGATATAAAATATTTCAGGTACAGGCAGTAAAAAACCCCAGCAAATAAACACTTGACTGAAAGGGACCCAAAAGGGCATTTTTGATGTTCTTAGCCCTCATCATTAAGCTGTTAATCATTCAGTGATGCATCAAAAGCAGTCATCTATTTTACTGGCATGAAAAATAGGTGTTTAAAATATGGATTTGCTCTTTGGAAGTCTTTCTTAGGATGCTCCTGTTCCTGGCCGTGGCTGATGTACAGTCAGGGTCATCTGGCACTATGCATGGTTATAAAAACTGACACTGAGGTCTTCTCTTTTCTTCCCTCCCTCCTGTTCTGCTCCAGGAGATTGGGATGGAGAAAGCAGCCATGGACATGACTCTCTTCCTAAAGCTGCAGAAGCGAGTGAGGGAGCTTGAGCTGGAGAGGAAGAAGCTGCAAGCCCAGCTGGAGAAAAAGGAGCAAGAGAGCAAGAAATCCCAGGCAAGAGGCATCTTTTCATGGATAATAATATTTCATATACATAACTGGCTTTTCTTGATTGCCTGAGGTCATATGATGTAGGAATTTAGCTTTGAGAGTGACAAGTTCAGCATAAGAGGCTACAAATCTATCGAGAATGGAGATAAACTTTTTTTTTTGTTAGCTAAGGACAATTGGCCAGGAGAACTGCTTTATTTATTTGTTTAAACAAACTAGTTATAACTTAGGGCAGTATATTAAGCTTCTTGAAAGTAGTGAAATGTGAAATCAATTTTGGCACATGTTATTCCACCACCACTGGCCCTGTGTCTCACGTGTGGCAGCTTGCCTGTTCAACTGCCCTCCCTTTTGGATGATTTCTGTTATTCAAGCATTTCTTTGCTGTCCTGGCTTCCCCTCATCCAGCAGTGTGTGGCATGAAAACAGCTGAAAAGCACTTCACACACATGTCAGTCAGGCTGGTGTCCTCAGTTTGGTTTTATTACCATCTCTGTGTTTTGGTTAGGTTTTTTTCTTCAGTAATGATCACAGAGAGGGACACAGGTTAAAAGTGCTGCAGTAAATCAGAAATACCAGGATAGCTGTTAGAAGAATGAGTTCTTAATTTCTCATGCAAGGCAGGAATATTCTTTTGCTGTATTCTTCCTTCACTGTGAAAAAAACAAAACAAAACGAAAACAAAATTTCTAAAGTTTGAGTTGCTAGCTTGAAAGCAAATTAAAAACAATGTATATTTAAAAAAAAAAAATATATATATGTATATATATACATACATATATATATATATGTATATCAAAAAAATTAAGGTTACTGACAGCCCAGTGGTAACTCAGGGGACAGGAGTCTGTAAGTGTGAAAATACAGCTCTCTAGGCTGACTTCTGGTATGGGGGGTTTTAAGAGCACATCTGTTGTATATGCTTTCCCTGCCATCTGTAGCCAAGGCTCTGTGGCTTGTCAGAGGCCAGAGTGTGCTATGAAACAGCAGTGTTGCTGTGAGCTTGGTGTCCTAAAGCACTGGAGATGCTCTTTTAAAATTGCTGAGCAAATGCCATCCCTCTTGGGAACATATTTGAAATTTCTGGGGCTTCTGTTGCTTTGTTTGGGGATTACTTTCGTTATTACTCTCCAGTGTGAGATCAGTGTACCTTTGAGCAAATGCAGTAAGAGACTCAACAAGGTCATCATCAGTAATTATTTACTTGCTTCACTAGATATCCTTATTGATCACACCTAGCAGTTTTCAGGAAACACATGAAATGGGAGACTTCCCTGGCCTCTCATTGCTGCTGCAGGAGGATTAAAAACCTGTTTTCCAACTGCTGATATGTGGAAGACTTTTCCCTTAATGACTGTCATTGTTTGAAAGCTGCAGCAAGGCTCAGTTGTCAAGATATTAATGAGAGATTAAACCCATTTCTCCTGGAGTGTCCTCTGCCCCACTGGTGTTGCTGGGATGCTGTCTGATGGCAATTAATGACATTATTATGGTTGAGCTGGCCAGCAGGGCCAATTGCTGATGGAGACGTGCCCAGCTAGCCTGTGCTGTGTGCAGTTCCTCTGCCTGCTCCTAAATACAAATTTACCTCTTCAATCTGCGCAGGTGGTTGAAAGTGCTGAAGTGGCTTCTGAGCATGAGGATTTTGCATACAACAGCCTGAAGGTGAGTGAGAGGCTTCTACTTGCTGTAACCTATTGCATGGCTCCTGCAGCCCAGACAAATGGTGTGAACGTGATAATAATCTAAAACCTGCTGGAATCAGGTAATTTGAAAGCTCACCATGAGCTTCTGGGCCTGGGATGGGCTCACAGATGTTTCTCTCTGAGGCAACATCTGTTCTCTGCTGATCTGCCTGTCTTTCAGTCATTCATGGAGGTAACAAACTCACTCATGGTCCAGGGTTTTTTTTTTTTCCACTGCAGGTATTCCCTCTGGAACTTTGTTGGGCTCCCTTTTGGTGGGGAATTGCAGGTCCTAGCAGTCAGCTTTGCAGTAGGTGTAAATTCTTGCAGCTGTTTCTTGTTCCAGGCTCCACCACTGCTTCCTTCCCCCCTCCTGTGCCATCCCAAGGTGCCACTCAGGTCAAACCCAGATAAATCTGTGGTATGATTTGCAGTAAAAGCCTCCATCTCCCAGCAAAGGGCTGGCTGACCACAGTCATCCTGTTTATCTCAGTTGTTTCCCTACTCTAGAGCTCATCTTGCCCCCAAGCTCTGAATGCTGACAGTTTCTGTCCCCATCACTTTCTCCCTGTGACAATCAGAGTAACTGAAACCTCCTGGGCTCCTACTGCAGCTTCTATGGATTCTGTCCTTCTGCTCTAACTGTACTCAAAACTTCTGGCCTTGACTGTTTTAGACCAATTCTTATGTCCTGCCTATCCTCAGAAAACCAGTTCCTAGGATAGGGTAATTAAGGGAAATTTTTTATGCTGTTGGTTTTTTCAGTGCAGACTGCCTTTCCAATGTTCCTTTTCTCCCTATCCTCATAACAAATATTGCAATGCAACTGAGAAATCCAGAGGAACATATGTTTACCAGAATAACATGATGCTAAACCATCTGTCAGTAGTAATATAAATTTTTGCTTCTACACCATCTCCTCAAAGGGATGCAAAAAAAAAAAGCAGGAATTAGAGATGGAAGGGATGTCGCTAAACTTTTATTTCTAGCAGTAGATTTTTGTGATGTTTAACCAAACCAGTTTTATTTCCCTAGCATGATATTGGTGTAGCACTGGCAAAATGTGCTGTTTGTGATGGAGGGAAGCCCCCCTGAATTTCCTTAGTACCTCTGCATTGCCCCTTGGAGAAGAAGCATGGCAAGGTCACTGCCCAGGATTCTTCCAGATGGTTAAACATACTTGTGGAAGGTTTAAGTTTCTTGACCTTGCAAAGCAAAGTGGAGTTGCAGTTTGGAAGGGGAAAACCTAGCAGATGAGAGCCACCACCTCTTTAAATGACTTCTGGAGTTCTGACTTTGGTGTGAGTTCACAAGCTGTATTTTCTTCAAGGTTTTAACTCTGGAAGTTCAGAGTGGAACTACTAATTTTGGATTTCTCTTACTTTCTGCATGCTAACATACTAGCATTCATAGTTCTACATATCTAACTTTAAAATACCATTTAATGTTAATACCATTTCATAAGAATTGATGGCATGTGTTGCTAAAAATGTGGGGTTCTTTAAATTCTAGTCTAAAATGGGTGGAAAATGAACTTGCAGGGATTTCACATTCTCTGTAGGAGTGTTTACCTGAGAAGGACCACTGAAAAAGAGAGATAAATACACCTCCCTGATATTCTACCCACATCTGAACATAGGAGCCTGAAGGCTCTGTCTGCAGCTCAAGAGCGACTTACTGCTGATTTTGGGGGCTTCTTTTCCCTCCTTCCCCCTTGACACCTGCTTCCATGGCTGTGACAAAGCTATTCCTCTTGTCTCTTTCTCCTGCTAAATTATATATCAAATATTTGTGCTATCTCTGACTCCTGTAAGAGGTTTGTTTTGTTTTTTTTTTTTTTTTGTGAATATGTTTACTTTTCATTTTTGCCAGCTTAAAAAGACTTTATCTCAGGGAAATAGTCTGAGGTGCCTAAAGGCACACACACAGGACAGTCTTTCTGTGCATGCTCTTGAATGGCTTGTGAGGTACCAGTTAGTCAGCCATGGACAGGGACACCTTCCACTGGACCAGGCTGCTCCCACCTGGCCTTGGGCACTGCCAGGGATGCAAGGGCAGCCACAGCTGCTCTGGGCACCCTGTGCCAGGGCCTCTCCATCCTCACAGCCAGCAGTATTTCCCTCCTTTCTGATCTTGTCCTGGTTTGAAGGACAGGTGTCTGCCAATAAAGGCAAAAGCTTCTCTTGGAAATGGAGAATGTAAACCCTCCAAATTATTATAATTTTGAAGTTAAGGGGCTCTCAGGCAAAGATATGGGAATTAGGAATAACAGTTCTTTACTAGGAAAATTAAAATAGAAATACAGTATTACACAGAACAATCCCAACCCTGCCAGAGTCAGAATCCAAGCTGACACCCGTCAGTCAGTCAGGGTGTTGGCACAGTCCCATTCAATGGTGGCTGCATCCTCCTGCAGGGGCAGATGTGGTTCAGCTGGAGCAGTGCTCCTGGAGAAGGTGCAGTTTCCTCTAAAGCTCCAGGGATGATGTGGAAAGGTCTGGCTTTCCTCTGGAATCCAGTGGAAAGAAGGTACCTTGGTGTCCAAAATGTCAGTTTTTATCTGGGTAGGAAAGGCTTGGCTGCTCCCCTGGCTGGAGCATCTCCCAGTGGGATGATGGAATTTTATCAGTCATGCCCTGGGACTCAGTGGCCATGAACAGGAGATATCTCCTGGAGGGAGGATGGGCTGTGGGAAGATAAAGATGATTGCCCAGCTGGTTTAAAGATGGCCCATGAGCAGATAATGTGTGCCAGGAGATCAGGGGCACTGCCCCAGCTGGCTGCAGCAGATGGGGACAGAATTCACATTGCTGGTCACATCAACCCAACACAGATCTAAATCTCTTTCATTTTAGACAAGATGAGCTTTATGGTCCCTTCCATCTCAAACTATTTCAGCTGTTGTAAGACTTTTATGACATTTTTGGCACTCACAGCACCTCAAGCTGGACAATACAAGGTGTGGGTATTACTGGATGGCTGTGCAGGTTTGGTTTCTGCAACCAGCACATGGTCTGATACTTCATAGGTGTCTGCTGTCTTCCAGCTTGGTGTCTTGATGTAATTATTAGTGTAATTATTACTGTCATGATACCTGTGATGGCAGGGATTTACCTTTGGAATTAGCATCTGGTGGGGAGCCTGTTCTTGGTGCAGATTTTGATGGAGGGAAGTGACTGAGGCACCAGTGCTCCATTAGAGAGGCTCATCTGGTTTTTACATTTGTAAGGCTGAAAAAAAATGTCTGAAACACTGATAAACTTACAGGCAGAAGTTACCTGTCCTTCGTAATGGATAAATACATTTCTCAGGAGATGCTGTCCCAAAACACACCCAGCCAGATGTTTGGTTAATCTTTATCCAGGAATGCAAAACAGGGAGATAATGTCCCTCAGACACGCCAATGAAAAATGTGTTTTCCTTGTTTTTTCAAGCTGGGGAAGTGGCAGTGGGAATGGAAGCACCAAGAGCCCTTGCTATAACTCCATGTTTCTGAGCAACCTGTTCTAGTGGAAGCTGGACTAGATGGCCTTTGAAGGTCCCTCCTAACTCACATATTCCAGGGTTCTGAGCAGGGGCATGATGCATAATTCAGTTTTTCACTCATTGCATAGCTGGGATGTTTGTTTCATCCCTTAGACTTGGCAGCTTATCATAAAATGAGTTGCATGGAGGATTTAATTTTCTTTTCCTGCAGAGTACCAGAAAAGGAGGCAAAATCCTGGCATGGCAGTGCTGACCTCTGACTGAGGCAGGCTCACACTTCCCCCAGCACTGCTCTGTAAGCCCTTTGCTAAAGAGTGGAGCTGTATCCATCACCATTAGTGCTCAAGTAGCCCTGACAGAACTCTAACACTGCATATGTTGGGGCAAGTGTGAGTTCAACTTCAGTGCATTCTGACTGTAGAATTTTTTGGTCAAATTTATTTGTCAGATATTTGTCAAATAAATCAGCATGACTGGACTGTGCTGAAGAAAGAGCATTTTTTACTTTGCCAGTGGAAATCTCTTTCCACATCCATAGCATTTTATTTTAGCTTCTGATCTTCTGTGGCAAGTGCTGATGCAAAAAGGGTGTATGAGCTGGGGGCAGAAGATTTAACACTGCTCCATGAAGTCCACATAGAAAGGAGTAGGGAATAAATTTAAATGTAAACTTTGAAAGGAGGTAGGGGCTCTTGGAGCAGGGTTATTGGTTATTGCTTCCTTTCCTGGTCTTCCTGGCTTTGTTTTTAACCAGAGCAGAGCTTGAAATGATCAGTCCTTGGAGTCAGCAGTGTGGCAGACCCATAATAAAAAAGGATGGGAGAAGGGGATACAAAGAGGAGGAGGAGGAAGGTTAAGACAGAGGAAAGCAGCAAATGATGAAAAACCACAGAAGAGTGATTTTATTAAATTACTAATTAGTAAAATTCAGTAATTTTAGTAAATTTTGTGCTTTCACAATCAGTGAGGGGTGATGCTTCTCCACATAGCAGGAAGAGTTAAACCCAGTTTGATGCACACACTTCCAGCTCCTGCTTTAACCACCAATTACAGAAAAGCCCATGTCTCACATACTCCCTCTGCTGTGGTTAATGTGGAGGAATTGATGGATCTAAGGCATTTCTTACCCTTTTGTTTTTTTTCATGACAGATGGTATAAAGTACCTGAATATGCCGCATTACTGATGTTGTTTGTTCAGCTAGGAGCGTGGTGCCCAGATGCCAGATCAGCTATTCTGTTCACACCTCTGCTGTGATAAGCCATGCTATTTATAATTTGTAAGGATTTATAATTACAACACCCGTTTCCTATGGAAACAGGGTTTACACAGCTGTGCTAGCTACACACTGTGTAAATTGTATAAATTGCCCCCATCCCCCCCCAGCCATTTTTGGATTCATTAGCTTGGCTTAGCCCAAGCTGATAATGAAGCAGATATCCCAGAGATAAGAGGGGTTTTGGAATAAAGCTGTGGGAAAGCTCAGTGAGCAGCAGGGAGATGAAGCACATGGGTGACAGTGGGGAATGATCTTATGCTGTTGCAGACACTGAAAAATCCACATGGATAGGGGTTGATCCCTAAGAAAGAGCTGACCCCTCATAAGACAGCAGACTTTGTCAGCTCACTTGCAGGGGTGTTGGACAAGGGTCCTGTTGGGGTTTGGCATTGCCTGAGAAGTCTGGGAGGGAGCAGTCCTGGGTGCCAGAGGTGGGGATCAGTGCAAAGGGAAGGTGGGTTGTTGTGAGCAGGACCCCAGGAGTCTGGCTCCCACCCAGTCTCCAGAAGCACAGCAGGTAGATTTAGATGGGATATTGGGAAGAAGTTCTTTTCTGTGAGAGGAGTGAGGCTCTGGTACAGGTTTTCCAGAAAAGCTGCCCCTGAATCCCTGGCAGTGTCCAAGACCAGGTTGGAGGGGCTTGGAGCATCCTGGGACAGTGGATGGTGTCCCTGCCCATGGCAGAGGGTGGGACTCGATGGGCTTTGAGGTCCCTTCAGTCTGAACCATTCCATAACTCTGTGATTGCACCATGTGCAGGAGCAAAGCTGCTTTTGACCCAGCAAGGATTCTCCAGGTGGGTTTTGGGTGGTAGCAAAGAGCTGCCAAATGTTGTGCTGCCACCTGCAAACAAAGCTTTGTGGTGACAGACTAAAATAAAGGCTGTCTTAGCTGCCAGAGTTCTGTTCTTCTGTCTTCTCCTGCTGCCGTGCAAAAGGGAATAAGCCCTTCAGTTGTGTCAGCAAAGATGTTATTCAGGAGAATCAGTTGGCATCAATCTAGCACAGTGTTGGCTCTGCCTGTCAAATGCCAGGTTGAGGAGACATCAGGGTGAGAAAATCCTGCAGCTATAAACATTGTACTGGGGTGGGGGAATTAGAAAGCATATGAGAAAAGAAGAGAGAATTCACAGCCCCGTGGCTCACCAGAGGGCTGCCTGCCATGATAATGGTTTGTGCAAATCAGCATCTTCCATCTTACCTAATGAATATGAAAGGTGAGCTGAACACTGTGGGGGTTGTGTGATTTATTGAGTCAGAATGATAAGAGGTGGAGGAGAAGAGAGCATGCTTAGCTTCTTTACAGCCGGCTTCTGTGTTTAGAAATAGAGCCAACAAATAAAAAATACCCTGGGTCACCCTGTAGTGTCATTATTAAGTAGCAACAGGCTGCTGACTAAAGCAAAAACTTCCCTGAACCACAGATGGCTGGGCTGGCAGCAAAACCCAGATCCTGGCTTTCATTGATCTGTAATCATCAATAATTAGTCACCCTAGAGGCATCTCAGAATGGGATGAGGCACCATAGGGCAGTTTATCTAAACTGCTTAATGGCTCCATGTTTTCCAGAGGCAAGAGCTGGAGTCGGAGAACAAGAAGCTGAAAAATGAGCTCAATGAGCTGAGGAAGGCCATTGCAGACTACGCCACGCAGAGCAACTCCTCCAGTGATGTGCAGGACAGCTACAGCCTCCTTCTGAACCAGCTGAAATCGGCCAACGAGGAGCTGGAGGTGCGCAAGGAGGAGGTGCTCATCCTCAGGTCACAGATCATGAAGGCAGCCCAGCAGAAAGAGACAGGGAAAAACATGGTAAAGGAGAAGGTATTTAATTTTCTATCCCGTCTTTCCCCTCTCTTGGTGGGGATTCACTGGCTGCCTGAGCAATGCCATTTCTGTTCTGGTTGGCAGGATGGCACAGGGAGGTTTTGGAGGGTTGTGCAGGGATACAGGAGGTTCTGCCCAGGGATGAGATATAGTCCCTGGCATTTCAGACAGCCCAGGACTACCTGTGCCATGGTACTGCCATAGGGTGCTTACTCCCACCCTGAGGAGGGTAAACCAGCCCACACCACCCCTGCACCCACGTGGTTCAGTATGTTCCTGGTGATGTGTTGCAACAATAGTCTTTTTCTGCAAGGAAATGTGGTGAGGGAAAAGAATTTCTAGACCAGATTCTGCTCACTTCAGGCTGGTGCAGCTGTAATGTGCTTCTTCTGACATGCAGGCAAGAAGGAAGCCTGTCTCCCAAACCTCTGTAATGGGATTTGTGTTTAGAGTACATTCCAATGGAAGGGCACATTTTCCAGAAACTTGATCTTCATTGATTTGCTGTCTTACCATTCCTCAAATTTTTTTCCCAAGTTCATTGCATCCTTCTTCCATCTCTTATCTCTTGTGCATGTGTGTGGATTCACAGAAACTCAATAGTGCAGTGGATGCCCTAGGGATGCTTTTAATAGAATAGTTGGGAGTTGTTTGGTGTCAGGATCTTTTAGAGCCAGGCAGAGTTTTAAAGCAGGATGTCACTTTTCTGTTTTGCATGTTGACTTTAGGAGAGCATCTCCCACAATGCCAGCTGGCCCAACAGTGACCAGAACGTTGACCAGGAGGACGCGATCGAAGCCTATCAGGGCATGTGCGAGACCAACTGGTAAGTGTGGCACAGACCCCTCCAGCACAGGGGGTTCTGTGTCAGAGATGGGTCCACACCAAAAATCAACCTGTTCCAGAGAGGTCCAGCCTCTGGGTTGT
This sequence comes from Oenanthe melanoleuca, assembly GCF_029582105.1. Taxonomy (NCBI): domain Eukaryota; kingdom Metazoa; phylum Chordata; class Aves; order Passeriformes; family Muscicapidae; genus Oenanthe; species Oenanthe melanoleuca. The sequence goes on along the minus strand of NC_079362.1, from coordinate 75,656,641 downwards.
GTTATGGACTCAAGGATGGGCCGTAAAGGTGAAGCCAAAGATACACGTCTTACGGAATTATAGAATCCCGGAATGGTTTGGGTCAAAAGAGACCTTAAAGATCATCTAGTTACAGTCACGTACTGAGCAGGTGGAAATGCAAACATGGAAGTGATGAAAAACTGGGTTTCCAGTATGTGAATAGCAGCAAAACTAAGATTTGGGATTGTGTTTGTATTTGTTTCAAGTATGTCATACTGTGTTGGAAAGACTCCGCAGTTCCCTTCAGGTTTTCCCAGAGGCAAAAGCCCATTGTTGTTAACTGAGCTAACAAACATGCTGTATTCCCTGGAAACACTCAAATTATTGATTTTCTTGCACCCAAATTGGGTGCCAGGAACAGCTGTTGTATTGCAGGTTTACCTCAATGAGGATTCATAGTTTGAACGTGTGTCTGTCCTGACAGTAACAATGGGCTGATACTGCCAAGCATTAAATCAGTCCTTGCAGCTGCCAAGGAGGATATAAAATAATAAAGTAGTATCTTGCAGGAAGAAAAAAATTTCATAGATTAAACAGCAAGATAATATGAAAAGTAAATTTTTATTTTACTTCAAGGAAATAGTATGTTTATCTTTTTTTCCCTCTTGACAAATACAGATGTTTGAAGCTTTTTTTCCCCTAAATAATTTCTATTCAGCAAGGAAAAAGACCCAGCCATTGTGGATTAATGGCTTTTAGTAACACAGTATGGCATGCTACTTTGTAGAATGGTTGCAGAAGGTTGCTAACATTCCAGACTGGGACCTGACTTAATGAGGATTTTATTCACACCTGTTTGAATGTGAATAAAAGCCCATTTAAGCTCAAAACCCTCTGGCTGCACTGAGGCTCTGCCCAGGCTGTTCTGCCAGCTTTCACCAGGTCTGTAGGCCTGGAGCAGTGGGGATTGTTGGGGTCCAGGACTCTTGTGACATTGATTTTTCACCTGGGCGTCATGTCTGGCTAGATCAGGACTAGGCTTTGTGGTTTTCTTCAATTTGCTGTTGAATATTTGCTTTCCTGAAGTGAACTTGCTGGTGACATTTCTGCACCTCCTGCAGTAGAGGGGTTGAGATAAATTTGCACATCATATTCTTGTCAGTAAATCAGTAGAATTCAATGTGCTTCCTGCAGCAAAGAGTGGGTTTTGATCACTTAATGAATTCTAAGAATTTTCTCTTCTTTCCTTCTTTTTCCTTCTTTCTAACATTCTCCTGGAGCTGTGGGTGCTCATATGAGATGTGAAATGCCATTGTTGGGCGCAGCTTTAATTACTGCCTAAATTTTCCAGTGTGCACATGTAGGAAAGGTTAGTTTGTGTTCAGAGACTGGTGAAGGAGTCAAAATAAGGGTTGCTGCTTTAACAGGACGTGTGTCTGGCATGGGGGTGTCACTGGTCTAATTAATTAATTGGTATGCAGAAGGCACATTGCCTTCTGTAGCCTGCCAGGAGGCTCTAGTCCTCCTCCAGACACTCTGGTTTCCACACTTGACTTCTGCAGAAAGAATTGAATTGTAGAATCATTTATGTTCAGAAAGATGTCCAGCTCTTCCCCCAGCACTGCCAAGGCCAGCACTAAACCGTGTGCCACATCCACATGGATTTTAAATCCCTCCAGAGCCTATAAGTTTCCAGGATCTAATTTTCCACTGGACTACAAATTTCTTTTCTTGCAATTGCACGGGGTGAGCTGCAATTCTAAGACGTTCATGTGATCTGGCCCTGGTGGTTTTTGGCCTCTTAAGTTTTGGGAGGGGAAATCTGCAGTCTCCAGGGTCAGTTCATTATTCTGTCATCTGCCTCTCTTGTGCAGGAGCTTGGCTCTTGGCATAGAGCTGCAGTAGCTCTATACGCTCTCACCCTGATTTTCTGCAGTGATTTGTCCAGTGGCTCATTAAGCACCACCAGCCTTCCCATTACAAGGTTCCCTCTGCAGTTGGCTGTTTATTGGGATGGTTTATAAGCTGTAGGCTGGTGTTGATGGCAATAAAATGGATGAAGACAAATGCTTGGGGAGCCTGGATAAATGTGTTTGTGGACATATATTAGTATTCCCTCCCCCAGCCCAAACTGGCATTTGTACTTACACAGCTCTCTCTGTACCCAAGGGTGTCAGCATGAGAAACAGGAAAGCCTTCCCATTCTAATATTGATCAATAAATATTTTAATGGGAAGCTTTTCAGGTGGAATTTATGAGCAAGAGCCACTTCTTCTGTCACCTTCTCTGCAAGAAGCATTCCCATTTCTCTTTCACAGAATGGTTTGAGTTGGAAGGGACCTTAAAGTTCATCTTGTTCCATCCCTTGCCATGGGCAGGGACACCTTCCACTATCCCAGGTTCCTCCAAGTCCCATCCAGCCTGGCCGTGGACACTGCCAGGGACCTAGGGGCAGCATTTTATTCTCTCTGTGTCTATACAATGCAGCAGTTCTAATCACAGCAGGAGGAAACCAGGAAGATCTCTGCCAGTTGCTACTAAGCCCTACCCATGTAGCAGTCCTCTCTCCACAAAGCTTTTGGAGGAAACCCCTTGGATTTCAGGTCAAGGGCAAGTTTGAACTGAAAGCAGTGTTTCTTTACAAATGCATTAAACTCAGCTTTTTTCTTTCCTTTTTTCCTCTTTTTTTAAAAAGAAATTCTGCTGAATTTCAGCTGCTAAGGGGAAAATCGTCAAGTTAGTTCCTACCTCATTTTCTCCTTCAAAAACTGAATCTAAAGCTAAGTAGGCTTTTTGTTCCTTGTTTCAGTTCTTGGGATCATTCTTTCAAACCTGTTTGATCTTGGTGGAAACACAGAGCCAGTGAGAGACCAGATGATGGTATTAAGAGATAACAACCTGGCAGCTCAAAGTAAATCAGGCTGTGTCTTTGAAATTAGCTTTCACAACAGCTTCCAAGTGATTTCTGTTGAGTACATGGATTTTATTTTTTTTCCTGTTGGGCAAGTCCCACCTGCAGCTGCTGTGCAAAGTGCAGAGCTGATGCTGGCTTCACATGAGGGATGCTTTTACACCTGGGAGAGACCATTACCTGGAGATTGTATCATATCTCTGCTTCCCACTCTCCAGTGGGTATCTTCCCACTCTGCCATAGATCTAGTCTTCGATGCACATTGTTTTTCCTTTTAACTAAAACAAAAAAGTGTATCTTTGTCTGAAAGTGGAATGCCCCTTTTTTATGAAGAGAGGATAATTTACTGAAGATGCTGAAATTAACATTTCTGGGTTTGGGGTACATACATCTCCTTTAAGCTACTTTCACAGGGCAGGGAGGTGTTTTGTTTGGGCAGGAATTTTTTGCTTTTGATGAGGACAGTTTGCTGACTGCAGGCCCCAGCTGCTCCCCAGACCTGTGCCTCCAAGATCAGAATAAAGGGGAAACATGGCTTGGTGAACCTTCAACTCCTCTCCTTATTACCCAGGATTTTAGGAAATTATGTTTCAGATGCCAATTACTCTAATTGTGTTGAAAAGATCCCTTTTTATGTCTTGGTCAGCATGCACTTCTGGGAGAAGGGGGAACACAGTGATTTCTGCATTCAGTGCTCTGTTGATGGAGATGGACTGAATGCTTATTTCCCAGTGCAGATTTACCTTAAATCAGCATTTTTATATATTTATCTTATAATGGCACTTTCTCGAGCTGCTCTCCTCATTTATCTCAATGCCTATGATTAAAAAAGGGTGGAAAGCTATTTTTCCAGGGAGGCTATCTATTAAAAATGCTGCTCATCATGTGAGATTTCACAGGTTTCTAGTGTGCGATAAATAGTGGAGATCCTTCCTTTTTCCTTTGGTTTTCAGTGCCTGATGGCAAGTCCTGCTAAGATTATATGAACCAAAAAAAGACTTTACTAACAAATTCATGCAAATGAGACCAGTAAACCTCCCTGTATCTGTGAGCCTGCAGACCTTTCTGGAAACCTGCTATGTATGTGATAGCAACAAGGTTTTAATTTAAATTCATTCATGTGGCTCTAACAGATGAACTTTGCAGATGTCAGTGCCTGAAGTGTTTGCTAGTTTTGAGAAGTGCTGTGCTCAAGCACTGGCATGGGAGGGATGCATGAGCTGTCTGTGGTGGTAAGGCACCTCCAGAGCCCTTCCAAAGCAGTGCTGCAACACCACATTTCTCGCTGCTTTCCTCGTGTGAAAATTTGCTCGTGAATGTTTGTGTGTTGTGCTTTTCCACTGAAATACGCAGAGACTGCCTTGCCAGGGAATGGCATCTGCTACAGCTCTTTTCAAAATGTGTGTTGGCTTTCTTCTTTTTGTGTTTTTTTTTGTTGTGTGTGTGTGTTTTGTTTGTTTTTTTTTAATATAATGATATATTAAGTTTGATGGCTTCCTTGCTTACTTTTTAAATTGTTATTGCTTAAAACAAGCACTGTTTTCTAACTGACATCAAAGCCACTTAAGATCTTGCTGTAACAAGTGTTTCTGGTCAAGCTGACCAGTTTACATCACTCATTTGTAATGTGTTCAGCACCTCATGAAAGAAGATAAATCAGCTTCTTGCCTCATATAGCTTGAAAAAAAACCCTCCAAACAATCTGCTAAAAGGAGACTGAAAAAGCCAATCTGCTAAAAGTGTTAAAATGAGATGAGACTTTTCTTGCCATTATTCTGCCTGGATGTATGCAGAGAAGATTGATCTTGTGTGGATGCATGTGGTGTTTGGACCAAAGGTTGCTCTGAGGAAAGACTTTAGACCAGTGGGAGTTGCTGCAGTGGGAAAGAGATGGAGAGACTTGTTTTAAAATGTTGTACAGGGCACAACCAAGGCAGGGATCTCTTTCCCTGTGGTGGGAAAAGAAACGCAAGTGTGCTCTAAAAAATAATACTGAATGAAATAAATAAGGGTTCTGCACCTTTTCCCCTTCTCTTTCAATTGACCTTTTGTCTTTCTCTGTCCTCTTGTTTCCTTTTTCTGTCCTTTATTTCTAGCAAGACTGAGGACTGGGGGTATCTCAATGAAGATGGAGAGCTCGGCTTGGCTTATCAAGGTTTAAAGCAAGTTGCCAGGTCAATCACTTTCTTTTTTCCCCCACTGCTGCTTCTCCCTCCTCCTCCCTTTTCCTTGCTCTCCTGTTTTCTTTCTCCTGCTCTGCTGTTGCCATTTGGTCCTGGATGGGGCCCTGTCCTCTCTGGGAGCAGCTGGAGGCAGGATTTCCAAACTGCAGGAATTGAGACCCTCCGTGATTTTCAGAGGAGTCATGGTTCCAGTTGGTCATTGCTGGTGGTGGTTATTCACTAATGTCTGGGATGTCATCCAGTAAGGATTAGGTGACATTAATGGGAAATTGGATGATGAAGGTTGGGAAACTGGGATTTCCAAGAAGACAAACATTTTATTTTATTTTATTTTATTTTATTTTATTTTATTTTATTTTATTTTATTTTATTTTATTTTATTTTATTTTATTTTATTTTATTTTATTTTATTTTATTTTATTTTATTTTATTTTATTTTATTTTATTTTATTTTTTATTATTTTTATTATTTTTATTTTTATTTTATTATTTTTTATTATTTTTATTTAATTTTAATTTTATCTTATTTTTATATTTTTTATTTTATTTATTTTATTTTATTTTATTTATTTTTATTTTTATTTTTATTTTTATTTTTATTTTTATTTTTATTTTTTATTTATTTTCATTTTCAAATTTCACTGAGACATGGGACTTCTTGGAAGTGTTTCCTCCCAGTCCTTGACCCATTGGAAGGAGAGGGCCTGTTCTTGTATCCCAATGCTGCCACCTTTGCTTCATCCTGGGGATTTTCAGCTCTCATCCATATGTTGTCTCCCTCCTGGATTCTTGTCCTGCACCACCCCTGTTCTTGGTGGTTATGGGGCTCCAAGATATATGATTTTTATTAAAGTTTTAAGGACATTAAAGAGATGAAAAATTTTAATATTGTGCATAGAGTAGTCTAAATGGTCACATCTAGAGGTATCAGAGTGAAACCAGACAGTAGCAGGAAGAAATAAGAGATTATTTATGTGTTTTTCCAAGCAAAGTAGGAACCTAGGTTCACAGAAGTCTCAGGGATTATCCAAACTAATCCCAGTATGAAGAAATAAAATGAAAATTAAGTACTTAATACTTATTTCATGGTGGGTCTGTATTTTTCAAGCCTATTAAGAATATAACTCCTGACAGGATTATGAGGCTGACTGCATTATCACCATGTTTCTATAGGTGGAAAACATGCTTTTCTGTCTTGTGCTGGAAGGTGGGAGTAGAGATTGTGTTGTTAAATTTTTTGAAGGCAACACAAAACAACCACCACACAGAACAACCTGGGGAATGATTAGTACTTTTCATCCAGGAATCTTCCCTGAAAGCATGCACTCTTTTATAACAGTTATTAAAGAGAAATGCCAAAACAACAACAGAAAATCTCCATGCATAGTTGTTCCTGTATGGAAACAGTTCACAGGTGTGGATCACAACCAATTTCCCTGTGGACCAGAGAGAGTTGTGGCTTTTTTCCCACTGGCCCAGCTCTGTGTCTGTGTGTGTCCTGGGTCAGAGTGAAGCTGTCAGCAGCAGCATCTTCCTCATCTTTGAGGATTCTGTGTGTGGGGTGATCAGGCACATCCCAGAGCTGCAGCAGGGCAGGGGCTTGGTCATCCCCTTGGGTCATTCCTTCTCTGTATAATCTGGGACTACACTTCGTAGTTTCTGGCTTGGTGACCCTCTCTCAGTCCTCATACCTTCAGTCTTTTGGCACGAGCTGGTGAGCTGAAGGCAGGTTTCCATGTTGCAGAGGGTAGGGAACACTTAAAAATATCAATTACCATGTCACCTGCCAGGTTTGTCACCGTCACCATCAGCACAGGTGTCTGCAGTTAACATCTCAGTGATGAAACATTCTTCCACCAGATTTAAAAAGGCATTCTGGCTTAGCAAATGGCAGTTTTAAAGAGTGGGAATTTATGTTTGACAGGAAAGGAGCACAGGAACAAATGTCCTTCGAGCTGAGCTTTTGAAAACAAAACATACAGATGTTGTTCTGTGTTGCTTTCTTGCCATGTATTTGCTTTTTACAAGTAAAGGTAACCTGGATGTTTGATGCAGTTAAATAAAAAAGGGTACTTTGGGATTTTTTTTTAAATCCCAACATTTTATTTCCTATATTTTAATTTCAAAGGTATTTCATCTGCAATATAGCAAATGATAGACTAATGTGGCAATAATAGCTTCTTGTTCATCAGTTTTATAGGGTTGTTGACTGAGAGGATCTCTCAAGTTGTCTGACTTTTGAAGGATCTAAACTCAAATGGTAATTATTGCCATCATGCTGACATCACAGGCTGATCAGTGTGGTCCTGTTCTCAGGTTGCTGGAGGCACAGCTCCAGGAGCAGAAAAGGGAGCATGAGGAGGAGATGGAAGCTCTGAGAAACAAGATGGATTTAATGCAAGAGGAGCTGGAGAAGCAGCAGCAGGCATTCCTGCAGACTCTGCAGCTCTCTCCAGAGGCCCAGGTGGAGTTTGGACTTCAGCAAGAAATCACACGTCTGACCAATGAAAACCTGGTAAGAGGCTGTGCTGGAAACACAGAAAAAGGGCAAAGAACAGTGTGAGGAAAAGGAGATAGGAACCATAACAGGTGGGAGGGAAGGGCACTGGGATCTCTTTCACTCCTCCTAAATTCTGCAGAATCCATCAGCATCTCCCACTGGTGCATTTGGGAGTGTTGGTACTTGGCATTGAGCTGATGTTCTATGGCTGTATGACTTTTGTGGCTACATAGGTGCTTTATTTTAAATTTTTTAAATGTTTTTGAAGCCTGTCTACTTTGTGGCACTGCCTTCCAAATCAGATCACTGAGGACCCCTCTATTCTGTTAGGCACAGAGGTAGCACAGGGCTTTCATCTTACTTGCTTTTACTGTAGGTGTGAAAAGGCAGTTGCCACCCCAAAAAGTTGGCCTGGACGATCATAAATTTTCCCTTTCTCCCCTTCTGTATCTGTGGGCGAGGTCTGGAGGGAATATTGGCACCTTCTGAGTTTTTGACTTTTTCAACAACTCCAGTATCCAAATAAAACTGTTTAAATGTGATTAACAGCCAGGATTAAATGCTGTGGGTGGTGTTCCTCTTCCACTGAGATGCTCACACCGTGCCTTGGTGATGTACAGACCAGACTCCAGGCTCTAACTCACCGCAAATGAGTTGTTCTTGGGTTTAATGTTGGGAGTTTTTTTAACTGTATCTTCTGTCTTTCAGGATCTTAAAGAATTGCTGGAAAAGTTGGAAAATAATGAAAAGAAGATGAAGAAGCAGTTGAAGATTTACAGGAAGAAGGTTCAAGATTTTGAAGGTGACTTGTGTGTTGGGAGATACTGGGTTGGGGGAACTGCACTTGGATTTTACTCCTTTGGCCAGCCTTGAAGAGCTGCAGGGTTTGGGGTTTTCTATTCTCTTTTTCTTTCTATGAAAGTCAGATTTTGATTATTCTGGCACTGAACTAGCAGCAGGCACTGAGCTGACACTGACCCAGTACCAGGATTCAGAGGATATTTAAGGGACTTCTTGCTGTCATTGCAGTCAATGCACTGACCCAGGCAGAAATACAGAAAGGAGCCCAGTGGCCAGCAGAAAAATGCTCTGATCTGTCAAATTTGAAGGGGGAATTATAACCTTTAGTATCAAAATGTGTATGTATACTCTGCTTAATGAGAAAGCACCTTAAATGTGGCATCTGTGTTGTATAGAAAGTACTTGCTGTTCTCTGGAGGAGCTGTGATTAATCAGAGAGCCCCATTCTCATGAGTTAATTTCTGGAAACCAGGCATTAAGTGAAATTAAGCTGGATAACTGGAGGGTTTCCACGGCTCACCCAGCTGCTCTCTGTCATCATGATTTGCATGCTGCTTGCTGCAGTATTTGCATGCTGGTTTCTTCTGCTTTATTACTCTTCAGCAGTGTGCCACCGTGGTTTGCAGCTTTGCAGGCAGGCAGAAGATGCCATGCCTGGGGATTTTGCATTGCCTGCCTGCTTTTTGCCCCACTTGGTGAAAATCATACACTAGGGTTGCTACCTTCTAGCCTGTGGTCTCCTGGAAAATAAAAAATGGCTTCATTTTTACCTCTTTTAAGTTCAAGTTTTGCACTTTTTCTTTCATTCAGAGTCAGAACTCTGCACACTGGTAATCCAGGACCAGGTTGTTTCTATTTTTATAAGTCTGTCAAAACTGATGACATCACTGGGAGTTTAATTTATAATTTTTTGACTTGTTGTCTGCACTAAGGCCAGTGGAGGACCTGAATAGTTGCTGATTTCTAGGTGCCAGCCAGGTGTTGACCACCTTTTCTTTTCACAGCATTCCAGGCAACAGTGCCAGAGGAGTGGAAATCACACGAGGGGAACATACAGATGGCTGTCCAGAGGAAGGAGAAGAATTTTCAGGGCATGCTGGAATATTACAAAGAGGATGAGCCACGCCTCATCCGAAACCTCATTACAGGTGGGGAGCTTGCTCTGCTTCTCTGCCTGGCTGCTCCTTCTCCTGCCTGGAGGAGTTTGTAAACTTGAGATTAAAAAATTAAGGTAGACAAATACATCTTCTCAATTAACCCCTCCTGGGGCTGCATGTTTGTGGTGGTGGCAGTTTGGGTAGGTAAAGTAATGCTGCACTAAGCAGATAGACCAGGATGGATACAATTCATTAGGGATAGCAAAAAATGGGAAATGCAAGGCGAGGCTACAGTTTTTAGAGCAGGCAGTAACTTGCTGAGCTACATATGATGTGATAGATGGGGAGAGGGTGGCAGGAGGATAGACCCCTGGGATCTGGCACAGCAGTGGAACAAAGGTAGTTTGGTTTATGAGGTAACAACAGACAGCAGCTAATGGATTTGTGAGCTCTTCTGCACTGCCCAGTCTGTCAGAGTTGCTGCAGCATCCCCTCACTCAGTGCTGTTTCAGAAGCCAGGCTTCCCTGGATAGGTGTTGGTATTTACTACAGTTCTAACCCCAGCAGAGCCCAGTGAGGATGCAAAAGTGTTTCTAGAGCAGTGCTAGCCCATTGCTGTGGGCACTGAAGCTCCCCTAATCAGTCAAGCTTGTTCTGTAGAGGCTCCAAATGCCCACAGCTGCCGTTAGGATTCCATATCTTGAGAGAGTGATTTGATGTGTCATCAATCCAGAGAGAGGATTTATTGTGGGAGGTATTTCTGGAAGCTTCAGGGAGCTGTTCTAAGGTGGTTTGTGTGCTGCTGGGGTAGGGTTTTATATGGGAAAGGAGCTCTGGCTCTACTGTGCATCCATAAGGAGAAATGGGTTGGTATCACAGACCTCAGGTGCAGACAGGGCTGCCCTCCCAAGCCCTAGTGCTGAGGGTCTGGGGCAGGTCCCTCTGTCCTGCAGCTCAGCCTCTGCCTCTGTGTCCACTCTGCAGACAGGGATGCAATTGCAGAGCCAAAATACCTTTTTCTCAAGGGCAGGGGAGAGAGTGGTTTGCCTGAGTGCACTTCAGCCCTGGTGTTCTCTGCTTCTTTGTCAATTGGGGAAATTGAAGTTTTCTTTTCTTAGGAAACTTTTTATTTTATCATTTATTATTTTTAATTTTATTTTAGTTTTTAACTTTTGTGATTTTTTTTTTTTTTATTTTTTAACTGTCGAATCTTCCAGATCTCAAGCCTCAGGCAGTGTCTGCTACTGTTCCCTGCCTTCCTGCTTACATCCTCTACATGTGCATCAGACACGCAGATTACATCAATGATGACCAGAAGCTGAACTCCTTGCTCACCTCCACCATCAATGGCCTTAAGAAAGTTCTGAAGGCAGGTGTCCTTTGCTCTGGTCTCGGGGTTGGGAGGTGGTCAGATGGTAATAACCATGTCCAAGTGTGTCACGCACTTGTGACACTCAGCTCTCACAGTGATTTTCAAGCCAAATCGCTCTTAGAGTATCCCTTTTTAAGAAGAAAAAGGAGAATTATGATCTTAGCATTAAAATTGTTTGAATTTAGAGATTAAAAATAAAAAAAAAAATTTGCAGGGAAGAGCAGCTAATATTGCTCAGCTGCAGATGCAAAACTGCCTGATTCTGGGTGGGGAAACTGTCCTGGTTTAGGACAAATTAGGGGAAGAATCTCCAAAAGGAGCACCCTAAGAAACAAACTCTCCAAACTCCCCCTCTTCCCATACTGGGTTCAGGAAGGATTTCTTCAGAGGAGAAGTGGAAAAAACTTGTTTATTTAACAAACACACATTAAAAAAAAATACACTCCCCAACACAAGGGAAAAAAACAGCCACGGGTGACGCAGAAAAAATCTGTTATTTTTGTGATTCCATCACCCCCAGTGAAAGGGAGGGGCGATCTCACACGTTGTCACTTTTCCTGCGCAGAAGCACAACAATGACTTTGAGATGACGTCGTTCTGGCTGGCCAACACCTGCAGGCTCCTGCACTGCCTGAAGCAGTACAGCGGGGAGGAGGTGAGAGCCCAGCCTGGGCTGGCATCCCCCAGGGAGGGAGGCTCCTGCATCCTGCTGGCACCAGGGGCTTCCCTCTGGCTATGAGGTGGGGCCACTCAGGCTTCCCTCCTTGGTTAATCTGGGTACAGCACGGCTAGCTTTTCCTGGAAAAGCTCCTCAAAGCACAGAGTGATTAGGGTTGGAAAAGGACTTTAAAGCATCTCATTCCACCCCCTTGCCGTGGGCAGGGACACCTTCCACTGTCCCAGGCTGCTCCAATTCCCATCCAGCCTGGCCTTGGGCACTGCCAGGGATGCAGGGGCAGCCACAGCTGCTCTGGGCACCCTGTGCCAGGGCCTGCCCACCCTCCCACCAGCAATTCCTTCCCAATATCCCATCCAGCCCTGCCCTCTGGCACTGGGAGCCATTGCCTGTGTCCTGTCCCTGCATGCCTTGTCCCCAGTCCCTGTGCAGCTCTCCTGGAGCCCCTTCAGGCCCTGGCAGGGGCTCTGAGCTCTCCCTGGAGCTTCTCTTGTGCAGCTGAGCACCCCCAGCTCTGCCAGCCTCTCTGTGCTCTTTCTGGTGGGCAGTTTTGAAGGCTGTTCTCCTCATTTTAGTTGGTCCCACAGCTTTTGATTAAACAATATTTCGTAGCTTGGAATAGGTTTTATTAACTTTCAAAGAAATGGGATTATCACAGTTCTCCTAGAACACTGCACACTGCCATCCTTATAGCTATGTATTCTGCATATTAAAATTTTCAGTGGATCCAAATACTTTTATTTTCTATTTTAGTCTTGATTTTTGTTCAATATATTGAGCACATAAAGTGTAGGGGAAAAAAATAATAAAATTAACTATTTAGGGTAATAGTTCAAATTCAAAAGATAATTTTTGTGTAAAATCTCAGCACTGGATTTTGAAGATTTAAAATTAAAAGTTAAATTTAAAATATTTTAGAGAATACTTACAAGCAGTTGTGCTCTTGTTTGCCCTCTTCTGTCTGGATAATAATACTGCATTTAAAGAAAATCCTCCCCAGAAAACCAGCTGGATTAAAATATAGTCTTAAATTTTATGTTGTTTGCCATGATTTACCAGCTGTTTCCAAATTCCATTGGCAATTTGGTGCAAAATAAAGAGGGAAGAAGTACTTCTGAGCAGTTTGCAAGATACTGTTATCTTTAGTTTTAAATCCAGCCTATTTTTAAGAATAGGTTTAAAAGAAAATCCTAACCCACATGCAGTCCTGTTGTGTGAAGAGCATGATGCTCTTTGATTAGTCAGAAAAATGGGGAAATTGTGAAATCAACTCAAATTAGTACATGTTGTATTTTTGCATTTTGCTAGTCAGCAACCAACAAAAACAGTTTTATAGTTCTCATTTTTTCACCAAACAACAGGCAATTAAAGGAACTGTGTTAATTAAAACATCTCATTGGCTTCTGCCACTAAAACTGGTATTAATATCTGAGCCCAGAACTGAGGGCTCACAGCAGCCAAATGCAGGATCAGAGATCAGCTGAATCAGCAAAAGGCAGGCAACAATTTCAGTTATCTGGGGAGATTTATGAATTTCAGAACAATTTAAAATGTTGTCCAAGCACATAACATGCAGTCCTATTTTTTTTTTTTTTCGATTTACTAGAATCTTACTATCAAAATATTTTATTTCCTGTAAACAGTTGGAACTAAAAGGGTTTTTAGCATGTAGCTAAAAAAGTAGTTTCACAGGGCCTGAAATGTCATTTTCTAATCCTATATGTTGCATTTAATACAAGTGTGCAGATGCTTGGTAAGGATAAAATTAAAAACTAGTAGTTTAATTATTTTCTTCAAAATGTAGTCCTCTAGTAATAATTTATGAACAAATGCCTGGTAAATGAAAGGTGGTTTATGAGTTTTGATCGTTTCTGTAATATACTTTGGTGACATATTTTGGTGTACTGTACTGTAAGGGTGCAGAGGGGTTTTAATGCAGTGGTGTTGATGGACTGTCAGTGGGTGGGATAACGAGCCTGGCTGTTTTAATCTCCTGTTCAGTGCTTCATGACCCAAAACACGGCGAAGCAGAATGAGCACTGCCTGCAGAACTTTGACCTGGCCGAGTACCGCCATGCGTTCAGCCAGCTCTCCATCCAGATCTACCAGCAGCTCATCAACATTGCCGAGGGCATCCTGCACCCCATGATTGGTGAGCTCACAGCTGCCCTTTGGCAGGGTGTTTCTTGCCCCAGATTACCTGCTCCGCCTGTTTTTTAGACCTTTGAGCAGTGCCAGCATGAACCAGGAGAGTTTTTATCTTCCCTTATGGTAGAAGCTAATAGGGATGAGGGTTTTTCCTCCCACTCCAGAAGGTATCTGTTTCATTTCTGTTGGGGAGGCAGTGGGAAAGGTGAGGTTGTGCTGGTGGGTCTGCTGTCCCCTCCAGGCCAGGTTTGTGGTTAATCTTTTTATGGGTGAAAATGTACATTATAAGGGAGGAGAGGACTCAGAAGAGAAAAAACACTCATAAAGACCTGGTTTTTCGAGGGTGAGAGAAAGTATGAGAAGTTATGTCTTCAGCCAAGTCCCTGAGGATTGATCTGAGGAATGTCCCATCCCTGGAAGTGCCCCAGGCCAGGCTGGACAGGGCTTGGAGCCTGGGATAGTGGAAAGCGTCCCTTCCCATAGCAGAGGTGTTGGACCTAAATGGCCTTTAAGGTCTCTTCCAAACCAAACTCTTGTATAATTCTATGATATCTGTGTGTTTTTAAACTATTTTGTATTATCAGAGTAAACCAGCCATTCATGGCTCTGTCCTGCTGTCAGTTCTCATTACATCCATGGCATTGCATGACACCAGTTCCTTGCAGCCCATGGAGGGATCAGTTCTTCTCTCTAGTGACAAATAGATGAATGCAGGCTTTTCAGCCCATTTTCCCCTTTCTTTTCAGTGTCTGCTATGTTGGAAGATGAGAGCATCCCAGGGCTTTCTAGTGTCAAACCGTTGGGCTACAGGAAATATTCCTCCAACTCGGCAGAAGGTGACTGCTGCTCCTACACCTTGGACAAAATTATTCACCAGCTGAACACATTCCACAGCATCATGTGTGACCAGGGCCTGGACCCAGAGATCATCCAGCAGGTGTTCAAGCAGCTCTTCTACATGATCAATGCTGTGACCCTGAACAACCTCCTGCTGAGGAAGGATGTCTGCTCCTGGAGCACGGGCATGCAGCTGAGGTGGGGCTGGGGCTTGAGGCAGGGCTGTGCCTCCTTAGGGAAGTTTTGTTAATGTTATAAGTTGGTGGAAAATAAGTTAGTTAAATCTTCCTTTTGCTACCCTCTCCTCTTCCTACGCTGGATCCTTCTATGTTCCTCTTGAACTGGACAGTGAGCACAGCAAAAGCATTTTCTGTGTAGATATTCTCGAAGGTATTTGGGTACCTTGCAGGATCTTGTTAGCATTTAAAAGCTTTATTTTAATTGCTGAAGCTTGGAGGAATCAATGCTCTAGAAAAGAACATCCCCTGTGGTGTTTGGCTGTTACATGGTTTATCTATTTGTAAGGTACTTGGAGTATATATTTTACTCCAAGTTGTTGAGTATTAAGCTTTGGGCTGATTGTCTCTTGCGATGTGTATCACAAATATGCATCACAAAAAGCCACATAGCCCAGCGCTGCAACATACCTTCAGCCCCAAAGAGGAGTTTTGAAGATGCTACTTATCTCTCAGCTCACATCTTGTCTTGGTTGCTTACCCAGGTTTAACATAAGCCAGCTGGAGGAATGGTTGCATGGGAAGAACCTGCAGCAGAGTGGAGCAGCAAAAACTTTGGAGCCCTTGATCCAGGCAGCACAGCTCCTGCAGCTGAAAAAGAAAACCTCAGAGGATGCTGATGCCATCTGCTCCTTGTGCACATCACTCAATACCCAGCAGGTAGGGAGCAGGGCAGGGTTTACAGCACAGGGTAATTGAGGAGTGGGAAAGGGTGATCTCCTGCTGCCAGCTCTTCAGTGCCCAGCCTCAGCACCACTCCTTCAGTGGGCACAGCTTGTGCTTTTTAGAACTGATGTTACATCTTGGCCCCTCTCAGAGGTGGTCACAGTGGTGGATCCTCTCTTACAGTGCCACTGATGGCACTGGAGCTTCAGAAATGTGCAAGGATGAAACCCAGCCCCAAGGAGTTTGTTGTGCGAGTCAGATTCTTGGCATTTTAAACTCATCTATTGTCTTTTGCCAGGTCTTAAACTGGCTGTGTCTACAGGATGCCCACCAAGGATTCCTGTCTGGGGCGAGAAGTTGAGAAGTGCCAGCCTAGGCAGGCTGAATATGATCTTGAACATTGAGCCTCCATTCCAGGAGGATATAAACTCATGTTTTTTACTGCCAGATTGCATGTCCTTAATTTGATAATGTTGTAGGAAAGGAGAAATGAGAGGTGTGAGCTGATTTCCAGTGTTCTTGGAGAGCCTTTCTAATGTATCTGCATCACCCTGTCCTGAACATGTGTTTTTGGGAAAAGCTTAGGGGAGGAGTGGGAGTGAGGGAGAATCAAGAGAAATATTGTGGAGGTGACATCAGAAGTCATCCATGTCACCATGTGCCAACCAAGTGGAATCCTTGTATAAATCTGTTGTCCAAGTCTGTTGCCAATTTATAGACATTTGCATAAGAAGTGATTTTGACAGGTCCATAGGTCTTGCAATACCTTACAGCAGGGAAAGAAAAACACCAGAGTGATACTTCTGCTGCTTCTTTTCTCTGCTTTGTCATGGCAGACTTGTTGTGGCAAACTGCTTTTGTGTTCTGGAAAAGTTTGGCTTCTCACAACTGTAACCATGTTTTGTTTTCAACAGATTGTAAAGATACTTAATCTCTACACTCCAGTGAATGAGTTTGAAGAACGTGTGACAGTAGCTTTCATACGAAACATACAGGTAAATTTAAAGGGTTGTCAGCAGGAGGCCACAAATGATATCTCTGTAATTCTAGTGACATCTGTATTAAATCACTGCTGACTCGGGCATTTTATAAAAGGCATGCTGCTGCTGGTTGTCCTGAATTCAGTGCTCTGTGTGTGCACATATTACAGCTGCAGGGATAACCAACTGTTAATCACAGAGGGCAATAGGCAACCAAATCCCCAACTCTGCTAATTCAGCTCTTCAGTAGCAACATGACTGAGGATTAAGATTGCAGGAGTCAACAAAGTGTTGGTGAAATTGAGTTACTACTGAGATAGGAGGTAGAATTTGGCAACTAAAGGAAAAGTGAACAAATTAAAGTCAAACACCTTTTAATGCTCTCAAGGAGCGGGGAGGAAAGGAAAGGGCATGTGTTTGGCTACCCCCAAAAAATATCACTGTGGTTGAGCAGCTGAATCAAAGGTGGTCTGCTGTTATCATGTAGTCCTGCTAGGCCAAGGGGGTCATCTTGTTCCCAGGTCCTGTATCTTTCTTTGTGGTTCTCCTGAAGCAGTGTTTCCTACAGTCTCTATAGAAGTTTCTGTAAATACTTGCTCAGAAGGAAAGCTGCTGCAGAAGAGAACAAAATAGTTCTCACGGTTTTCTGCAGTAGCTGTAAAATGATGCACATTCTCAAACCTTTGATGGTGTTAAACACAACAACAAAAGGCAACAACTGATGCTAAATTTGTTTTCCTCTCCCACACCCAACAGAAGCTGTTGCAAGAGCGGAATGACCCTCCACAGCTGCTGTTAGACTTCAAGCACATGTTCCCAGTTCAGTTCCCATACAACCCATCTGCCATCACCTTGGACTCCATTCATCTCCCTGCTTCTCTCAAGTTGGATTTTCTCAATAAAGTCTGAAGAAAGTAGAATTAAGCTCACCTCTCACACCCAGAGACTTCCAGCAACAAAAGAAAAAAATCATAAAAAGAATTCAAGAGCTCTTAAATATGGACCAAACAGGCTTATGGAAGAACCAGTACACAGTAACAAATGGATGCTAAAATGTACACTAAAAAAGACACTGGTCTGTATGTGATTTTTTTTTTTTTTTTTTTTTGTAATTTGCAGCTCAGAAATAAGGATACTTGAAAAACAGATTTATTTTTTACTGCTTGATTTTATGTCAACATAGCTCAAAGCCCATAATCATCTCCGAAAGCCACTAACAAAAAAGGATGGAAGTGGAAGACAGCTTATTTTGATCTTCATAGGTGTCTATGACAAAAACAAAATCTGAGACACTTGTACTGCCTTGAAGGATGTGTCATTTGTCTAGTAGCAGATGGTCTTGTGTGTATGAATAACAGAACATGCAGTTCTGTCTTCAGTTCTTTCTAGTACCTGCACTCAGGATGGTTAATTGCAGAAGGTATGTATTTATCACACTATGAAGGTAACAAAGCTGAGATGCTGCTTGTTTCCACTCATGGGGAATTTATTGTAAGTTTGAGAAATGCTGTTGCTCCTCCTAAATACATTCTCTGCATCTGCTTTGTGGAAATTTAAATAAATTGGCATGACTTTGTTTCATGGACTTTCCCACATTGCCAAATTTACATTAGCAAAGGTTTTGTCCTAGTGAAATAATTATGATGCAAAGACTGCCTTAAGCCTTCTGCTTCTAGTATGGCACCACCCTGATCCCTACTGTTGGCTTTTCATGTGCTTTCAAGTGTCAAACATTTTCATCCAGTGGCTGTCAAGGTTCTTGGACCTCTTACATGGCCAGTATCAGAATCCCATGCATAGATCATGCTAAGGCAATCCAGTTTAATCATCCAGCCCTGCCTGTGTTCAGTGGGTTAATCCTAGCTGTAGCTGTCCATGCAAAAACTCCATTCACTTCAGCAGCCATCCAAAATGTTAAGGATCATGCAAATACACAGCTTGGATAAATGAAGAATATTTTAAAAATTTTAAAAATTTTAAAAGTTCTAAAAGAGATGAGATGTTCTAACACAAAAAAAAAAAAAAAAAAAAAAAAAAAAAAAAAAAAAAAAAAAAAAAAAAAGCACAAGCTGTCAGGTAGTATGTTAGTAATGAATAATTGTTTTCAGTTCAGACTCTGTGAGGTTTCCTTGTTTTAATCAGACTTATAAACTGAACCAAACCAACCCTCTGACCTCACCACACAGATGTTGAAGGAGACCAGCCATTGGTTTAACTTTGGTCCTTGACAGTGTTGCTCCCCCACTGCCCAGCATGGGGATGCTTCTGCCATAGCACCAAAGCATGCCAAACTGCAATCAGGATGTGTGGCTGCCAGCATTCTGCCCTTCCCACTTCCACAACAGCCTTGTTTAAATCAGTCTTAACTCACCTGCTTTTGTGGTTGCTTCTATGGTCTGCAGCATCATCATGACTAAGAGCTTTCAAAGAAAACCCAACTCCAGACTCTCTCCATCTGACTCTTTTCAGCTATTGTAAATCCAAACAGCAAATTTATGACCAGGTACGCAGTCTGCTCAGAGATTGAAAGTGAATGTGAAGTTTTTTGAAGATAAAGTAACTCATGTCTTCTGCAGTTTCCTTTCTAGGCAAAGGAGCGTGTTGTCATTTAGGCATCGTGTGTATAATCAGTGTATATACAAACTGCAGTTGTCCTGTATGTACTATATATGTATATTACTATCCAAAAAAAAGCACATTTTAAAAGAAACTGTTGAGTGCTCTGCAGAATTATGTCAGTCTATGCCAGTGGGTAAATACCTTGTTTCAAACTGAGACTATAGTTTAGAGCAACTGTTACCACTGAAGGACAGACTTCAGGCTAAAAAGTAATTTTTTCCCCCCTTAATCATCACCCATCAAATTATAAATATTTTGCTTGTATAGAGCCCGGGCTACCTCCAAACTGCAGTCCTTGAGCACTCACCTCTGCTGTGTATTCAGTAGTGCCTTCATCCCCCCTTGCTATACAATATGGGTAATGCACCAGTCTGCTGTCTGTGCCCAGCAAGCCCTGCCACCCACTCACCTGCAGTATCTTTATTTATTTTCACCTACCTCTTTTCACAATGAATGTCTTGCAGTACTCTGATTACTTTTTTATTTTATTTTTTTTTTAATTTTTTTTTTAATTTTTTTTTTTTTTTAAGTTGTCGCCTCTCCCTTCTTTCCAGGCTCCAATAGTCCTCATGGTTTAAAAATAAATAATTCAAAGCAGGATTCAGCTTTTCTGTAAGGTGGTTTAAACAGGGAGCTGTTGCTCAGGATTCATGTTAGGTCAGCAGTTTCAGGCAGTTCAGGTCTCTACCTCTTTCTGATGTAAATTATTTGGAATACAATTCCCAATGCATTGATTAAACCTGTGCTTATCACTCAGACTAAGTGACAGATTGCTGCAGAATCCTCTTCTGCAGTGACTTTGTTGCTGATTACCATTGTAAAATGTGCTTAATGGTCTTCTAGGGGATAATGGTCCTTCACTGGCACTTTCAGGATTGTAATTTATATGTTCTTTCTTAAAAACTCCTTGTATGTGTAGACAGGAACTGAGATATAACATTTTGATCTGTGATCGCATAGTTTACCCAGTGAGATCCAACTGGAAGAGAGCTTTGTATGAAATATAATAACATATAATATATGGTATCTTTTCTGTTAGCAGTTTTTAAAATTTGTATTTAAATGTTAATTTAGTTAAACTGCTATGCTCAAACATGCCTTCTTTTCTCAGATTTACACTTCTTTATTTAAAAAGCAAAATGAGCACAAAGCATGGCTTAGAGAACACTGGCTCTTCTCCAGATCTGTCTTTATTTTTAAATATTGATTAAGTTTAGCATTTTCCCACTCTGTGCCTTTAGATGTTTGGCTCAACCACTATTTCTCTGAAATAAGCATTAAAACAGTGGAATATTTTATTATTCTGTTGTAGAAAAAGTTGTCTATGGATATAAAAGCCTACTTATAAAATCTTACACTGAGGAGGTCTGCAAAAACAATTTGAAGTTCTTGGGAAAGGAAAAAAAAAACCAACTCAAAACAAACATGACCCATGGTGATTTTTGCAAATATGATGGCTTATATCTCAGAAAAGGAATAAAATAAAATAAATTAAACCATCCATACGCCCAAATTACCAGCATTACAGAACCAACACTTCAAACATGAGTTCAGGCATATGCTGGCTGACCTACAAGAAGTATCCAGGACAATGTCCATGTTCCATTTTCATCAGAAAGTTCCTTTTCTTCTTCCTTTTTGTTTTTTATTTTTAATTGGCATTTTATAGCTGAGGTTGCTTATCTCATCTGATAAAGGTGCTGTAGCTGATTGGAGAAAAAGAAGATTAAACCTCAAGACTGAATTTTTGCAATCCTACATTACAAACATTTTTTGGTCGTGCAGTTTATTCCACTGGATGTACAAGAATTTCTTCGTATTTGTGAATCAGTACCAAAATGTTGGCATGTTTAAAGCATAGTGGCTGCTTTTCATTACCTGCAACTTGAACACTAAAGTCTTTGCAGGACATGACTCCTCATTTGTGTCATTTGCAAAAGGTACAAATGAAAAAGCTGCACTTGAAACAATGGTTGTTTTCCTCTGTTTTCAAGAGTAAATGAATAAAATTGTGCAAACTTATTCTTTTAGACCTGAAAACTGAAAAATTAGCATTTTATTATTGCTATTTATTCTATAAATAGAACCTAATTAAAATTAATTGCATGAATTTCCATGAAGCTCTTTCCTCAGACTTTATTGATTCACATATGTATTACAGTCATAAATTGATTTTTTTTTCTGAAAGAAATTCTAGTAAAGTAGATGTTAAGTAAAACAATGCAGAAGACATAACCCTGATGAGCATCCAAATTATTTCAAGGTGTGAATGCCAGTGGACAAAGACTTTCAGATTAATTTGAAATTAGAAGAAAAAAAAATATTTAAAAAGTGCTACTATATTGAAATCTTTGGGGATATATTTTTTTTTGTGGTGTGAAGTGTCATTATCTTAACAAGAAGGTATAGCTGCTGTCAAAGTTGAATGATATACATGAGTGAATACTGTAGATGAAATACTACTGCTTATAAAATATTTTTCCATTTTGAACAAATCTGTAAACTACACCTTTGTTTATAAGAAAATGCTTGTAATAGTCACTGTAATATTCAGCTGGGGATAAAAAAATTTGTGAAATAAACACTTTTGAAGAAACTATGGCTCTTGGTCAAAAATGGGAATGCAAAAAATAACCCCTTTCAATATACACTTCCATCTAATAGAAACATATCTAAGTAGTTTATACACAGAAACTAGGAGAATCACTTATGACGCTGGAAGATTTAGAAGTTATAACTTCATTTCAGAGGTGCTGTCAATTGGCAGTCAATTACAAACTCACTGAGAGTGGCCCTGAGAACCATTGGAAATAAGTGGAGAAAAGGGGAGGAAACGCCACCCCTTGTGTGTGTGTGTAAATCACAGAAACCCAGGATGGTTTGGGTGGGAAGGGACATTAAATTCCATCCATTTCCACCTCCTGCCATGGCAGGGACACCTTCCACTGTCCCAGGCTGCTCCAATTCCCATCCAGCCTGGCCTTGGGCACTGCCAGGGATGCAGGGGCAGCCACAGCTGCTCTGGCACCCTGTGCCAGGGCCTGCCCACCCTCCCACCAGCAATTCCTTCCCAATATCCCATCCAGCCCTGCCCTCTGGCACTGGGAGCCATTGCCTGTGTCCTGTCCCTGCATGCCTTGTCCCCAGTCCCTGTGCAGCTCTCCTGGAGCCCCTTCAGGCCCTGGCAGGGGCTCTGAGCTCTCCCTGGAGCTTCTCTTGTGCAGCTGAGCACCCCCAGCTCTGCCAGCCTGGCTCCAGAGCAGAGGGGCTCCAGCCCTGCAGCATCTCCGTGCCTCCTCTGCACTGGCTGCAGCAGCTCCACGTCCTTGTGCTGCTGGAGCCCAGGGCTGGAGGCAGCTCTGCAGGTGGGGTCTCACCTGAGCACAGGGGCACAGGGGCCTTGGCCTTAAATGAGACTTAGATGAGGGAAGTCAATGGCAAAGGGAGAAAATACAGCAAAATCCTCTGCTCTTTTAAAAGAAAATGTTGCATGTTCATTGATTTATAGATTTATTAAATCATTGGAATTAAGTAGGGAAAGTAGTTGAGAGATTATTTTATATGAAAAATGTGAGTCTTCACAGGATAACATTTTCTTCTTCTAGAAAATTTACTGCACTTTAAATGTGTCCCTGAAGACATACAGCAATTTTTATTTGTACACTAAATATTTTCAGTGGCTTCCCTGTCTTCTGCCTGACAGCTGGGATGGTTCCACTGGAGCAATTACACAGATAAATCATACTTCAAGGTGCATTTCAACCATCAGAACTGTGGAGGGTGGGTTTTGTGGTGCCGCTTGGAGGTCCAGATTCTGGTCTGTGAGGGTGGGCAGGCCCTGGCACAGGGTGCCCAGAGCAGCTGTGGCTGCCCCTGGATCCCTGGAAATACCCAAGGTCAGGATGGACAGGGCTTGGAGCAACCTGGGACAGTGGAAAGTGTCCCTGCCATGGCAGGGGGTGGAGCTGGATATGATTTAATGTCCCTTCCAATCCAATCTATTGTGGGATTCTAGGATACCAGAGTGTATTTTTAGCTATTTCACATTATCAGAGCACACCGCTGATCTGTCCTGCTGTCGTTTCTCACGTTGGCGTTGCACAATTGCAGCCCACGGGGGATCAGCTCTTGCCTCTAGTGAGCAATACACAATTGCATGCTTTTTAGCCCTTTTATCCCCTTGTTTTTCAGTGTCTGCTGTGTTGGAAAACGAGAGTATCTATCCAAAGGCTTGCTGGTGTCAAACCGATGAGCTGCAAGCAGCTCCAACTCATCTCCATCCGTGTCCAGGGAAGCGAAACCTTGGGATTAGGGGCAGCGCTGGGTCAGCCACGGATTGTGCACGAATTCAGGAGGGAGACCCTCCATAACCCCCTCGAGGAGGTTTATAGATCCCAGCTGTACCAGGGCAGGGTCAGGCTGGACACCAGGAGGAATTTCCCCATGGAAAGGGTGGTCAGGCCTTGGGAGTGCCCAGGGAGGTTTGGAGTCCCCATCCCTGGGGCTGTTCCAGCAAGGTACTGAGGGTTCTGGGCTGGTGACACGGTGGGGATCGGCTGACAGCTTTGGTCTGGGTGCTCTGGGAGGTCCTTTCCAACGGAAGCGATTCCATTATTATCTGTAGTTAACCGTAACGCTGCAATTACCTGTGAGTCGAGAGGCTGGGGGAGCCTCTCCCCTCAGAGATCACCGCCAGCCCCCGCCGCCGATTCGTCAAAACCGCACGGGAAAAAAAAAAATCGAACCAAGCAGAAGAAAATTTAAAAAAATAAAACAAACAAAAAACCCAAACAACCCCCCCGCCACGCATTTAAAACAAATTAAACAATAAAGCTAAAACTACGCGTAGAAATTAACTTTAAGTAAACGGTCCCCTCCGCCCCCAGCGTGGCGAATGTGCGGGCGGCGGGCGGGCGCGGCACTCGGCCGGGGCCATGGCGCTGCTGAGGGGTGAGGATCCCGTTCCCCCGCCGATCCCTGGCTCCCTGAGGGGCGGCGGGGCACCCTGAGGGCGGGCGGGCACGGCTTGGACGCTGTAGGGGCCCCTGAGGCCGGGCAGGTCGTGGGGCCCGCAGGAATTACAAAGCGGAGCCGATCCCGTGCCTCACGGGGGATTCCCCTGCACGGCACTGGAAGTGGTTAGGAATTTCCAAAAAAACACCGGGCTGAATGGGGAGAGAGGGTGGGAATCGTCGTCGTAGAGTGGGGAGGGGGCTCGGAGGGTGGGAGTGGGATTAGGGGGTGAGAATGGGGTTTAGAGAGTGGGAATGTGGTCGGGGGTGGAATGGGTTCAGAGAGTGGGAATGGGGTCAGAGAGTGGGAATGTGGTCGGGGGTGAGAATGGGGTTCAGAGAGTGGGAATGGGGTTCAGAGAGGGTGGGAATGGGGTACAGAGAGTGGGAATGGGGTACAGAGAGTGGGAATGGGGTTCAGAGAGTGGGAATGGGGTACAGAGAGTGGGAATGTGGTCGGGGGTGGAATGGGTTCAGAGAGTGGGAATGGGTTGAGAGTGGGAATGGGGTTCAGAGAGTGGGAATGGGGTACAGAGAGTGGGAATGTGGTCGGGGGTGGAATGGGTTCAGAGAGTGGGAATGGGGTTCAGAGAGTGGGAATGGGGTACAGAGAGTGGGAATGGGGTACAGAGAGGGAATGTGGTCGGGGGTGGAATGGGTTCAGAGAGTGGGAATGGGGTCAGAGAGTGGGAATGTGGTCGGGGGTGAGAATGGGGTTCAGAGAGTGGGAATGGGGTTCAGAGAGTGGGAATGGGGTTCAGAGAGTGGGAATGGGGTACAGAGAGTGGGAATGTGGTCAGGGGTGGAATGGGTTCAGAGAGTGGGAATGGGGTTCAGAGAGTGGGAGTGTGGTCGGGGGTGAGAATGGGGTTCAGAGAGTGGGAGTGTGGTCGGGGGTGAGAATGGGGTTCAGAGAGGGGTTCAGAGAGTGGGAGTGTGGTCGGGGGTGAGAATGGGTTCAGAGAGTGGGAATGGGGTTCAGAGAGAGTGGGAATGGGGTACAGAGAGTGGGAATGTGGTCAGGGGTGGGAATGGGGTTCAGAGAGTTGAAATGTGGTGAGAGGGTGGGAATGGGGTACAGAGAGTGGGAATGGGGTACAGAGAGTGGGAATGAGGTCACAGCGTGAAAATGGGGTTCAGAGGGTGGGAATGTGGTCAGGGGGTGAGAATGGGGTATAGAAGGTGGGAATGTGGTATAGAAGGTGGGAATGTGGTCAGGGTGTGGGAGTGGGGTTCAGAGGGTGGGAATGGGGAGGACAGGGTGGGGAGGGGGTGCAGAGGGTGAGGAGAAGGTCGGGGTGTGTCAGTCACAGCCTCTTTTTCCAGCATTGTTTTGTGCAGTAATTTAGTGTTTGGCTCCCTGCAGACAGATGCATAGCAAGGGGTGTGGGTCTGTCATGGAACTGGGAATTTGAGTCAGGAACTATTTCTCCGTGGAAAGGGCTGTCCAGCCCTAGCACAGCTGCCCCAGGGCAGTGGTGGAATTCCCACTCCTGGAGGGGTTCAAAAGCCATGTGGATGTGGCACTTGGGGACTTGTGGCCTGGGCAGTGCTGGGGAATGGTTGGACTCCGTGGCCTCAGAGGTTTTTTACAATTCAGGTGATTCTGTGATTCTCTGTTTACACGCAGTGACTGTAAGTGACACCTGAAATGACAGTGACTGGCAGTTTGTCACATCCAGGCCCTGCCTGTGTTAGCACTGACAGTGCAGGATAAATTCCTTAAATCACCACAGTTCCTGAAAGTGTTTGGTGCAAAAGAACTAATTTATGCTCTGCATTGTTTAAATTCTATGACTCTTAAAAATTAGGTAAATCCACCTTTTAAGGCCTGCTCTTGTGTGAAAACAAAATTAAAATTTATTGTAATAAGGGCTTTTTATCTGTTTGACAGACTGTACCTAAATAATAACATACGTGTCAGTCATGGTGTGAGATTGCAGTGCTAAAGCCTGTGCAGTCAGCATTTTATTAATTCTGATGGTTTTGCTGAGCTGGATGACAGAGAGGGCACCTTGCCCATAGTTGTTTGATTTTAGTTCTCTATGCCCACTGCAGGATTTTCTCTCATCTTAATCCACAACACTTTCATGTACTGTTCTTGCTTCTTAACTTCCTTTTTTAAGTTATTGATTGGCTTCTAGGCTTTCAAAATGGGATCTGATGAACAATTATTTTCATACCAAGTGCATTTGAGATATATTGGATAATTAAATAGTGTTTCAGTTCCCTGTTTGGCAGTAAGTGGTGAACAAAACCAGTTTAAAAGATATCTCAAATATAGTGTCTTTTAAGGATTCTGAGTGATCTTGGCTTTCTTGCCCCAAAACTTTTCAGATCTCTATCCATTTGGTACTGTTCTGCTCTCATTTGATGTTTATCACCCTGGAAAACTGGAGAGACTTTTGAGTCTTTCTGTGATAATGTAAGACAGAACTAATTAGTGGAAATTTAGGAAGAGCTGTAAAAGGACTAAGAGTCTTTTTTCACTCAGGACTTGAGCCCACCCCTTTTTGCCTCTCCTGAAATTCTGTGGATGGGGTAGCATTTGTAGGTGCCTCTCCAGCAAAATTTGGCAGGCTCTGGAGTTATTTACCCTAGGGGAGTGTCTGTGTCCAGGTTAATTCAACATAACACAGACTATGCTGCTTCTGCTTCATCTTCTCTTACTGGTTTAGTCCAGCCTTCTCTCTGAATCTTGAGTTATTGTTTAGTTGAGCAGTCAGAACGTGAACTCAGGCACAGAACTCAAGTGAAAATGAGGCCCTCGTTTTCTGCTGAGTCTGGGTTAGTGTTCAGCTGCCTCTGTTGTGTGACCTGCCCTGGTTTATTGGCCCCACGGTGCTGTTGGGAAGTGAGCAGCAGTGAGCAACCTCAGTGAAAGAGAGAGGGGTGTTGATGTGAAAGGAATGTTTGAGGGCAAAGTTTCATCCTCGGCCCTGGACTGTTCATGAGGCAACGCCACGGTGCATGTGACTGAACAAACAATGTGGATAACTGACAACCTGGCCAAAAGGGAGGAGGAGGAGTTCTTTTAGCTTGGTCGGGTCCCCAGGCTGGTCTGCAGCAAAGCTTTGTAATCAGTTAGGGTTGGCACAGTTTGGAGGAGGCAGGGAGTCAGTGGGCAGGAGGAGTGGTGAAGAATGTGAGTGTCAAAGTATGATTTGTTGCAGGAAAGATATGCCAAGGAGGGAAGATTTAGATTGGCTGTTGGAAAGAAATTCTTTGCCATGAGGTGAGCCACTGGCACAGGGTGCCCAGAGCAGCTGTGGCTGCCCCTGGATCCCTGTCAGTGTCCAGGCCAGGCTGGACAGGGCATGGAGTGGCCTGGGATTGTGGAAGGTGTCCCTGCACATGGCAGAGGTGTCACTGGATGATCCTTGAAGTCCTTTCCAACCCAGAGCATTCTTTGATAGGAGTCTGAGCATCCTCCCTGCACATTTTAGATCTCTCTACTGTGTTTAAATCCTTGTCGGTGAGATACCTTGACCTTCACCACTTTGGAATGTCCTTATCTAGCAGTCATGCAGCCTGGGGTGCAAACACATACGAGACGGAGGAGCACCCTCTCTCTGGCAAAAAAAGCCAAGTAATGTGGATCAGGTGACCTGAAATCAGTGCTCATGAGCAGCTTAATGAGCAGGCATTTTCATTTGTCTGTCTTGCATCTGCATATGTCCCTGCAGTGTTACCTAAAATAGCTGGGTGTTTGATGGGAGCTGTGGAAGCAGGGGCTGTGAGGGATATGGTTCAACTGGGGGAAAGTTCACAGCCTGCCTCCCACTTGTTTTTCTGCACGTGGGAGCAGAGAGCCAGTGTGACAGGGAGCCAGGAGATGTTTGCTTTGCTTCAGAGATGGCTTCTCCCGAGCTGGAATTTGTATCAACTGCTCCTGGCCCGTGCATTTGTACACATGTCCTTGCACATGGCCTCTTGTCTTGTAAAAACTGGATTTTCTTCTCAGGAACCAGAGGATTCATTCTAAAGCAGTTGAGGTGGCATTCATTCTATTGGGAGCATGAATTTTTTGACTAGGGAATGTTTTTCCTTTTAAGCTGAAGTACTCAAAGTTGAAATGCATATAAGAAGTGGTGGTGGGGGGATTTGTGCTTTATTGTTTGGTTTGGTTTTTCTGGGTTTTTTTGTGAAAACTGTTTCCGCATATAAACCAAAAATCTGCTGATTTTTCTAGGATGAGGGAATGGCCTCTGCTAAAAGCCCTGTTCCTCATCTGATTTTTTCTCAAGTGTATGCTACAGGACTTCCTAGATGTTACTGGCATGCCTGTAGTGCACTACCAGTAATGACTGATGTACGTGGCAGCCTGCTCCGACTCCACAATTTGTATCCAACCTTACTTTGTTTTCTAACCTCACTGTGGAAAGAGGGATATTTCCAGAATCTGCCCAGCTTTTCTTTCTGACCGTTAGTTCTCCATGCCTTCCCTGTCTAAAGCACATTATTTATTGTGAACTTCTTGTGTTCATGTTGTCTATAATTTCAAATGTGAATTTAGGATGTTACCCACCAGAGGCTGGCTTGGAGCTCTCCTGTGTGTGAGGTGCTGTGCCTGTGGAAAATTTCTGCCCCTGCTGCAGTGTGAAAGGGTTAACTGCACCACTTAATTAGTGGCTTGTCTTAATTTCCTTCTGTCTTCACTCAGAGTCAGAAATAAAAGCACGAAGGAGATGAATTCTCTCGTGTTTGGACTTGGTTGTTTATTAAAGCTTATCTAAAGTACAGGGAGTTCTGCAGCACTTCTAGCTACCAGCTAAAAGTGAGCAAAATGGATACAAGGTCCTTGAAAGCTAAAAAGTCCAATAAAGAACTAACACATATATTATTTATATTTTTGACCCAATAGCCAAACTCCTGTGACCTGCAGTGCAGTACTAACTATCCAACCAAAACTCCTACCTGGAATCATGAAGAAGAAGGAAGAAGACAGAAAGAGACAACACCCCAAACCCTCCATCATGTCTCATACCCATTAGTATATTCGATAACCTTCAGTTTCAAAACCCTTCACCATATGAAATCACACACTTTTATTCAAACTGCACACCAGTGATTTTAACTGCATCACTCAAATTTGGAATCCCTCTCCAAGACCCTAACTCAAAAGCAGTGTTCTCCAGGGGGTCAGTGCCAGACAGCAGAGAAAGCTCAAAGCTCCCAGGTTTCTGGGATTCAGCAGTGCAGGCGTGTTAACCTGTGGGTCATTTCTGCCCCTTCTGCAGTTGTGTTCACCTGTGGCTGGTTTCTGCCCTTCACAGAATCACAGAATACTGAGGTTGGAAGAGACCTCCAAGGTCATCGAGTCCAACCTATGTCCTAACAACTCGACTCAGAGTATAGGCTATAACATGGCACTAAGTGCCATGTCCCTTGCTGCAGTTGTGTTGACCTGTGGGTTGTTTCTGCCCCCTTCTCCAGGTGTGTTCATCGTGGCAGCCAAGCGCACTCCCTTTGGGACATACGGGGGATTGCTGAAGGATTTCTCGGCCACCGACCTGACGGAACATGCCGCCCGAGCCGCGCTGGCCGCGGGCAAGGTCCCTGCCGAGATCATCGACAGCGTCGTCGTGGGCAACGTCATGCAGGTTGGTAGCCTGAAAATTTGCTGTTTGGGGGCTGTTTTAGGCACCCTGGGTGTGGCCTGTCTTGGGTTGCAATACAGGTGTGGCCAGAAATGTGCATTCTGTCACCATCTGTTGGAGTGGGGCAGTGACTCATCTCCTGGCACATATTATCTGCTAATGGGCCATATTTAAGACTAGGTGGGGCAGGGGCAATCATCTTTATCTTTTCCAAAACCCATCTTCCCTACAGTTAAATATCATCTGCTGCTGGGCCATTCAGTCCCACTGTATGATTGATAAAATTCCATCATCCCATTGGGAGATGCTCCACCCAGGGGGAGGAGCCAAACATTTCCTACCTAGGTAAAAACTGAAATTTTAGACAGCAAGTTACCTTCTTTCCACTGGATTCCAGAGGAAAACCAGACCTTTCCACATCATCCCTGGACCTTCAGAGGAAAACTGCACCTTCTCCAGGAGCACTGCTCCAGCTGAACCACATCTGCCACTGCAGGAGGATGCAGCCACCATTGAATGGGACTGTGCGAACACCCTGACTGACTGACGGGTGTCAGCTTGGATTCTGACTCTGGCAGGGCTGGGATTGTTCTTTGCAATACTGCATTTTTATTTTAATTTTCCTGGTGAAGAACTGTTATTCCTAATTCCCATCTCTTTGCCTGAGAGCCCCTTAATTACAAAATTTTAATAATAATTTGGAGGGAAGGGGTTTACGTTCTCCATTTCAAAGAGAAGCTTCCACCTTTATTGGCAGACACCTGTCCTTCAAACCAGGACAGGCCCTGTAGACAGCTGCCTCTGGCTGGCAGCTCACGGGGTGGAAGGGAAAGGGGTCAGTGGCAACTGGCAGTCTAGTGTTTCCTGCTCGTGTTTGAGGGAGGTGTCCTGTGTGATTTGTGGTACTGTTGGGAACAAGGCTTAGCTTGCTTTTTTTAGTGGCAGAGGTAGCTTAAACCAGGACGAGTTGACCTCCTAAAAGTATGTGTCAATTAACTGGATAATTGCTAATGCCAGGTATGTTTCCCCTGTTTCAGTGGCTCAAGCTGTGTCTCAGTGGTCAGTGGTTTTTCACTGAGTTGCATAAATCCCTTCCTATGTCAAGCCTGTGAGTGATTTGAGTCCATTTCTCTTGTGTTTTTTTCTCTTGTGTTTCCTATAGAATTTTTTTTTTTTTTGAGTGAATGCTTAAGTGGAAAGGAAAAGCTTAAGCTTAAGAGGAAAAACATTCCCTAATAAAAAAATTCATCCTCCCACCAGAAATATATATGCCACTTCAATAGCTCTAGCAGGAATCTTCTGTTTCCTGAGAAGAAAATCCAGTTTCCTTTGAGCTGGAAGGATACATACCTTGATTGGCAGAGACATTTGGACAATCTTGTCTTTTCCAAAGAGCTTGTGAGGAGGATGCTGTTGTATGCATTGCAAAACTGCAGTTACCCACAAATACAAATAAGGATCTTTGTTTCAGGCAAGACAATGAAGAACATTCCTAGTTTTTTTGGGGTTTTTTTGCTTTGTATTCTGGTTTCACCATTACTATTAAGGGTGGGGACTTTTATTTTGCACTGCATGTTTCAAGGATGCAGAAGAAGCAAGTGGCTGAGAAGTAACAGGCAGTATTCCTCCTTTGGATTTTCAGCCAAAAGAGTAGCTTTAAATTTTTCTGTCTCCTACAGCAACCATCTCAGCTTCTTTTATTCAGCTTTTCAATTTTGCAGGAGCTGTTTGTGGCCAAGGAAAGAATTACTGCACTCAGATCTCTTGTAGTGTTTTCACATAAAAAATAGCAATTTTCTGATACAGTTTCTTTTAATTTTGAAAGTACTTGTCTTTTCCTTTTTATCATACTTCCCCATCCTGGTAGATTTATTTTTTTTTTAATTTCTGGTTTATTGATATTGCTTGATTAAGTTTAATTAACAGTGAGTGTATGGCTATTTCAAACTCTTTTTCTTCAGCAGAAGTGGCTTGATTAATTTTTTTTTTTTTTTTCAGAACTTGCATTAGTATTTTAGCACTGTGCACAGAACTTCGTCTTTGTAACACATTTTATCTTGGGGCATATTCCCCAAGAGCACAGATGTTCTCTCTGGTTTTGGGAGGCCTTCCCCTGTTAGTGTGGGCAATATTAATTTACCTTAAAGTAATTGTAGCTCTGCAGGGTGGATCTGCCCTTGTGTCAGCCTGCTGTGTGGGTGCTGTTTTGAAAGTAAGGGATAAAGGAATACCAAAAGTTGCTGACTTAACACACACTTTCTTTAAAATGCGTATTGGGACAGTAACACTTTCAGATCCTGTAGGATGGTGTCTTGAACTGAATCAAAGTACTTCTGGTGAGTGGTGGGATTTCTGCTGAACATACACTGTCTTCTCTCAGGGATGCAATTACATAATTCTGACTTTCCATCAAGACTTCGTTTGCTTTCCAAATCAATGAGAGTGTGACAAAACCTCTTGCCTGTTGTGCCTGCAGAGCTCCTCAGATGCCATCTACATTGCAAGACACGTTGGTTTGCGTGTGGGAGTTCCCATCTCTGTCCCAGCCCTCACTGTCAACAGGCTTTGTGGCTCTGGCTTCCAGTCCATTGCCAATGGCTGTCAGGTAACAAAGCTCTATTTCTGTTGTAACTTTTGGCAGGCTGTTAACATGTAGAAACATTCCTTTGTGTTTGGGATGAGTCTTGACATGGATTTTTGCTAGAGGTTTCCATTGGCCTGTGCAGTTTTTTGCAGGAGTTCAACCATCACAATGCCCTTGTTAGTTTTTAAAATCCAAGTATTATAGGGATTTTTAGTTTAACATGAGGAGTGCAGCAAGTGTTATCTGGTGAAATGGAGCTCAGCTGTGCATTAGTTGTATCTCATGATCCTGTTGGTACAGACTGGAATTACTGGACTCTCGATCACTGTTTGTATTCTCACCTGGCTAGCTGTGTAAGCAGCAATCTGTGCTTTTTAGGTGTGCTTTTGTTCAAAGATCCAAACCTTTCATGGGCTATGTAGTTTATAGTATCACTTCTTTTAAGACTGAAGAGAATCAACTTCTCTTTTAGGAGTTGGCCAAAACCGTTGAGTCAGAGCACAGGGATTTTTATTTCATTTGCTCATGCATTGCTTTTATGAGTACCTGAACAAGCTGACAGGTGGTTTTATGGGATTTTTTTGGTTTTCCATGGCTAAAGAATTATTTTAGGTCTGATCCTCTAGAAATAAAAATGTACAATTAAGATTAATAATGTAATACATAATAATATCCGCCTGGCTGTTTTTCCTAATGCTTTTTGCAAAGGCCATACTCGTGTTTGTCCACACTGAAAAAATCTGCTGCAGAATGTGACCACTTCTATTGAAAGTATGGTGGTTAGGTCCTTCACATCAATGGTATTTAATCGATGCAGCCAGTGCTGTTTAGATGCTCACAAAGTTTTTAGTAACTATAGAAAGCATATCTGCACTTACTGCTACATACAAGTTATTAACTAGAAATCTCAAATGTATATCAAGATCACAGAATCATTGAAGGTACATCAAAGATCACCCAGTTCCACCCCTCTACCATGGGCAGGAACATCTTCCACTACCCCAGGTTGCTCCAAGCCCTGTCCAACCTGGCCTTGGGCACTTCCAGGGATGGGGCAGCCACAGCTTCTCTGGAGTAATTTAATTTTCTTTCATTCTAGTTCATAAATAACCTCAAAGTCCAAACTCAGTGAAGCAGTTTAAGGAAGCACTATTTTTGAATGCTCTGATGGCGCATTTAAGAATTGAGGCTTTTAGGTCTAGTGTGCTTTGCCATTGATGAATTAGTGTGTTTTGGGTACTTATTTTGGCAGGTACCTAGCTATTGTCTTCTAAAATTGTGTCCCATTTTTTTTGAATCATAATGTCTTATTTCAGGCTCTTTGAAGTGTAATTTCTGTTCTCTTTTGAGAAGAGTGGGAGCTCAAAACCACCAGCGCAGCCATTTATGAACGAAACCGCAAAAGCATGCAGATACCTAATGTCTTTGTTCCTCTGCTCTGTCATGTGTGCACACCCATATTCTCTTCATCTTTCATGGATACAACCATTCTTTGCTGAAAGGAAGAAAAAGGGACATGACATGAAGGCGACAAACCCCAACCTTAACAGAAGGGTAAACCCTTCATCAATATACACACACGACTAAGTTTGTATTCATTCTAAGTTCGTTGCTTTGTAGGTGACAACCTCTTCTTTTAAGACAGTTGTTACTTTCTTACTCAAACAGCAAGCTGAGCCCTAGATGTGTTTTGTTTCACTGTGTTAACAGGAAATTTGCCTGAATGAGTCAGAAGTTGTTCTGTGTGGCGGAGCTGAAAGCATGAGCCAGGCTCCTTACGC
This sequence comes from Oenanthe melanoleuca, assembly GCF_029582105.1. Taxonomy (NCBI): domain Eukaryota; kingdom Metazoa; phylum Chordata; class Aves; order Passeriformes; family Muscicapidae; genus Oenanthe; species Oenanthe melanoleuca. Next base: position 75,622,677 of record NC_079362.1, on the reverse strand, counting down.
GGTTCGAAAGGTTCGGTTCGGAACAAGATTAGGAGCAGAGCTCAAGGTACTGTTTTTGTTCTCAAAAGCATTGTTCAATATCAGGATTGTGGGCACTAAATCCTTGCAAATGAAATTATTGGAGGATAGATCCAGACTTTGTGTGTTAAAGCATTTATCTAGTATTCAGACAGTATCAAGACAGTAGGTTCAGGCCACTTTGTGAAGCGTGCATGTTTTCCAGCTTTTTCAAAACCATTTTTGAGTTCCTGTTCCATGTTAAACATACCAATGAACTCTTAGACACAAAATTTAGTTCACTTGGTGCGTCCTGTGCAAGTACAATGTACAAAATGTCTGTGAAGTAGAGGCACACAGTTAGGCAAGGCCAGTAATGCTGACAATAGGTAGACAGACTGGTAAAGAACATGTATACCTCCAAGCTGTGAGCATCTCTCAGTTTTGAGGTGGAATATTGAAGTTAAATCCATGGACAAATAAGTTATCTTTACATTTCCTTCTAAAGATAATTCCTAAGTGAATGCAGTAGGAAATGTAGAAGGATATATGGATAATATGTCACTCTTTGGGTCATAACTGACATCAAAATGCAAAATTAGGATATTTCAGTGTTTCACCCCTTTGGGTTTTTTTCCCACGCTCTATTTCCATTGTGAAGATGGTGAATATGATGTGTCCTTGGCTCTGTTCTTGTGTGGCACTGTTCCTACAGACAGCACCTTCACAAAGTTGCTGATGCACTTAGGTACAACTGGCTTCTTACCATAAAGGTAACTGAATTACACAGTGGCAGGTGAATGAATGGTTTATCTTGAAGAACTTTACTGCAGACAGAGATAACAAAACCCATCTGAACTGACTGGGCTTGTCTTTATCAGGTTGAGTGAAGGTAGACTTGGGTATTTTCTTCCCTGAGATGTTATACCCACAGAAACCTTTTGACTCTAGTAAGGGGATTTCACCTGACAGTAGAGAAAGAGCTAAAGAATCAGTAGGCTGCTGTGCCTTCTCACAGTGCTGTGCATTTCCTTCTTGGAAACCAGACACGTGTGTTTTCTCACAGGACTCTAGTAAATAATTCATACAGAAGTGAAATACGCTGAAATACTACAAATCTTTTTTTAAAGCCTTCCTCAAGCCTCCTGGGGCCACATGTGAGGGGAAAGAATTGCACTAGAGCACGATGGAGATTAACTGGAATTGCACACAAGAACTTGCACGCTGTTTTTCAGTGTGTTCATTCTAATAAATCAATAAATTATCTGTAGGTAGCCTGAATTAATTTTACAAAGAGCCATTAGTTTCCAAGAGAATGCTGAACAATTAGAAACTGTCAGTAATAAATACACTATTTCTGTGCTTCTTAAGTTTCTTCTTCTGATGTTCCATGCAGCTGGAAGACACGTTGTGGGAAGCCCTAACAGACACACATGTTAAAATACCCATGGCAGTGACAGCTGAAAACCTGGCTGCAAAATACAGCATCTCCCGAGAGGACTGTGACCGGTACGCGCTCAAAACGCAGCAGAGGTGCAAAGCTGGTGAGTAAATCAAGTAGTGGAAGTGTTTATGCAACACTAGTTTCAAGTCTAGTCAGCTTTTTAGCATTGATTCAAAGCGTTCTCAGGTTTTCTCTGCCTCTTGGTGTAATTTGTCCTTCTGTTTGCATACTGTAATTCGTGATTTTGTTGGCCCCATGGTACAAATAACGCACTCTTAGAGGGGTTGGCTTTGGAAGTATACTGAGTGAGATGTTGCACCTCTCAGGTGTAGCTGGAGTCCCTTTCCACTGCCTTCCTGTGCCTTCCTCAGGGTCATTCTATAGCTGTTGAGGCAGCAAACAGCACAGGCCAGTCACAGGTCAGCTCATGCTAGGGCAGGATTCATGTTGGTGGATGTCATTTGTTGGTGCCCCTCTGGTGGGATGCAGCATTGTCCCAGGCATGCGTGACTGCACTCCTTTCTTTTCTCTGCAGTCTTCCACAGTGACCCACATCCTTCTTGTGTGCCAGTATGTGCTGTAATTCATCTAAATTCTTCTGCTTTCTTCTGCAAATTGTATGTTGTTCTTGAATGCTTGAACAGTCAGAGCACATGGAATCTGGAGGGGGGATGTTTGTATAGGAGCTGTGTTTTAAACTATTCTCTGGGTGGTTTACGTGCCCAAAACCATAATTCAGAGGCATTCAGCTTTGGGGCCTCCAATGTAAGAAGGATGTGCTGCAGGGCTAGAGCCCCTCTGCTCTGGAGCCAGGCTGGCAGAGCTGGGGGTGCTCAGCTGCACAAGAGAAGCTCCAGGGAGAGCTCAGAGCCCCTGCCAGGGCCTGAAGGGGCTCCAGGAGAGCTGCACAGGGCCTGGGGACAAGGCATGCAGGGACAGGACACAGGCAATGGCTCCCAGTGCCAGAGGGCAGGGCTGGATGGGATATTGGGAAGGAATTGCTGGTGGGAGGGTGGGCAGGCCCTGGCACAGGGTGCCCAGAGCAGCTGTGGCTGCCCCTGGATCCCTGGCAGTGCCCAAGTCTGGATTGGACAGGGCTTGGAGCAGCCTGGGACAGTGGAAGGTGTCCCTGCCATGGTAGGGGATGGAATTGGATGGGCTTTAATGTCCCTTCCCACCCAAACCATTCTGGGTTTCTGTGATTCAGTCACTGTGAAGTTTAGGCCAACAATCAGTAGAATGTGCAGTGGCCATCCTTGGACTCAACATGCATTGCAGGGCAAAGGTGGACATAAGAAGGAAAGGTCTAAACGTGGTGTTAGATTCTAATGATGGTGCATTTTAGCAGATGCACTCTTGAAGGAAGATTTTGTATTTTTTCCAGTGGATGTAGAAGATTTTTTTGTAACTTTTCTTCATCGTTTATTACCTTTACTGCTTGTTCTTCTTGTTACCTAACTCCTGCCATTCCTGGAGCCTTTGCTAGAAACTGTGCTTCTTGTTTTTTAGGATTTTACCTTGCTGTTTTTATTTCTGCCTGTAGGACCTGATCGTCTTACCCCAGAGTAAAGAGAGAGCCCTGTGTGTAATCAGGATACAAAAAGGTTTTGAGGAATATATTGAGAAGCCCGGAGGTAGCTAAACAACATCAGATCTGACAATTTCAGTGTCTTTAGTTTTAAATTTTTCTCTCATGTTATATTAGGTGATATGGCCAGATGCTTTTTCAGGCATCTTGAATTGTAATAGGTTGTTTAGGCAGCTGAATGCCATTCTGAGATCCTAGATTGACAGTAAGAGCCTTTGGAGAAACACCTTGGATGGGATTTTGATTGATATACAGTATCTTATCAACAGAAACAAGGTGGCTCAAGAGGTTTTTTTGCACATTCCTCTCTGAGTGAGATTTACATCTCGGCCATCTGAGAAATCACAGAGCTGTAAAATAAAGCAGCAGTAAAGGAGAATATATATTAAAAACAAACCTAGTGGTTTACACAAGAAAACCAAATCAAAAGGAGTTCAGCTGTTTAAACCTGAAATAAAGTTTCAATATTTGAGACTTTGGAGAAGTTTGAGAGTGTACTTGTATAGTTTTTGCCCAGTTTCTTAAAATAACAAAAAACACAAAAAATCCCAACAATATGTAAGCAAAATAAAGCATAAGTATTGCTTTCCCTGTACTTTTTGTTCAAGTAGAGCAGAAGCTGTGTTCCCATGAAAATATGATTGTTGGTCATGCTGGGCAATCATCTTGATGTCTTTATCAAGTCCTTTTATTTTCCTTTGTGATTGCAGCTAACGATGCTGGCTACTTTAATGCTGAGATGGCACCAATTGAAGTGAAGACAAAAAAGGGTAAAGAAAGCATGCAAAAGGACGAGCACCCCAAACCCCAGACCACTATGGAGCAGCTGACAAAACTGCCCTGTGTCTTTAAAAAGGATGGAACAGTCACGGCTGGGAATGCCTCAGTGAGTACATCAGAGCCTTGGGTTGGGCACGTGTCCCCTCTATGGTTCTCCAAATTTATTGCCACTGTTTTTATCTCTCACCGAGTTGGCTCTCAGTGGTGTCTCCTGACGAAAATGACTTCTAATTCTGCAGCTAAATGCCCCACCTGACTCTCCTGGGGTGCCAGGGGATCCTTCAGCCAGCTCCTAAGTCCTAAAATTTGATTCTGTGGGTTGCCACTGATCTTGCAGTGAGGCACATTTCTTCATCAGCCTTGAGTTGTGCAGTTGGTTGGCTGCAGTGGCTGTGTAGACACTCTGCTTTCTTTGGGGAGCATTTTACTGAACTTACTTGTTTTAAACCTACATTTTGTTAGTGGGCATACTGCTGCTGCTCCTCTTTGTACCACAGCTATGTCCTCTCTCCCCCAAACCACATTTTGGTCTTATCCAGAATACACTCAGTGCTTAGCAGCATGTCATTATGGACTGTTCCTCTCACAGTCATTACCTTAATTAATTGATTGAAGTTCTTTGGGCCAGATGGAGTGCTGTGAGCATACAGTCTGAATTCATGCCTAAAATAGATCATAGCCACAGTAAGTGTGGGTGTCTGCAAAGTATCTTTTATAATTAATAGCACATACATTATCCATTATTAATTATGTTCTTGCAAGTCAGCAGAATCATATTTCCAATGCAGGGAAGACATATTTTTCTTTTATAACACATTGGAATTCATTAAACATTTATCCATATTTAAGCTTCTTTCCCCATCCTCAGAAGAGTGAAAGACTGTTTTTTGTTGTTTTGAATGAACATTATTAAATATAGTACCTTAGACTCAGGCCCTTTTTGGGGGTTTAGTTTAAAGAGTGTGAGGATTTTTTTGTTTCTTTGTATTTTCCCACTAAGAATGCTTCTCTCTTACTGCAAGGGTGTGTGTGATGGAGCAGGTGCAGTTATCCTTGCCAGTGAATCAGCACTTAAAAAGCACAGTCTCACTCCTCTGGCAAGAGTAGTAGCCTATCACTCAGCTGGCTGTGACCCTTCCATCATGGGCATTGGTAAGTTACACTAAAGCACATCATTTTATAGCATCAAGCAGCATTAAAATGTTCTTGCCATGGGCATTCTAAAGGAAAGGAAAGGATGCTTCACTGTGCTCAGGCTGGTGGCTCTGAAGGTGTTTGTGTGTCCTGCTGTCCATCCCGCTGTGTCAGTCCATCCCTGTTGTGCAGAGGGACAGATTTGCTGCTTGGTTTGGCTGAAAGTGTCTGACCCACACTAATAGTACAAGCATAGTCCCCCAGGCTCTTCTTTCTTCCCTCTTTTTACTGTGTCTTTTAGTCAAGAATGCAAACACTCTTAACTTTTTTTTAAAAACAATCTTCTCTTGAAATTCACTTTGGTTTCCTGTAAGCTCTAAATCTCACGATGTAACTAAGGGTTGCCTGCCTCACCTCTTGCTGATGGAGTAGTGGCTATGTGAACACCTCTCAGCAGTTACTGAGTTGCTCAGTTGCTCAAGCTGCTTGGATCCCAGGATATTTCATCTTGGATCCCAGGATATTACCATCTGTTCAGGTATTACTTGGCAGAACAAGCCCTTTCTTGGTTGCTTTAGTCCCATATTTTCTGTTTCCTCATCAACTGTCTCTTAGTGCAAACAATCCCTCAAAGCCAATCCAGACACCACAGGATTTTTCCCTTCACTTTAGTTTGCAGACAGCATTGTATCCCAGCATTGCTTTTCCTCTCTTGTCGTTCTGTTCAGAGGAGCTGTTGTTGGCTGGTTCAGTTTGTCAGTAGAAATGCAAATGAGGCATTGTCAGATTTGTTTTCCTGGTCAGACTGTCTGACTGACACAGCCTTCAAAGCAAACTTGGAGAGAGGGGTTTTTTTCTGGACTTTGTGCTGGCATTGTGCTCCCTAAACCAGCCCCATTCTCTCTAGGTCAGACAACTCTTCTAACTTGTTTAAAAACTTCATAAATCATATGGAGGATCACTTAGTGTCCCAACTCCTTCACACCACAGATTGTCCCCAGCAGCTCAAAGAGACCAGATGAGATTCATCAACATGAACAGCAGCAGACCTGGCAAACAGGAGCTCAGTCTGGGCCACTGTCCTTTCACATACTGATAGTGAGTCCTGTCTCACAGTGTTCAGTGAGAGAATTCATTATTTTAAAAAAAGAGAGAGGGGGAAAAGTTTACTTGGCTGTCATTAGAGGTCTTTGTATTGTCCACGTGAGACCCTCCCATTACTCTCATGCGTAACAGGCATACTAAAATCCTTCCCTAATGAGATGCACTTAGAGTCTTGTGTTAAGCTGCCTGAGCCTCCCTGATACTCCACTGAGCTGGGCCCTTTCTTCTTTTAATTTATCTTTCTCTTCGGTAATTTACTTATTTTTATATTTTTATACTTTGAGCTGTGTGGTTTCAACACCATTTTTTGGTGGTGTGATAGCATTTAGTATTGGTGTTTTAGAACTGAATGATCAGCCACCACCCAACATCTCAGGGTTTGTTTCTCCTACAAGCACGTGCTTGATTAACCCTTCCAAATGCTCTTTGAGTGTGTTTCCTTAGGTAGCTGTGTCTGGGATTAATTTCCCTTAGTGGATTATATTAGGTTATATAAGTCAGCTTTCTTCCAGAGAACAGTATTGTTGCCAAACTCTTAATAGTCTGAAAACCAAAATCTTACTTTCTTCAGTTGTCCAAGACCTGGTTCTGAGGGAGCATTTAATTTTTGGAATAAACTAATTAAATTGTTTGGAATAAACTAATTAAATGTTTGGCATTTTGCTAGAAGATTCTCAGTTATATTAAGAATGCCAAAACAACAATACCCATAACTAAGCACATGACCAGCAAACTCTAGAGCAGCCTGTATTTTTCCTTTGTTGTTTACCTGGAAGCTGCAAGTTGTGAGAAAAGAATAAATAGAATCAAGAGTACTGGGGAGGAGAATGCCTCACAACCATTGTGAAGGTGTTTTTTTTTGCCTGGGGACTGTCACTTCTCTTGACTTGAAAGCTCTGTGTGCAGCAGTAGTGACACTCTTAGCTTTCCCTGGCAAGGAGACAAAGTAGTTTTGAGATTTAGGAGTTCTCTTACTGCCTAATAAAGCAGGTGAGTGCCATATCCAGAATTCATTGGCTGCACAGAGGTTCGTGGGAGGGGCTCTCATGAGGTTTTATGAATTTCTCCTATGTAAAACAAGTTTCTAATACTTAAAATAATAATTTTTAAATTTAACTAACTGCATACAATTTCCAAACAGGCCCTGTACCTGCAATTACAGAAGTTTTGAAGAAGGCAGGACTGACCCTGAAGGATATGGATTTGGTAGAGGTGAGATGTTTTTACAGGAGCAGTGATTTTACCCCTGATCTTTTTAGCAGAGAGATTCTACTCATGCCATGTAGGTGTTTTTGCCTGTCAGGAACCTGCCTGACCTCTGTCCATCCAGTTTCTGCTGCACAGTCACTACAAAAATCCCAGACACGTGGAAACTGGAAATGGTGTGATTGCATTCCATGGAACAAAAATATCCTCATGTGACATGACGTTTTACTCCGCTGGCTGGGCTGCTCCTGTTTTTAATTAGTCATACATGTGAACAGGGCCTTCTTCTGTCAGAGCAGCAGGCTCTTCATGGACCCACTGAACATATTGTACCTTTTTTTATAAAATACACCTCATTCTTGCTTAGTGTTTGAATTTAGTTGGTTTGGATTGACAGATGTGTGTTGGCTGAGCATGCTGTTACAAACATGGCCTTTAATGTTTTTCTCAAAAGGACCTGGAGACCAGTTCACCTCATTTAATCTTGTTTGCACGCTGTTGAAAGCTGGTGTAAGAGTTCTGCCCTTTCTCTGGTGCTTTAGGTAAATGAGGCATTTGCACCTCAGTACCTGGCTGTGGAAAAAGTGTTGGGCCTTGACCCCGAGAAGACCAACGTCAACGGAGGTGCCATCGCCATCGGCCACCCTCTGGGGGCCTCAGGGTCACGGATCACAGCTCACCTGGTGCATGAATTGAGGTATGCACGCAGACAGGAGCTGCTCAGGGTGGGTGCAGTGCTGGTGGAGTTATGCCTGCAGATACTTCGAGCACAGATACCATGTGGTGTGCTCTCCTGGCTGGAATGTGCCGCTTTCTGTACAAATTTGCCACCTCTGTGCTGCAGTGCAGATCCTGCACTTGCCTCACATTCCATCCTGTTGTCATGACAGCATTCTTTAGTTCACCTAGATCTGATCCAAGCCCACAGGAGCCTGTGGGAGGGTTTCCTTTTTTTGGAAATGGCCTTTTAGCAAAGTGTTCTCTTCTCAGCATGGTGCACTTCATAGAATCATGGAGTCCTAGAATGGTCTGGGTTGCAAAGGACCTCTAAAGACCATCTCATTCCACCCCTGCCATGTGCAGGGACACCTTCCACTATCCCAGGTTGCTCCAAGCCCCATCCAACCTGGTCTTGGACACTGCCAGGGATGGAAGAGCCACAACTGCTCTGGACACCCTGTGCCAGGGCCTCACCATCTTCATAGCCAGGATTTCCTTCCCAGTATCCCATCTAACCCTGTCCTCTGACAGTGGAAGCCATTCCTCCTTGCCCTGTCCTTCCAGTCACTTGTGCAAAGTCCCTCTCCAGTCCCCTTTAGCTACTGGAAGGGGCTGTAAAAGACTTTGTTGTCACCTTCTCTCTCCTTTAGTCCATTTTCAGAAATTCTGGCTCTTCTGGCTTGCTTGATATGTTTAGCACCATTTAAATCTGAATTTTCCTTTTTCCTCAGGGTAGAGATTACTGTGTCTCTTTGGTTGTACTTGCAACACTGTCTTAGTGCTCAGCCATGAAACTTCAGATCATTTGCATCTGGCAGAAAATTGTTTCTTGGAGTGTGGCTGTAGGAAACCTAGCATTTAAAAACTACCTCAGCAGTGTTCAGGTAGTTTAAAAGCCACTCTAGAAATGTTCAGGTGGGGTCTAGTGGAAGAAGTTCTTGCCTGTGGCAGGGTTTGGTCAGATGATGTCTAAAGTCATTATTCAGAAATATTTCAACATCAGTTGAGACTTCAGGTATTTTACTAGAAAAATAAAAGTATGTGCATTCTGAAACATCATCTTCAGTAACACCCAGTTGAGAGGTGGCTTCCTCTCATAAAACCAGGACAGGAGCTGCTGTGGTTTCCTGCAGGTAACCATTTCCCTGTTGCTGTTTCTGAGCAGGCGCCGTGGTGGGAAGTACGCAGTCGGGTCGGCGTGCATCGGTGGGGGGCAAGGCATTGCTGTGCTCATTGAGAACACAGCCTGATGGGTCCTGGCCACTGCAGCCTGGCCTGAACTGCTGATTCCCTGAGAAACCTGCCTCCTGTGACAGCAGAGCATCGCTGCCTGCCTTTCCTGCAAGGTAAAGGAACAACTGAGAAGTCAGGATTCTGAACAAAAAAGATTCATTGATGTCTTTCTAACTAAAGGAAGTGCAGCATCAATATAATTTCACACTGATGAAGTATTTTCTAAAAGCCTGTTTTCAATCAATGTATTTCTGTAGGCAAAATTATTTTCATTTCCTGAGGAAATTGCCTGTCAAACTTTCACCCAACCTGCCTTAAAATAGCAGTCAGTGCAGCTTTTTAAGCAAGTATTGCTTAAACTTATTTCAGCCACTGTCACTGTCTGGCACATGTGCCTCTTCTATTATCAGGAAATGTGAAAATGTAATCAGAGACTTTGTGAAGTATATATTGATTGTAGATTGATGGCTATTAACCTGTAGCCTGCTGTTCTGCAAGGGAAAAGAACAGAAGGTGGAATTTCCATTGTGCCTCCCAAAAGAATAATAAATATAACATAAAAAGAAAAAGGGCTTGGTGTTCTGTTTGTTAGTTTATTTTAGAAGTAAATCACTGTGTGAATTGTTACTTTTGGGAAATCAGTGTTGGGATTTGGGCAGAGTGTTTTTCCTAGTTGAGGAATAACTTTATTAGGTAGTTTCTAGAGAACTCCAGCAAATCTGTCAGCTCTCTGAGAAGGGGTGTGGCTGCATCTGGCCTGTTGTTGCATGGTAAATGCATGCATTCAGCATCTCATTCTTAAACTTCCTCTGTTAGTATCACCCATGTTTCTTGGGTCTCTTGGTGTGGGGCTGTTCTTGCCAGTTTGGGAGGTGCAGCTCTGAGGAAGCTGCCTGGCCTCTCAGGGGCAGTGGAGTTTGAATTATCAATCATTTGACAGAACCAACACGACATTGGGGTGAAATGAAGTCTATGAGTCCTCCAGGCTGCTGTGAACAGCTTGCAACTTGCTCTGATGTGCATGTCTGCATCTCACTGGAGAGAGCCCTGTCAGAGGCAGCACACACCTCTCCATAGCACTGGAAGAGGAGCAGAGACTTCAGCCTTTTCTCTTTCTCATCCTATATCCAGTGGCAAATATTCCTTATCTACAACAGCTTCTTGCCATTCTGCTGGCATGTGAGAATTGTGAAAGCCAGGCAGTTACTCCGACCTGTCTGCCTAGCCTAGCAGGAAATTCAGGTCAAGGCAAGTGTTGCTACAGCTGATGTATAACAATTGAAGTATGCTTATCAGTTTCCCAAGGGTTTTCATGGGTGCAGTGACTTTAACAACTGTAGAGATATTTAGCACTGTTTATATGGATTAGAGAAACTCCAGGCAACCCAGCTGCCTTAGGGCAGCAAACCAGATGTTTATCTAATACTGTATCTGTTTTTCTCTTTCTACTATTATTGTAGTAATTAGGATTACTGGGATTTCATTGCTCATTGGATACATTTGCCACATGCATTTTGCCACATTTTTGCAGGAGGATTTTTATTTAATAATCAGTAGTGCCTTCTGTAATAACCAATAACTAATTCCCTCTTCCTTCTTAGAATCATACAAGCAGGGAATAATCTGAATTGGAAGGGACCCACAGGGATCATCCAGCCCAGCCCCTGTCCCTGCACAGACACCCCAACAATCCCACCCTGTGCATCCCTGGGAGCAGTGTCCAAACTCTCCTGGAGCTCTGGCCTTCCCTGGGGAGCCTGGGCAGTGCCAGCACCCTCTGGGGGAAAATCCTTTCCTGAAATCCCACCTAAACCTGGCCTTGCAGAACTTCATGTCATTTCCTCAGGTCCAGTCACTGGTCACAGAGATCATGGATGGTGCTGCCCCTCCTCTTGCCCTCATGAAGGAGTTCATGGGCACCTCTTGACTGTGGATGATCATTGAATTCTTACTCTCAGAGAACCGGATGAAGCTTCTCCAGGATCTCATCCCTGTGTTATAATATTCTCAAGATTAAGTTCTTTCTGAGCTCGTCACTGTGTATTTACAGTAAATCCTCTTCATGTGCTTTATTTAGAATTATGATTCTTAACATGAAGGGGAAATGTTTCATTTCCCCTTTTTATCACTCAAATTATTGAGATTCATGTGTAATTCTAGCCATGAGAGCTGCATTTGGTTATCCTGAATAATGTGTATTTTCTGCAAAATCCATCCTGATGTCCACCATATTTTCCAGAGAACATTTTATGCATTACAACTTCCAGATACCTTGACAAATGTGTTATCAACACAGATGATGTGCATCCTCCTGCCAGTAACATTTCTTTGCAGTGTGATCCAACTGCTTATTCCAATATCGTTCCATTTTTATCCTGTTCATTTCCTGTAAGAACCTCTGATGCGGGGCTTTGCCACACCAAAGTGAAGCAGTGAAAAATCCCTTCACATGAAGTTGCTGGGACTTTGGGTAGTGCAGCTCCAACACTTGCAGCTTCTCCCACAAGACCCAGCTGAGCTCAGCCAGGTCAGAGCGATGCATTTGTGGAATCATGGAATGGTTTGGGTTGGAAGGGACCTTGGAGACTGTCCCATTCCACCCTCTGCCATGGGCAGGAACAGTTTCCACTAGAAGGGATTGTTCCAGCCTGGCCTTGGACACTGCCAGGGATGCAGGGGCAGCCACAGCTGCTCTGGGCACCCTGTGCCAGCAATTCCTTCCCAATATCCCAGCTAAATCTGCTTTGTGCCAATTAAACAGTTGAATGGTTGAGAACACTGACAATCCCTCTGCATTCCTCTTCTGTAGTTCCTGGTTTCACTTCAAAGCCTTGAGCATGGCATTCCCAGGTGGCCAAAAACCAGGTCCTGTGCTAGGCCCTGCACAAACATGATTTGCTGTGCATCAGAATACAGAATCACAGGATCACAGAATGGTTTGGGTTGGAAGGGACATTAGAGATCATCTACTTCCAACCCCAGTGCCATGGGCAGGGATTCAAAATACTGGCTTTTTCTTGCTGAGTTAGCACTAAAGAGCACTAGCACTGATGTTTGATTCCTGAGCCAATCTTCCACAATGCATAGGGGTGCTGAGCCTTGAGGCTTTGGTCTGAGTTTGTCTTTGCTAGTAAACCCTATCATTTATTACAGAATAACAAGAGAAATACCTGATCCTTGTACTAATTCCCAGCTATGTTCTCTGATTTCCTGGATATAACAATGGTAGAACTGTGTTTCTGCCTTTGGGAAATTAAGGCATCTCTGCTGAGAGCAGTTGGGATTAGGGGAATTCAAGTGTCCTGGAAGGAGCAAGAGATAAGAAATGTGTTAGATTTTAGAGGGATAATCACATACTTTGAGTGTACTGAGTGCATTGCATACTTCTTTTTTAATTTTTTTTTTTTTTTACCTTTTTAGGCTCAGTTGTATTCTTTACACGAGTAGTCTCTATTATGCAGTATAATGAAAATGTTGATTTATTTCTTTTTTTTGAGCCATGTGGGGAAAGCAAACATATGTGGGATTTATTGCCCGTGTAGAACTCTGCAGGATTTAGTTTTTCAGGCAGGTGTATCTTTCTACCACTGGGTGGAGCGTTTTAGACACCCTGCAGCTGTTCCAGCCTCGCAAAGGCATCTGCACTCCTTGCAGTAGCACAGCCTTTCTCCTAAGTGCTTGATAGATTAAACCTGAAAACTGAAACACTTGAAACTTCAGGTCCCGTTTCTCCTTTTATGGTTTTTCAGCAGGCAGCTGCCACGACACCAACACCAGAGTGTGTGGTGCTGCTGGACTCCAAGGGCATTGGAAAGCGTTTGGTGCTTTACAGAGTGGATTCCCATTGCAGTTTGATGGCTGGAGTCCTGTGTCTGGCAGGAGATGAAGAGATTCTGTGGTCCCTTGGTCCAGAAAAAAAAGCTATTAAACCTTAGTCCTAAACAACTGTGTGTGAGAGAGAGGGAGAAGGCACAGAGGCCTGACAGAGGTAGACTTACCTTTTGCATTCCTTTCTGAATTAGATATAAGCAGTTCTGTTGCACTGCTAGTGGAGCTCCAGTAATGAAGATGGGATGTTGTGTAGCATTCTATGTATAAAAAAATTACATCTTGAAGCTCCTAAAGTGCACATTTTCAGGGAAGTCTCACTTCATCTTGAGAGTATTTGTATTAAGCTCTTCCTCCATCTGCAGATCCAGACGTTTTCCATCTGGTGTGATGCTGTTAAGCTGGGCAGGGCTCTGTCTGGCCTCTCCACCTGCCAAAGTCTGTGCTGTCCGACTGGGATGCTGCAGGGGGATGCTGAGGGGGATCAGAAGGGAAATTAATCCTTCTGAGAGCTCAGAGCTAAGGGCTTAGTAACGGGGATGCACTTCCCCTCTTCTGGAAACAGCTACAAGGAGCCTAGTGCTGGTCATGTCTGCTGACTTTGGTACATTTACATGAAAAAGTAAATTCAACAGGCGGGTTGGAGCATGAGTTAAGTTTGAATTACACATATGGTTGCTGGGTTTAGTTTTATACTGGATAAGTATTTCTCATGGAAGTGAATTAAGATCAAAAGGTAACATTTTTGGACTTGCTTAAGGGAGCTCTTTGAGAACAAATCCAGCTGTAGAGCCAGTGATGCTTGGTCAAAATGCTGGAGCCATAGGAATTGCAGGCAGATCAGGTGCAATCTCAGGCTGCTAATCCACAGGTATTTGAAACTGTCAGCATGACAACCTCCTCCTGTCAGGTATGAAACCAGAGCAGCTATTGTTTTCTCTGTGGTGGTCATACTCTTGCTCTGATTCAGCAAAAGCATGGCTGTGTGTTCACACCCTGCCTGGGCTGGATGTGTTTTCTGTGAGATCAGGAATTGCCCAAATGTGGCATTAGTGATTGTGAAAGCAGAGCTTTAATCTCTGTGAAAATCAGTGAGACAGGGAGCTGTTGCACAGAAGCTGAAGGCAGGAAGGTCTGGGAGTGAACTGCCAGTCTGGAGAGGTTGTGATGCCCAGCCTGGACACCAAAAGCCAGGCACAACAAATTCCTTGCTGCCCCAGACACAGACATCACACCAGATTGTCTGCATTAGCAGTAGGGGACTTAGAATAACAACAAAAAAAGAAAAAAATAAGCATCTAGGAGCCAAAATCTGAGCTATGGAGTTGCAGGAAGGAGGAGGGGAAAGGCTTTGTGCCCTCATTTCTGTGCTGCTGCCTGATAACCTCTGTCAACCTATGAAATGTTTTTCATTCTGTCACTAACTAATCAGCTGATGGAACTTGTAGGCACCATTTGACCACATCTCAAAAGAAAACTCACACAAGTTTTACTTTGAGAGATTTGAGCACTGACAGCAAGCTGGAAGCTCAAAATTTTTGTTGTGTTAGATTATTCTGGGAGTTCCTCACTGCACTATATCCAAACGTGTTTCTTCAGTGTTGAGTGCATGTCTTCTACTTCACATATTTTCTCTAGCAGTGTATTTATTACAGCTGTTGCCAGGAAGGAAAAAAATTAATCCCTCTTTATAAACATTTAGCTCCAGTACGAGATACACATGATATAATCAAATATACACATGATATAATCAAAAACATTGAGCTTTCTGTTTTTCTTATAAGACTATTTTACATAAAAATGTTTTTCCCCTCTTCTGTGGTTATTTATAAATAGAGATTATTCAGGTCTTTAAAAGGGATTTGCAAAATCTAGAATGTGAAGCAGAAGACTACGTAATTTTAACACAGGAGGGAGAACTTAAGAGATGTCAGAGCATTGAGAAGTTGTATTTACTGGAGCACTAATTGTTGGATTGAGCATGAAAAAACTAAATTTCAGGAGCCACTTCTAACACTCACCAGGCTAAAATTCCTCATCTGTACAAACTAAAGGTGTGCTCTTTTTAACAGAAGAACATTCACCAGACTCCAGAAACTTCTAAATCACCTTAAAAGTAATAATGAAACTGTAAGATTCAGCAAATCTAGTAAAAATATTACTAACTTGGAGAAAAGCGTTATGAGGTTGTGGTGAGCAAAAAGTAGAACATTTATGACTACTTCTCTAATAGTGGCAAGTGTCAGTCTGCAAACAAGAGCCAGGAGAGATTGTAAGGAAGTAGAATGTGGAGTAGGCTGAGTATGGAGTAGGTTATAGAGTATATATTGAGTATGAAATAGCTTGAAGTTGAGGGAAGGGGCAAGAATGGATATAAACCAAGAACCCACTGTGTCAGGTATTGGATGCAGCCACCAGTATTTATCCATTAATGCTGTTTCTAAAGGAAGGGTGAGGTCTGAGTGCTGTGTGCCTTCACCAGAGGTGTCTTGCCTCTGTCACCACCTGTAGCATTTTGTCCTGGAGATTGGGAACCCCCTGTCCTGGTGCAGAGGTGTGTGCTCCAGGGCTCTGTGCTGCTGTTTTCTCTCAGAACAGCTTCCAGACACCGCAGTGGAGACCCACAACTCTTGTACTGCAAAGCAGGTGTGCCCCCTGCTCAGGTCTTGTTTGCTTGAGGGCTGGTCTCTGTCTTTAGGCTTTTCCTGCTCTGCCCACCACTGGGATGGGAGGAAGGGTCATGGAGTACCGTGGAAACATGCAGTTACAGGCCTAAAAATAGATTTCCTGAAAATTACTTGAGAAGCAACCAAACCCAAGGAATTTGCGGTATGTTGCTACCACCTGTGTCATGCCAAATCACTGGAGGAGGATGATTTCACTGTGACTCCCCTGGGTAGGAAGGGGGAGTGTCAGTGACTCCCATCCTGCACATGTGGAGGATAAGCAGCTTGGGACTCTAACCATGTAGAGATGTTCTCTTTTTCCTCTCCTTGCACCTTTCCTTCCCTGCACTTCCCTTGTTCTCAGTGTGGTTTGGACACTGGTGTAGTTATTTGGCACAAGGTTTGGAGGCAGCCAGAGTGACAGAGGTGCCACTGCTGGAATGGGGTCTCTGAGAGACTGCTGAAGGTGCAGTGAACTCATTGTCATCCCTCAGCCTGCTCTCATAGAGAGCAGGAGCCCGAGTTTTGTGTATCAGGAGATTCTTTGATTTGGTTTCACACTGCAGCTGTCATAGAATCAGGGAATGTGTGGGGTTGGAAGGGACCTTGCAGCCAACCTTGTTCCACCTTCCTCTAGACCACGTTGCTGTCTCCCATCTGTGGGCCTGAGGAATGTACTGCACAAGTACAAGAGACATTTGGAATTGAGGTGCAAAACTTCAGAGTGCAGCACAGGCACCCAGAGGCTGAGCTCCCACCCTCCCCTCTATCCCACCTCCCCATGCTCTCCTGAGCACACTCCCCTTGCAAAGTTTGAGCTCTAGTCAGTAGGTTGTTTTTGCCTCAAGCCTTGGATAGAATCTGGGAACAGAGCTATTAGAATGGGTAAAATCTTAACTTTAAAAAACTTATTTTTTCTGTGGGATGAAGTGCATTAAAATTCTGAGATGCCTCCCCTGTGTGAGATAACCTCATCAAGCCATTATTTACCACTGGTAGTGCTGGAATAGACCATGGAATCACAGAATGGTTTGGGTTGTCAGGTACTTTTGGAGGACGCCTAGTCTAACCCCTGCAGTGGGCTGGGACACCTTCCACTAGTTAAGGTTGGCCAGAGCCCCATCCAGCCCAGCCTTGGATGTGTCCAGGGATGGGGTATCAGAGATGTACCAAATGCCTGGTACAAAGCTGTAGCACACCATGCAGTGGGTGTCAGAATCTGGTAGACTCTAGACAAGGAGCCAAACCCTGACTTTCAAGTTCATGGTCTTGATCTCATTCCACCCCAACCTCTGTGTTTATTCCAGCACCAGGTTGGCTCCATGACCCTTTCCCAAAGTGCCCTGAGCTGCTGAGCTCTCCTGCTGGCCTTGGCCACTGCCGGGCTGCAGGTGGGGAGCTCCCTGGTGTGACTCAGCCCCTGGTGTTCCAATCAGTCACCTGCAGCATCCACAGCTGAAGCAGCTCCTGATCTGTATCTGATAGAAGATTCCAGACTTCCAAAAGGGGTGTTCAATGCCCAGGTTCCTCATCCCCCAGGAATGGGGATGGGGATGGGGTTGGTTCTGTGCTGGGCAGGTTTAGGGCTGTGTGCAGCTCCTGTAGCTCTTCACTGTTCTGTTTGATTCATCTCTGAAAAACCTGGCACCTGAGCACCACGGTGCTTCTGGAGGAGCACAGCTGCTGTGTGAGCACATAGTCAGAGTCCCAGGTGAGGGGAGATAAGGTTAAGTTGGTGTGTGATGCATCCACAGGGCCTGATTAGGAAATGAGTGTTCTCAGCAGTTGCTGAATGAATGCATTTTACAATCTGTTGTTTGTCCCAGGAGAAGTTTTATTTATTACGTAAATTTATGATTTGTGAGCTCTTTTGAGGCCAGAACAAGGGTCAGTTTGACATGTTTTGAAGTGACTGTCAGCTGTTTAAAGCATGGATTTCATATAAATAAAATCCTTTAGGACATCAACCGCCAGAAATACGCTGAAGTTCGTCAAGATTTTTGTTAATCTGCTAGGAAACTTGCAACTGGAGCTGCCTGTGCCCCTTTCAGCCGTGAGTTTGAGAAATGAAAACAAAAGAGGGACTCTTCAGAGGGAATATAGCATCCTAGTGATGGCAGCTGGATTTCTAAATATGTTTTATGTGACTTACACAGCTGCCTGTTGCAGGTGCGTGCACAGTGCTGATAGCTTGGTGGCCATGTAGTGTGAGCTGAGGCATCACTGGCTTCTGCAGGTTGGTGGTGTTCTCCAAGCTCATCATTTGCTGAGAAGAAGTAAAAGAGGTCTCCCTCCTCCCATTTCAGGTCTTGAGGTGTGAATGATAGGAGTTTTTGCAACCACTATTGCACAATTATGCACCTGAGTGAATGTTGCTGCTGAGTGTTGTTGGAATCCTCCAGTCTCAACCCTAAGCTGTGCAGCTCGGTGCTAGAATAAGGAAAATCAGATGTGATTTTAAAGGGCAGTTTAAACTGAGCACCCTGTTCTTCCTGCCCTCCAGGGAGGTGTCAGAGATGGTGGTTGTACTGCCAGAGGAAACCCCTTCCAACCTACTGCTTCCCTATAGGTTCAGCCTGCTCATCTTCCTGTGGCACAGACAAGAAACCATTGGTAGTGAGAGGAACAGGGAGAGAAAAACCTGCATTCTTTTTCCTTCTGAGATGCAGAGTTACATCACTGTCAGTGCTCAGAGCTGAATTTGTGTCCCTGTGTGTGTACTAAAGACAACCAGAGCAAACATGTGGAGCTTGGGATCAGCCTGTGGCATAAGGCAGGCCTTCTCCTGGGTTTGACCTCTTCATTCCATCTTCCAGGTGTGCTTCAAGCCCTTGAGTGTGCACAGCAGAGGTGCCTGCTGGGACAGGGCTGTAATGCCCTCGAGGTTTCAGCAGCGTGGACAAGCTGTTCCTTGGAGAAGAGGTTTCTCCTGCTGTTTGTTTTGGACTGTGCCCCTGGTCTTGCTCAGCAGCAAGCTCCCTGGCAGGTGGGGAGCACTGGTTCTACCTGCTCTGTTCCTCCCACAGCTCTTGTGCTTGCCTCACCCGAGGTCTGCAGGCTGGAGGGATGGGGTGGAGTGTGTTCCTCCAGCTCGGTGCCCTGGGGATGCTGCCCTCGCCCAGGCAGGGCAGCAGGAGTGCCCTGTGCTGCTGTCACAGCTGCACAGCTTCTCTGGGGTGACCTGGGAGAGGTGACACCTCAGTTCTATCCCTCAAGGTGCCCCAAATTTCCTCTGTAGCTGCTCTGGCAGGGTTGTTCATGCGGGCAGCCGAGGCTGTTCATACCCACATTTGTGTTCATAGCCAAGTCTGTCCACATGAGCACTCTCCAGGCTGCCTCTGAAAAGGCCCAGCTGTATTTGCAGAGCAGGTGAGTGACTTGGGTGCACTTTGAGCTGAGGAACATGCCACATCTTGCATGGGCTGCACACATGAGACCTGTGCATGCCTGCAGTCACACCACATGGCTGGTCACTGACAGCATGGCCTGAGACCCTCTTTAGGAGGGCTTCAGCCTCCAACAGAGATGGCTCAAAGTCAGGCTGAGCTTTGCCTGGGTTCTTGGGCAGCCAGGGACCATGCAGAAAACCCTCCTTGGATGAGGCCATCCATCTCCTGAAGGCAAAGGATGGGGATACCTGGCAAACAAAGTTCAAGGCCATGGCTTTATAGTGTTCTGCAGCACTGTGGTCTGGAGTTAATTTTTTTTCTGCACTCAGTGAGACTGGGGTTGGATCCTTAGATAGCTTTTGGAGTGAGCAAATGCCTGTTGGGACTTCAGGGTTCACAGAGGCTCGTTGTCATCCACGAGATGTGTTTATGTTTGTTCCTAACTCCTTTAGAACAAGTTATGCAATGAGTTCTACAAATTTCATTTCCACTAATAGAAAGGCTCAAGAAATGGAAATGAGGGTGACAAGTGGGTCTTCAGGGACGGTGCTGTTAGGAGCTGGGAGACTCTGTGGCAATGTTACAAGTAACAGTCCTGGGAGGTCTGGTGCAAAATAAGGGGATAAGGGATTTCTACTCATTGAAAAACTGTTGTACAAGCCTGTTTTAAATTTTGTGGACAAAGGAGTTTAGTACTTGCATCAGGGAGTGGTAATACTTGAAGAACCTTTACTTACAATTTACACTTATTTTAGTATTCATGTCATTTGTGCTGCAGCTCCCCTCTTTTTGTCCTTGCATGTAGTTAAAGCAAAATCTTGGGGTGGGGAGAAGGAGGAGGACAAAAGACAAAGAGGAATGTAAAGATTAAAGGATGTTATAGATCATCCCAGTACCACAAAGTGTCTCTAGCAAATCATACTTAATGCTTTACTCATAAAAGGCAGACATGTCAGCTTTTTCCAGCTGGCTTGCTGCACTTGGGCAGTGACACATCCACCCAGAGTGGGATTTTTTGTGGATTACACCTCTCAGAAGAGTGCACTGTGGTATTGTTGTCTGGCTTGGACTCTCTCCATCTAGGAAGACATGTCTGAGTTGTGGATTCAGCTCACAGCCTCCTTGCAACACTAGCCAGCACTCTGCAAGCCCGTCCACTTTTGGTATGATTTCAATCTGACTGGATTTATTCTGAAACACTGGCTGACAGAAAGGATTTCCCTCTATGCTGCTGGTTGTGTTGCACCAAGCTCAAACCTGGGTTGGGAAATCTTGTAAAACAGCTTCCACTTGCCTCCGGTTACAGCAGGAGATAAACCAAATGCAAAACTCTGGTAACTGGGGAAAAGAAGCAAAAGCAAATATAAGAAATATATTAAAAAAAAAAAAAAAAAAAAAAAAAAGAAGAAACGCCCCCCCCAAAAAACCCCAAAAAAACAAAAACAAAACAAAACAAAAACAAAAAAAACCACCAAAAAACAGAAAACAAAACAAAACAAACAAACAAAAAAAAAAACCCACACAAATTATAAGGATGAATTTGCAGCATCCCCAGCAGGTCCAGGAGGACCGGGCAGCGGTGCCACGGCTCTGGTGCAGCTGAGGTCAGGCTCGCAGCCCGTGGGTGCTGGGATGTGCTCATGCTTCCCTCCCTCCCTCATTCCCTCCCTCCGGCACCATCCGCAGCCTCCGACCGAGATTGGCTGCGGCGGAGTCAGCCCATATCTTACTAGAGGGAAACTTGAGACCCACCAAGCCCAAATGTCAAATGCTGCTTAGTCAGATGAATAGCAGCACTCACCAGCAGCCAGGCTTTCCACATTTCATTAGGGGCAGCGTTTTGCGTCGAACCTTTGTTTCTCAAAGGAACGTGTTAAAAAAAAAAAAAAAAAAAAAAAAAAAAAGCTTGTGTGGAGCTGGCAGCGTGCGTGGAAAACCAGCATCTGCCACTAAAAAAAAAAAAAAAAAAAAAAAATAATAATAATAATAATAAATATATATATATAAAGGACAAAAAGCAGATGAGCTTGGTCCCCTCTCTGCTCCCACTCTGCTCCCCACGCACCTTCCCCTGACAGCTGGATGCTCAAAATGCTCCGAGCCCTTGATCATTAGCCTTGTATTTTTGTTTGCAGCAAAAGAAGTGGGGGCTCTTTTCCAGGATTTGTCCCTCCCCTGCCTTGGATGCCTGAGAGTCTCCCGGTGGTGCTTTTTGGGCTTTCCTTGCTGCTCTCCTCTCCGTGGAGCTCCCTGTGTGTGCCCGCTCTGCCACACCACGGCTTGGGTGCTGCTTTAAATTCCTCATATTTTCTTTTCCTTCAGCCTGTTAGACCCTTTTTTGAGGATTTTACTGCAGTTCCTGCCTGTGCACCCCAGAGATGCTCATTTCAGTGCTTTCAGTGATGCTGCACTGCTAGGGCTCAGGGTATCTGACAGTAAAAATATCCCAAGGAATCCATCCCAGCAGAGAGGCTGGGACCACGAGCACCTTCTTTGCTTCCACTTCTGCTTTTCCATTTGAAGCCAGGCAGATGGACATTGCTGTGCTGTCCTGAGGGGTGCTGGGGGGCTGGCAGCCAGCAGGGCAGGTCGCCCTGGAGGCTGACACAGCACCTCAGGTCAGCCTGACCTCCCTGAATCCCTGAGCAGCAGCAGGGGACTCAAACACCCTTCCAGGATTACAGCCATGATTTTTCCAGGGATTCCAGTGTGCTTTGGATACAAGGCTGTGCATTCAGGAGTTGTGCTGAGGGTGGGATACCTTTGGTTTAATTTCAGCCTCCTATTTAATTTTGGCACTTGAGTGCTTTCTGTAATCTCTGGGGAGAGAGCAGGGCAGACCTGCACATAGCAGCTATTTTAATCTGGGTTTAAAAAGAATCCAAGATGACTATCAGCATTTAATTTTTAGATGGCTTATGTTAGGGGAAATGAATCTCTTCCTTTGCATCTGCTACTTGCAGAATATAGATGCAAATGTCTGCTAAATGCCTTCAGCTTCTCTCCTCTGCAGGGTTGGGAGTGTGGGACGAGCTGTGCCTTTTGAAAACGTGGAATTCTAGAGTTAAATATGAGCTTTCTGGAGGTGTTTTTTTCTGGTATTGTGTCTTATTTCTGCAACTACACACTCCGGGGTTTTATTTTTTCCTTTTTTTCTTTTTCCCCCCTACGTATTATTCCAATGGGATTGATTTATTGCAAAGTCTTTGTTTGTTTCTAAAAACTTGTGAGCAGGTGGAAATTTGGGATCTGTGGCTTTGGACTTGGAGCATCACTGTGGTTCCATCACTACAGCTCACCCTCTCTTTTTGTTCCTTAACCTTCCCTCCCAACCCTGGATAATCCTGAAGGACTTCCACAGGACAGCAGGACAGCAGTGAGAAGGGCATTTTCAACCAGCTGAGGGCTAATCAACACATTCCCCTGGAAAAATAACATATTAAGAGACAGGTAGATCTTGTGCATCAACACTCTCCCAGGGAATTGAAATTCTGGGGCTGTGCCTTGAAGTCCCAAAAAATTTATCAATCTAACAGCAGAGAGTGTGGAATTTGTGTTTGGCCTCCAGCTCTAACAGTATCAGAGCTATTTTCCTTCTCTGCAGTGTTCTTCTTGCCTTCAGGGTCTGTTTATTTAAAAAAAAAAAAAAAAAAAAAAAGCATGAAGATTGGTGAAATCTAAGGGAGCTTTCACACAGAAAAAAATAGTGTTGCAATTGGCGATGTAAATAACACACTGTGTTTCTGGAAATCCAAGTACAGACTGCTTGCACAGGGCTGCCAAATGATGCATGAACTGTCCTTGTTTCAAGAAATCAAGAGAAAATATTTCTGTTTTATTGGAAGAAAAAATAAAATAAGATGTGAGAGAAAGAGGCTGCAAAAATTATTCAGCTCTAATCTTTCATATGTGTTAAGAATGGACATGATGCTGCATCCACAACTTTTTTAGTATAAAAATACTTTCTACATCTCTTCAGGGAAATGACAGATCCTTTGTAACAACAGCAATGACTTTATCAGCAGGTTCAAAAATGTGGAATAAACTTTCCAAAATGGATTACACCTTCCCCAAAATTATCTTTAGGGTCTTAAATAAATAAAAATATATTTTTAAAACCACTTAGTAGCTCTGGTAAATGCTACATTTAATATTAGGAGATTTAGGGGGGTTTTAAATGATATATACCCAAGTGCTTACAAAGGTGTCTGGCTTCTGATGACAGGTGGATGTGACTTCTTGAGTGTTCTGGGATTCATTTACTCAAGGCAAGGTTTTCTAAATAGTTTCTGGAACCTGATTGTTTCTGTTGATAGCAAAATAAGTGGTCTTCATGAAATTCTGCAATGATCTAAATATAAGTTTTAATTAATTTTTTAAAAATATTGTCCTTGAAAAACCCTTTTTGGAGAGTGGGTAGGATTATTTTTGGTTTTATTTATATTTTATTTTTGAAAACAGTACAAATATAACCTGCTTGATGCCATGATCCCATAAAACATCCAGGGGCAGCTACCCTGATGGGATATGAGACTGTCTTGTGGCTTTTTTGAGAGGGTTTTGGATACAGCAAACATAGCTTCTGCCGAGACAGGAAGCACTGGGGAGTGTTCAGCGTGAAAAAATGAGAACACACAGAGACAAAAATAAGCTGTTCATTTTCCATAGGTGCTCCAGCAGGAAATCTCCAGGTTTCTTGGCATCACTGCCAAGCCAGGGCTTGTCTGTGCAGTTTGGCTTCCTCTGCCTGCAGGAGTGTGGGGTGTAGGGCTGGGGGGAAGGGGAGACCTTGGGAGGCTTTGAACTGGGCTTTTTGAATTGGGGACTGTGATAAAGTCTGAGGCAATTCCAAGAAATTCGATTTTACATTAGGAGGGAGGGTAAAGGAAAACTGAACTCTGGCTACCAGCAGTCCTAGAGGGTTGAGTTACAACTAAGAGCAAGGAGCCAAATAAATGGGCTTGTGGCAATCTGGAGTTAGGAGCTCTTGGAGGTGACAGAAGCACTGATGGGTAAATGGGAGGGAAGGAAAATGTCTCAAACAGAGGGAAAGTGGAGAAGTGGAGTCTGCATTTTAAAAGCTGGCAGAGCTGGGGGTGCTCAGCTGCACAAGAGAAGCTCCAGGGAGAGCTCAGAGCCCCTGCCAGGGCCTGAAGGGGCTCCAGGAGAGCTGCACAGGGACTGGGGACAAGGCATGCAGGGACAGGACACAGGCAATGGCTCCCAGTGCCAGAGGGCAGGGCTGGATGGGATATTGGGAAGGAATTGCTGGTGGGAGGGTGGGCAGGCCCTGGCACAGGGTGCCCAGAGCAGCTGTGGCTGCCCCTGGATCCCTGGCAGTGCCCAAGGCCAGGCTGGATGGGAATTGGAGCAGCCTGGGACAGTGGAAGATGTCCCTGCCCGTGGAATTGGATCATCATGAACATTAAAGTCCCTTTCAACCCAAATTCTTCTATGATTCTGTGGTTCTATGATTTCAGTATTGAGCCTCCTTCCCTGGAGCATCTCAATTCTTATTCCACAGAGGGAGAATTTCCAGCAGCCCAGGGAATGAGGGAGAGAGGAGCTGGGAGATGCTGGACACAAAGAGGGGCTTGGTAACCATTCTGTTATGTATTGCCTAGGTACTGATAGGAAGAAGGGTCTTGCAACACAGCCTAGAGTAAGTGCAAAATGCTGAGCTGCTCCAGATGCCTTGTGCTGAGGTAGCTGTCACCAGAGCCACATTTTTGAGTGCAGGAAAGGAGAATTACAACCAGGGGAAAATGGTACAAAGACATGCAGCAGTGTTGTGCTTGTTACCCTGCACAGGTCTCACCTGTGCTCTGACAGTGGCAGCTCAGGAATTGGCATAAAAGTCTAAGCAAGATGTCCCAGCTGTCACAGGCTCAGGTCACAGATAAATAAGTTGGTATTTTGAGCAACAATCCCTTAATCTTTCTCCAGAAACTAAGAGTCATTCTGGGCTCTTTCCTGTTCACTTATTAACAAGAATAATGCCATGGATAAAACAGGAGTGAAGATTCTGGTTCTTTCCCACCAGGACAGTTAGGTATTGCACTTGTATCTTTGCAGGAAGAAGCTGCTGCTTGTAACAACAAACCACTTTCTATTTCTGATCCTATCCAAATTTTAGCACCTGGGCTTGCTGCCATGCTGGGGCAGAGCTGAACCTCACCATTAGTTTCTGAAAGTGCTTTGAGACAGCCAGGGACACAATAACTGTGGGCACAGCCTTTTCTGCACTGGATCAGGAGCTGAACTGCTCAATTCCTGATGTCTGTGGCCTTCTGCATAAGGTCTGCACCAAGGTGCTGGAAATGAGGTCATGCAGGAAAGTAGGGGATGAGAATGCAAATACATCTGTAATGTAGGAAATATTATGTAAAAATACCTGAGTTGGGCTAACTGAGACCAGCCCCCATCCGTGCTGGGCTGTAACCTCACACACCCACATTTATGGACTCATCCTGCTATCACCAGCAGTAGTCAGGGACTAACTCTTTCTGGGCCTAATAACCTCTGTTCAGCTGCATTTGGGCTTTGCCAAAGACGTCCCAGGGCTTGGCTGTGTTGGGGGATGTGAATTTGGCTGCACCCATCACACCTCACACCAGCTGAACCTGCCTGTGCTCCCCTCCTCCCCAGGCCAGTCTTGAGGTTTATTCCCACAAAAAGCAGCTGAGCAGGGACTGCCACGGAGCAGCCCCAGGCTATGCCAGGAATCCTCCTCTTAGGGGGCTGAAAATACCCAGGTTACTTTCCCAATGACAGCTGATTTCCTAGTTTAAATTTAGGGCTTGAGATCACTGTGGGCAGGCAATGGGTGGATTTTTCCTAATGCAGTTGCAGGGGAAGAGGTTGTGCGCTGTGCTTTCCCTGGAGAACTTCATTTTGCAGAGGTGTTTTTCACTTAGTGTGGGTTTTACTCTGGATTTTGCCAGAACTGTTGCCCTCCTGGCATCAGTAGGTGTTGGTGAGGTGGGGACCCCAAGAGGGAGATCAGCTGGTGCTCTTTGTGACATTTCCTGTGATTCTTCTTGCCCCTGCCATCACAGCTCAGGGCTCTGCAGGAGAAGCTCAGCCCAGGGATGCTGCACAGTCTCCATCCCTGGAGGATTCTGTGGCTCAGCTGGATCAAGCCCTGAGCAAGCTGGTGTGGATCCAGAGCTGACCTGGCTTGGAGCAGGGGTTCAGGCTGCAGACCTGCCCCAAGGACCATCCCAGCCTGGATCACCCTGCAGGCCTCACAAGGAGCTCGTTAGGTGAGCTTGGTAATTAGCTCTGGGTCTTTCCCTGGTGAGCAGCTGCTCTCTTCAAATCTGTACGGTTTGGAAACAAGCTTTTTTACTTCTTGTACCTTGTCCAAAAGAAAGGAAAGGGGAAAGCCCTGTGAGCATTGCAGCTAGGATGCCTGATTTACCACGAGTTTGTGTCTTGAAGTTGACTGACTTTGGTGCTGAAGAAAATACGAGCTCTGATTAAAAGCTCCCTGGTGGCCAACGCCTTTTAAGAGGTCTCTGGTGTGTGTTTCTCCAGCGTTTAATAGGATGTGAACCCACAGATTTATTCTTACTCTGAATGGATACACTTACAGGGTCTTTTTTTTTTTTTTTTCTCACTGTGTTCTTCCCAACATAAACTTTCAGAAGCCTTGTAGAAAAACTGGTTCCTTGAGATGTCTCCTTTGTCCAATTTGCTTAAAAACTTTCTGGCCTGGGGCACAGTGGAAGGATCTGGATCCTAACTGCTTATCTACATTCACACAGAAAGCAGAGCTGCAGACAAACCCCAGACCTTCTAGGCTCTCTTGTGTCCTTGGAAGACAGAATAGACACTGACCTCTTTGAAAATGTGACCCTTGCTCAGGTTTGTGTGTGAAAGCCATTATCTGCCAGCTTCTGGCGCTGTATTTCTTTTTGTTGGGAAAACAAGCCATAATATGACCTGTGACTGTGCAAAAGTGGGATGGACCTTCATGATCAAGGGCAAGATCAAAAGCAAAATGTTTTGAATGAGGCTCTGGGTGCCCTTTAACCTCTGATCCCACTCCCCCTCTGTCTCCTCCTCTTCCTTTTTTCTTCTCTTTGCTGTCTTTGTTGCCTGGTAGCTCTGGTGTTTGCTACCAAAAGCAAAACTGCAGCGTTGTACATTGAAATAGGGATGTGTAGAGCAAAATCCCACCCTGCCTTTCCTCTGGTGGGTCCCCTCACCTGCACTGTGCCACAGGATGGACTCTCAGACACTGAAACACCATGGCAGGAAGGTCTGGTGTCTGTCCTGGAGCTCCCCTCATATGTGCTTCAAAGATTTGTGTGTCCTTCAGCCAAACCTTGATTTTTTTTTTCCTGTTTATTGACTACACGGACCAAAACATGGGACAAGTCCTGGGCTTCAAGTGACAGTTCTGTGACTGAATTCTCTGCTCATGAAGCTCCAGCCTGAGCCTGTCAGTAGCAGCCTGTGTCTGGAAGGAGTGTTTAACCTCCCAGGAGGTGTCCAAACACCAGTTTAGTGCCCCAGGGCGTGATGAGAGAATGACCTGTCACCTTCCTGTGAAGGTTGCCAGCCCATTGTCATGCTGGAGGTAAAGGACAAAAAAATCTCAAGAAAGCATGGACAAGGAGCAGGACCAGCTGGGGTCTGAAGGCACTGCCAGCTTGCCCTGTGGGGTGTTGTGCCCTGTTCCAGACCCCCAGGCCAGCTGAGTGGCAGTAATCCATCATCACGAGGAGATGGCAAGAAAACCCTGTCCTGGAGAGGATGGAGTGCATTCCTGCCCTGTGAAATATCAGATGTTCGATGGTTTTATCTGAGATGTTCGTGTTTCCCTGCTGGGAGGAGGAATGCAGCTTGTGTTTCACCCAGGAACTTGGGCTTGGCCACGCTCTGGCTCCTGCCACGGGGGAAGGTCCGTACCTGCAGTGGGCTGGGACAGCAACCTGCCCCATTTGCATATCTCAGAAGGAGCATTGCAACAAAGGAGGCTGTGTTCTGGCTGATTTCCCATTCAGTGCCCTGGCCAACCCTGAAATGCCATGGAGAAGACTGGCCTCGCCAGGGAGAGGTCAGGACTACAAAGAGGCAGAGGCAAGGGAGAAGGAGCTCGGGTTTGTCTGAGTGCTGCACATCAAGGGCTCCATTCCCCCGTGCTTCCCACGCTCTTTGTGTTCCATTCCCGAAGGAAATATGGTGCAGGAGGCTGGTGTGAGCCCAGGGATGTGAGCAGGCTCCTCTTGCTCCACCTCCTGCAAGCCAGCAGGGAAAGCTCTTGGTGGAGAAGAAAAAGCCACGTTTAATAAAGGAGATCATTGTAATTACATTGCAATGGTTCTTGTGGTATGAGTTTCACTGTGAGAGGCTTCAAAGCGCTGCTGGGCTCCTGTAGCAGGTGGGGAAACTGAGGCACACGGGTTTGGTCCTCGCTGGAGGTGAGGAAACAGCTCACAGTGCTGGGGATGGAGACAGGTTTTCTGCCTTTGTCAGCCCCAGAGAGCAGCCCAGGCACTGGGAGAGCCAGAGGAGTTGTCCCACTCTGCAGCATGGCCCAGCACAAAGCTCAGGTGCTTGAGGTGAGGTGTTGGTGTTTGGACCTGATCTTTAACACTCCAGCTCCCCCTCCCAGTAGCTGCCAAGTGCTGTCTCCTGGCAGGGCCCTCAGTGCAGAGGGATTTGGGAGCCCCTTCAGAGATATTCCCAACCCATTTGCCATGGCAAAGCTCTGTCTCCAGGCTGGGTTTGCAGGGAGCTTTTGGTGCCTGGCAGGAAGCCCAGGCTGAGACCTGAGCACCTCTGAGCTAAATCCAGTGAAATTCTCGCTTCTTCCGGGGCTGGACCCACACCTGAGCTGGATTTTCCCCCTGTTTTTATGGGCTTGCTTGAATTTTATTGCAAACATAATGACTGCAAAAGGGCAGCCACCAAGGTCTCCTGGAGCAGGTGGTGGCTTTCCAGAGAGTCCAGGAATCAGCCCCACCTTGCAGAGCAAATAAACATATGGATCACAGAGTACAGGTGGTGGGGTAAGTTAAAGGAGGGTAAAATCTATCTGGCATCTCCTGCCTGGGGTGGGTTTGGGTCTCCCAGCCTGAATCCCACCAGAGCTTGCTCAGGTTTTTCCTGCTCTGAGTCAACACAGGGAGCAGACAGATCAGCGCTCTGAGCTGGAAGATCTCTACCTGCTGCTCTCCTGACAAAGAAACCATCTGTGCTGCTTGCTGCTAGCTGGATCACTGCTTCTAAATTTGATCCTGGACTGTGGAAAAACTTGTCAGCTCCTAAAGCAGCTGGCTGGAGAAGCTGGTTGGCAGCCTGCAGCAGGGAGCCGTGTCCAGCGTGCATCATGTTTTGGCATGTCCACCTCTCTTTTGAGGTGCCTTGGAAGACTTCCCAAGATATTAGCTCTTTATGGAAAAGGAAAAAAAAAGGAAAAGAAAAAGAAAAAAAAGGCAAACCCCAGTGGCTGTATTGCAGCACATCCATAACCATCTCCCTGCAGTTCATGGGAGCAGCTCAGTGCACTCGCCCTGGGTTCCATCCAGCCTCTCCTGCTCAGCTGTGACTATCCCTCTCTGCCTTCTACAAACACCTAGTCTTGGTTTGAAGGACAAGTGTCTGCCAATAAAGGCAGAAGAGCTTCTCTTTGAAATGGAGAATGTAAACCCCTTTCCTCAAATTATTGTAGTTTTGAAATTAAGGGGCTCTCAGGCAAAGAGATGGGAATTAGGAATAACAGTTCTTCACTAGGAAAATTAAACTAGCAATGCAGTATTACACAGAACAATCCCAACCCCTGCCAGAGTCAGAATCCAAGCTGACACCCGTCAGTCAGTCAGGGTGTTGGCACAGTCCCATTCAATGGTGGCTGCATCCTCCTGCAGGGGCAGATGTGGTTCAGCTGGAGCAGTGCTCCTGTAGAAGGTGCAGTTTCCTCTGAAGCTCCAGGGATGATGTGGAAAGGTCTGGTTTTCCTCTGGAATCCAGTGGAAAGAAGGTTCCTTGGTGTCCAAAATGTCAGTTTTTATCTGGGTAGGAAAGGCTTGGCTCCTCCCCTGGCTGGAGCATCTCCCAGTGGGATGATGGAATTTTATCAGTCATGCCCTGGGACTCAGTGGCCATGAACAGGAGATATCTCCTGGAGGGAGGATGGGCTGTGGGAAGATAAAGATGATTGCCCAGCTGGTTTAAAGATGGCCCATGAGCAGATAATATGTGCCAGGAGATAAAGATCACTGCCTCACCCAGATTTAACAGATGGGGACAGAATACACGATTCTGGGTGCCACATCAACCCAGCACATACCTTTAAAAAGAAGTGCTCTGACACCAGAATTACTGGAGCAGGCTTCTAGGAAAGCCTGCTGAGCAGTGCCTTGGGGAGCCCCATGGCCTTACAGGGCAGGCAGCTGGGAAGCCAAACCTCAGTCTGGTATCTGTGTGTGCCAGGTTTGCTGAAGAGTCTGTAGTGGTCTGTTTTTCTACCCCATATCTGATTCAGCTGATTGCACACTATATCTCACAGGTGAATTGCAGGAAACCAAAGCCATGACCTGGGATCAGTGAATCCAGATGTTGGTGCTGGCAGCTGCTGAGTGGAGCTGGGGTTTTTTGAGGCTTTCACAGCAGCTGGAGCCTGGTCCTGTCGTCAGGATGACTTTTCACCTGTTTGCTTCTTGTACCAGCCCCTAGGAGGGCAGTCAGAGAGGGTACAGAGCTGCCTGGCTGTACAGGAGTGGGGCTGCTGGCTGGGGACCCAGGCTCTGGGAGGGTGATGGGTCCCTGCATCCCCCAGTGCTGGCCACACACGGGTGGCTGCAGCCACAGCAGCCCGTGGCCACTCCTGTGACACGGGTGACAAAGCTCCTGACAACAGAGCAGCGCTGACCTAACAAGTGTTTGTTTCTATTTCAGGCTGCTGCACTTTTTTTTTTCAGCCTTTTGACAGGGGAGGTCTGCTAATCTGTAGTAAATAAGGATTTTCTCCAGTCCATGACTCTGTTGGTAAAATATCCATGTGCGTATTATTTTGCTCTGCTGACGCCTCAAATATTTTAATGTGCATTTCAGTGCTGTTTGTTGAATGAAGTGGGTGTTTGCAAAAGATGTCAACACTGGAGTGGAGTTTGCCAATGCTGATGTGGTCACAGCTCACAGGGAAGCCAAATGTACTGTGCAAACACAGAAAAAGTTGTGATATCAGTGGCCTTTCCTGTGTGATAGGAATTCTGTGCTATCACATCCGAGCTGGATGGAGAAGGGACCTCCCTCCATCCATTCATCCATCCTCAGCATTTTCCTCTTTTCTCTCACCTCTAGTACCAATTTCCTTGTGCCAAATGGGGGAAAATACTCCACACAGATGTTTGCTCTGGAAAAAAAAAAAAACCTACTGGTGACTGGAGTAACCAGCAGGATACTTGAAGGCATTTTTGAGAAACATGTAAAGCGAAAACTGTGCTTGAAAATTAAAATTTAAAATTCAAATTGAATTTGAAATTAAAATGTGCAACAGAGTTCAGTGGTTTTTATTCAGCCTTCTAGTGTGTCTGGAATAAATTGGGAGGGAGAGGGGAAATAAGTGCCTTTCAATAAAAGGAGGGTTGCTGAATATAATCAGCGTGGTCATATTTAGGGAACACCCTGGGGATGTGTAATTGGAAGGTAAGATAGCCCTGTATATAATGTTATGGTAGGCTGTCAGCAAGTGGCTGTGTTCCAGACAGACATCCAAGACATTTCCTTCAGTGTGTGGGGAGGACAAGCTGTGACCATATTAGCTTTTTATTTTGTCCTGCTCTGCAGAGAGCCCAGTGCCTTGGAGGAGATATTTAAGAATTCATTTACCTGCTTTGCTCTGAGTTTCTCCAGTGAAGCACTTTAACTGGGGCAAATGTGCAAGGGCAGATTTGGGGGTTGATTTTTGTTTTGCTGGAGGGGCAGCCCTGGGTGGGAGGTGGTCTGTGCAGTGCTGTGAGTGCAGATGCACAAACCTGCACTAAGGAGGTGCCTCCTGGGCTGGTGTGAATTGGGGAACTTGGCAAACAGATGCTTGCCAAGGGGGTCAAATCCGAACATCCCTGCAATGCCCCCCCTGTGAACAGTTTCCTCTTTAGCAGCTGAGCCCATCACCTGTGTTCAGGGTTTGAGTTTCACACCTCTGCCAAGCTGGACATTTCCTGGCTCTTTGTAAGCAGGAAATCTCTCCTTTCCGTTTTTCTGCACTAGCAGAGATATGTGATGATGTGCATGAGCCTCTAATTGGCTCCCTGGATTATGTGTGCAGCACTGAGCCCCTGAGCCTGACCCAGGATCCCCCATCCATCTGCAGCTCAGGGGAACAGGAACTTGAGAGATCTTTGTACAATGCAGACATTCAATGGGTTTAATATTGCAGGAACCCCAGCTCAGCTTAAATTGCCAGTGCTGAACTCTGCATCCGTTTTTATCAACTTTCTTCTTTATGAATCACTTGCCAAGCTCATATTTGACTCTAAAAATGTTACAAAAATTCACTCATCTCTGGCTGTACTGCATTTCTCTGCAGGTCAGACACCAGCTCCTAAATGGGATCTGATACTGATTCAAAACACATTGAGGTTTTTCATCCAAATCTTTTTCTTTAAGTGCTCCATGGCAAATTTGGATGTTTAATACGTTTGAGGAGAAAAAAACCCTTTTTTTTTTTTTTTCTTTCAGTCTTGCAGATAGTCCTACCCTGCAAAACATGTTGCAAAAGTAGGAAATGTATCTGCACACATGATAATTTCTACTGAAGGTGGGGGGGGTCAGTATTTATTGTGAGACTGCTCTGAGATGAATGAATGAGTATCAAATCATGTAATGCAAGTATCTGGGGTTACTGGGAGTCAGTGAACTTCAATTGCAGCATAGGTAACACCTCAGGCCCTCTCTTCCAATAGGAAAAAGGATTTCGTAGGGCAAAATCAGGAGAGTCTGTCGACCAATGAACGTGTGCTCTGGGAGTGAGTCACATTCATAAAGAGTTTCAAGTTTGTGGTCTGGCAGATCCTGGGAGATTATTAAACCCACATAAAAGACCTTTATTAATACAGTTTCTATAGTTCTGCACCAATCCTAGTGCAGATGGAGCAAGGGAAGAGGGATGGGGGGTGGAACTATTTACCTGTGCTGGCAGATTGAGTCACTGCCAGGCTGGGTGAAATAATCCTAATGCTCCGTGGGCTCTGCATGCCCTCTTATCTCAAAATTCCTATCTGGGACACAGACAGAAGCTTTGGTAGCTGCAGTGATTGTCCCACAGGATTTTTAGCTGCAGTGTGTACCCCAGATTGCTTTGAAGAAGTTTTCCACCTCCTGCTCCCACTGCCCCAGCAGTGCTGGGATGGGGACCCCAGGATCCCATCACTCTTCAGCCCTGGGATAAAACAGAGGGGCAGGTCAGCCCCAACAGCTTATCCAGGGATTTCCTGCAGTGGTACCCACCTCTGCATGGACTCTGACAAGGTGCTTTTTGGCTCTCTCTTCCGACCACTGGGACCAATTCACAGATTTATAGAATCCTTGTCCTGGGTTTGGAATAATTTGTCTTCATTTTTAACATTGATATGATTTCTTCTTAGCATTCCTATGCCTGGAAGTCTTCTGTTAAAGAAAATGTTTCTCATTATCAGCTGTGAGATTGCCAGGTCTGGGAAATATTTCTGGTTTATATTACTGTTCTGTTGTACATGAAACATCCCAGAACAAAAGATTATGAGATCCCTGTTTTATCTGTAGGAACAAGATGTTATTGAGTACAGGGGGGATGCAGCCCCATCCAGAATTGTGTAGTCTGTCATTAGACCTTCTCCCCCCCTCAGGGTGCCTGGAAGTGCCTGTCTCTGCAGTCCTTGTTCTGCCACCCTCCTGACCTGCCCAGCCCAGTGCAGGAGAAAAATGGATCTGATCCTGACACACCTTTGGTACTGCAGCAGAGCTGACAGGGAAAGTGCAGGAGTAGTGATGGGGATGGGGGGAAGAGGAGCAGAATGAAAGTATCTGGACATCAGAAATGGCTTTGTGGTAAAGGAGAGAGACCCACACAGTGTTTGAACCAGAGGACTTCTGAGGTGGGACCTGCCTCTCTCAAAACTGCTTGAGACAATTTCCCAATAGAATTTGATGGAACATTTGTCGTGTCCCTGTGTGTTTTCAAGTGTAAAGCAGATTTTTCTCAGCGCTGCCTTTTCAGGCCTTTCAGGTGGGCTGTGCTCTACCTAAGGTGGGTCTGCAGAGGCAGAGCTGTCTGTGTCCCTCACACACTCCTGTTGGAGCTGTGAGTAGGACAACCTTTCTCTACCATAGCCTTTGATCTACTAACAGCTCTTGCCTTTGCCCAAAATCACTGGTTTTCCCCCAGTCCCACCCCGCTGAGGAGCACAGGGGATGCCACAGGACACTGTGCCCTTGCCTGGGGGAAATGTGTCCTCTTCAGCTGCTCACCCTGCTCAGGGGCTCCTCGAGGAGATGCAGTAACTTTGCTCTCACACTTCGTGCCCTGGGGCAGGAGGGAAAGGGATCCTTTCATCACGGGCTGCTCTGCCAGGAGCAGGTCCCAGCTCAGGCCACATTTCTCCTACCTGAGTACACCCTGCAATCTTCTGCCTAGATAAATAATCCCACACCAGCTTCAGGAAGGGCAGTCCCAGTCTGAACTAAATATTTCTACCAGAAAATACTGCTCTAGTATTTTTGGCATGAGACTTAATAAATAAACAAATTTGCTGTTCCTCAGGATCAAGTCCACCTGTCTTCTGTGGCTGTGCCAGGCTGGATGTTATCCTGAGCTTTACCAACCCTCAACTAAGTCATTTCCCATCACATTTATGTCTTGAAAAGGATCTTTTCTGCTCTTTAGCTCCCTGCTGAAGAATCAAAGTGCAGCTGGTCTCAGCCATACCTGCTGGCTTCTTCACATTTTTAGGAATTTTCATATGGAAAGGAGCTAGGAAATAATTTTCCCAGAACTTCCTTGGAGGGAGAGCTGGTACCAACAACTGCTCATGGCTCTGCTCCAAAGAATGGAGCAATCCAGCTCATCCCACATCCAAGGGGAGCTCTGTGCTGGTATTCTTCAAGGTGTTTGATCTCCTCCCTGGGCTGGGGGTCTCCTGCATAAAGAGCTCCTTGGATGGGGCCAGATTGGTTGAAGCAGCTCATCATCAAAGCAAATGATGCATCCAGCTCTGCTGCAAAGTACCTGGGTGGAGAAAGCCCTCTCTAATTACTGCCTGTGAGTAATAGCAGCAATATTTGTGCTGAGCCTGCTGTGCTCTGAAGGCATGGCTCCTGCTGTGCTGAGGAGAGAGGGAAAGGGGCACCAAGTCAGCTCAGGACAGCTTCCCTGTGTGGCTGGGGCAGCTGGGAGGGCTTATCCAGGCCTGGATAAGCAGGTTTAGCCAATCCCCCATAGTTTATCCCTCTTCACAGGTGTGGGGCTGTTCAGTGTGGGGCTGGGAGTGACCACCAGGACCCCACTGGGGAGCATCTCCTCCTGTGGCCATGGACAGAGCACTCCCCACAGCTGAAAACAGCATGATCCTGTGCTGCTGTGCAAGGGAAGGAAAGGAATGCCCAGAGGGGCAGTGGGTGCCCCATCCTTGGGAACAGAATCCCAGAATCATTTGGAATGGAAAAACCCTCTGAGACCATCGAGTCCAAGCTGTGACAATCCCCACCTTGTCACCCAGCCCAGAGCACTCAGTGCCACAGCCAGTCCTTCCTTGGACACCTCCAAACCTCCCTGGGCAGCCCCTTCCAGTGTAAAATCACCTCTTCTGTAAAGAAATTCCTCTGAAAGTTCCACCTGATCCTCCCCTGGTGCAGTTTGAGACTGTGAAACTGAGTCCAGGCTGAACCAAGCTTGGAGCAGCCTGGGGTAGAAGAAGGTGTTCCTGCCAATGGCAGAGGGTGGAATGGGATGGGGTTTAAGGTCCTTTCTAGCCCAAACCATCCTGTGATCCTATAAATGTGGTGGAGGCACCCCACCAAGCTCCACAGGGTGGGGAGGGTCCCAGTGAGACCCTGAACCAAGTCTGGGCTCCCAGTGCCATTTGGGAGGCAGAGCCTGCCTGCCCCAAGCCAGAACAAGCATGTTTTACCCAACAGGTTGCTGCTGTTTGCATAAGGTGGGTGTTATGGGAATGTACCAGGTGCCATTAAAGCATCCTGCCCTGCAAGCTGGGAAAGGCTGAGGTCCTACTGCCTCTCCAGATCTTTTCCTGGAGTTTATCTCCACATCTTTGACTTTATCATTGCACAAGTATTTAAAAGGAAACCCCACTATGAAAGCTTTCCCTGAGTAAACTCTGCTAAACTGCATAATTTTTTTATTCCTGATGAATTTGCACTGCTGACAGATGGAGAGAAATTTCCCACTAAAGAGAAATTTGCAGGGTTTCATCTTCTGAGAAGGTTTTGGAGCCCTTATCTGAGAGGGGGATTTTTGCAGAGTGCATTCAGCAGATAGGGCCATGCTATGCAGTGACAGAAGAGGCTTTCAAAAAGGGCTGGGACACTTCTCATTTCCTTGAAATGTTAGCTGGGGAATTCATTTTGCTGCCTTCAGCTGCTGCTCTTTAAAGGAAATCCCCAGTGCAATACCATATCTGTAAAACATTTTAAAAAAAAAATCTCTTCTGGGCCCTGGTCCCATGCCTGGACAGTTTGCTGTGAGTTGTGTGGGATATTTAGCCTAAAGCAGAACTGGCCTTTCACATGCATGTTCAGAAAACTAATTTTTAAAAACCTATTAAAGCAATTTAGTTTTGCTGATTGAAGCCAATTAAAAGCCATCTTTAATTTTGCCATTATATAGAAATCCATATCCGCAATCACAATTTTTCCTTTTTTTTTTTTTTTCTTTTTTTTTTGTTTTTGTTTTTGTTTTTGTTTTTCTTTTTCTTTTTCTTTTTCTTTTTCTTTTTCTTTTTCTTTTTCTTTTTCTTTTTCTTTTTCTTTTTCTTTTTCTTTTTCTTTTTCTTTTTCTTTTTCTTTTTCTTTTTCTTTTTCTTTCTTTTTTTTTTTTTCACCTCTCTATACAAGTCTCTGTAAATGGACTATGTTTCTGGGTATATGCCTTTTGCTTTTCAGCTGTAGCTGATATTCATGGCACGACAGTACAAAATTGTCCATTCTAATGATCTACCTTAGAACTATTCCATTGTCTGATCAGAAACTCTGTAGCCTAATCTTCAATTAACATGGCACCAGCAGCTAACACTTTTGTTCAAATAAACAAATTGCAATTATTTTGTCTCCCCAAAAGTTAGAAAATTTATTAATTTTGATACTTTGAAGATGCAGAACCATTATTTTGGGGTGCTGATGCTACTATTCTCTGATTTTATGTAGTTAGAAGAATTTAGTCTTTAAAAAAAAAAAAATCCCTGGAAAAAAGTTATTTTGATTTGTTGGCCAGTTATTTTCCAGGGAAGTAATTTACTTGCATGATAGAGTTTAAAAGAGAAACTGAAAATGTTCCTTCTCCATAGGTCCTTCTAGTTTTTTATGATTATATTGCGTAAAATACAGTAGAATGAGGGCTACAGGAGCTGTGGAGAAGGAAATTGGTTGTAGTAGTTCTTAGAGGTCTTGAACTTGGCCAGGACCCAGTTCCAGAAATGAAAGTGCCACCTGGAGTGGTCCCTCCCCACCTCTGCCTTTTAAAGGCATTCCAATTGTGTGCCAGCTTTAGCCTTGGCTCTCTCTCTTATTAAATTAAATAGAGGTTAGTCACTTCCCTATCTCTTCTTCCCAGCACAGAAAGCTGTTTGAAATCTCCTGGTTTGTTTGAAATGGTGGATTCAGGGAGGCTTGTTTACCTTTTCAGTCCTGAGCTGTTTGATGCCTGCGTCCCCAGCACCCACTGGAAACAGCTTTTGGTTTTATGGACTAGATTAGAGTTAGCTTTTTCCTGTAAGAACAGAAGCCCAAAGGCTAAATTTTTAAAGAAATCACTGAACACCAAGAGCCTGAGGGGGTGTTAAGAGTGAAGAAGAGTGAGTAGACTCTGAGTAAATCCATTTTGCCCCCATGGAAGGTGCCAGCCTGTTTTGGGCACTCACAGCTCAGCTGGTGTGTGTGCTGCCACCCCTTGTGCTCTCAGTTTGGAGCTGCACAAGGGAAACAGAGGTGTTTTCTTTGCCTGCTAAGTGATTGTGAGGGATCCTTGGGTTTGCCTCCAGCTCTGGGGGGGATGTGATGGAGCTGGTGATCTTTAGCACACCGAGCTGTAATGTGTGGTTTCAGTGTGGAATGGGAACATTGCTGACATCCTGCCCTGGAGGGGAAACCCCACAGAGACCAGATATTCAGTGGCCCTGCACCACCTTTGCTGAACAAATATGGAATAATTCTGGGGGTTTGTACATTTTATGGCTTTCAAAGGGAATCTCCAGCAGCACAAGGACGTGGAGCTGCTGCAGCCAGTGCAGAGGAGGCACGGAGATGCTGCAGGGCTGGAGCCCCTCTGCTCTGGAGCCAGGCTGGCAGAGCTGGGGGTGCTCAGCTGCACAAGAGAAGCTCCAGGGAGAGCTCAGAGCCCCTGCCAGGGCCTGAAGGGGCTCCAGGAGAGCTGCACAGGGACTGGGGACAAGGCATGCAGGGACAGGACACAGGCAATGGCTCCCAGTGCCAGAGGGCAGGGCTGGATGGGATATTGGGAAGGAATTGCTGGTGGGAGGGTGGGCAGGCCCTGGCACAGGGTGCCCAGAGCAGCTGTGGCTGCCCCTGGATCCCTGGCAGTGCCCAAGGCCAGGCTGGATGGGAATTGGAGCAGCCTGGGACAGTGGAAGGTGTCCCTGCACAGGGCCAGAGTGTTAGAACAATATGGACTTTAAACTTCCTTCCAGCCCAAACTGTTTTAAAATTCTATTATAAAGTGCCCCAAGTTATTTTTCAGCTATAATTTGACTTCCAGAACATATTGAAAATGTTAACATGTAAAATCACTTTTTACCCAGTTAAAACTCAAGGAATATTATTATTCTCTTAAAACTCACTGATTCATGTGGCTTGAACCCAACTGTTGTAAAAGGAGATAGCAAGGGATGAAGGTATCAGAGAGAGGGATTTTATTGAATATGAATCTCTGGAGAACATGGAGCAATTTGGAAATGGACCAGTGACATCTCTGCATTGCCCAGTCCCATTCTGGCCTCTTGACCCAACTAGTAAACAGAAAAGGTGAGGGGTAGGTTACAGCTCTAAAATGTTGTTGTTGAGCTGAAGACTAATGGGTTTTTCTGGGCAGGAAATGAGGAATAGACCCAACAGGTGACATCCTAAGAGCATGCTGCTTCCTGGAGTTGCATGTGAAAATGCAATGTTCTTTTGACTGTGTGATAAATTAGGTATTTCTGCATAAAATTATCTGTTGTGGCTTGGTGGAGCTGAAAGGCCTTTTGTGGGATAGGTGTTTCACACCAAGACAGATGGCAGGGAGTGAACTGAAACAGAAACAGCATTTAGAAGCTGAAACCCAGCTGGTGCCACACACAGCATCAGCTGTTATTTGACTGACCCATCCCAGGGGCTGCTCCAGCCCAGGGGTGTGTGGGGGCAATGGGGGGGCAAGGGTGAACTTGCACCTTTCTGAGGCTCATGAGCTCATTCACCTGCCTTGCTGCAGGTCTGAGACCTTTCTTGGGTTTTTTTGGTCACTGAGAGACCTTTTTCACTCCCATGCCTGGTCAGCAGCAGCTCGTGACCCAGCTGGTGTCTGACATGGATCACAGAATAATCTGAATTGGGAGGGACCTACAGGGATCATCCAGCCCAGGTCCTGGCCCTGCACAGACATCCCAAAAATCCCACCCTGTGCATCCCTGGAGCAGTGTCCAAACTCTCCTGGAGCTCTGGCATTCCCTGGGGAGCCTGGGCAGTGCCAGCACCCTCTGGGGGAAGAACCTTTCCCTGATATCCCACCTAAACCTCCCTGGCACAGCCTCCCTGGGTGCTGTCCCTGTCACCTGTCCCTGTTCCTTGGGGTCCTGTTGTAAATCTTGTTGAAACCAACCTCAAAGCCCATCACAGCTGTATTTTGGGAAGGTAGCAGTGTGATTTCAAGCCCCCCTAGCCCAGTTTGAAGAGCCTCCAACCCCAGGGCAGGAGAACACCTTGTTGTGTCTCAGCTCACACTCACCAGTTTTAACTAGACAAGACAGATAAAAGAGTACATGAGGCTGAAAAAATAGATTTGCAGCAAAGGAATGAGATAAAAGAAGAAAGCCAAGAAAATATCTTACTCATGTTATGGCTAATTACACAGATGGTGCTTAGCTGACTCAGCTCCTTGACTGACACGTGTTGCTCTTTTGCTGGAAAGAAGCTGGAATCACCCTCTCCTTCCTTTAGTTACTAAAACAGACCCCACATCTTTGTTTCTCTCCTCTGGAAGAGGAAAAACATCCAGAGGAAAATCTGTGACTGTTCCCATTTACAAGCCCAAGTTCAAGTCACCCCAGTTATGTGTGTTAGTTAAAGAAAAGCTTCACTCCTTATGCTCTGTGACAGTGCATGGACTTGGGAGAGTGAAATCCCATCCTTCTCACAGCTTTCTGCAAGTGTTTCCATCCTTGTTAGAACTTCACTGGCCTCTGGCTGCTTTCTTCCTTTTCAGTGTCAGCAATACAACTCTTTATATCCTGAGAATAATAAATTTTCTCGAGAAAAATAAAACTCTTTATATCTTGAGAACAGCCTGGGCTGTAACTTTTTTGGGTTGGAATCACTGCATGACAAAGTCCACGGGGGCTCTGTGCAAGGTGAGGAGAGGAAATGTGCTGCCCAGAGGCCAAACCTCCCTTGGGAAGAAGTCACAGGCTCAGGAAGTCATGAGGGTTGAAAATGCTGGCCGTAGGGTTCAGTGCCATTAGGCTAAAAATTAACAGGGACATGTGAAAACCTCAGCCCACGTCTGTGGTCAGTGAAGGTTTCCAGCCCAACAAATCCCTGACGGGGCCTGAGACTCCATGGGCTCACTGGAGGTCTGTTCAGAGCAGCTTTTCAGCACTCCCCAACACGATGTGAGAAAAGAAACAACCCCACTGTCCTGTGGAACTCCAGAATTATCCTGTCCTGACATCCTCATGGGGAGCAAAACACACAGTGCAGCCAGCCAGGCAGCCAAGGCATGAACTGTGAGCATGAACCACTTGACTTGAAGAGCTCTGAGGTTTAAGATGGAAAACTCAGTGCTAGTGATGCAGGTAGAGGCCAGCACAGAAACACAAGTGCCTGGCATAACCTCCTGGGGATGGCTGTGTGCATCTGCTGGTGTTTACTCTACATCCTCAGCTCGTGGCTGTGTGCTCCCAGGAGAGGGACACTCAGCTGTCAGGTGGAGATGATGTGAAAAAACCCCATGAGCTTGTTTATAAGGCCTCTTTTGGAGCCCTTTCCAGCAGAGTAAACACAGACAGGATGTCCTCAAAAGCCTTGAAGCAGCCATCCCAGGGGCTGTGCCTTTGGGATGGCTGAACCAAACATCACCATGCTGGGAGTTGGGGCTGGTTTGGGGAGGGACAACCATGGCACTCAAATGGATTTTTTTTTTTTAAGAGGAAACATTTCACCCTTTCAATTCTCTGGTGATTAATCTGAAGAGGAATTTTTTTTTTGTGCCACCTGCATTTCTAGGGAATTCCCAGAAGCAATCCAGTTTCCTGGAATCTGCCTAGCACCCAGAGCTGTTCTCACATCATGCCAGCTCCATTCTTTCCTCCTGCAA
This sequence comes from Oenanthe melanoleuca, assembly GCF_029582105.1. Lineage (NCBI taxonomy): Eukaryota > Metazoa > Chordata > Aves > Passeriformes > Muscicapidae > Oenanthe > Oenanthe melanoleuca. The sequence goes on along the minus strand of NC_079362.1, from coordinate 75,580,838 downwards.
TCCATTATCCTCTACGTGCCTAGCTGCCTTCATGCTTTGCCTCCCAACATCATTTACATGAGAGGAAAATTAGCAGCTTGAGTAATTATGAATAACTCACATTAGACAAAGGGGCCTTGGGGCTGAATGTGGGCAGCCAGAGTCTGGCATTGCAGATCCTCCATGGCCAGGAAAGGATCCTTTTTCTTTCATTAGGAGTTGCTCAGAAATGCCCAGGGGTTTAGGAGCCCTTGATGCTCAGCAGGAGCTGCTGTGGAGATGGGGAGTGCAGATCTGCCAGGTGACCACGCTGGAATTTGGTCCAGATCCCTTTTTGGTGGGCTGACCACGGGCAGAGCCCAGCATGAGCTCACTGCCCACATCTCCAAGATATTCTGAGAGCAGGGAGCCAGATTCTGGCCCTGCTCATCCCTGCTTGAGGGATGTTTAGAAAAAAAAAATAATAAAAAAAGATCAGGGCTGGCGTTGGTGTCTCCCAGATTAAAGGGAAAACTCCCACATCTGAGGAGATTGGGTGCTGCTGAGCTGAGCCCAGGACAGCAGATGTTGCTAGTAAAAATAATGGTTGTTTTTACTAGGAAAAAACTACTTGCTGACAGCAGGAAAAGGAGTTCTACTTGAGCAGAAGCTGAAGAGCCTGCCTCTGAATATCCAAATATCCAAATAAATCTTAAAAGGACACCCTGTAAACACTTAGTGGTGCTGTCTGCAAGACCAGGTGAAAATAAAGGGCTATATTTCAGTTTTTGCATGTATTTTCATCCCTATTGCAGAAAAAAGCAGCTTGCTGTCACTTTAAAAATATTAAAATACATGTAAAACACATTAGGCTTGTGGACAGCTTTCCAAGGGGCGTCACCACAACGTCCCAGGAGCAGCCACACCTGTGCCTTGGCAAATTCCTTGAAAAGCCTGGAGTAACAGAGCTGGCCTGCTCTTTTTATGAGGTTCCATTCTGAAATGGAAAACCCAGAGATCACATCAGGACAAGCCCTTGTTCCCTGCAGAGCCACTGCCAGGGTCCCAGTCAGACACCACCATCCCAGCCCAAGGCAGCCCCACAGCCTCTTCTTTGTTTCTCTTGTTCCCTGTCATAAAAAGAATGACATAAAAGTGCTTCTCCCACCGTTTATGTATGGAAAAGGTCTGGTCTGAGACTGTGCACTTCCCACTTGGAAACGGATGCCTCTTTAAAGCTTTTCAGTGTTACTCCCCCAAAATGTGTTGTGGGATGACACATTTCAAGAGCGTGGATTTTTTTTTTTTTTTTTTCTGCAGCACAAGATCTATTTGCACTAATTTTTCTCAAATCTGGCTTCTGATTGTTTCCTGGTCCTTTAAAAAAAATTTTTTTGTTGTTGTTGTTTTTGCTGTGGTTTGGTTTGTTTTGGGTTTTTTTTTTGTTTTTTTTTTTGTTTGTTGGTGGTTTTTTTTGTTGTTTTTTTGGTTTTTTTTTTTTTTTTGTTTGTTTGTTTGTTTGTTTGTTTGTTTTTGTTTGGTTTTTTTTTTGGGTTTTTTTTTTGTTTTTTTTGGTTTTTTTTTGTTGTTGTTGTTGTTTTGGGTTTTGTGGTTTTTTTTGGTTGGTTTTTTGTTTTGTTTTGTTTTATTGTTTTATTTTGCTTTTTTTTTTTTCTGTTATTGTTTGTTATTATTTTGATATATTTCAAAGCCAGGTTGGACTGGGCTTGGAGCAGCCTGGGATAGTGGCCCATGGCAGGGGTGAAATGAGATGAGGTTTTTTAAGGTCCCCTTCCAACCAAGGCCATTCTGTGGTTATGTTTGCTCTGCCAGGATCACTATTTTATTCCAGCTGTCAGATTTTGGGGGGATTTTGGTCAGTCTGGCTGACTGCAACATGCAGAGGCCAGAATAAAGGCTTTGTCTGGCAGAGGTGTTAAACTACTTGGTGAGCACAGTTTACTATACACAAAGACATCAGGGAGATTTCCTTGTCTTTTTCTTTTTTCCTTCGTAATTCAGCCTCTTCTTCCATTATTGTATCCCAGTGAACCTGCTTGATGTGTATTTGCTCAAAGATTTATTTTTCTGTCTCTAATTTGATGGTTCTTCCAGCCTTTCATGAGCTTGCTGCCTAAAAAGAGGTTTTAAACTATTTTTTTTTTTTCTGAGAAAAATTCTAAGAAAGTGAAGGGAGTTCCAATACTTAATCACAGTTGCTTCCTTTTTACTTGCTAATTTGAGATGATATAAGAGGGCAGGGAGTTCCCCAAGTTATGCTCCACAAAGCACTGTGTGAAATCTCTGCTGGACCCTTTGACTTATTTTCATTTTATTCTTCAATATTCCCACTTGATCCCTGTGAATTTTTCCATCCTCATACCAGCTGCATAAAATCACCAAAAATATCTTCCTGTAATATTTGGGCTCCTTAACAAGTAGTCATTTGTCTGCTATAAGTCCTTTGGTATATTTTACATTGTTCTCCCTGCAAAGATAATTTTAAGAAAAGTTGCAGTATTGCAGATACTGAAAGGTCATGGGAACTTCTGGCTAAGATTAGTCCAACTTCTTCCTATCAGCAGCTCTAAGTGGCATTGGCATTGTAAAAGGAGTACTGTGGGAGCATTAAAAGACATTTTTTTTCCCAAGTACACATTGAAAAGCACTTTTATCCCATGTCTAGGGCTGGGCACTAACAGGAGCTGTATCACTATGGGCTGATGTTTTCCATTCAGGGGCTCACAGAGAATGCATTGTTCCAAGGGGAGCTGAGCTGCAGAGGTTGGAACAATTTCATAATCACAAAATTCCTGCAAGGTGTCCAGGAGGAACCCTCAGATGGAAGGGAAACCCTATGGCAGGGGCTGCTAAGCAAATGAGCTTTACTCTGTAGAACTCCAAGAACAGAAAAAATAAAACAAAAACCAAGCCAAAGTTGGTGTTTCCTTCACTCTGCTCAGTTTGTCATTAGCAAGAGCCAGGCAGAAACCTCGTGTTGTACAGAACAAATCCTGTGGGGAGAGGCTGAGGGAGCTGGAAAGGGGCTGAGCCTGGAGAAAAGGAGGCTCAGGGGGGACCTTGTGGCTCTGCACAACTCCCTGACAGGAGGGGACAGCCGGGGGGATTTGGGATCTTACCCCAGGGAACAGGGACATGGAAAGTATTATCCAGCCCCAGCACAGCTGCCCAGGGCAGTGGTGAGTCCCCATCCCTGGAGGGGTTTAAAAGCTGTGTGAATGTGGCACTTGGGGACAGGAGTCAGTGATGACCTGGGGAGTCCTGTGGAGCTGGACCCAATGGCCTCTGAAGGCTTTTCTAACCCAAATAATTATTTTATTCCAAGAATTTCACCAAGGATTTACCAACAAGCCAACGCCTTCCAGCTGGGACTATCCCTTCTCTGGTGTGCTGGTCACAGCAGTGACACTGGAGGGACATGCACACATGTTTTTCTGAACCTCAAGAGGTACAATCCTTATTTGAGCCCCTTGCCCAGATGGATTTAATTTCTCAAAGGGCTGCTTCTCTTTTTACTTGGCAGCTCCTGGAGCCTTTACAGAGGGAGGGTTGTAGCTGAGAGCCCTTATCTCCAGGGGCTGCATCCAGGAGTGGCTGGGGGCCACCTCTTGTGGGTTGTCCTGGGCACTGACACTCCTCACTGAGCAACCTGAGTGAATTATTATGGTTAGGTGAATTTCTCCTAACTGAGGAGCAAATGTGCTGCTTGGTGGCTTTTCTGTTCCCTCTAGGTCATTGCTGGCAGCCCAGGCCACAGCTCTCATGTTCTCTCAGCCCTTACAAAGAGGAGGAAGGAGGAACTTGGAAGGGGAAGGATGAAAACATCAGGCGATCACTGAGCACTCTCCTGAGCAGTGACAAAAGTCCTGACGCAACTGCAGGCACACAAAGCCATGCCCCGAGCAGAATCAGGGCTGGCTGGCACAGCAGGAAGAACAAGTTGTGCTCTTGGAGGGTTTTCTCTCCTGCATTCTTCATGGAATTCTTCTTGTCTTGCTTCCCAAGTGGTGCTTCCATGTGAGAGGATAGGTTAGGTGCCAAAGGCTGTCCTCAGCAGAGGAAAAGCATCCTGTTCCTCCTCGTTTCCCTTTCTTCCCCCTGTCCCCCATTACCATGCACACACAATAACCTGGGTTAGGCTGGAGGACACTGCTGAGAAAGGTGATGTCTGGAGCTGAGGACACCAAGAAATGCAGAGTTGTGAGGGTTGTCCCACGTGGCCAATCAAACCTTTGGAGAAAAGAGATTTGCTTTCACTTGCAGTTGTCTGGCTTCAGCTGCTGGGGCTTGATTAGTACACATTAATTATTTTCCCAGTCTAGGTGCTCATAAGCAGAGATCAAAGCACTCTCCAACCCTCTTTTGGATAAACCAGAAAGAATGGTGCCCTTGGACCACAGGATGGATGGAATCTGCTGTGGGCAAGGATCCCAACTGGGAAATGCTTTCACTGATTGCCACAACTAAAGATCTTACCACCCTCTCTACTGTGGGGATGCCCCAGCCAGAGCTGTGAACTCTGAGTGGATATGGTGGATTGAATATGGTTTTTGTTCTTCCTTTTTGTACAAAGCCTTGAGAATACTTATTCTATCTTAAAATCACTTTTCCAGTAATTTTATTTTTTTGTCAATGCTAACAGCTTCTTCAATGCCATTGCAATTGTATCATCAATGCAATATCTGTACAATACCATTGCATTTTTTTTCAGCTGAAACCCTCCAGAGCACGTTTTCCACCACACAGATAACAACTTTTCTGTACAGCTCAGTGAAAATGGGGTTTGTCAGAACACCTCTGGCTGGCTGAAAGATGCCAGTGCAGCTGCCCTGCCCTCAGTGGTACCTGCCAGTGCTGGTGCTGCCCACAGATTTTATCAGCAGGGCCATGTAGGTGTTTTTCAAAGCATCAATGATTGAAAATGTCAATTAACATTGTAATATTTCCCACCTACAAGGCTAAAAAAAAAAAAAAATAGTGGCGGGGGTGGGGGGATTGGGGGGTGGGGAAGAGGGGGAAGGGGTGGGATTAATCCAAAATTCTTGAGATTCCAAAGCAGTGAGTGTCTTGCTTCAAAAGAAGCAGGGAGATGATGCTGCATGAAGGAAACTGCCTCTAGAGTTGGAAATTATTATAATTTCCACCCACTCTGATATCTACAGGTATATTCTCTCTCATCACAGTGCCTGTGGGCTAGATGCAGCCAGGGATGTGGATATTTTGCTTGCAGTATTTCCTTTCTGTAGGATTTTTTTTTTTTTTCTGGGAAAAGCATGCCAGGCTCTGTAAGTGCTCTTCAGTGGGAGTTCAACAGCTTTGTTGGTTTATAGAACGTGTCAAAGGGCAGGAACAGACAAATTCATGCTTTAGCACAAATACAAAAACTCTGGGAAATTCAAAGGTGGGTAGATCTGAGGTTCTGCCCCAGGTCCATTCCTAAATCCTAACAGCTCATGCCTCAGCACCGTGGCTTCTCTTTGGAAAGTCTCCTGCTCAACAGCCCAGAGTGTGCCTGCAAGGCTTGGGTGCTCTCACAAGGGCTGTGGTGTCAGTAGGAATATTTTCCACCCCTGGAGCCCAGGGTGGATATCTATCGGCTGAGGCTGATATGAAGTAACTAAACCAGAGCAAATATTTCATTTATATTTAATATATACCCTCAGTGAAACTTCTGTGGGGTGTGTGTGTCTGCTTGAAATGTAAACCTGAATTTCATTCTTCATTAATTTAATGTAAAAAAATTAGGAAAACACTTACAGCATGATGTGTGTGGCAAAAATGTGACCCACAACAGGGTTGATATAAAATGGTATCCTGCAATGCTTTTCTTTTCCCCCATTAATTTCAGAGACTGAACACTGCACAGTTCTAGGAATCACTAATGAAACATCACTGGAAGTAGTCTGGAGCATTTATCATGAATGTTTATTGAATGAGCACCAACAGACTAAATAAATTCACTCATACTTATCAATAACAACAACTTAACAGCTGCAGCAAACAATCTGATGCTGTTTTGAGCTTTTATGGTGAGAGGATGAGATCATTTGTATGGAAAACAGAATGGCTGAGCTTTGTTGAAATGAAATTAACTAGAACTCTCCATTAAGAGTAGGATGCAGAAATTATTTATTGCATTTTCTAAGTCAGTGTTCTGCTTGGTTTTCTTTGCTTACCTAGAGAGGACAAGAGGACTACAGCAAAACCAAGTGATTCTTCTGCCCATGGTGGCAAACTGGCAGCTCTTATCAGGAGGCTGAGAGTGTAAATCAGTGGCCATGGTCAATCTGTTAAAATTATCACAGGATCCCAGAACAAGCTCACCTGGGCACCTTCTCAGTGTCTTGGGGAAATGTTCATGAAGCAGGGTAGGAAAGGCAGCTCCAAGACACTGGTGTGGCCCAGCCTGTGCAAACACCAGCCCCCAGGGAAGCTCCTGGTCTCTGCTGGTATTTTGAGTGGTTTGGGTGCTGCAAACCCCAACAAACCCCCTGGGCAGCAGAGAAAAGCTGCTTTGGCTGAGGAGCACTGAAGTAGTTGCATTCTTAGTGTGGCTCTGGTCCTCCAGGTTAACAATCCTGGTGTTCCAGCTCTTCTGGAGGCTAAAGGCAGTGTCCTCTATCTAATAAATCTATGCTTGCCTACAGGAGCAAACAGGATCCTTGTAGCTCCCACAGGACTGTGGAACACCATTCCTGTGTCCTGGCTGAACCCAGGGCTCCATTTCTGTCCCAAGGAGTCCATAATATGCCAATCGCTCTCAGTATTTAGGACTTTGATATAGCCAAGGGATAAGAAACTTGATGGTCCTCACAAAAAAATAAGTCTGATAGCAGAGGATTTGGGAGTTAGATTGGACATTAGGGAAAATTTCTTCACCAAAAGGGTTGTCCAGCCCTGGCACAATGGCTCAGGTCTGTGTTGGAGTGTTGGAGTCCCCATTCCTGGAGGAGTTTAAAAGCCATGGGGGATAGCTGGGGACATGGGGGGCAGTGATGGCCTTGGGAGAGCTGGGAATGGTTGGACTCCGTGGCCTCTAAGGGATTTTCCAGCCCAAGTAATTCCTTGATTCTGTCATCTGTAAAATAATCCTGTTATTTCATTGTCATGCAGACCTTTCAATCTTTCAATATTCAATAAATATTGGATGTCTGGGCACTTTAAGGACTCGCAGGGTGCTGTGTCCACACTTGCAAGGTCACAGCACTTCTTCAATGCTCCTTCCAGAGGGGCTTGAGCTGGATGGCACCAGGCTGGAGCCTCAATGGAGCAGGCACAGACACCCCAAAGCCATGGTCCTGAGTGAAACCAAAGCTCTGATGAGGACCAAGGGCCAGGCTGTGGCTGATGCAGATCAAATGTGGGTGCTCTGGCTCCCCCAGGTACTTGTCCTCCCCCTGGGGAGGGATGCCCAGCCCTGCTGCACGGGTGGTTAAGCTCCTGAACAGCAGCTGCCCAACAGCTGCAGGTTACACTTCATATATGAAAGAAACCCTAAATCTGTGTGAAATTTCCAGTGGTTTAACAGCTGCTGCCTGAGCCAGGCTGTCTGTGTCACACACACGGTGACACTGGAGGGGAAGGAGGCAGGACAGACAGCTGGGAGCAGTCATTTCTCCAGGCACTTACTTTTAATATGCTTTTGCTCATGTCAGAGCCTTTTCAGTGAAAACCTGAGAATGGAGAAGCCTTTGGATTTATTTCCCCTCCCCCCTTTTCTCACCCCCTGCCCCACAGTTGCAGTGAATTTAGTATGAGTCAAACTCTGTCATTACAGGATCTTTTTTCTAGGGCGACTTTTTAGTGGGATTCATTGCAACCTAAAATTCTCATTCTTGTGAATGGAGAGGAGTGGTTTCTCCATCTGGGAATGGTCAGTTCAGCTGAATTAGCTATTTGGTTTAGACAAAGACAATTTTCTATGGGACTTCTCTAACTCTAAAGGTACTTTTTTGGGGCAGTAGTGCTAGGGGGAGATCCCACAATGTGCTGGGTCTCTAGAGATGAAAAGTGCTCTGGACAGATGAGAAACTTTTGAAGAAGTGCCACTAAAAAACCAGGAAATTGTTTGTGTGCTTTGAAAAACCCATGCAGAGCAATTTGCAAGAGGACCTGGAGGGTGATTAAAATATCTACATATTAATAGGCTGTGGTGTGACCAACAGACTAACAGTGTTTGCCTGTGGAGAGGGAGGGTTTTATGCCCGGGAAGTAGCAGAGAAATGTTTGGGTCACCAGAAGGGCTTCATTCACCTCAGTCAAGTGCAGGATAAAATCTATGGTGTTGCTGGGAATTTATTTTAAAAACACCTGGTGCAAACAGTTGTTTTAATTTCCTAACATTTTGTGCTCTCTCTGTGTTTACAAAAATAAAATGACCTAATAATTAATAACCAAAACCAGTCCTTAATTCTAGTTTTTACTGAAATTATATTTATGCCAGGAGCCCCTTATTTGCTCTCAAATGCAAATTCAGGTTAACCAAAAATGATGTGATTTTTAGCTGTGGGAAGCCCTGCTCTCAGCAGAGGTGATGCCACAGAGCTGAAGCACTTATGGCACACACTGAGGATCTCCTGTCTTCCTCACACTGCTTGCCTGGATTTGGGCTGGATTTCCCTGGATTCCTTGCCCCATGAATCTTCTGTGATGCAGCATCAGTCTCTGCTCAGATAATAACTTCATGAAGGAATTAAATTTGGCTGGAACAGGATCTCCTGCCAAAGAGGTGGTGGTCAGCTCACTTCAGTCTTGGTTTTTCTGGTGGGAGCTTGAGTTGTAGTTTTGCACTTGAGTTGTAGTTTTGGACTAGTTTTGGACTATAGGCAAGGTTTTTTGGGTCAGGGTATTCCTACACTCCCTGCACATCTAATGACTACACGGGGATGGTGCATCAGGAAAGGAGAGGGATGGAGAGGCACAGGGAAGACCTTGAGGTGGATATTGCACAAGGGGTTGAGTTGATGGGACATTCTGGATCAAGGGTTTGCAGGTTCCCATGGTGAAAGCTGGGCATGAGCCTACAGTGTGCACTCACAGCCCAGAGGATCAAACACCCCCTGGGCTGCATTGGAACAGGCATGGGAGGTCAGGAGAGTGATTGCCCAGCTCTACTCTGCTCCCAGGGGGCTCACTGCACCCAGCTCTGGACATTGACCTGTTGGAGAAAATACAGAGGAGGCACGGAGATGCTGCAGGGCTGGAGCCCCTCTGCTCTGGAGCCAGGCTGGCAGAGCTGGGGGTGCTCAGCTGCACAAGAGAAGCTCCAGGGAGAGCTCAGAGCCCCTGCCAGGGCCTGAAGGGGCTCCAGGAGAGCTGCACAGGGACTGGGGACAAGGCATGCAGGGACAGGACACAGGCAATGGCTCCCAGTGCCAGAGGGCAGGGCTGGGTGGGATATTGGGAAGGAATTGCTGGTGGGAGGGTGGGCAGGCCCTGGCACAGGGTGCCCAGAGCAGCTGTGGCTGCCCCTGGATCCCTGGCAGTGTCCAGGGCCAGGCTGGATGGGAATTGGAGCAGCCTGGCACAGTGGAAGGTGTCCCTGCCATGGCAGGGGTGACACTGGATGGTTATTAAGGTTCCTTCCTACCCAAACCACTCTGGGATTCCATGACCACCTCATTCCAGCCCCCTGCCACGGGCAGGGACACCTTCCCCTACCCCAGGCTGCTCAGTGTTACACTAGAAGAAGCTCTGCATGCCCCATGTCCTCCCCAGCAGCTTCAACACAGCTTTAGTGACAACCAAATGCTCCACCAGCAGCACAAGCCTGGGTTTCCTGGTGGTGGCTGTGGGCTATGAGCTCCAGAGCTCCTACCCAAGGACAGCTGGAGGACTCCAGGCTGGGAAGAGCTGTGCTGGTGCCCAGCTGCTGTTGGACCCATGGATGTGTTCCCCATGGAAGGGACTGCAGGAAGCACAGCTGATCCTTCCAAAGGGGGACAGAGCTGCCAGGGGGGCTGATTTTTTCCCTTCCCCAGCCCTTGCATGGGCTCTGGCAAGCCAAAACCCTCTTCTTGGCACAACAGGGTAGAAAATAAATTTCCCCCACTGTTCCCTGCTTCCATTACATGGTCCCTGCCACTGTCCCACCAGGGAGTTCAAGGGGTACGGGACACAAGTGGGATGCCCCCAGGGATAGCAGGGGACAAAATGAGCTGTTCACCCCTTCCCTTCCCCATCCCTGGGTTACCCCTGCCCAGAAAAGTCTGAGCAGAAAATGCCAGGGCTGGATGGGCGATGGCTTGGTTTTGTTGTCCTGTTTTAAACAGCCCCTGTGAACAACAGTTGTGCTCGAGGGGCGGGAAGGGGGGTTACCATGGCAAAATGGGATTTGCTGGGAATGAATAGCTTTCTTTTTCTCCCCTGAAATGAATGGGCTGCTGAGACCTCCCTGCATATGAAGGCTGTAGGTGCTACGCTCAGTGGAATGGACAGTGAGCAATTATCCCCCTCAGCCTCAAGTTATCCACAGGATTCTTAATACAACTCAGTGTTATTACACACAAAAAATGTGATCTCAAGTGTGGATTGAGAGAGACAAAATGTTCCCAGTGGGATCTACCCGTGTCTCTTCCCCAGTCCCCTCTGACAACGGATTATCAGCAATGTTTGCACTGACTGTAACTAGGACATAAAGACCATGGTTCATTTCTTCCCATTCAGCTAATTCTTTACATTGCAGACACTACAGGATCCATTTAGAGGTTGTTTTTTGTGGTGTGGTTTTTGTTGGTTTTTTTTTTTTTTTGGTCTCTTTTGTGAAAGTAGGTTGGGGTGGGAGTGGGGTAAGGGGGAGAAATCTGCCGAAGAAACTGTTGGCATCTCCAAAGAAAAGTATCTTTTCAAGCCTCAGGCTGCAGCCCTCAGCCCTGCTCTGCCGGGGATGAAAGAAGCCGCAGGGCACATCTGATGTGATGGCATTCACACCAACCTCGCTTTTAGGTGAAGGCCACCATATATTTGCCAAGAATGGCAACTTTTAAGAAATAAAGTGATTTAAGCTGGCAGGTTTGACCTCCCATATCAAGCTCTGGGATTTTTTTTTTTTTTTTTTAAAGCAAATGGGAGCGCCTGCTCCCAGCCATCTCTCATTCCTGACACGTTCCCACCTCTAAAGCAAACTACAGCACCAACTTTAGATATGTTTTTGTTTTTTTTTTTTTACCAGGGGAGGTATGGGAGGCAGACATTGACCATGTGGGAAGGGTTGGGCCAGAACCCCATGGTGAATATTTTTGCCAGCTACACAATCCCTAATATGTACCAATTAACAGTGTTCATGGTTTGGTCCCATTTGGAAGAAAGCTTAACCAGCAGCCAAAACCTGATTTGGGAGATATAAGATTTGTGCAAAGGAGCTGGAAAATGCATGTTTGTGCAGCAGGATCACACCACCACCTCAGTCTGTCTGGGGAAGGGTCAGCAGGGCAGTGGCCCCTGGAGCATCTCTGTGCAGGTTCTGGCCCTGGTCCATTCCTCTCGTGGGGCAGGGGTCAGGGGAGAGATGGTCAGTGTGGCCAGCATCCCTCTGGCTGACCCAGGAACATGCACACTATCTCTCCCAGTGCCATGCATCAATCTTGCCTCAACAGACAAGTCCTGATGACTCACAGCAGGTTCAGGGGAGGTTACGTGGCAGAAATGAGGGATTATGAGATGAAAGAGGAACTCGTAAATCTTTCTGGGGTGAAGGGCAGGCAGGGCTGTGTGCCACAGGCAGTGCAAGGACGTGGTGACCCACCTCTGCCCTGTGGTCCCTCCCTCCTCACTGCTGCAGAAAAATGCTGTAGAAATACAGCCAATTTCAGGCTTCAAAGTATTGATTGTGTGGGTTTCTTTCCTTATTTGATTTTGAACGTCTGGTCTTGAAGAGGAGAAGTGTGCACAGGAGATACACCTCTAGTCTGAAATTTGGTCAGCACCATCACAAGCCATAACCCATAAGAGGATTACCCCTGTGCACAGACAAGAGAGAGGAAAAGTGATCCAAAATTGCACTGTGCTTCTCGGGTGATCCCAGATAATGTGCCCCAAATGTGTGTGATGATGTATCTACTGCCTATCACCTCCATTCCTGGTGTGGGGAGAGAAGCAGATGAATCTGAGCTGAACCTGAGCTGCCCTGGGGGAGAACACAGGCTTGCCAAGGCCTTCAACACATGTTTTGGAGACCAGTAATGCATGTGCTCAGAGTGCAGGATGATGCCTGACTATGTTTTCCTGCAGCACTAGAAATATCCTAGGAATGGGCAAGTGCTGATATGGATGACATATTCCTGGGCTCCTTCCAGTAAAGGGAAGATGTGAATGGTACCTTGGAGAAAGTCATCTTTCTGGAACCTCATGTCTTCTCACAAATGGTGGTTTTTTGGTCCAGACCTCCCAGGATGTTGGTATTGAACCAACAGACAAGACATGTTGCCTGCTGGTTTATATGGCAGGAAATAACAGAAGTTTCACAGAGTCCTACCTGAAATCTCATTGGAGTGAGCAAAGTGGATCATACAACCACAGAATCACAGGATGGTTTGGGCTGGAAGGGACCGTAGAGTCTGCCTTTTTCCACCCCCTGCCTTGGGAAGGGACACCTTCCACTGGACCAGGTTGCTCCAAGCCCCATCCAGCTTGGTCTGGAAAACTTCCAGGGATGGCCATCAGACCTCAGATGGCTCTGGAGGGAGCTCAGATCTTCACCACACACACAGACACCTTCATTCAGGTGTTTGACATCTGGGGTTGAGTCTTGTTGGTACTCACACAGATACCTTTTGTTCTGCTGGCTGTTATTCCCCAAAAAATTCATGGACACTCAGTCTGCTCGTCCCAGGAATGGTTATGGAGATGTTCAACATCACTTAATGGGGTGGCTGTCCTGGTGAGTTTTCCTACCACAGAGGGATGTGGGTTTGGTAGATCAAAGGATGTTATGTGTCAAAATAAAGGCATTTTGGAGAGCGTGTGCTCGTGCTGACATATTCATCAGATGCTAATTAATACAGACAGGAAATATGTTCAAAGCTGTGTGTTAGCTCTCCCCTCACAGCCCTGTGCTGGATGAATGACATGTACCTTTAAACCTAAAGAATTTGAAAAGAGAGTTGTGTTTTCTTCCCATGGGGTTGCCACCATCTCCACTTGTTCTTCTTCGGTTTCTTCTTTTAAAGCCTGAAATAAAGATGGTTTTAGCTCGTTACAGTCAAATGTAAATGTTGCTCTGACTTCATAAAAATGAAACATTTCTAAAATTAGTGTCATCCTGTTTCACCTTTTCCTGGTCACATTGTGCAAGCAAAGAGATCAAACATTTGTGCTTCCCAAAAACTGAAATTGTTCATGTTTGACCGAAAGTTCAGTGGGTGTGTATCCACACAGTGGATGAACTGCTTTGTGTTTAAAAATCAGGTGGGAAGAAGAGCATACTTTGATATTAGGAAATGTTTTGAACCTCAAAGGACTCCTGAAACATGCTGTGGAGGTCAAAAACCTCTGGGATTTTCTGTTGCAAAAGGAGAAAATCCCAACGTACCCTTGGAGCATAAAAGTGAAATATGCAGGACACAAGGTAACCTTTTTACTTATTCCAGTCATCATCAGACTTCACTTGGGGCAAAGCTGAAATGTGGATTTATGTACTACCTGTTCTTGTTTGGGCTGGAGGCATGGACTCAAAAATCCACCCTACCCGATTTTAAAGATTTTTTAATGTAGATTCTTATTTGTTCAAAGAATATCTCCTAATGACCGCAGGAAGGCAGCTAACAGTTAGTTCCAGGTGGACTCCTTCAGTTGTGCTTCGACTTGGAGGAATGAGCCAGAGTTTGTGCTTTCACCCAGCAGGCAAATCACCCAATTAATGCAGTGACGAAGCTGCCGGGGGTGCTTGCGAGAACTGGGAGCAATTAATTACCTGTGTGCTTCCTCCTGTGGCAGGAGCAGCACCAGCTGCTGGAATTATCTTAACTAACACCAGTTGCTGGAACTATCTTAACTAACACTGACAAATCTGGACAGTCTCAGCCACCCAGAAATCACTGGTTGGTTCCCACAGCTGTCACAGAATCACGGAGTTAATCACAGGACTGCAGAATAAGCTGACCTGGAAGAGGATAATAGGGATTATTGAGTCATCTTACCGTGTTAAAAAGCATCTTCCATCTCCCTCCAGTGCAGTCTGGCTGCTGATGGCCCAAGGAACATTTTTAGAATTGTCACAAGGAGATGCAGCTCACCTGTAAGGAGAAATACTGCTGGCTTTTTTTCTGAAATACCTGCTTTTATTTAACTTTTTAAATTTTGTACAGCTATATGTTGTTATTCTCATAGAATTCAGCATGAGTGTGTTTCAGAGAATGGATGACCCACTTTGAAAAATAAGGGATGGTCCCCAGTTTTAAATAATTTGTGAAAAAAAAAAACTTTGATTACTACAGAATTCTTCTAGTCTTCAAGCATATGGTTCATTTGTCAAGATTTTTCTGAATAATTTATAATCATACTTACTGCCATTTTTAACATACTTAACTTATATAATGAACACACAATTTCAAATTTTCAATATCACTTCTTGAAATTATGGCACATTAAAATCGACTTGAAGACCAGTTTTAATAGAATTATTTAAACGGAGAAATCCATTGAGTTACATTTTTACAAGAATAGAATCCTCTGCTCACTGGGACAGTGAATAAAGACAGCAAATTCCATCAGTTTTACAGAAATGAAGAGATGGGGTTTCTGAAGATGAAAAGATGAGCTCATTTCCTCACTCAGGGTCCCACAGCACTGCACATTAATGAATCTCCTGACATGCAGTGTTCTGCTTCCAGGCACACCCTTGCCTGAAATCCTTCCCATGTTTTTCCCTTTTCTCAGTGCTGTGTTATTGGATACACCTTCTATTTACAATAAATTAATCTCTGGTCAATTTTCTGTTGTGAAGGTGAGCTGTGTCTCACTTGGCTGCTGAAGGAGGAATGTTAGTCATCCCAAGTCTCTGTAGTTGGTGCAGCAAGACGTCTTCAGGAAGATGGTGTTTCTTCATTGCTTCTTTAGGGTTTTTTTGGGACAAGACTTTGCAAGGTCATCTGCCCATGTGTTTTCTTACAGCTTGCTTTTTAAGTTGAGATCATTCTCCTTCTGGAAATGCTTCTCTGCTGGTTGCAAGAAGAGGTGTTTCCTGTGGTGATGGCTGGAGGGAGGTGAAACCAACACCCCTTCCCAGCCAGAGCACAGCCCTGGCACCAGGAGCAGCACACACAGGGTGCTGTGATTGACCCTGCCAGCCCCATCCAGCCTGGATGCCCCTGTCCTGTGCCTTCCTGGGGATGGGCAGGGGATACAGGAGGTGGTGGTGAGGGAAGGGCAGCATGCCTAGGGAGAAGGAGTGAGGTGAAGCAGCAAGCCAGGAAGGCTCTCCAGGGGTGATCTCTCCATCCTGCCTTCTCAGCTCTGGGACTGGGGGTATTTTTTGTATCTGCATTCTCATCTAGTTGTGCATTTTTATGCACAAACCTGAGCTGAGGCTGAGCAGCCTTGTTCAGGTGAATAGGCAGGAGCTGGACATGGCCCAGGTGCCCTCCAGCAGGTTTTCCAGATCATACAAGGATTTTCATAGTGGGGTTGTATGGCCTGTGATATGAATGAACCTGGGGAAAAGAAGGAGAACATAACCCCAAATCCTGTGATTTTCTCTATTAGGTTGCATAGGGAGAGGTGTGTTCTGCCACAGCTCCTCCATGTTCAGACAGAAGCAGAAACTTGCTACTTCTGGCACATTTTGGGTGTCTCCAGGGACTTTTGTTTTTAAATGGGGGCATGAGGCAAAATTTGACACTAATTTTAAATCCCCTGTGTGGAATCCCCTGTGTGTTCTTCCACCAGAACCTTTTCCTTTAGCATTTTCCTTTACAGGCTTGTGGCTGGTGTGGACCAGGGCACAAGGAGAGGAAGGACAGATGGACAACATGGAATACCAGGGGTGGGTTGGGAACCAAGCACGAGAGCAGTGCAAACCCTTTGCTGTGACTCCTCAGGGGCACCAGGAACACTTCAGAGCTCCCAGACCTCCTTCTTCTCACATGATTAATCCAAATCCCTCCAGGATGGAGGTCTGTGAGAAGTTTCTCCTTGCTGTCTATGGGCAAGACTGGAGGGAGGTTTGGCTGCAGGGCAAGGTTGCCAAAACCAGAGAAATAAGAAGAATTCCTTATTGTGTGTGACCTTACAACTGGGTACTGATATGGTGATGCTCTGAAAAGCAGGGTGGTGTCTTGGGCCATGTAGGGGGACAGAAAACAGCCAACAATGAGAGTGTGTCAGCAAAGCTGATCTCAGAAAATGCTGCTCAGTGTGATTTCAGGGTTTGTTTTGGTTCTCTTGAGCAGCTGAACTTACTAGAGGTGAAACCATTTGTGGTTTCCTGTTTTCATAATTTGGCTTTCTTATTGTATCTCAAGGATGTTTCTTAGAAGCAGAGTCAAGTCTCCTTGCCCCCTTTAACAGGTTTGGGGCTACCATGCAGATAACATGGGGACCCAGGGCTCCATTAGAGGTTTTGGCATCTCTTAAGAGGAAAGTAGCTGTTAAAGGTTAAAGAAGAGGGCAAAGAGAAGTTGTGTGGAACTCATCTTCTCACAAAGTCAAAGTAAAAATCTGGTTGTGTGTCTACTCCTGTTGTGGATATCCCCAGCTCCTCAGCTGGAGATTGTCACTGATTTATAATGCTGCAAACAAAACAGGAAGTTAAAAAAGCTTTATAAATGTACCACTTACTAAGAAATTGCTAAGTGCTGAGCAGTCTTACGGAGAGATGGTGCTTTTCCCCTCAGTGTGTATGCATAACTCAAATAGAAAAAGAGCATGCACTGGGTCAACTCTTTAGCCACTTTTCCCAGAAGTGACTCCACAGAGAGGAACCAGCCCTGCATTTTTCCACCAAACCCCAGTTACACCCAGTATTAATGCAATTATTCAGAACATCACAGATCACACTATCCCAGGATAGTTTGGGTTGGAAGGGAATATCAAGCTTATCCTCTTCCACCCCCTGCCATGGTCAGGGACACCTTCCACTATCCCTGGTTGCTTCAAGCCCCATCCAGCCTGGCCTTGGGCACTGCCAGGGATGCAGGGGCAGCCACAGCTGCTCTGGGCACCCTGTGCCAGGGCCTGCCCACCCTCCCACCAGCAATTCCTTCCCAATATCCCATCCATCCCTACCCTCTGGCAGTGGAAAGTCATTCCCCATTTGCCTCTCCTCTTGCTGGTCTTCCAGACTCCTGAAATTTTCGAGAATTAGTGGAGTTTTCCAGTCCACGTCAGGAGTTATAGGATGTTGTCCCTGATGGACCCTCCGTACAAACATTGATGAAGCTGATAGAAAAGCACAGTGTACTGGGGCATTTTTGGCCCCAGGGTTGGTTCAGCAGCAGCATTATCCATGCCCACAAGTTAAGAGAAATCTGAGAATGGGAAAACATCAGCAAAAAGTGTTTCAGCACTTGGAAAGGAGCCCCTGCTCCTGCAGGCAGTGCCACAGAGATGAAACCACAGGTGGTTAACAAAGCCTTACGAACGGCGCAATACCTTTCCATGCCCTCTTGGGTTCAGCAGGAGTTCTGCTGCTCTCTCAGGCTGATTCTGGGTTATGTCCTTGGAGCCTGTGAAGGCCAGGAAGGAGAGGAGTGTGTTGGTCTCCTCCTCTCCTCCTCCCCCCATTATCTGTCAAGCCCTTCCCCAAACACCTTCTCGCGTTGCAGCGGCATCGCGATGTGCCGTGGGTGACCTTCTTCCCCAAACACCCACAGGTAAACTCAGCTCTCCAGCTCCTCTCAGCCACCAGGGAAACTTCTCCTTTTTTCTTCCTTTTCACGAGCTCTGTAGCTGAATCCCCGAGGTCAGCACGGATGGGTGGGTTTTTGCTGTGTTTCCTGGAAAGTTTGGTAATTTATAGCATGAGATTTCTTTTAGGAGAGACGGAACAGTTCACGTTGTGTAAACCTCTGCAAAGCACTCGGAGCTGTAAGTGCTGATAGAGCCACGCTGCACCAGTTTACATTCTGCAGATGGCTGATTTATGGAGGTGGCAAGCTGGTGAGGCTTTTTTCCCCTTCTAGATGCAAGGCAATTTCCTGAGCAAGGCTGAGGTTGAGGGTCTGTCACATGTATCCTGCAAGAATTATTGGGTTTTTTTTTTTAAAAGACATCTTTAAAATGAGAGAATTGAATGCCCCAATTTGTACCAATTTTATAGAGCTGGTACAAAGTCATGTTCTCAGTCCCCAGGCTGAGTAAAGATGCTGATGGGGACAGGGTGGCTCCCTCCTGGTTTCTGCTGAGCAAAGGGCCATCTCTGCAGGAACACTTCACCAAAAAACAACTGAAAAGCTGAGGTCTTTAAAGTATTTTTCACTTGACAAAAAGGTACTTTTATTGAAGTAGAGGTGTGCAAGCAGTGCTGGGTAGGAAATGCCACTGGTGTTTGCTCTGTGGAGGTTTTCATGAACAGCCAGAGTAACTCCCTGTAGCAGAACACAGCTGAATGCACTTGAGAATGCTTTTATTTATCTGCTCTACGGCTCAGCAACAGTAAACACTGTCTCCCCTTCACGAAAAATGGCTCATCCATGTTTATATTCATAACAACATGTCCACTTCCAAATGTTCCTTTGAATTTTCATCTGCTTGAAATGCCACAACTGGATGAAAAGGGTCTGGGGAAACTTCTGGAGTTGAGCTGACCTTCCTTGCAAACATCAAACCCCCCTGTGAGAAGCAAAGAGAGCTGTCTGTGGATTTGCTTTTTGGAAGCTGCAAGTGCCCCATTTATTTGGGTTACCCTTGCCATTTTGCCACCAAACTCCAGCCATGAAATTGTGTGTTTAATGGAAGGAGTTTAGTGGAGTTTCACCTCATGCACAGGACCTGCCACCTGCAGCTTGATGGGGGATTGCAGTAGCTGGGATGGGGACAAACTTTGAGGAGAAAAAGAGTTTTGCTGCCTCTTCCTACCTTCCAGGAGATCCTCTCACCCCCAAAAAATCAGGAAAAAGATTATCAAACCACTTAGCAATAGCAACAGCTCAACTTTGCCTATACTGGATCACTTAACAGAGCTTTTCAGTGCTGTCCTGCCCTGTGGTTTCCTCCTGGTTCTGTTTCTCCTCTTTCTACGTATATCAGCACATGGATTATCTGGATTTAGATGTCCACCTGACTGAGATCCTTAATAATGAGTCAGTGGCACTTCCCAGCTGTTTACAGGCCCCTGCATGTGGCTGCAAGTCTGCAGGCAGAAGCTCTGTAGGTATTTTCAGCTTTTCCAAGTGACTAAAATTTAGAAAGTTCTTTGTCACTGTCAGCAAATGACAACAGGAACACCTGAATGGTAGGAAAGAGAAAGGAAATGTGGTTTTTCTTTCACAGAAGTACGAATTCCAAGAAATAGAAGAAAAACAACAAAAATTAGACTGCAAATTAAAAACTCCAAATTAAAAAAAAAAAAAAAGCCTGTTCTGGAGAGTTAAGATTCTCCCTTTACATCCAAAATGTGGTTTTGAACAAAAAAACCCCTACACATCTTCACCAGTGAGAGGGAGAATGTTCCTGGCCATGTCTGCCCATCAGCTTTCCAGTAATATGCATTATTTTGGCTTCCCTTGTGTACAAGCTGCAGCCTGCAGATTACAGGGACAGCTATCTGCAAACAATTGATAATGGGACTAAAGCTGGTGAAATCTGGAAGTGTGCCTGTTCTGCAGCTTCAGCACTGTACTTCTGCAGATATGGCCTGATGGAAAACACACGGAGAACTCAAAATCCATGGCTTCCTTTAAAAAAACAACAATAAAAACCTCCAAAGCACCTGCACCCCGTGTGCAGCATAAGTGATGATGCTTCACTTGCCACTGAAATTGTGGTTACATGATGCTCAAGGACACACTGGTGATGGGACCAGTACAGAAGCTGCACCGAAAATTGTTTTGGAAACATCGTGGGAATTAAATTATTCGATAAAGAATAGAAAGAATTCCAACATCCCTGACGTTGAGCAGGGGAAACAAACCTGGCTATGTAAAAATGCAAATATTAATGTCGATAGAAATGACTCCTTGGAGAGGACACATCTGGAAATAGAGCAGCTTCATGGTGTATTCCCCTCATGTGGTCATGCAGACCTTCTCTGCAGGCAGCAGAGCCTGAGGGGTTCTTCAGGAGTGTCCATTCCTCCCTAAAATAATGATAAGTATGAGATAAATCATCTATGAAGCCCATTATCTCCACTGCCCATAACAAACCTCTGGCTGAAACTGGAATGTTGAAAGTTTTAACAGCCTTAGGGCACTTAAGAGCCTTCTGTGTCCAGGCTGGATAGTCCAGCTGGCCCTTCTCCAAGTCGATGGAAATCTCAGAATCGTTGAGAGGTTTAGGTTGGAAAAGCCCCCAGACCAACAAATTCCAACCATTCCCAGCACTGCCCAGACCATCACTGCTCCACATCCTCATGGCTTTTAAACACCTCCAGAAATGGGGGCTCCAACACTGCCCTGAGCAATCTGTGCCAGAGCTGGACAGCCCTTTCCATGTGAAAAACCCTTTCCATGGAAAAAATTTCCCTAATATCCAGCATGAACCTTCCCTGGGACACCCTGAGGCCATTTCCCCTTGTCCCGTCACTTGTTACCTGGCAGAAGACACTGACACCTGGCTGCCCACTCCTGTCAGGGAGCTGTGGAGAGCAAAAGATCTTCAATCTCCTTGGTGTGGTGGCACCAGGGAGAGCTGGGTGGAGGCAGATCCTTCTCCTTTAACAGGCTCTGCCCCCAAAGTGTTTGCTGCAGCTGCTGCCCGGATACTTGGGTAGGCTCAGATTTCAAGCCCTTTTGTCTGCCCCAAATCGCATTGCTCTGTTATCCATGCACTCCTGCTCCTAAGAGACATCCTCATCAGGTTTGGCAGCACATCTGGTGGCACCGTGACTTTGCTGGTGTTTTTGGTGCAGTGCTGGGAGGATTTTTTCCCTTTGGGAGAGGGATGGGCTGGGGTCCCTGTGCTCCATGGATGATCCCGTGAGTGAGGGATGGTGTCAGACCCACAACCATCCCTGATGTAATTTGATGGTGCTGTGAAGGGAGAGTCAGCTTAATTACACAGCAGAAAATGAGTGACTTTGTAACCTTCCTGTCACAACTAGGAATGGATCTGGATAAAGCCTATCCATTCGGCTTTTGCAAGCATAAGGAAGAACAGGTCCCTGAGTACCCTCCAGAAATTTATTTTGAGTAGTCTCCAGCTGCTGGAGAAACTTCTCAAGAGGTTTCTGTTGTGTTTAATGCTTTATTGCATTGAGAGGCATCTCCTCTTTCGTGGAAAGTGTCTTTTTACAGGGGACAGATAGGGTCATAGGACAAGGAGCAACAGTTTTAAACTTAGATGGGGAATTTAGTGTAGATGCTGGGAGGAATCCTTCCCTGTGAGGGTGGGCAGGCCCTGGCACAGGGTGCCCAGAGCAGCTGTGGCTGATCCTGGATCCCTGGCAGTGCCCAAGGCCAGGCTGGATGGGAATTGGAGCAGCCTGGGACAGTGGAAGGTGTCCCTGCCCATAGCAGGGATGGGAATGAGATGATCTTTAAGGTCCTTCCAAACCAAACCATTCTGGGATTCCCTCTAAATTGCTCTCAAATCTCTCCTTCATAAAAAAGGGCCTTGACTTGCTGCTGATCTTTGGATCATCCTTTTCTCAGCACCGTTGCTGTGTTAATGACACACCATCCTGTAGCCATGGCAGCTGAAGGCAGGTCCCTTCTGATTGTGGCAAAAGGTGGTTGCATGTTTGGGGTGGGAGCAGAGGACAATTCTTTCTGACTCAGCCCTGATCAGGGAGCTGTTGAAACATTTCCGTGTTGGAACAATTTTTATGGAAGTACGACAGTGACCTGTAACCTGCCCTAAATGGCTGTAATTCTGTGGAATAGCCAAGAAGTTCCTCCTGCCGTTTTGACTGGAATATGGGATTTTCCTGCCCCAGCTCCCTGTTAAACAGGTGCTTTGTATCATCTGGAAATAGCTGTGTTTCAGCACGAGGATCAAGTGGATTTCACAGAGGCTGGGATTTGCTTTCAAGTCTGGCTCATGTGACGTGAAAAGCCGCTCTGCATGTAATAACCACTAATATTATTAAAGTGTGCTTCAGGGTGGGCACTCTGACAAAAAATACCACTTTATCAACAATGCAAAAGCGAAGGGTGGAGATTTTTTCCAGTTTTGGGGGGATTTTTTGTCTTTTATTGTTTTTCCAAACCATGGTGCACTTGATCTAACCCACAGTGATAAAAAGTAGATTATCTCATGGACAGTAAGCTCATCACCACCCTTTGCTGATAACAGAAAACAAACACCCCTTGCATCTCAGTGCGTTGGAGGAACAGGCTGCACTCCCTCCCTCGCCTGGATCAAGTCAAAGCAGGAATCTTGGCTGTGTCTGGGAAAGAGGAACGCCAAGAGATTTTGTTGTTTCACTTTTTAATTGACTTATAACTCCACCTGCAAAATATTCCCAAACTGACATCTATCTTTTTTTTTCAGCACTGTCCTGATGCACAGTAAAATAGGATAATGATTCCTAGAAAAGTAAGAGGTATGGTGGGCTCACCTTCTCTTTCTGTCTCTCTCCCCAGTTTTGTGGGGTTATTTTGGTGAAAAAGAAAAGTGAAATCTTATTTGGGATAGAGATAATTTCTTACAGAGTGAATATTGTCTGTGGTGCCAGGAAAAACGATCTGAAATGACAAGACACTTAGTGCCTCCACCCAGCCCTCATTATTTCTGTTCCTTTGCCTTCTCCTGGCTGTGTCAGTGTCCCCTGGAGCCTCGAGGAGCACGTTGGGTGAATGCAGAGAGAGGGAAGGTGTCACTGCCAGCATTACGTGGGCTCGTGGCACATCGCCCAACATCGCGCAACAGCTGCAACAAATCCTTCATCTCCTGTGCACCACACCAGCGTGTTCAAAGGATTTCATTAACTCTGAAGGCAGTAAATTTTTTGATAAATCAATCTGAAGGCCTTTTTTGGGCCCTACTGTCTGGTGCTTCAGCTTCCCAAACACACCTTTCTGCGTTTTGTAATCATGGTCTTTGAAAGATCCCCAGGGAATACAGAAACTGGGCACAAACACAAAACAAATGGAAGTAGGGAATTCTCTCTTCCTCTCTCAGCTGCTGAGATTTTCCTTTCTCCCAGCTGTATTATGTTTTAAAAGCTGATGTCAGTTGTACCGCATTTTGTGCAACAATCCAAGAACTGCAATAAAAACTTTGTGAAGGCATGCATATATTTTCAAATTCAAGCACTTTCCTTGCCTAAATGCTGATGAGTAGAACAATTAACCAAATAAGCTCAAGTATTTAATAAGTAAACCTGTACCTACCACCATGCTTTCAATTATTTTGACCACTCCAGATTTTTCCTGCTCAAGCAATAGACCTTTTATTTTTTCTTAGCTAAGGATATTTTATGCTGTTGCTGCAATGTCTGTAGAGATGAAGTCCTGAAGAGATATCTCACAGTGTAATGGAGGCATTGCTCTTTGGGTGCTTGGTAGGGTGATTTAGGGAAAATAAGGGGCTAAAGGCCCTGAGGGCCTTGGGGAGGACCAGGGAACCTCCAGATGCAGGGAGGGCTGGACCCAGGAGAGACCTTGGCTTGGGAGAGCTGTCAGAGCATCTTCCCAAATGGAAGTTTGGCCCTTCTGCACATTGAGCAGATGCTGTAGGATCCCAGGTGCCTGCAGCCTCCATCAAACAACCCCTCTTCTGGATTGCCCCACCAATGTCCCCTGGGAAATCCTGCACATTCCCTTTTTTTTGCACCGTGGATGTGTTGCCAGGCTGCACACACCCACGTTTGGCAGAGCTGCACCTCCCACCACGCTCTGGCGATGAGCAACAGCAGATTTCCCATCTCTTCTGAGAGGCACCGATACTCACGGCACGAAGGGTTGGGTAAGGAGGTGCTCCTGGCTGCTCTCAGTTCCCCAGGAGCTTCCAGTGCTCACAAGAAATGAGTTTTCCCTGAAGCAACTACTCTGGGATGTTTACCCTATGAGTTTGGTCTCTTGCTTCAGCTAGAAGACCTGGATCCTTGGAGGATCAGGGAGCTGAGGACACTGCTAAGGTTCCTGCTCTTCCTACATCTCAGTTGCATGTTTGCAGCTGCCAAGGCAGGTTAAAAAGGGCAGTTTTGGCTCCAAGGTGTCATTACTTCAATGCACTGAATTTCTCCTGCCTAGCAGGAAATATTCAATCCACTTTCTTAGACCTTTTCTGTGAGAGCAGGAAAGGCTGAGAGAATTTGGATTGTTCAGCCTGGAGATGAGAAGGCTTTGGGGAAACCTAACTGTGTCTGTTCAGGGCCTGAAGCAGCAGACAGGAAACATGGAGAGGGACTTTGTACAAGAGCATGGAGGGACAGTCATGGGACTGCCTTCCCACTGCCAGAGGGCAGGCATGGATGGGATATTGGGAAGGAATTGCTGGTGGGAGGGTGGGCAGGCCCTGGCACAGGGTGCCCAGAGCAGCTGTGGCTGCCCCTGGATCCCTGGCAGTGCCCAAGGCCAGGCTGGATGGGAATTGGATCAGCCTGGGACAGTGGAAGATGTCCCTGCTAATGGCAGGGATGGGAATGGGATGAGCTTTAAGGTCATCCCACCCATCCCTTCCATCTCCAAGCTGAGATTCTTCCATGATTCCATGACCAGGTGCCAGACATACCAGGAAAGACATTCCTAAGCCAGCAGATTTCCTGTCCATGGGCAGGGATCTTTCCTGTACATTCTGCACCTTCCTTGGCTGACAGCTGAAACACACCTCCCTCAATCCCTATGGGTTGAGCCAGGGAGGCTGTGGAAAAAACCTCTTGGAGGAAACCTGAGGAGCTATCTCTCCTCTGGGAGCTGTTACACCTTCAGGCAATCTAGAGAATACAATTCATTACTTCCTTAGAGAATCCCCAGTATCTGAACAATAGCTCCAGGTACCCTTTCTCTTATTTTTTTTAAACCTTACAATTAAGATGACCAGGAACTTTGTTTATTTACTGAACAAAAGCTGAATTCCTTGCAAACACAAGAAATTGGGATCTAGAAGAGCATCACAGAAACTGCAAAAATTATGGAAGATACTCCTTGTCCTGGCAATACTAGAGTTATATACAGGAATTGCTGGATTTAAGAAATTAAGACTTTGGAATACACAAATATTTAGAAACACTACCCTTTAGAACCAGCTTTAATCCAATGAAAAGCCAAATAGTTGTGCAGCAAACCTCTTAAGTGCCATCTTTCTTGGCTTTCAGCCTTACCCCATAAAAATACATCTTGAACCTCCATATAATTAATTTTTCCTATCAGGTATTTATCCTGTTCACAAGAAAGAAATGACAAAATGCACAAGGAGAGTAACCCAAATCCTGCCTGTGCCTTGCTTGCCCAAAGCAGAGTGAGTCAACAGGCAGCAAACACTTTTGAGAAGGTTCTTGTTGGCACTTGTGACTTCAATTCCCATTTTCATGAGAATCAGCTGAACTGAACTCATTCTGCCTCTTAACATCTCACATGGCTTTTGCCAAACTTCACCACTGATATCAATAGCTACAAATATTTGGAAGTGAGGCCTCTGCTTGTGCTGGGTTTGAGTTCCCACCATGGTCCCTAAGCTCCAGCCTCAGAGCTGCTTAAGAAAAAGTGGCAAGGAAACAAGGAAACTGCCTTAAAACAAAGAAAGAAAGGTGTTGCAACTATGCCTGGGAGCAGAGGTTTATAGTCATCATCCCCATGTCTAATTAGAAGGTGCATCTTTAAATACTCAGGTTTTTGTACAGCCTTATAAAGAATGTTGCAGGTCCCATTTTGCAGGTTGCCTATTTTGCATCCACACTCTTGCAGTCCAGCTGCAAGAGTGCAAAAAATTGAACCACCAGGTAGAAATTTCACAAATTCTGTCAAGAAAGTATTTTTTATCACAGAATGGTTTGGGTTGGAAGGGAGCTTTAAAGGTCATCTGGTCCAACCTTTTTTCATTGGCTGCCTCATGAAGCTGTAAAAACCATGGACATGATGACACTGGCCTCAGTGGGGACAAGCTGGTCAGGATTAGATGTTTTTAGGGCAGCAACAGAATTTTTTAAGGCAGGAAAGTCTGCCCAAGCTGCAGATGACATCTTGGGCTCAGGAAGTCTTCTGCAGCTTGCAGCAGGACGCGGCTACAGAAATGCTTTTTTGTTTTGGACTTTCCTGGAGATCTGCTGCATCTGAGCACATCCATTTGCACAAGCAAACACAAGCACACAGCTTGTGAAGTGCAGCATTTGCAAGCTGGAGGCTGGCAACACAAATACCAGCTGTTTGCTGCACAGGCTGCCCTCCCAGCCGCCCTCCCCACTGCTCACAGCTGCTGCCTCCCTGTTTATGGGGGTTGAAATCCTACCTAAAAGTGCCAAATTGGAGACTTAAAAAGCCCTTTTCAGCAGGAACACGTCTCCTTTCTACCCTCTCCCTGATGTGGGCTGGGAAGACCAATGCAAAGCAGGGAAATAGAAACAATAAAATATGTTAATCACTCCTTCGCCGACCAGAGAACGGAGCTGGGCCCCAAGGGGAAATGACATTTTCAGTTTTATCTCAGTGGCACTGCTCCCCTCAGCACTGAAAAAAAATCAGTGCTAGAAACTGCTTTTTCATTACAGATATCTGAATATTCAATATGTCACTTAAACTGGCTTCGGATCTGTTCCCATAAGCAGCCCTGAGGAGCCTGGTGGCAATAAACTGCCCAGCTGATATCTCACACCAGGTTGTTTTGTCTAAGCCCAAAGTTTCTTTGTCCTGTGAAATTAAAACAACCCTTCTTGCTTCAAGTGATTTTCACTTTTTCAAGGGAATTTAATGCACAAGGATAATTCTGCAGCACTCCTATTGTACATAATAACTCAGAGGGCAATCTGCTTAACCATGAGAAAACCCTCTCTTCCCCCAGAATTTGGGAGAACTAGCTTTTCATTCTGTTTTGATGGCGAGTGCAGCATCACAAGTGGAGAAAGACTGGCATTTGTAGTCTGTGAGGGATTCTGATAGAAGTAAACATTCATTTTAAAGAGGAAAAAAGAGAGACTCTGAGGGAAAATAAACTTTCTGGGCTCAGAGAACTCAAGGAAATACAAAGAAAGGGCCTTTGAAATGTTCAGGGTGTCTGTGTCCCTCACCCTACCCCCAAAAGGTACTCATGTCTCCCTCCTTTTTTTCCCCTCTCCCCCAACCAAGTTAATATGACAGCAAACATAATTTGGATGTTTATACAGAGCATAATTCATACTATGCTCCCAAGGGCACCTGCTGTCCAGGGCTGGGCTCAACAGGCACCCAAGTTTTCACCCATAGGCACCCAAGTAACCAGTGATGGGAGGAAACCTCCTTGGGTTACAGCAGAGGAGGTTTGGTTTGGTTATTAGGGAAAAAGTCCTCATGGAAAGGGTTGTCAAACCCTGGAATAGGTTGCCTGGGGCACTGATGGAGTCACCAGTGGCACCTGGGGACACGGGTGACTGGTGGGCCTGGCATTGCTTTGGGGAATGGTTGACTGGATGAGCTTAGAGGGCTTTCCCAACATAAAGGATTCCATGGTATTGATGGCACTCCCAAATCCCCATCCACACTGCTGCAGGATGTGCCTCCAGGATGCCAGAGCACATCCCAGCTCAGCCAGGAAAGAGATATCTCCAACCCTGGAACATTTCGGGTGGGGTGAGGGACCACCAGGCTCAAATCCACCTTGTCCAGGTTTGAACTTTGTCCTCTGCCCTCAGCCAGTGCCTCCTGTAGGAACAGCTCTCATTTATGGAAATAATTGTGTGTAGCTTGAAGAAGAGACTGCTAATCAGTGCTCTTTGATATTTCAGGTGACTGGTCTCTCCACTGGAGTACTAAATGGGAGACAGACCCTCTCTTGCCCTGTTTTCATTAAAAAATGTGTTACCACCCTGACTTAGTTCCACACTACAAAATGAGGAAAGTTGTTCCAACCTCATGGACTCCAAGAAGTATTTCACCAAATTCCTTCTTCAGCTGAGCTCACCTCCTACAGGGAGCCTTTCATCCTGGATAAATGGG
This sequence comes from Oenanthe melanoleuca, assembly GCF_029582105.1. NCBI lineage: Eukaryota > Metazoa > Chordata > Aves > Passeriformes > Muscicapidae > Oenanthe > Oenanthe melanoleuca. Next base: position 75,552,699 of record NC_079362.1, on the reverse strand, counting down.
AAGTCAATCTCCATATTATGAACTATGAATATCCATTATCTCAATTTTGAAACTGAAAAAAAAGTACTGAACTGTTTATTGTCTGACTACCTTGGCACTTCTAATCTAAAATAGTTTTGTATCTTTTACCTAGGTTTTACTTATATTGAACAAGGAAATAACTGTACTTTTACATTGTGAATACTTAACTTTAGTATTGTTTCTCTGGAAACACTTTCAGAATTGGAAATTTATTGCACTGGATGATGAGGAATCAATTCAGAGATTTGTGTTTGGCACAAATAGTGTCCCAGAGGTGATGGAAATGGCCTATATACTCAGGGAAATGCCTGTGTACAGAGAATGGACAGAAATGTTCATCACACATCTGTTGTGTTCTACTTGGTCAAGCCATCACCTGGAACTGTGACCCTGTGGCTTTGTGTGGGCCACCATGTCCTCCTGCAGGACACCTGCCCAAGGCACTTGGCTGATTCAGAGCCTGAGGTCTGAAGAAGCATTTCTAAGGAAGGGTTTGAGCTCAAAGCCATTAAAAATAATAAATAGTTGCTGTGTTTCTGTTGGCAAGAAACGCTCACCGTGCTGGGGATGAGGGGGATTAGCGGTACGGCGGCAATTCTCCAATCCCTCTGGTCTTTGATCCCAGCCCCAACGCATTTCTGGGGGCTGTGCTTTGGGCAGTGCAAGGGTTTGGCCCCCGTACAAGGGTGACTGGATGGATTCAGCCTCCCAGAGCAGCCTCCAGACTCTGTGCAGCTCAGGCTCATGTTTGGATTTCATCCACTTTAGAAGTAGGAGCCACCCACAGAGATTTGGTCTAATTTTAAATTTTCCAGGAATGTTGGGAAGATTTGACAGGGATTCTCAGTTGGGGGCTGAAGTAGGTGGATAGGATATACAGATGAGATCCATGGCAAGATAAATAGGATCCTAGCAGGGAAGGCCCATCATGACATAAACACATATGCTCCACAAAATTAAATATTCACTGGGACTCTCTATGTCTGTCTGATCATTGATGCAATCATTGAAACACTCTGAGAAACCAAAGGTGGTGAAGCAGAGCAAAGCAGAGATGCCTGGTTATCATGGCTTAAAATAACCTGAAGCATTCCCAGACAGCCAAGGAAAAGCTGGGGAGTGCCCACTGGAAAGAGGGTTTTGGTAGAACAATGGGATGAAGGCTGGGTGGAGAAAGACTTGCTGCTTTTGAGTCTCTGCAGGTTTCTTGTATACTGAACTTTACTTGTTTATGTATCTACTCCTTGTGTATGCTTCAAACCCACAACTCATCATAAGTTAACTTCTTGGCAGGAAAAAAGGAGTATCTTGACTGTTTCTAGGTTGTCAAAAATCCTTTCCTCTGGGTTAAGCTGTCTTCAGTATAATTGCCTGTAGAATTCTCAATACTCAGAGACCCTGCTAGGCAAAGTCCACCATGCACCAAAAGAAGAGACTCTGTCCTAAACAATTTACATCCTGAATACAAGAAAAGGAAAGCAGACAGATTGGGAGTGCCAAAAAAAAGTGAAGATACACCTCTAGAGACAGCAATAGCAAGCAATCCACATCTGCCAACTGCTAAACTCCCCTTGGCAAAGGTTTCTACTCAGCAGCTGTATCTGAAATATTTCTATCAATTCAAATTATTCTCCCTTCCTTCCTCTCATGCAATCGTTGTGATTTTTATCTTTCTTTTCCCTCAGTTTTGCTGAATTTTGTCTGCTGTTTTGTCCTTATCATTTTGATTGTTTCCTCTTATCTCCACAGCCCATATTTCTGGGTTTTTTTCCAAGACTTTGAGGATCTGGGTTCCAACAGCTTACAGAGATGTCCATAAAAAATGGACATCTCCCAGCACTATTTCTGGAGGGTCTGTTGTTATCTGAGTTTCCAGCACACATTCTGGATAGCAAACTTTTTAGGGCGATGCTGTTAGATATGTGCAGAGCCTGGGTCAGCATAACAAGTCCTTTAGCTCACCTATAAGTAATCCTAAGCTGGTTTGGGTTGGAAAGGATTTTAAAGATCATCTTGTGCCGTGGGCAGGGACACCTTCCACTATCCCAAATTGCTCCAATTCCCATCCAGCCTGGCCTTGGGCACTGCCAGGGATCCAGGGGCAGCCACAGCTGCTCTGGGCACCCTGTGCCAGGGCCTGCCCACCCTCCCACCAGCAATTCCTTCCCAATATCCCATACCCACCTCCTGTCTTTCAATTTAAAGCCATTCTTCCTTATCCTGTCACAACAGACCCTGCTAAAAATTTAGTAAGAGTCAGACCCCTGCTCGTGACATGTGGTGGGCGATGGTGGACACCTCTCCCTCGCTCACTGCTGCCGTAGCATGGCGTCCCAGGGCCCTCTCTGACAGCTCCCCACCCCGCAGAAAGTGAGACAGACCCTGCAGAGGAGCTGTTTTGTTTGATGGGTTTAGAGAAAGGCTGCCAGGTGGAGCCTGGCCAAGAGGCAGCAGACCGTGACGGACAGGCCCACACCGTTTAGACAGCAGCAGTACCCAGGGGAAGGACCAGGCCAGGGGAAAAAATAAAAACCCTCACACACAGGGGAAGGACCAGGCCACGGAGAAAACAACCTTCACACACACTTACACATCCACACTCACACATGGGCCCAGCACAGCCGGAGGTCAGAGTCCAGTTAGGTTCTTTGTTACTCACTGAGGCCTGGTCTGGCTTTCAGGGCTGGAAGAATGGCGGTGCGCACGTGAACCGGCACCAACAGCGATTTGCATTTGAAGTGAGTCACTGATCCCATTCCCAGGGGCTTTGCTTGATGCATGGCTTAGCAGAGGGGCAGTTTGGTTTTATTTATGGCTGGGACTTGGCACACGCTGGCGGCTCTGCATTCAGCAGCAGCTCTGAGGTCATCGGCCTCATCAGCCATTCCTGATTTCCAAGCACCACCTAGAAAGCAGGAGTGTTAGACCCTTAAGACTTCCCAGCCCCAAAACATCCTCATCCCCTCTATATCTGCCACTCTGAACAGCTGAAGACTCTCCTGAGAAGTTCTGCCATTCTGAGCAGAAGAGATCCCAGAATGTTTTGAGTTGGGAGGGACCTTAAAGTTCACCCAATTCCACTCCCTGCCATGGGCAGGAACATCTTCCCCTGTCCCACATTGCTCCAAGTCCTGTTCAAACTGTCCCTAAATACTCCCAGGAATGGGATATACCATCAGTCTTAGTCAGTAGTTAGTAGCTGAGGAGAGAGAAAGTGATAAAACACATCAATCAAACAGTCCCAGGAGATGCAGCTCAGAGCTTACCAGTAACAAGAGGTTGATTGAGGACAAGGGTGGAAGCTGGATGTGGTCAATGCATGAAAAACCTTAACAGTGAACATAACAAGGGGGGGAGTGAGAGAGCTTAAAAAGATAGGTTTATTGGCTTCCTAAATATGTTTCTGCAGAGTCAGATCCGTGCTCTCACCATGTGATGGAAACAAATCAAGCGCAGTCAGAGAGTTGAGAAGGTGAGTTCAGCAAGGTGAACTCTCAATACCTGGAAATACACAGGTGTTGTTTTAGATGACTGAAATGCCTGAAATAAGAAAGAGATACAAGGGGAAGAATAATCATTGATTCATCAGATGCCCAGGCACATGGAAAAGTGGCCCCTGATACCAAATACAGCTGCAAAGAAAGTTACATAGATACCAAAGTAAGGCTCTGAATCATGGAGGGAATCAAACAATAGGAAGGGGAGCATGGAAACTCTCTACAAGGATGAAAACTGCAGTTGCCTTCTCTTAGCAGCCTAAACAGGACCTACCCTTTTTAAAGTCCATTCCATCTTGCAAGTACTTGGGCAGCTGAAAATTCAGAAATCAAGGACAGGCTGTGGCAGGAGGAAGGGCTTCTCCTCCCAAATCTAAAACCATGTGCAAATACAGAGGCAGAAACCTGATACACTCAGTCTTGGAGCCTGGCCAGCAGCACAGGCTCCAGGGCTGAGCACATCTTCCTGATGCAGAGAGACCAGTCTCCTGAGCTTAAAAAATTATAAAGTGCTCTGTTTGCTTGCGGAATTTCTACCTGGAACACTAATTTGGAGTATTATCAGTTACACATGTTTGAGGGAGTCTGGTTGTTTAATAGCCATCTGTTCTTTCTGGCATAGAGACAGAGGTTTCCCACATCTAGCTGCCTCTTTCAGGACAACACTACTTGGGACAAGATCTCGGGACTTGTAACCCTGCACTGGCTCAAACCCTTGCAAAAGCAACCACTTCTCATATGGTGGAGCACCCGATTCTGCATCTGGTGCAGCCCTAAAAAAGAGCTGCTTGGATTCATCCAACTGCTTAAATGCACAATGAGCTTTTTCTAAGCCTGACCTTCACTGTATATCCTCAACATCTGAAAAATGCTGCCTGAACACACCCCAGAGTGGCTATGTCATAAAGGCTGGATTAACATCTAGGAGCCTGAGTGCTCCAAATGTCATGAACCTACAAAGCTGGGCAGGAGAACAGCCTTGCTCCCTGTATCGCTCTCCAGTTCTCCTTGGAACTGGCCCATAATGCAAAATATAGTTTCTGTATAGTTTTAGGTGTTTGGTAAATGCTAACTGCAATATCTACATCTCCATCTATTATTGTCCAGTGTGTGTATGTATGTACTGTAATTAGGACAAGGGGCAGTGGCTTCCCACTGCCAGAGGGCAGGGTTGGATGGGAAATTGAGAAGGAATTATTATCTGTGAGGGTGGTGTGGCCCCATCCCTGGCAGTGTCCAAGGCGAGGTTGGAGGGGGCTTGGAGCAACCTGGGATAATGGAAGGTGTTCCTGACCATGGCAGGGGCTGGAATGAGGTGGGCTTTAAAGTTCCCTTCCAACCCAAACTGTTCTACAACTTCATTCAAGTTCTCTGCGCAATCACAGTCCTTATAATGAGAAAAAAAAAAAAAAAAAAAGTTTGAAATTTTAGTGGATCCCACATGGGATGTTTTGTAAGTGAAATGTCTTGATTCATATAGGCAGATAAAAAAATTGGGTTAGGGAAGGTGCTAGTGTTGGGTTGTATGTTAATTTGTTTGGTCTTTTGGGGTTTTTTTAAGGTTAAGAATCCCTAGGTGTGCCTAACTTCTGTAGGATGAGCTGGGGGAGCTGGGGTTGTTTAGTCTCAAGAAAAGGAGGCTCAGAGGAGGCTCAGAGGGGACCTCATCACTCTCCACAGCTCCCTGAGAGGAGGGTGCAGTGAGGTGGGGGCTGGCCTCTTCTGCTGTGGCTGAAGTGAGAGGACCAGAGGAAACAGCCTTGAGCTGAAACAGGGGAGATTCAGAATAGATATTAGAAAATATTTTTTCAGTGTTGGAGTGGTAAGGTATTGGATCAGTTAGCACAGAGGGCTGGTGGAGTCACTATGCCTGAAAGATGTTCAAGAGGAGTTAGAATCTGGCATTGGGAGATGTGGTTTAGGGGTGTCAGCAGCAGTGCTGGGTGGACTGGTGGGCTTAATGATCTTAAAGTGTCTTCCAGCTTTGATGATTCTATGATTGTATGATTCTGTTTCATCTAAAAAACCACATAGATCTGGAGAAAGAAATGTGGCAAAGATGTTCTTCCTGGTGCCCACCAGTGAACACAGCAGGAGATTTCTGAAAGGAACAGAGCCCCTCCAGGTGAGTGCAGGTGTTGGCAGATGTTCAGCCTCTGCAGACCCCAAGGGATCAGCCCCTGGCAGCCTGGCTGTCAGCAGGCAGTGTGAAGAGGCAGGTGCCTCACACACTGGGTTCACCACTCCAGCTCCACAACAAGCACTGAGTCCCACCAGGGAAATGAGCCTTTGCTGACCCTGAGCCTGGAGCTGGAGGGAGATTTTCCTAATCACTTCTGAGAACTTTGGTGGTTCAGAAATACTGAACCTGAATACTGAAGTGCTATATGGGGTTTTGATTCAGACCTCAAGCTCTTGGGACTGCCTGGAGGGAATCTGTGCTTCCTGGGGTGATAATTTATCACCTGGGGGTGATAATTTATCCAGAACATCTCTGCAGAGGTATTAACTAAGTGCTACAGAGATCTGGGAGCCACTGATGGGTATTGTGACCTGGCTAATCCACCTTGCTAGTTCTGGACCTTCATTTCCCTCTCCACACTCTTTATTGCTGGTTTATGCAGGGTGATCCCTCCCAGATCCCTGACTCTTTACTTAGTGAGCACCTGAAAAGATGGGATTTTGATGTATTTTAAGGCCTCCAAGATCTACTCTCTTTCCCATATCAGTTAAATCCTCTGGAATAAATTCTGCTGTATTATGCAAGACAGTTTACAGCCATCGCTTTATCTTCCGTTCACGTTGAGCAGCAGGAGTAAAGAAAAACACAGAGAAAACAAAGAAGCCCTGCCAGAGCCAAATGGGCTTCATATGGAGTTAATTCTTGTTTTGTTGCTGCACACACTGCAGTGATTTCTGCCCTCCTTTAATTTATCTCCCTCCCAGCCAAGCACGGGCTTGCACAGATGCAGCTGAAAGTGGAACAAGGCCCATGGTCCATAAACACTTCACCCAAGATTAAAAGTACTCCATAAATGCAGAGTATGTTGTTGTCAGCTGTTTCCAGATGAGGGAAAAATGGCTTATCCTTCAACTTGGTCAAGAAAAATATCATATTGCACAGCCAGACTCAAAATCTGGTTTGAAACAAACCGAGACTGGTGTGAGATACAAAGAAAAGTATGTTATCTTGTTATCTCTGGTAGCAAATAGGGTTCAGATGCTACAGTGTCTGACACAATTTATCCAAGATTTCTTATTATTTTTTACCATGTAACATAGAGGATTTTATTAGCTAATTCCCTGTTTGGTCCTTGCCCGTTCTAAAAATTGAAAACAAAGAGTTTTCCTCCCACTCCCTGTCTGCTGCCAAGGCAGAGCAGTTCATTGTCTTATGAAGAGCTGGTCTTACCTGCAGGTGATAAATACTCAGCAGTGGGTAAAAAGTCAAGGGAAAAGCGTTGTTTTCTTGCAGTGCTGAAGCAGGCTTGGTCAAGGGAACTGGGGAAGGGGCTGGAGCCCCAGGAGAGGCTGAGGGAGCTGGAAAGGGGCTGAGCCTGGAGAAAAGGAGGCTCAGGGGGGACCTTGTGGCTCTGCACAACTCCCTGACAGGAGGGGACAGCCGGGGGGATTTGGGATCTTATCCCAGGGAACAGGGACAGGAGGAGAGGGAATGGGCTCAGGGCCAGGGGAGGCTCAGGGTGGACATGAAGAAAAATTTCTCCATGGAATGGACTGTCCAGCCCTGGCACAGCTGATCAGGGTGGTGGTGGTGGAATCCCCATCCCTTGCAGGATTTAGAAGTTGTGTGGCTGTGGCCCCTCAGGACACGTGTCAGTGGTGGGTTTGGTAGTGCTGGTGGTGGTTGGTGATTTCAAAGGGCTTTTTCATCCTAAACATTCCTGTGGTTCCATAACCATTGGGGAACTCTCTCGTGTTAAAATGCAGAGTGAGGATTTGGTGCTATTAAACACTGGGCTCCCTGTTGCCATATAAGAGACACTTGCAAAAGAACCCCTGTGGAAGTCTTGGGGAAATGATGGTCTTGGTAGACAAAGGCAATATGACTAGGTAAGATTCTGGCTTTGGGAATTTCTCTTTGTACTATGTGGAAATTGCTAAAGCTTTTGGAGCTGTTCCAAACACCCATACATAGGATTTTAATTGGGGCACAGTTTGGGTGAGATGGAGAAGCCTCAGTTAAATTCCAAAAAGTTGGCCATTACATCCTCTGTATCTAAGTTTAATCTAACTGATGGTTAAAATTTAATCTTAGGCATTTAAGCTGGATCTAAAATTTTTTCTCTTATAAGAGCCAGAGGGTTGATAGTGATGAGTGGTGTTTTGTGAGGAGTTTTTTTGGTGGAGTTTTTTAGAAACACACAAAAACTTCAACATAGAAACTGCAGAGGGGTTATCAGGTTAACTGTTTTGGCTTTTTTACTACTGGGTATATCAATAGGTAGATGAACACTTCAGCCCACATGCCACAGGATGCTGATAACTTAGACAAGGTCTGTGCATGGACCTTCCTCTTTCGACCATGCCAGCAGCCACATGTTCCAAAACTCATCCCATGCTGTGCTTCTCTCACTTTTTGTCCCATATGCTGAGATCCTGGAGCAGGAGCCTTGTGGTGGGAGGCACTCCCTGCCTTGTGAGGCACTTGGAAGTTAAAAAACCTATTTAATAACCTGAAATCATTTCTTTTCACACCAAAGGCAGGGCCAAACAGGGGTTTGAGATCTGCTTTAGTGTCCAGCATTTCCTGAAGGTGCAAGAAAATTTTCAGGGAAGGGTTGCTTTTCTGTCCAAGCCCTGTGCAGCAGGTGAGCATAGGCTAGAGAGAAGGATTTATCTACAGATCTGGAAATCTGCAGTGCTCCAAGACAGAAATTCTTGCATATGTAGAAAGCCTTGTGCAAAACCTGTGTTTCTTGTCTCTTGAAAAGGGAAAGCTTCCACCACAAAGTCCATAAAAAGCTGAGTTCTAGCAGGAACTCTTGCAAACATGCTGGAGAACAGGTCTGGGGGCTCAGGTTTAGGTATGGTATGCTCTCCTCTGCTGTAGAACAGCCTTTGTGCAGGGAGTATTATCACCTCAGACTTGTCTTCTGAGGGTTTTGAACAATAAGGGACACATAGCAGCAAATGATGAATACAAAGGGGGTGGGTGGGGGGACACATCCCCTGCATGGCTGGGTGTGCTGTGAACAGCCCAGAAGAGCCCAGTCTGATCCCTTCTTCTTGGCACATGAACATCTTAGAAGTTCTTCAGAACCCTGAACTGCACCAATATAGCACCACTATACAGTGGTACTGTTATGAGCAGAGAAAAGCATTTTATCTGTGGTTTTAGTGCACAAGCTCTTCTTTTAGAGTTTCTTCTTTCGTGTCTGAACTGTCTGAACTTTTTATGTGATTAGGAAGTGGCTGAGCTGGAAATATCCTTGCTTGTTTTTCAATGCTGCTGGTGCTCCAAGGACAGCTCAGGAGCACCAATGGTTTGTGGAGAGTTGCTCTGTCCCTAGTTAGTCTGTCACATATTTTTGGCTGTGCAACCTGACAGCAAATGGCTCCTCCAGTTTGATGCTCCCCAGCCTGAGCACCACCTGGGTGCTGGAGCTCAGGGATCACACCCCTGGGCAATGGAGTCTGGTCATGGATGAGTGGAGTGTGCTGGTTTTACTCCAGCCACTGGTGGGAGGCTGTCCTGCAGTTTTACAAGATTAATGAGGGGCATCAGCATCTTTCTGGAGTGCTCCCTTGAGAGTGCAAGGAACACACTGGGGACAGCATTGTGCCCAGAAACAGAGAATTTAAAGGCAGCCCTTGGTGACCCAGCATCATGAACTGTATATTCTGCAGATTTCAGTGAGGTGTGAACTCTGATAATGTTCTCCTACTGTTGAAAAATGTTGCCATGATAAGCATGCCCCTTCCTTCACCCTTGGTCAGAGCTGGTCCTTGACATTTTGCATGGAGTTGAGGGGCCTTTCTTCTTATTCTAGCTTATGCTTGCACTCAGCTGTGTGCAGGATTGCCACATGGGTGGCTGGAGTCACTCTTGGCACATCATGAGACATCCCCTGGGAACTTTCATACACTCTGCAACTGTCCTGAGTCTGCTGTGCATCTGCAATAGGATTGTCTCAGACCAATCAGCCTTTCACTTGAAAGAAAAACCACAAGATCAAGATGGAGCCAGCATAAATGTTTGTCTTTAAATAGATTTCACCCTTGAAAACCACCTTCAGCCAGGCTGGGCAGCTGGTAATGGCCCTTCCCAGCTCTTGCCCATCAGTAAGCAGCTGATGTCCAAACCTGGAGCAGTCTCACCTGCCCTTGTGGGCAGCAGGTGCAGTGAACACAGTGAGTTATGGGGCTGCTGTTTAGGGATTTCTGGCATCATGACCTGGGTAGGCTTGAAGCATTCTGCAAAGACCAGCAACACTGTGGTTTCCTTTCAGCAGATTTCCAAGGGGTTAAAATAGCATTTGGTCTCTCCATGTCTGTGACCTTTGGGTTGTCCTTGGGTATCAGTGTTGATGACCAACCTTGGATCTACTTTCCAGTTCTGTGCCATAGCCAGAGACCCTTCTTGTGGTCAGTCAGCCAGTCAAAATAATACTGAACTGTTGTTGCTTCAGCCTCATCTCCAGAGACCCTGAAGGGGCAAGTCTAGTGGCCAGGAGTGGGGTGTTTGGTGTGCATTTTGCAATAGGTCAGCTCTCACTGCAATGGGTGCAGAGATCGTCTGCAGTTTAACAAGAACTGGGAGATTTTTGTTGGCTCTTGTGACTTTCCCCAGAACTTTCTACCGTGGGGCAGTGGATTAGCTCACAAAATTCAAGGTAGCATCTCCTAAAATCAGCAATCCTGTGGGCCCCAACTGCTCTATCTTAACAAATGTATATGGGAGGACTAAAGAAGTGCTGGAGAGGGGCTTTGTACAAGGGTCTGAACAGACAGGACAAAGAGGAAAGGATTCCCACTGCCAGAGGACAGTTAGATGGGACATTGGGAAGGAATTCCTGGCTGAGAGTGGTGAGGCCCTGAGGCTGCCCAGAGCAGCTGTGGCTGTTCCATCCTTAAAAGTGTCCAATGCCAGGTTGGACAGGGCTTGGAGCAACTTGGGATAGTGGAAGGTGTCTGTGCCCATGGCAGGGAGTGGAATGAGGTAATTTTTGAGATCCCTTCCAACCTAAGCCTTTCTGGGATTCTACAATACTTTTCACCCTGAAAGGAGGATGAAAAACTACATCAGTACATGCCAAAACTTGGAATTGGTCCTTCGCTTTGTTTCTTGAGCCCAATCCCATGAAAACTACAGGATGGGGTGTTTTAGGCAAGGCAGTTTGGATAGGCTGGAACAAACAGCCTCCTGGCCATTGGAGCAGCAAAATGCTGCTGAAACTGCATAAGGAGGTAACTCAGTTGGATTACAAAACCAAATTTTACTTTTTTTTTAAATAATACTTTTTTTTTTTTTCAATGGAAGTTAGAAGCTGATACAGCAAAATTGGGAGAAAACAACACAGCAGGAATTTATAAAAAAACCAGCTTTTGTTTGTCAGCCAGAGTAGAACAATGCACCCCTTTGTCTGCAGCATGGATTATGCAGGAATAAAATAATAAATAAAGGGCTGCTGAATGGGGCTGACATCGCATGCCTTCCGAAGGACGCTGAATTACTAAGAGGAATAAATCATCCTTGGTTTACAAACAAACCAGGCTTGCTGGTGTGCCCATCTCTCAAAGTGTAAATCAGCCCCAGCTTGCCCCTGGCAGTGAGCAGCTGTTGCACCTCTCTGGCCAGGTCCAGAGCTGGTGTAAATCAGGTGGTGCAGGTGGCTTCACCCTGGCTTTAAAGAAAAATCAGACTATTGGAGTGATCAGAGACTACATACCTGCTGCTGTACAGCCACTGCAGATCCCCTCAGAGCTGGGGGAGGACACAGTCCTTCAACCTAAATTCCCAAACAGACCACAAATTTGGGTAAGGGCTCAATATGATCATAAGGTCACCAGCTGATTGTGGGTCAGAATAACATGGGATGTACTTTGGAAAGGTACATCCTTCCAAGTTGCTGATATGACAGCAGTGCACAGGAGCCAGCACTGCAATCCCAGCCTAACTCAGCAACCTCTCAGGAATGGCTGATCCTGCTGTGAGTAGTAGATGCTTCTTCAGGATGCTCAAGCCAGGATCAATAAAGATATCAAGATATCAAGCCTTGTGCATTCCTTTGAGGTTTGGAATGTGTTGTTTGGCTCCCACAGCATCTTCCAGCGACAGGAGGGTTGATCCTTGGCAAACAGCCTGGACCTCTGGTGACCTCCACTCTGGCTGGGTGCACCATTCCTGCTGTTGTTATCACAGCTCCTGGTGGGAGATTCCACACTGCCTGGAGGACTTTTGTTGTGCTGGGTCCACAGGTGACCAGTGTGGGCCAGCAGCAGCATGACCCAGCCAAGAGGGACATCAATGCATATGTGTCCTGCCCACCTTGCCTTACACCTCTCTGGAAGCTCAGCAGAGAGGGTTTCCTTTTTGAGATACAGGTGAGGGAGAGCTGTCAGGTGTTTTTCCCCTGGGAGGTACTAGGAGAGGATGCAGGTGGAGATAGAGCTCTGAGTGCCTCTGCACAAGGGCTGCATCTCTTCCAGCATCCCCAGAGCATAAAGGTTAAAGGCAGGGACCACATGGTGGCCTGCTGGAACAGGTTCTCCTCTATCCCTGTTTAACAAAAAAACATACAAAATAATTTTCCTGATCTCAGCTGATTTGATGCACAGCCCTGGAGCTGCAGGGACACCTTCAGCTTGCTAAGTCAATGTCATTGTTCATCTTACCTGGGTGTTACAGAGGTTGTGAGCTCCTGGGGTTTCTGCTACTAGTCAGGAGAAACTCATCCTCAGGTACTACAAAGCTTGCCATGAATGCTCTTCTGTACCTCTCCACTGCCCGGATGAGTGCTCAGAGAATTCCCGGAGTTACATCTGGGGGAGGCTGCACACACATGGGGAAAGAAGACAAGGAGGAACTCAGGACTCAGAGAGGGTTGGGATGTGGGCTCCCCTTGGTCAAGCTCTGTGCTGTGAGATTTATTCTCAGCAATTGTGGTGATGGAGGGATGAACAAGCCCATCTCATTCCACCCCATGCCATGGAGAGGGATACCTTCCACTGCCCCAGGTTGCCCCAAGCCCTGTCCAACCTAGCCTTGGGTGTAGGTGTAGAAGAAAAAATTACAGGTGACCTTGCTCCTGATAACTCACATTTGTACTAATTACCAAAGAATATCCTGGCCCTTAGTGGGTTGCACCTATGACTTATAAAGATAAGCATGATAAAAGGGATAGGTTGGCTGGTCAAGGGGAGCATAGAAACAGAGAACCTGAAGCAGGTAGAGAAGAGCCCTGAGGAAGAAGGTGTTGAAGGAACACCATGAGGTCAGTTTAGATCTGCAGTCAGAGTCCAGCTAGGTGAAAGCTTGTGGTCAGAGGTGGTAAGGATAGTACTTTCAGTCATATTCCAGCAAGAAATAATCTGCCTTCAGAGTCTGCCAAGATAAACCTCTATCAGGAGTTTGCTGCAGTCAGAGTCTGTGATTTATTGGAGTCAAGATGGTAAATCTGTAAAAACAATAAACTGGGGACCCTTTTCATGCTGTTAAATGAGAGTCTGTGCTCATTTCTACCCCTAATGAAGAGGTCTGCTGCAACACTTGGGCACTGCCAGGGATCCAGGGGCAGCCCCAGCTGCTCTGGGCACCCTGTGCCAGGGCCTGCCCACCCTCCCACCAGCAATTCCTTCCCAATATCCCATCCAGCCCTGCCCTCTGGCACTGGGAGCCATTGCCTGTGTCCTGTCCCTGCATGCCTTGTCCCCAGTCCCTGTGCAGCTCTCCTGGAGCCCCTGCAGGCCCTGGCAGGGGCTCTGAGCTCTCCCTGGAGCTTCTCTTGTGCAGCTGAGCACCCCCAGCTCTGCCAGCCTGGCTCCAGAGCAGAGGGGCTCCAGCCCTGCAGCATCTCCGTGCCTCCTCTGCACTGGCTGCAGCAGCTCCACGTCCTTGTGCTGCTGGAGCCCAGGGCTGGAGGCAGCTCTGCAGGTGCTGAGAGGGGTAGCTCATATTTGGGTGCAGATATTGATCCTTTGGAGGACAAACTTGAGCTCACTGATTGTCTAAATTAGGCAGCAGTGGACAGGGCTGATTCTTCTAAAACTTGGAAGAAAAAGCAATGAGGAACATGGATATGAATCTGCTGGGGAGACGGAGTGGATCATGGATGGGAGCCAACCCAAGGATGCAAATGGAAAATATGGGTGCAGGTTTTCTTTTACAGATTATAATTATGCAGAATTATCTAAAAAATCTGTCTTCTAAATGGTTTCTGGACATTAATGATGAAGAGCAGAGCTTGGCTTTGGCTCCAGTGATCTGTAGAGGGTATGATTTGAATTAAAACAGTCTTCATTAAAATGTTTGGTGTTTCTTTAACATGCAATTTTAGTGTAAATGGAAGAGTAGAATTTTTTTTTCTTTTTTGGTTGCCTTTCCAGTTATTTCCAGTATTAGTGATTATTAGCTTAAGGAAATAGTATTTATTTAAATATCGTAAGATTATCTGGTTTTGTCTTTGCTTCCCCTCACTACTTGGAATAGAGCTACAAGAGAAGAAAACACTGGTGGGCTTTTTTTTCCAGTCTCGCTTTTTCTTCTTTTTTTTCTTGATTGTTTGTCAATATTTCATCTACACAATCAGGTTTTTTACTTTGCCCATCCACTATCAGGTTTGCTCCACTTACTTCTTATGGTCTTCCAGTTGGGAAGGGCAAACAACTTTGAAGAGCACCATTACAGGGCAGCAAAAGCTAACTGAGGAGCTTTGGATCAGACTGAAGAACGAGATGCTCCTTTGGCTCGTCCCTGTAAAGATGAACTGGATATCGAGTTCATCGTGTCCTGTTAAGTAGCTGTAGCCAGAATACAGGATGGGTCTGGGTCAGGGCTTTGATCTTGTTACTGGAGCTGGCTTGGAGGCAGCCTGTGACTTGGACTCCAGACAGGAATTTGGGTCAATAACTCAGGATGATGAGCAGAAGCAAAAAGTGTACAGAGTTTTAATTTCTCTAAATTTATGCCTCTTATATCCAGCCTGGCACAGCGCGGAGCGCGCTCCTCACCTGGGCGTTTGAGCTCAGCCTCCTTCCCCTTCCTGGACCAGCAGCTCTCTGTGAGTTAGAATGCACCAAACCTCTCTGAGGTCCAGGGAAAACTACTTCAGATTTCAAAGGAGGCCCAGCTGGAGCACTCGTGTGTGCCCTGAGCCGAGGTCCTGCCGGGCAGCGACCCTGAGCCCCGGTGACTGCGGCTGCTCCCGAGACAAGGAGGAAGCTCTGCAGACACAACTCCCAGAAAAGCTGTCACATCCCTGCTTCTGCAGCCTCGGCTTTGGTTGCAGAAATCGTCAAGGGAAACATGTCCAGTGTGTAAGTGTGCTGCTGCTCTCCTGGGAATGGATGCTGTGCTGTGACAGCCTTGGACAGTGTTACAGAGCCATGGGTTGGTTTGGGTGGGAAGGGATCTTAAAGCTCATCCAGTGCCACCCCTGCCATGGCAGGGACACCTTCCACTGTCCCAGGCTGCTCCAATTCCCATCCAGCCTGGCCTTGGGCACTGCCAGGGATCCAGGGGCAGCCACAGCTGCTCTGGGCACCCTGTGCCAGGGCCTGCCCACCCTCCCACCAGCAATTCCTTCCCAATATCCCATCCAGCCCTGCCCTCTGGCACTGGGAGCCATTGCCTGTGTCCTGTCCCTGCATGCCTTGTCCCCAGTCCCTGTGCAGCTCTCCTGGAGCCCCTTCAGGCCCTGGCAGGGGCTCTGAGCTCTCCCTGGAGCTTCTCTTGTGCAGCTGAGCACCCCCAGCTCTGCCAGCCTGGCTCCAGAGCAGAGGGGCTCCAGCCCTGCAGCATCTCTGTGTGACTTCTCTCCCTCTAAATTTTGTGTTCCATTCATCTTGGTTTACCTTCACTTACCTTCATTAACCTAATGTGGATTAGAACATATTACATCAGTCTGGACTAGTAGAAGAAAACTTCTGTAAGCAAATAAACTCTTCAACTGCTTTTTTGTTTGTTTGTTTGTTTGTTTGTTTGTTTTTGTTTTTGTTTTTGTTTTTTTAGGAAAACTGTTCAGAAGACCATGAATGGTGCTGAGATGTTAACCAAGATGAAGGCATCTGGGGTTTCTCTCTCTCACTGACTCCTGGAGTGCTCTAAGGTAATCTGTTATCCTGCTACCAGTAGATTTCATTGAGTTTGAATGGATTCTTTTTCCTCAGCAATAAAGACAAAACAAATAAACTATTTGTAAAGACAGCAGTGAGGTTTTTGAACAAACTTAGTCATCTGCAAACCACCAAGATCCACCAGTCTGAAATTTAGAGACAAATTCTAAGCTTTATTACCAAACTGATTTTGAGATCATTGGGTATGCCTCCATTGCTGTGTGTGAATAAAATGTTGTCCAGCTTTTCCATGGAGTGACTTTAATGAGTTGTTCAATGATGGGTCTGGCTGTTTCACAGAGATAGCAGAGCAAAGATCTCATTTACATCTGCAGGTTTTGTGGCATGGGATTGTTTCAGTACACTTGCCTAGCTCCAGCTGAGCTGGTGTGGCTTTTCTCAATTTTGTAGCATATGCCTGTTGTCAGCCAAAAACAAGATATGGGAAGGAGGGGGAGAAAGATAACCATATTTGAGTCTTGTGACATTTCTTACTTTGCCTGAGCTGTTCTGCCTGCTTGCAGAATGAAGAGAGGTGGAACAGCATGGCCTGAAAAGTCTTGTTTTATTGGTCCATCTTCCTCATTTTTCAATGCTATTACAAGTCAGGTCAGAAGAAGAGGGTTCTGAACGTTTGTACTTTGTCTTCTTTATACAGATTGCCATAAATGTCCTGAAACTTTGTGAAACAGCTGCAAAACAACCTGGAACAGAGAGGACAGAGACATGAAACAACCAATAATAGAAATTATCTGATTTTTAGTTTTAAACCTGGGTCGGTTCTGGGTTGAGCTGCTTTACCCATCCTGCTGGGCTGCATGAAGTCTCTGATGCCTTTGCATCAATCTGCAGGAGTTACCAGACCCTTTGTGTTTGCTGCTGGGCTGGATGGGACTGCTGGGAAGGCAACGAGCTGTATAATTTATGTTGGAATGTCAGCATCGGAACAAGCGTAAAATTACAACTCGTTTGCACAGGCTGAGGAACGAGATCTTGGGTTTCCTGGACAGTCACAGCCATCTCTTGGTGAGGCTGCTCTTGGGGACCACTGGAAAGCTTTACTTGCTCGAGTGAGCCTGAGTCATTGCTTCAGTTTGGGAAGCCAGCAAAAAAACATGCTGTCCTTGCTCTTGAAAGGTTGGGTCGGTCTTTTTCATCCCAAACTGATCTTTTGTGCCCAGACTTTTGTGGCTTGGGTGAGATAGCTGGAACTACCTGCACTGGGGACCTCTCTAATCCACCTCAGAGCACTGCCAAAGGGAGACATTGCACTGGGAAATGAGGGAGCAGCACACTCCAAATGGATTTTGTGTTCAAATCACCTCCAAAGGAGGATGCTGGGATGTGCTTGACAGTCTGGGAGAGTCCCTGCCAGGGCCTGAAGGGGCTCCAGGAGAGCTGGAGAGGGACCGGGGATGAGGGATGGAGGGACAGGACACAGGCAATGGCTCCCACTGCCAGAGGGAATATCAGATAGGATAATTGGATGGGATATTGGGAAGGAATTGCTGGTGGGAGGGTGGGCAGGCCCTGGCACAGGGTGCCCAGAGCAGCTGTGGCTGCCCCTGGATCCCTGGCAGTGCCCAAGGCCAGGCTGGACAGGGCTTGGATTAATCTGAGGTAGTGGAAGGTGTCCCTAGAAATGCCTCCAGTGGCAGGGGATTGGAATAGGATAGCATTTAAGGTCCTTTTCAACCCAAACCATTCTGGGATTCTATGGCACTCGGATTTTATGGTAATTGGTGAAACAGTGCTCAGTTGCTGCTGCTTGTGAGGCTGGGGCAGGCGTGGTTGGGGGTTGAGGAGGGTTATAAAACATTCCCCATGCTGCTCCTATTGTTCCTCAGAGAACAGCCTGACCTTTGTGGGGACCCATCTCTTGGGGCTGAATGCAGTGGCTGTGAAAAAGTGACCCCAAGGAAACCTGGGGGAGGGGTGCCAGGCAGCTGGGGGCACAGTGGTCAAGCCTCAGCCCTGCCTGGCACAGATTTGGGATGTGTCTGCTCTGCCAGATCTAAATTCCTTAGAGACTTTAAAAAAAGTCTGAATTAACTGGAAACATTAAAAAAAAAAAAAAAATACCCTCTTCTCTTTGTTTTCTCACTTGTCTGATGCAGAACCAAGCTCCCAGCTAGGGGAGCCATGCAGGGATGCATCTTGATGTGCCAGCAGGTGTGACTCCTCAAGATGTGGAGCAGCAGGAGCAATTCACTTGGGAGCCAACATTTGCTGTGTGAAGGGCCAGACACCTGAAGAGGATGCCCACAGATGTGAAAGAGCTGCAGCCTGGTCTCTTCTCTTGTGAGCTTGTATTCTTCCCCCTTTTCCTTTAGAGGCCAGCTCCTGCTTGTCCTTGCAGGAGACTCACCCTGCAAGAGGCACCAGCCCTTGTGCTGCAGCTGTGTCCACGGGGTAGCAGCCAAAAAATGAGTTCCAGATATCTGGAATGACTTCTGGTGTTAGTTCCCCCCCACACACACTTTGCAGAGGTTGGGAGGGAGCCCCACAGGAACACATCAGAAAGCAGCTCCAGCTCTGGGGTGCAGGGTAATCAGGGGCCCTACGAGCACCAAAGAGCTCTCTGCCAAATCCACCGAGGTAGTTTTCCTTGCAGACAGGCATTGCTGAGCTTTCCATAGGGAAAGGTTAACTAAGTAATTTCATGCAAATCTTCCTCAGCTCAGAGGTATTTACTCTGTTTGCAAAGTCCTTCTGCTGCTGCTGGATTTGTGCCATCAGTTTGTGTCAGGCACAGGCAGAGCACAATAAGAGGCTTCCCTTTAAATTTGGTGGTGTGGCTGCTAGGAAAAGCTGGGAAAACTCAGAGTTAGTGATTAGATTTGGATAAGTTTTCTTAGAAGTGTTCACCAATGTTAGTGAAGTCAGGTAAAGGTGAAGCATTTCTGGCAAAATATAAGTGACATTTAATGGAGAAAAAAAATAATTAATGGAAGAAATCAAAGAAAGAGAGGGAGTTTGAACTTGTCCTGATTAGCCTGGCACACCAGCAATGGTCTTTCCAGAGTCCACTGTGCTCACTGCAATAACCATAGAGAGTAGCACAAAATCCTGCTTTTCCCCAGCCAAAAGCAGTGGTATTGCCATGTCTGCAAGAAAGCAGCATGGGAAGGAAAGGTTAATGGTTTTGTAGAGTTCCCTGCTGGATGTGGCTCATGGTCACTGTGAGGAAGGGACAACCACAACATCCCTCTACTGAAAACCAGAGAAGGATTTTGATTTTCTGATATCCACTGTGCTGAAAAAAAAAATTATGGTACTGATACTATTGAAATCATGTCTTCACTGCTGGGCTAAAGCTGAAATAAACTTGTAACCCCAGAAGGGTTTGGGCTGGAAGAGATTTAAAGCTCATCCAGTCCTATCCCTGCCATGGCAGGGACACCTTCCACTGTCCCAGGCTGCTCCAATTCCCATCCAGCCTGGCCTTGGGCACTGCCAGGGATGCAGGGGCAGCCACAGCTGCTCTGGGCACCCTGTGCCAGGGCCTGCCCACCCTCCCACCAGCAATTCCTTCCCAATATCCCATCCAGCCCTGCCCTCTGGCACTGGGAGCCATTGCCTGTGTCCTGTCCCTGCATGCCTTGTCCCCAGTCCCTGTGCAGCTCTCCTGGAGCCCCTTCAGGCCCTGGCAGGGGCTCTGAGCTCTCCCTGGAGCTTCTCTTGTGCAGCTGAGCACCCCCAGCTCTGCCAGCCTGGCTCCAGAGCAGAGGGGCTCCAGCCCTGCAGCATCTCTATGTCCCCTCTCTCCAAATATTTTTTGAGGGGCATCTCTGTGGAGCAGTTGTGGATAAAGAGTGACTTTGCCCCATTCCTGAAGGTGGTGAGTGCATGGAGAGAACAGATTGGCCATGGCAAGCTTGGCTGGGGAGGAGGAGGAAGGGGGATGCTGTACCTGGCTGAAGGTCTCAGGGACCTGCAGAGAGGGAAGAGACAGTCACAGACAGCTGTTCTGGCAGGGAATGTCAAAGGTTTTGGTAGATTGAGCTCCACAACTCCCTGACAGGAGGGGAATGCCAGGGGGGATTTGGGATCTTATCCCAGGGAACAGGGACAGGAGGAGAGGGAACAGCCTCAGGCTGGGCCAGGGGAGGCTTAGGGTGGAAATTATGGAAAATTTAATCATAGAAAAGTTTATCTCACCCTGGCACTGCTGCCCTTTCCATACCTGGAATGTGTGGAGGTGGCACCTGGGGATAGGGTCAGTGGTGGCCTGGGCAGTGCTGGGGCCAGGGTTGTACTCACTGTTCTTGGAGGGTCTTTCCAACCCAAATGATTCTGTGATCAATAACAAGACTTCACTGATTTTTACAAAGCCCTTTATTTTTGATCTCAAGGCTTATAAAAACTGTTACTTAAAACCAAAATGTTTAAAACTTTACATATATACAGTATGAGAAATAAATTATGTTTTAAGTCATACAAAAACCACAATATACAAATAGGGCTTTGAAACTTCTCTAAGTATGGCATGGCAACAAGTCACAAATACTTACCAAAGGCTTCACTTATCAAAGTCTTTGCATAAAACCATGAAAAAAATATCCCCAAATGTGCTTGCTTTGGTTGGAGTGAAGCTCTACAAAAACTGAAGAGATTTGCAGGCCTCAGAAGGACTTGCTAAGACTTCAGAACTCAGTGCACCACCTGGCAACACCATTTTTGAGATTGCCTTTCTGCATGCCAAAAGCTCAAGGGTTGTTATACCATTTCTCCTTCCAGAAAGGAAAAAAAAAAAAAAAAAAAAAAAAGGAAAAAAAAAAAAAAAAAGAAAGAAAAAAGCAAGCATCCAAAGCAAAATCTATTTCACCAACTGACAAGGCCCACTCTGCTGTAGCAAACAGGACAGCTGTAGAGTCTGTCCAACTCAAAGCAAAGCCAAGATCACCTGGGACCAGGGAATCCAACCGGGGTGTTGTGACAATTGAGGGCAGGATGTCTGGCACTTTACTCGGAAATAAGGTCTTAGTTATGCATTGGTACTACAACAGCTCCTGAGCAGAGGGGAGCACATTCTCAGCAGTCAAAAGGAGTGGTGCAAAGCTCTCCTGAGGCAGCACAGTGCACTGCCTTCCTCTGTCCCTGTGGTCAGCACAAGGGCAGCTGCTCTTTGCCCCTCAAAAAGGGAGCTGCAGGTGGGATCTGCAGCCCCACTGCAGACACTGACCAGGCAGAGAGGAGCAGCTGCCACCACCACCACCACCTGCACCCTGTCCTGCCCCAGGCACAGGGAAGGCAGAGCTCTGCCTCCTTATCAGGCAAATAGACATTTCAGTATCAGAACAGATTATTGTTAAGGCAAGCAAAGGACAACTTGAAGTTAAGTGGCATTGTGCTTATCCCCAGCCCTTCCCTGGACAGCCCCACACACCTGACCTGTGCTGGTCCCACCTTCCCACAGCCCACAGTGCTACAGGACCATGGTAACTCCTACCCTAGGTGCTAATTTGTTCTTGGCAGCTCTGTCACCCACAGTCTGATGGGCAGTTAGCAGGGTTATTTGTCTTCTCAACTCCACTGGCAGGCAGACCAGGAGATCATTGCTGAGGTCTCAGTCTGTGAAGATCTCATCCATAGTTCTGGTTAATGGGAGCAGGGAAGGGAAAATGCAGCGTGTAACAGGTCAAAATAAGGTTAAATGCACAAATCAGGCTCCTTGGGAAAGGGAAAATGGAGTTTTAGTTATTCTAGGTCTAGGACCACGGTTCATCAATTGCTCCTCATTTTCTTGCATCCAATCCAAGATGTTTTGTCTTGAAGAGCTAGTTTCTTTAAGTGCTACCAAGCCAGCTTTCTCCCAGAGCATCTTGCCACCTGCATGGTCTTCATGCATCTAGGTTGCTTGGTTGTGAGTCTTTAGGGGAGCTTTCAGAGTAGATTTGAGACAGATCTGGGGAAAACAGAGAGCAAAAATGATACCTAGTTAAATGCAGAAGTTAAGAGGAGTAATGAAGAACTTATAAGAACACATGGAATGCCAAGAACAGGTTTGGACAGCACAGGTTGGTCTTTTATTCTGTCAAAGCTGTGCTTTGCCCAGTAGCTACTCAGAGAGAGCCTGCAGCAGACATTATGCAAGCTGCAAGCAGAAATTACAGGGCAGGCCCTGCCTGTGCAGCTCCATTTGGGATGGACAGATGTTTGCAGGCTCAATCTCCAAGGAGGGAACTATAACATTGCACTGACTTGGCAGAAACAGAGCTGAACAGCAAGTAATCATTCATGAACTCTGGGAGGAAGGATCATTTCCTAGAAAAAAAAAGGTGTGCTGGAGCTGAGCTCAGCTCCTCTGCCTCGTGCACAAGCTGCACTGCACGAGCAAGCAGGAAGGGCACATCTGCCAGCAATTCTGTTTTATGGGGGTTACCAAGTAGCATATCAAAACAGCCTTTTATTGTACCTGCAGGAATGTTTACTCGATCTTCTGAGACTTGTGGCAGAGCAACAAGTTTTTGCACAGGGGTTTCATTCACAGAATTGTTTGCTACCGTGCATAGCACAGCTTGCTGGTTTCTGCCAAACCTGGAACAGCACCAGCTCACATTTCTGAGCTGAGCTCTGCTGCCCAGGAGGGCTGTGCAAAGCTCGACTTCCACGGGGCTTGCTAGCCCTGACAAGCACTTTGTCCTCTGGATTAGAAGTGACAAAGCTCCAAGTCTACAAACTGAAATTTAAGAGGGGGCAAAAGGCTGGGCTGAATCCAAAGGAAAGTATCATTTAGTCAAATGAACAGGAATTCATTCAAAACATGGCCGGAGGCATCCGAGGCAATCAGGTTGTCACTGCTGGGACCAGACTTTCTGGAAGTCATGCTCTGAGGATTGTTCTGTGTGTCTGGGAAGTCCCCCAGAGGTTAAGCAAGGCTGAGCTGCTTTTGCAGTGGCAGAGTTGAACCAGAGGAGATCAGCAGGCCTGGAGATGATCCTATAAGAGTCAGGGCTGTAACACCATGGCAAGTCTTCACCTGTGTCTTCCTCATGCAGTTGAGCTCAAACTTTAACCAAGTGATTTATTAGCAGCTCAAGGTCTTCCACCAGACTGAAAAGATCTTTGAGGCAATGCCCTGCACACCTTCCAGCTTCCCCATGTCCTGGGCTGACATCCTGTTCTACAGGGCACTTAATAGATGACTCTTAGTTACCTTTCCACTATTGCACAGATCTGGGGCAATTGGTGGCACCTCACTTTAGTAGTAGGCACCACCTACTACAATCAGGAGCAAGGACTCCTTGATACACCCATTTGGCAGTAAACATGTAAAGGTACAAGGTGACAACCCAAGGTCAGAAGGGTGGATAATATCATCTAGCAATAGATATGGCATACATGAAAATTAAGTCTGACAGCTGTGAATCTTAGGCTAGAACTCCTTTATCCTTTTTGAAAGAAAAAGAGGTTTCAGGAGTCTAAAAAAAAAAAAAAAAAAAAAAAAAAAAGAGAGAAGGTTCCACTTCTCCCAGCCAACACTTCTCCCAGCCAAGCCACGCCACATGCATCATACAGAATTTCTCTTGACTGATTTCCATACCTTTTCTGCCATTCCTCTGTGCACTTCACAAACCAGAGCTCTTTGCCAGGAGATATACTGGTCAGCTGGGAGTCCTCCACACAGAAAGCAAACCTAGGAGGAGGAGGAGGAATCAGAATTGCTGTCTCTATGATTAATAATTAATAAGTAATACAGATTGCAGCTTATTCTAGGACAAGCTGTTTGGTTAGACATCCATCCCACAGAACATTTTGACAGACCATCAGCCTGTTGAGTGGCTGTTTTGTTTCCTACTTAAATATTTTAACTGGGGATCTTTGCTTCTACTACTCCTGTGTTTCATAGTAGCCAGGATGCAGAATACCTTACAGATGGCAGGCAATGCTTATTTAAAGCTTTGAGAAATGTGGGAAATCATCAGTGTCAACTGCTGCTCTTTGACAGATCTTGGTTACCTTCAGAACAACATTAACAGAAAGATGTGGGGGTGCCAATGCTATGTGCTTGGCAGCTTTGATATTTTTTGGATGCTCAGGTAACTCTCCATTTGCAGAGAATCATAGAATCAGAGAATGATTAGGGTAATTTGGGACCTTAAAAATAATTCCTGCCATGGTGGAGAACCTTCCACTAGAATTCTACAGTAAATTCTATGATCCAGGGATATGGGTTGGGTTTGGAAAAGCCCTGAAAAATCCCCTAGTTCCAACCCCCCTGCCAGAAGGAGCAATGTAGTGCCTGAGAGATTGGTGTCACCATGTTACTGGTTGCAGTTTTAGGTTGGTTGTGCCAAATCAGCACATTAAGCCCATAAATCTGACCATTCAGATTTCAGTAGTTTTGGTGCTCAGTATTTTAATGCTTCAAGTACAACCTAAACCACCTTGCAGCGTGCTAGTTTAGTCCCTAGTGGATCCCACAGTATCAAAATAAAGCAAAAGAATACCCCAAATCTGCTCTGTGGTGACCAGTTTTCCTTAAAGCCTGTTTGCAGGCTTATGCTGGAGAGTAATCTGCTCTCCTACACCACAAGAAGCAATAGTTGGTATCATCAAAAATGAAAGGCAGCTCAGGATACCAACTACATTCAAAAAACCAGCAATTTTTTCTTGGTTCTGGGTTGAAGTTCCAGGTCAGTCCATGCATGCAGCCTAGCACAACTATTACCTCTGTTGTGTTTCCCCAGATTTCACACGTATTCGTCTGATGTGGAGCTCCTGGGTGGCATTCACAGGCCTGTACCAGTAGCTCTTCAGCTCTTTCCACAGGTCATACCACGACTGAGACGTCCCCTCCCAGGTGAGCTTTATTTTCAGAAGTTCACCCATGTCCTCTTCAGTGTAGACCAGGAAGGTGTTCGTAGCGTTTAGGCCAATTAGATCAAGCCTGGAAGAGAGGCAGAGACTCGGCATTTTTTCCTTATGGAAGCATGCCAGGTGCTCCTTTGTTCCGTGCCAGGAGTTTAACAGAGCCCCTGCAGCTTATCAAGTGCTGCACATTCAACTGTCACCAGTTAATTACTGGTTACACTGAGCTCAGATAGCTGGCTCCACACAACGCATCCTGCACTCAGCTTGGCCATCCTTCCATAGCTTAAAGGTGGGGTTTGTGCCTGGTCTTCCTTTTGGGAGAGGCTAAATGAGGTCAGCAGTGCCTCCAGAGACATTTCAGACTACATCCAAATGGTGGAGGGGGAAAGCAAACCAATCAACCAAAAAAAGCCACACACACAATAAAGCAACGAGCCATGAGGGCTAGCATGAGACTAGCATGAGGACATTAAAATGCTCTTGATTCATCCAGTAATAAATTATAATTAAGCTACTGGATGAAAAGCTTTTTTGAGAGGTGATGAAGTGAGGCTTCTAGGCTGGGATGAAACAGTGTCAGCAGAGGAAAAAGAATGCTGCCATCCTGTGTAGTCCCTGTGACCCTCTTACTTAGGTAAAAGCACAAAAGTCAGATAACTTACATTTCCAAAGAGAGGGGCTCAGAGTCTCCATTGGTGCCATGGAGGGTGACAGAGAAGGTGGGATCAACCTCTCCCAAACCCTTATAGCTGAAGACATGCATTTTCATCTGGTAGTGGTAGACTGGAGAGAAAGGGGAGAGCAGAGATGGAACCAACTGTGCTGAAAGAAACATTGCTCAGCACTGTTCTCTGTGAAACAGCAAAGACCAGACCCTTCCTTTAGTGAGACAGCACTGATCCTGCCCTTACTGATTACGAATTTGAGTTTTACACAACAGCAGCAGGCCCGCTCTGGGGACAGCTCCCCAGACCTTACATTGCCCTGAGGCTGAGCTCTGCAAGCTCAGCAGGTGAATGTCTGAGCCCTGCTCAAGGGGCAGAGCACTGCTGTGGGCTGATTCCACAGGCAGGAAGGGGCACAGTGGTGCCACAGGACAGCAGTGCCTCCACGGAACACCAACAAACAACAGCAAATCAACCTGGAGCAGCTCTGGGGCGATGCTGCTCCTCCGCCTCTGCACCCTCCTCAACACCGACCCCGGGAGGCTGCTCCCACAGGGAGCCGTGCTCCTCCTGGGAGGGGAAGCCTACCTTTGAAGGGCATGTCAGCCCTGGTTTTGAGATACATCTTGCTGTTCCTCTTGTGGCGGATCCTGCGGGCGTTGTAGCCGATGCCGTTGCAGCGGTTCTTGCGGCAGCTCAGGCAGATCCCCTTCTTGAAGCGGCTGGAGTCGGTGCACTGGAAGGCGAAGCTCTGCTTGTCCTGGTTCACCAGGGAGTCCACAAAGAGGTGCACAGACCGCTCGTGCTCACACTTGACCACTTCACCAATTGCTAGACAGGCAGAGTTGCAAGGGATAAGCTTGGTTTAAGCAGTTGTCACCCCAGCAGCCCGTAAGATAAATGAGCTATGCCTTTCTGCAGCCCAACGGGAGCTGAAACGTGGCCAAACTTGAACAGTTTTCCAACAGCAGCAATTCAGGAGGTTGGTGGGACATGCTCACTTAGCCCTTGCCATGAAGAACTTCAAGAGGATCCTAGTCCCAGCCTAAGACCACAGATTATGGTCAGGTGTTGGAGTAACAGTGTGCTTCAGAGCTAAAAGCAGGTACAGATTCTAGCAACTATCTCCAGTAGTACAGACAGTTTAGAAGGAAAAAATTATTTTCTTTGCTTTCATAAAAAAGATCATCCCCCAGCATCAACCCAAGTCTGTTTGTGAGAAGTCTACACTGACCAGAGGCAAAAGGTAAAGAGAACTTACTGCCATAGGCAATGGCTCCCAAGACATCACTTAGGCCACAGCCAGGCTGGAAGTCTCCCCCGTTGGGGTAGATGTCAAGGTGGCCCACAGGCATCTGGATCCCAATGCTAACACCCAGTGTTTCCCTGGTGTAGGTGTGAAGGACATCCACAAAGTTGGCATCATCAGGGGAGAGGCGCCTGCTGGGGTCCACTCCTTCAAACATGGGGCCAGCAGGATCCAAGCCTGGAGTCAGACACAGACCACAAGGAGCCAGGTAAGAAACTGGGCTGTTTCATACAGAATACAGCCAGAAGCCTGCTGTGCAGGCTCCTCACCAATTGATACACAATCCCATTGCTGGTACTGTTCCCCAAAATGTCTTCACCATGGGCTCACAGAGGGAACAAAGACGTCCCGCTCCACTTTTGGGGCAACAAAACCCTATAGCATGACCATGATCAGACTGCCTGTTGGAAGCAAAGGCTCTTCACCAGGTCATGGTGAAGAGATGGTTGAAGAGGCAGCTCCAAGCACCAGAAGAGGTTTAACAGCCCAGGGACAGCTGTCAGCCAAAACTGCCTCGGTGACATTTAGTCTGTTTTCAGACTGCACATATAGAGGGACTAACACAATTTAAGCAGCAGCCTGTATCTGAGATCCCATGATGGGTTTGGGATGCTCTGTTCACCCCTGAGCCCCACCCCCAACCAGAAACTGCACTCCAGAGCATTTCTTCAACTTGACTGTTAGGTGATATTTTTTTTCCTGATTAAATAAATGCAGACATTTATTGCTAGGCTCTGTGGAATTCTCACTGCCCGTGTCACATGCAAATCCTTAATACAGTCCCTTGTGCTATGCCCTAAGTTCTCACATGTTGAAATCAGCTTTCCTCTGGAGCTGGAAGAAAACTCTTCAGATATTTCCAGAATGAGGGGTTAGAGTTGTTCGATTTTTTTTTTAATCAGACATCCTGTGGGACAAACAGCACCCAATAACTCTCACTTCCACTAGTTTATGAGCTATAATTACAAAAACACTACCACTCAAAGAAATAGCACTTGGATAGTAAGAGCTTGAGCTGGACTTCTTTCTAACCTACATTTAAATTGAAATAAAATCAGGACCAGTTTGTCATTTTTTCATTGAAACCCTGCTATAATTGATGTGAAGAGAGCTGTGCTTTCCACTTCTACCACAAGTAGAAAACTTGTCATTTCTGGAAGAATAACACCAAAACAGTATAGTAGCAACACAGGAAACGAGCCTTTTCGGGGAAACTCACTGCCAGGAAGGACATGGGAGAGACTTAAAAAGCCACTTGCCTGTAATTCTGCCTATAGTGCCATGGACGTGGTTACCAGCAAAGCCAGCCACATGGGCACCCAGGCTGTACCCAATCAGGTGGACATTCTCAAGCTTGAAGAGGGGGTCTTCCTGCAAGGAAAAGAAAATATGAGAGTTTGATCCCCTGTCTTTCAGTCTGCAGGAATATAAAGTTCAGTTCCAAGAAGAGATTGGACAGAGGGGGCAGATAAGCTTTGTTTGGTATTTCATCAAGACAAGTGGAATGGTTTGGATGGCACATGTGATTTACCCATGTTCCAGCCCGAAGATTATGATATTCTTTATCATAAAGAATAAAACTTTCCCCTGGGAGCTGCCAGCAGACTCAGCACTGGCCATGGCCTCAGGTGCCAAGTGCAGCACCATGGACCTCTCCTTCCCCCTCCCTGCCCTCCTGCCAGCCCAGTGTTGGCTCTGAACACCCAGCTCCTGAGTCCACAGTGCTCAGGCAGCACTCCCAAATCCGAGCTGCACTTCAGCACCACTGGCCCCAGCACGCTGCAAGGCAGCATCTCC
Source organism: Oenanthe melanoleuca (assembly GCF_029582105.1). Classification (NCBI taxonomy): domain Eukaryota; kingdom Metazoa; phylum Chordata; class Aves; order Passeriformes; family Muscicapidae; genus Oenanthe; species Oenanthe melanoleuca. Next base: position 75,524,299 of record NC_079362.1, on the reverse strand, counting down.
AGGGAGGCAGGGCAGCAGCACAGCAGCTATGAGCCATCACCAGCCAAGCCCTGCGCTGGGTGTTACAGCACTGCCTGCCCTGCTGGCGAGCCTTGGAGCTGGTGAAGGCTCCACAGCCTTGTGCAACAGTCCCTCACCGGCATTACAACAGAGGCTGCTCTTAGCTTGCACACCTGTAACCAGTCAAGCAACCTCGCTATGGTTTTTCCAACAATCTGCGTGTTGTTCACGGCATCGGTGTAGAGCTGGTGGGCAAGGGAGAGCCAGTCCACCACGACCACATTGGCATCCTTCTCCCTCTCCTGCAGAGCTGACACCAAGCTGTCAAGCCAGGTTTCGAACATGCCACTCATCTAGAAAGAGATTGAGGAGTCAGTTTCCAGCTCGCAGGACCAAGATGACACATCCACAGTCGAGCTACTTGCATGTCATTTACATATGCTGCTCCAGCTGCATGCTGCTCCTCTGCAAGCCCTCAGCAATGCAGTAAGAGCATGCATGCAATGGAGTAAGAAAAACAGGTTTTGAGAGACTCTGGCTGTAATTACCCACTTGCCTTTTAGGGCAGGAGGGAGAGGCATTCGTTACGTGCCACCTTATCGCACTTTTTCTCAAGAGTTTCAGAAATTCTGATGGATTGCAAAATTATTTGCCAGACCTGGCAGTGCAGTTTGTGTAAGCCCTGGCAGAGCTGATAAGTCCCCTCGTGCCACACACTCGGTCTAATCAAATGCAGAATTAAAAAGCTTGATAAAGTCTGCGTGCCCTCTTGTTTCTTTATCAAGGAGACCACGTAGCAGATGTCAGGGCTGGGCACTCAGCTACGATTACAGGAGGTCTATACACATGCCTGTCAAGTCAAGTGTCACATTCATAGTGGTCAGTCAGCTGGATTTGAGTGCCATGTTCACATTATACAGCTATGAAGTGATCTTGAGCAGTTATGAATGAGTTGGGTGATTTTAGATTTCCAAAGCCTGACTCCAAACACTTCGCCCCAGAGATCTCAATAGAAGTGAATCTTTTAAGAGAACATTGTGCTCAGAACATTAAAAGTTTTCCTAAATTCCTATATTCATAGAATTCTAGAATGGTTTGGGTAGGAAAGGATCTCAAAGATTACCTAGTTTGAGCTCCCCTGCCACGGACAGGAGACATCTTCCACTAGACAAGGTTGTTCAAAGTGCCATCCAACCCAGCCTTGAACACCTTCAGGGGTGAGGCAGCCACAGAAATTCCAGAAAATAAATATTCTGGAGACACATTTTCAGGGCAGTTTGCTCTCTCTTAGTGGGCAGACTAAGCACTGCCCAGGATTCTTCCCCCTTACCGTCCAGCCGTGGATGATGAAGAAGGTTTTAGCTGTCACGTTGAACTTGCAGTCCTCCAGGCACTGCTGCTGGCCGATGGCGAGCGCGCACCCATCCTCACCGGCGTGCGGCGACGAGCGGAGACCGAACTTCACCCTCGCCTTCTGCGCCGGCACACGCTCCGCGCTGCCATCTGCGAGCCAGCCAGAGAGAAAGGTCAGCAGCAGCCTCCGAACCCGCCTTCCCCGCCAAGGACGAGCCCGATCCGCCGCTGCCCCGGTCCCGCGTGGGACCGACCGCGCTCACCCACCTCCCGCCGCGGGCAGCGTCACCTCCGCGCCCCGCGCCGCGATGGAGCAGGACACGGCGCTGCACAGCAGCAGCAGGAGCCTCCTCATGGCTCGGGAGCACGGCCGGACGAGCGCTGGAGCGGGGAAGGGATGAATGGATGGATGGACACACGCTCGCACGGACGCGCGGCGGCGGCGGCGCCGCTTTTACAGAGTGGCACCATGGGCGGGGCCACCCGCCGCTCCCATTGGTCACGCCTCCCGTGACGTAGAGCGGCATGAATGGGAGGCCACGCCCCCGAAGGGGGGGCTCGGCGGGGGTCCCCAGCGCTGACACCGCGGGGGACACGGAGGGAATGTGGGGGGAGTCACAGGAGTCCCCAGCGCTGACACCGCGGGGGACACAGGGGAGATTTGGGGGGAATCACAGGAGTCCCCAGCACTGACACCGCGGGGGACACGGAGGGAATGTGGGGGGATTGGGTGGGGAGTCACAGGAGTCCCCAGCTCTTACAAGACCCTTCCTAAAGGGCATTGCCCGACTTGCAGCCCACCACCTTCTGCAGTACGTTATCAAGACCATAAATAATTTTGAACTCAAAGTTTAACCATTTATTTCTCCTTTTTTATTACTTGCATATGTACCAGATACTGATGCATGATAAGTTATTTCACTTTATACCACTGCTGTGTCACCACACTGTGCAAGAAGAGATCATGCTCTGGGGAACATGATTTTCCTGCTCTCTTTTTCATCCCCTTCCTCAGATCCATGGCTCCTCTTTCTCTCACATAAAAAAGCAAAGGAGAAGGCATCAGTGCAAAGAAAAATTATGTAGGCAAATGATAGGATGATAGGTGAAGATGAGGAGTGTAGCGTTCCAACCCTAAGGCGAAGGGAGCACCCTGGATTTACTCTTGGTCAAAAAGAAAGACAAAAGTCAAAGGATCTGCAAAAAGTTTAAAGGTTTTATAAGAAAATTGCTCGCTTGGCATGGAATTTGGTGTGTTTGTGACTGATTTTCTCATATAAACATGATGAAGAAGGGAGGGAAGGAAGGGAAGGGAGGGAAGGAAGGAAGAAAGGGAAGGAAGGGAAGGAAGGGAAGGAAGGAAGGAAGGAAGGAAGGAAGGAAGGAAGGAAGGAAGGAAGGAAGGAAGGAAGGAAGGAAGGAAGGAAGGAAGGAAGGAAGGAAGGAAGGAAGGAAGGAAGGAAGGAAGGAAGGAAGGAAGGAAGGAAGGAAGACAGTGGGGTATCATGCAAAATCACACACAGAAATTGCTGTAGCCCTCACCAGTAGATACAAATGGAGAGAATAATCTGACTTTCTGGCAGTGCTTTCTCAGGGTACTCAGTTTGTACCCCACATCTCTGAGCCTTCCTCAGCCCAGACACCTCCTGACTCTGTGTGGATTGACAGTTGGACTAGATGGTCATTGTAGGTCACTTCCAACAGAAATAATCTATTCTATTCTATTCTATTCTATTCTATTCTATTCTATTCTATTCTATTCTATTCTATTCTATTCTATTCTATTCTATTCATTTCATTTCATTTCATTTCATTTCATTTCATTTCATTTCATTTCATTTCATTTCATTTCATTTCATTTCCTCATAGATCTCTTACACGTGACAGGCTGTGACTGGGGACTGCTGCTCCTCTCCTCTTTGGGGATCATTCCTAGAACCTCTCAATTTCTGACTCCACAGGGTGAATACATGTTCTGGGATCTCGTCAAGCACGTCCTGTTTCCAGAGGCTGGAGATGATGCTCATGCTCCTCAGGGAGTGTGGGATTGAGCAGAATGTCCTGAGGATGCGGCCTCTCCTCTGCAGCTGTGTGGTCCCCCTCGAGGAGCAGCATCCTGACAGCACTGACCTAAATCAGAAAGGACCTAAATTTCTCAGCTGCTGTCCACTACTGGACTTACTCCTGCAGGAAATGAATCAGCCAAACTTTGTCACCAAACGCCTCATCATTTAAAAAATTTCTGGTGCCAACAAACCCCTTCCAGACTGCTGACCACCATGACATTATCATGGTTTAACCACAACGTCTTTCATTCTTCTTCTGTTGTCTCTTGCTATTCTAAATGTCCTGCTTTTGTCTGTGCAACTCCAGCCTCTGGGAGAGGAGACCTGGTCTTTGCCTCTGGCTTCCAAGAACGACAGTAGCAGTGAGAATAGCTTAGCAACAGCAAGGGAAAAGTGCATCAAAATAAACCCTGGCTGCTTCAGCTGAAAGGTGATGATCATCTGGGGAGATGCTCAGGGTCTGTTGTGATGGGCACTGTATCAACTCACAGAGTGCGGCTCGACACTGACCTCTCTGTAACCCTCGTGGCCTGGGGGGAAGGAGGCTCCCACCCAGAACTGCTTGGAAAATAGCAGTTCGTTAAGCCAAATTCTGAGGAAAAATTCCTAGTTTTGATTAGTTTTTCACTGGGAAAGATTTCATGGCTCCCAGATGGAATTTCTGGATATTGTAATAAGTAATAAATAATAAACTGGGGTGAAATGGATAATAATCCACTTTAAAAGACATGGAAGCTCAAGAGTTACAGCACTTATAGGGACGCTGGAGGCTTTAGGATGTTGGATGCAGCTGGTGTGAGGGGGGCAGTGCCTGCAAAGATAGTGGGTGCTCTTGGAGGTGTCTTTCTGGCTCTCTTCCTCTCTCCCTGGCTCCATTCCTACATGATTTCCTAAAGGTCTCAATTCAGTCCAAAAGCAAAAGAGGAATGTTTTTGAAATCATGGGCGTTTTTATAGGAAATAGAAAAATGTTCCACTCAGCTGCAGTCATAAGCTCTTTGCAGGTGGGTGCTGGTGGCTGAGTCTGATTTCTTCTTCAGCACCAGACATGGTGAGTCAGAGCAGAGTCATGAAATGTGGAGGTAGAAGGTATATGAGAGTAGTCAAGCTTCTTTTAGTAACAAAAGGCTAAAATCAGTATGATATGTAAATTAAGATGCCCAAATATTTAAGTGTCTGAAGTCTACTGGTGCTCTCAGGGAAGAACTAGTAGGTTTTACAGCAGCAGTGGCATCTATTTTGAGAGGTTTCCACACCTGTGCATCCAGCAAGGAGACACTTTCAATGCTGTTTCTACACAAGAAGAGCATTTCAAACCTGGGTTATGTTCAGTGTCTTCTGCAGGAATTCAGCATCCCTGGCAGAAAGGAATTCAAAGAGACTGAAGTCAGGAAACTTCCAAAAAATAATAGTCATTAAGGCCTTTTTCCTCTGTTTTTAAAATTACCATGTAGACACCTGCTTTTCTTGCAGAAATGGCCACACCATTAAAGAGCTGAGCATTAAAGAAAAAGGGAAAACCCTTCATCATCACACCACCTCTTTAAAAACCTGCAGAGGTAGAGTAATTCTACTGTGGGCAGTTCTGCAGACAACAAAGAAAACTAACAGCAGCCTTTTGCAGGAACAGCACTGCTAACATTGCATCCCTCATCCTCCCACGAATGACCTGCTGTGGGAAGAGCAGCAGAGAGAGTTTTGCAGCCCAGAACAGGGTACCACTGCTGACATGAATGGCTGCAGGAGGGATTTGTACAGTATTCCTAAGATTGCATCCTGCTGTGTTCACATTTCTGGGAAGGCACAAGTGGAGCACCTGGCCACTCCTGTCAGGGAAAAATTGTGACTCCTAGGCTTGTGAAGTGGTTATTGAAAACAATGGCATACCAACCAGAGTTAAAGATGCTCCTATTAAGAATTTCTCATTTGAACAAGCTAACGAGTTGTGTCATGGCTTTAGGTCAGATATTCAGTGTCAGAAACCTGAGAGTGTTTTATCCACTCTCAATTCTTCCTGCCTGATTCTTCCTTTCTCCAGTGAAAGGGGGAGTAGGATTTACAGGAGGAGGAGAGAGAAAGGGATTTTTTTTTTTTTTGAAGTTATAAAACAGTTATTCAATTACAAAACACAGGCAGTATAATCCAATGGAATTGATGCTAGATTCCCACACGGCTCCATCTGCCTAGTTTGTTTCTGAGATGACTGTGAACAAGCTGAGAGAGGGAAGGGCTAGGGTGGCAGCACCCTTGGGGTGTGCTGAGCTGGGGCAAAAGCCTGAGAAGGACCCCCACATTAGATGGGGTGCAGACCTGACTGCATCCCCAAGAGATTCTGGAGAGGCAGCTCTCCAGTGAAATATCACCCTGGGTTAATCCTTGTATCACCCTGTGCCTGCTCAGTCCTGGAACTTTTGGTTTGTCATCATCCCATCCCACCACAATTATTTTATGCTTAGTACTCGCTGCAGAGGGGGCACATATTATTTCTGCAGCACAGTTTCTGCTCTGGATGTCTTTGTTCTGAGAGTGTCAAACCAGGGTGAAAGGCTGTGGTGCCTTTGTTTCACAGCCACTCCTTAGCCCACAAAGTTTTGCCTCCCCTCCTCAGCCTTTCAAATGCATCCCCTCTATGAACACACTTTATAGGACCAATACTTCATAACCCTATGTAGGTTTGTTTGCTTACAGAAGAGGCTAATCTCCACCAGGTTATGAAATCAGCTCACATGCTTCAGTGGCCTTACCCACTATTGATATCCTGTTCGATTCCCGTTGAGCTCTCTTTGTTGGAGGTAACCCCTTCTCCTACTTCTTCTAAGCTCATTTCTTAAGCCACCTCATTCAAGTCCCACATCCCCATGGTATTTAGATGTAGTAAAAATGACTGGGGGGAAAATAAATGGCAGCTAGTGAGCCCACTAAACTGTCTGACTATTAATGGTCCTGTTAGTTGCAAATTTACTTTACCACAAAGCCCCCAGCATGTAATCCTTAGATGAATGCCTTTGATTGTGAGGGAATATTTACAGCTGACCCTGCCAGCAGTCTGCAAACCTGCAATGGGCCTCCTGTCCCACATTAAATCCGCTGGCATCTGTTCCTGGGTTCTTATCAAACACATGCTCTGTTGGTGCAGTGTTTGGGCTGTAGTGCTCGCGGATACGGTGGGCCTTGAAGAGTAAATCCCCGCATTCCTGAGAAATGCTAATTCTTGTGAACGTTGTCACACAGGGTTACAGTTTGTACCTGTCTCCAGACATCGCCGTCCACTGGGAGGTTTCCAGGAGGCTTTGATCCCTGCTGGCTGACCCTTCCCCATGGCAGGATCCTGGTCCTGCCTCTGGACCACCCTTCAGCACAGACAAAATTCTTCTTCCTTCTTCAAACTTCTGCTGTTTTCCCAGACATATATGAGCAACAGGAATGATTTTTAAGATGGTTTTTATCTCTTTTCGCCCCTGCCCATGTCTTGCACGAGTCCCTGGGTTCCCTGGGTTGCTGTGAGACCCTCAATGATCTTGCTCTCCTTTAGTCCCAGCAGGGCTGTGCAGGAGCTCAGGCTGGAAGCCAGAGAGAGCTCGGTGTGTCCTGATGCCTGTTTGCTGTGCCCAACTGGACAAGTGGAATTCAGCTTGTCATTCCCAGCATGTCTCATGGTCCGTGAGACGGATCCAGGCTGCTCGGCTGCTTTGTGTCAGACACAAGGCCCAGTGGTGTGCGGTGGGCCTGCTCCATCCACTCTGCAGACAAGGATGCTTTTAGGCCTGTGCCGAGGAATGACATGTATTTTCTCTCTTCTTAAGCTTTTACACAAAATTCATCAGTTTTCCATCCAAGCTGGATGAATGCTGAGCATGTCTGGGCTTGAACGTGGACTTAGAGCCAAGTCCATTGGCACTGCAGAGGTGTTGTGGGTGGCCAGGGGGATATTTGCTTCTGCTCCTTTCTGACATCCTGTTTTGGTGGGATTGGAGAACCATCTCAGAGGTTTGTGATTATTTGATCCTTCAGCTGGTGGATAGTGAGGCCTCAATACAGCTTGTGCTTTACGTCTCCTGCATCCAGCAAAGAAAAAATACTAAAATAAGAGGAACCTGGGACTGCTAGAGAGTCCAGAGAAGAGCTGGTAGGGCAGCTGTTTGCTTTAGGGACTGCTTCAGAGTGCATACCCTTATCCAAATGCTTTTTCTTCAAATCTGCAGGAACGTTTGGCCCAAGAGCGGAGTGGACGTGGTAGCACCCAGGGAGGTGTATCCAACACTCAGCTGGGCTGTAGTGCCAGTGGAGACTGTAAGAACTGGCAGAGAGGCAGTGGCTCTCCTGCCCACTGAGATGGGTCTGGGCAGAGCTCTGGCTTTGGGATTACTTCTGGTCATTAGCAGGCAAAAAATCTTGGAGTTTGGCATTTTGGCAGAATAACAAGTCAGCTGACATCTCCTTTTCTTAAAACTCTCCAGACTAATGCCCAAACCGGTTGTCTGGAGGTAGGTTGCAAAGGACTTGGAGCTACCTCATCTAGTGGAATCTGTCCCTGCACATGGCAGGGGCTTTGGAAAGATATGGATCTTTAACTTATACTCAAACCCATTCTCTTATTCTATTATTAATTTTCAGCACTCCTAAATCCTCTTATAACCTATCTCAGGCTTTCAAAACTGATCCTGTAAATCTGGATGGACCCTAAACCGATGAAACTCTGAGCATGCCACTCCACTTCCAGTGTCTACTGGAAAGAAAAAAGTTTTTTATTAAAACAAATGAAATCATTACTAATTTTAGCAAAGCCCTGTAAAATCATAATGTTAGTTCTCACCATTACTGTTAATTTGTACCCAAGCTTTATGGTTGCAAACCTTGGGTAATTGTTTCTTCCTGGGCAGTTGTTGTGTCATCTTACACAAATTCTTCATCTATTTCTGGTGCTGATTGCTGATTCAGCCGGTGTTTAGGAGACCCTTTGGCAGTATTTCACTGTGATTCACACGCTGAAGAGGAATTGTATTTTAAACCACAAAGACAGACTTTACGCACTAGCTTTTGTGTGAAGAAAAAGGGTGACAAACAGCTTGAGGACAGGAATAAGCTGCACAAGATGAGGCTGTGTATCATAAGGTCAGTGTCATTTGTTCTCCAGCACACTGGTCATTCTTTACCCTCCCCTTTGAACCATTTGTCTTCTCCAACCAATGCAGACTATAGAGAGAGGTTCTGCCTGAGAGAGGGGGAAGCCTCAAGTCACCCTTTGAAATACAGGGAGTCTCCTGCTTTTCTCAGAAGTTGCCTTTATGTACACCAACAGTATTACTCATTTTGATGTTCACCAGGTTGTACATTTTACTTTGACAACTCATCAGTTATCCCATTCCTGAATCCAGTCTTATTACTCAATTACTTATGTCTCAATTAGAAGGACACCTACCACATCGGTTGCAGAGTCTGCAATGGAATGATGGGATGCTGGTCCTCATCAGGCTCTGTTTCACCTCCTGGCCATTTATTCCTAATTGCCTAACTTGTCCCATTTGTTGTGTTTATTGAGTGTGGAGCTTATTAGGAAGAGTCAAAGGTTCTGTAATTAATTACAAAGAGTTTGGGGAATTTCTCAGTGCCTTGAACTTATGTTCCTATCTGCAATGTACAGATGCTGCTGACATTCATCCCAGGACTTCCCAGCCTAAGGCCAGACAGGCAGAAACACTGCAGTGAGGACAGGGGAAAAACAAAAGGGCTTCCCTGTACAGGTCAGGTATAGCCTGGGCTGTATCACTAGCAGTGTGACAGGCAGGTCAAGGTGGGGCATTCTGCCCCTGTGCCCCTGTGCTCCTGTGCTCAGGTGAGATCCCACCTGCAGAGCTGCCTCCAGCCCTGGGCTCCAGCAGCACAAGGACATGGAGCTGCTGCAGCCAGTGCAGAGGAGGCTCGGAGATGCTGCAGGGCTGGAGCCCCTCTGCTCTGGAGCCAGCTGGGAGAGCTGGGGGTGCTCACCTGGAGAAGAGAAGGCTCCAGGGACACCTCAGAGCCCCTCCCAGGGCCTAAAGGGGCTCCAGGAGAGCTGGAGGAGGACTGGAGACAAGGGATGGAGGGACAGGACACAGGGAATGGCTCCCACTGCCAGAGGGCAGGGATGGATGGGATATTGGGAAGGAATTGTTCCCTGGGAGGGTGGGCAGGCCCTGGCACAGGGTGCCCAGAGCAGCTGTGGCTGCCCCTGGATCCCTGGCAGTGCCCAAGGCCAGGCTGGAGCAATCTGGGATAGTGGAAGGTGTGCCTGCCCATGGCAGGGGAATGAAATGAGAGGATCCTCTCCAACCCACATCATTCTAGGATTCCATTCTGTACGCTTCACAGAGCAAGGCTGGCATCTTCTAAGCAGAGGCCTGCTGGGCAGGTAGGACAGGGGAGCAGCAGCAGCACATGTTCCCAGTCTGGGATATGAGCGCAGGACCCATCACACTAACCAGCTCTGTGAAAGGAACTCTCTTTGTGCAACTCCTTGTGCCTTCCCTTACATGCCCGTGCCCGTGCAGGTACAGGATGCAGGATGCAGGATGCAGGATACAGGATGCAGGTTCAACACCTGAGTGAGTCACAGAATAGTGGATGCCTGAGGGATGGTGGGGAGCTGGAAGTGTGCTAGCTCTAGGGGCCCCCTGCCACAGCCTTGCCCGGCAAGTCCCTATCCATCATATGACCTTCCCAAGCATCGCATGTGACTGGGCCAGGCATGTTGGAAAAGACCAGGCAGAGCAGAGGGGAGAGGCTGGAGAGGGGGAGGGCAGCGCAGCTAGAGAGGATTAATAAGCTAGACAGATAGGGAAAACTTTGAAAGAGGGGGCTCTTGTCAAAGTTGTTGCAATAGTAAAGAGGGAAGTATCTGGATGACTGGAAAACAGCCATGGAGTAAGCTGGGAGGGAGGTATGACATCAGAGGTGACATTTGGGATCAAAGTTGTTTGCGTCTTGTGGAGACGAACACCATCCAGTCATCAGAGCTGGAAGGATCATAAACTTAGGAAGAATCTCTGACCATAAGAATAGTAAGGAATGACCACAAAAGCCACGTACTGAGCTGAAAAATGAAGGTGCTGCAAAGATTGCTATAAAGTTTAGATGTTCAGGGCTGTTGCTTCTTGCTGTGCCATTAACAGAAAAGTCTGCTGGCCAAAATTTTGGCACAGGTTGTGTTAAAAGGCATCATTCATGCTCTGCAAAGCCAGGTCCTGTGTGCAAGGATGATCCTATCCCAGGTCCCTGCATGCTTTGTCTGCCAGCAGGGAGGTGGAGAAGCCACGGGAAGAGAAAAGTGAGTTTGGTTGTGGTTTATCAGCTGATCCAGAGGAGCTCTTGAGTGGAGCAGCTGCAAAAACAGCTGACAAAGTTATAGAATCATGGAATCATTTAAGGGTGGAAAATATCTCTAAGGTGATTGAGTCCAACTGCCAACCCAGCACTGCCACATCAATAATCATGACTGTAACAGAGGAGAGGAGGAGGAGGATTCTTTGATCTATTTTGTTTAGGAAATGCAGTGCAACAAAGGGAGTTTGAGGCTCTGTTTCCCAGTACAGGGCACACTCAGCTTTAGAAATGTTGACAGGATTCACAGATCAAGAGAAGCTGAGGCTGGAAAGGGTCAGAGGAGGCTTCCCAGAGCAACCCTCCTGCAGCTCAAGGCAGAGTCAGCCAGAGCTGGCTGCCCACGATGTTGTCTCTGGCCCATCTGTTTCAGGATTCAACCCTGAATCCTCCTTTCTTTAAACAGAATTCCCCATAGTTTAATATGTGACTAAATTGTGGTCAATATCCCTGATTCCATGGAGAATTTAGGTTTCACTAATCAAAAGCACATTTAAAATACTTCTTGGTTATAAACTAAACAGGTTAGGGCAAATATAAACCCAGGATGTAATTTATCCCAGAAAATGTTTGTGATCAGGCACTTACACGATGCCTTTATTCACTCATCACAGAGATTGTCCATTCCTGTCCATTAAAGCAAAGAGAAACAATCATAGACCTCCACAACCTGCGTAAATGGCTTTGCTGTCAAAAACTGCACTGAGTAAACACAAACTTTAGCTACAAGGTTATTTAATCACACACAAGGTTTGTTTTTCCAGTGATTCCCTTTCAGCTGGGTGTTTACGGGGTGAACGAACCTGTAGCTCTGGACAATATGCGAAAGAAGTTGAGTATTAACACAACATCACTGATTGCTGTGGTTTCTTGGGTTTTTTTTGTTGTTTTGACTATTATCCTGTCAGGCAGGTCACCAGCAGTTGTGGCTGCTGCGTCACACTTCAGCAGCGGTGACGGCGAGGACAGATACTCAGCTGCCCTGACGCTGAGCTCCCCAGCTCTTTCCTCACCCCTGCTCTGGGTACAGCATACACACAACATAAATTGTTCAAATAGGATGGGCAGCTACTCTCTCCTTATAAAGAATTTCCTGTGTTTTAGGAGGACTCATAGGGAATCGAAAGCATTTTCTTTGTTCATGTTTTAGATGATACATTTTCAATGAGTTATTAATGTATGTACAGATAAATGCACATAAATATATGCATATAAATAACTTACCTGCTTAAGTAAGGATCTTCTGGCTCCCTATGGAAGCATCTCTTCTTGAAAGTCACAGTGTGGAATACATAACATAACTGAGTGCTCCAAGTGACCAAGACAGAATTACTGATGCAGAGAAAATCTCTGATGAAGGTCAGTCCATCTTTTGGAGGTGCATTTGCCCCTTTTCCATGGAGTAACAGGATAAGGGGCAATGGCTTCCCACTGCCAGAGAGCAGGGATAGACAGGATACTGAGAAGGAAGTCTTCTGTGTGAGGGTGGGGAGGCCCTGACACAGGCTGCCCAGAGAAGCTGTGACTGTCTCATCCCTGGAAGTGCCAAAGGCCAGTTTGGATGGGGCTGGGAGTAACCTGGGACAGTGGAAGGTGTTCCTGCTCATGGCAGGGGGTGGGACTGGATGACCTTTCAAGTCCCTTGCAACCCAAACCATTCCATGATTCTGTGATTCTATGATCTTGCTCCTGTGACTCACTGCCTGGGTCAGTAGATTTTAAGATGCTTGTGGAGAGCCCTTTAGCTGGAGAATTTGCCTCCCATGTGTTCAAGTGCTGCTGTTTTGCTGACTGTGGGACGAAAAGGCAAACAGTGGGGTTTGAGCTAGGCTTCTGGAGGAGCCATGCATCTGTGACAAGCAGGGCAGGAGACTGTAGGATGGTCAGCAGAGAAGATTTCACATAAAACTGGTGCAGGCGGCTGTCTGATGGTTGGAAGCCTCAGAGTTTGCAGCATTCAAGCTGGTTTCAATTTAAAATGTCTTTGTCTTCAAGATTTTCTGCTTAAACATTAGGACAAGGAACCATTTGTGTGCAATTTCATGAATGACAGTTTAATATCCCCACATAACCCTTGCACTGCAAAATCTGTGTCTCTAAGAGAAATGCCAAGATATCTACAAAAAGATTTGAGGAATTGGTTTCCATTCCTGTGTAAAGAACAGGCCAGGCTCTCTCCTGTAGAAGGGCAGATATGAGGTGTGTTTCAGCAAGCTGGAGTTAAGCTTGGCTAGTCAGTCCCAGAGTTTCTGTGTGTTACAGGGTTTTTATTACACCCCCTCATGTGGCTTTTAGAAACCCCCCTGCCAGAAATGACTGCCCCAAGCCAGGTGTGTGCTTGAGCTGAATGTCAGGCTGGAAGGTGAGCAGGAAGGTCCCCTGGCTGGAAATTAACTCCATGTGGTTTTAGAGCTGCCACAAAGAAATAACCCCAGACTGTGAAAACAGAACTCCAGTCTTGGAGCTCTCCTGTCCCTCTGGCCAGGAGGGATGATGACCATAAGGGACATTGGCTAATTGTCACATTTGGCTCCCAGTAGCACTGATAAGGCTGCTTGTTTACTCACAGCTAAAGACACAAAAGGACTTATGTGAGGTAACACTCCTGTACCTGAACACTCCCCACTGCCTGCTGGGCCTTTCCACAGCAGGATAAGGGGTACAGCCCCGTTCCAGCCCCAGGAGCACAGCCAAAGGATAAAATCATGGGATCAGTGAATGGTTTGGGTTGGAAGGGACTCAAAACTCATGCAGTTTCACCCCTGCCATGGACAAGGGCACCTTCCACCAACACAGGCTGGTCCAAGCCCCATCCAAGCTGGCCTTGGACATTCCCAGAGTTGGGGCAGCCACAGCTGCTGTGGGCAACCTGTCCCAGGGCCTCACTACCCTCACAGCCAGGAATTCCTTCCCAACATCCCACCTACCCCTGCCCTTTGGGTGGGGGAAGCCATTCCCTGTGTCCTGTCCCTCCAGCCCTTGCCCCAAGTCTCTCTCCAGCTCTCCTGGAGCCCCTTCAGAAGGCTCTGCTTTGGAGCCTTCTCTTGTGCAGGTGAACACACCCAGCTCCCCCAGCCCAGCTCCAGACCAAAGGAGATGGCAGAAAACTCTGCAGCCATTGTGATCAACCCTTCACAGGAGGGTGCTCTCAGCAGGAGCTCCCAGAGCACAAAGCAGAGGCTCTGCTTGGGCCCAAGCACAGATGGGTGTGTGTTTTCTGTACTTTCTGGGACAGCAACATCTCCCTGGGTGTGCACAGCACAGGCACTGGGGCTGGGCAGTACTGACAGAGCAGCAAGAGGGATGGCAACACAGGAGTCTGATGTCAAGTCTTGTGGATTTGAGGTTCCAGTACAATTAGCAGGCAGCTGCTTCCAACGCGGGAGTTTTCAAGAATACAATTCTGGACTTACCTGAGTGAATTTTCTGCTTAGGATCCAAAAGCTTCCTTGGAGTCAGCTGATACAACCCAAATATCCCAGGCAGGTGGTGCAGTGGGGGAATCATGAAATCATGAAAGCTAGGGCACAAGCTCAGCTGCCTCAGCCCTGATCCCAGCACCAGGTATGTGCTAGGCTGCCCATAAGAGCTCCTGTCAAGTTCTCAACAAAGCTGAAAACATACATCTCAGGGAATGGGCACAACTCTGAGGCTGCCAGAGCTGCAGGAGCATTTGGACAATGCTCTCAGGGATGCACAGGGTGGGATTGTTGGAGTGCCTGTGTAGGGCCAGCAGCTGGACTCCATGACCCTGGTGAGGCTTTTCCAGCTCAGGATATTCCATGATTCTGAGCTACCCTTCCACCACTGCAAATCTTTAGCAGCTGAGCAAAATAGTTCCACCTGTAGAGAAACAGAAAATGTATTTATTTTAGGTTTAATTGATGAACCCAGGTGATAATCCCCATCATGTGTCAAGTACTTGTTTTACACCTCTCCTCCAGCTTTCCTTGAATGTCTCCTTGTTTTTGTGCTCCGCTGACAAGCAGCTGTGTGTAAAGGTGCTCCCCATGGAAAGACCGCAGCAAAAAAATGAGGAAGGTGCAGAGGGAATGGCAGAAAGGATGAAGAAGAGTTGCATTCAGGAGTCTTCAGAGAGGGCATTCCCACAGTAGGGTGGGTAAGGCTGTGGAAGTGTCTGAGGACCTCAGCTTTAGCTGGTTTTAATTTATTGTACCTGGAAACTTAGTGCTATATACTGCTCCCCAGAGAAGCTGTGGCTGCCCCTGGATTCCTGGAAGCGTCCAAGGCCAGAAGGGAAAGGTCTTGGAACAGTCTAGGATAGTGGAAGGTGTCCCTGTCCATGGCAGGGATGAGATGATCTCTAAGGTTCCTTCCAAACCATTCTGTGATTCTACAATAAAGAGAAGAAATAGTATTTGCCTACACTCCAGCATGTTTCAGTCTTTGAAAACAGAAAATTTGCTTGGAGACTTTGTACAGAGCTTCCATGAAACCAAAGAAAAAGGCACATTTTAAGGCAGGTAAATGAGAGCTACAGTAACAAGTAGAGCTCCTACAGCTTTTAGCCATGTAAATACTTGTGATAGCTCAAATACTTTCCTCTTCCCATCTGGATGAAATCCTAGCTGCAGAGCTGTGAGGCTTTTTAGCCCTAAAGAAGAGATCCAGAAATAGCTTCCTGCTCATAGCATCTATATGGTCTACATGGGCAGCAATCTCTTCCTCTGCTTATTTCTAAACTCAGAGCTAAACCAGACTCTCATGCTGAGGAGGTGCATGCACACCAAATTACTGCTTTCTCATGAATATGCCTCTTCTTTTTTCCCCCCATTCTAGTCAGTTTTTTCTCAATGAGACTTTTGCTGCAGCTGGGCATCTCTCCCAGGAAACATTTTGCTTTCATTGAGCTACTTTCCAAGCAGTTCTAGTCACAAATGCTGCCTCAAATGGGAAAGAAAAATCTTTTATTTTAATGAGTTAGTCTGTGATTATTATTTAATGGTGCAGTAAATACCAGTTGAGGTTTATATATATGAATTTGAATGAATCTCCCTCCTGGACACCTCTGTGAGCAATGTGCTTGCTGCTCTACTCCCATCCTGAGCTGCCATCTAATGGTGAATTTAGTGATGGCTGCTGGGATGAGAGTTAGACTATCTTAAAATAGTTAAGAGTTAGATTATCTTAAAGGTCTTTTCCAAATGTAATAATTCTGTGCTCTCAGGTTGGGGGTTGGGCTCTGCTCCCTGAGAACAAGAGACAGGGCAAGAGGAAACGGCCTCAAGTTGTACCAGGGGAGGTTCATGCTGAACTTCAGGAGGAATTTCCTCATGGAAAGGACTTGGACGGGGCTGCCCAGGGAGATGTTGGAGTTCTCATCCCTGGAGGGGTCCGAGGAAGGCCTGGACGTGGCACTGAGTGTTCTTGGCTGGTGACACGGTGAGGATGGGCCACAGGTTGGACTCGATGATTTCAGAAATCTTTTCCAACCTGAACGATCCTGACTGACTGATTCACAGAACCACAGGATATCCTGAGCGGGAAAGTACTCAAGGGACCGTGGGGTCCAGCTCCTCACCAATCCCACCCTGGAGCAGTGTCCAAACTCTCCTGGAGCTCTGGCAGCCTCGGGGCTGTGCCCATTCCCTGGGCAAAGAACCTTTCCTGAAATCCCACCTAAACCACCCTAGCACAGCTCCAGCCCTTCCCTGGATCCTGTCAGTGGTCACCAGAGAGATCACTGACTGACCTTCCTCTTCCCTCAAGAGGAAGTTTTAACTGCGACGAGTCTCCTCTTCCTCCAGCTGAACAGACCAAATGCCCTCAGCCGCCGCTCATACGGCTCCTCCTCGAGACCCTTCACCATTTCTGTAGCCATCATTTTGGCACTAACCATTTAACATCTTTCTTGTATTGCACTGACCAACGTTCAAGCTGGGTCCGCACCAGCTCGCAGCGGGGCAATGCCCTCCCTTGGGCGGCTGGTGGCGCTGTGCTAGACGCACGCTGACTTCCTCACTAAAAGCACCTGCACCATGAGTTGAAGGTGAATACCGCGCTGTCTGTCCTCATGGCAGTATGAATACCGCGGTGTCTTTCCCCACGCCACGCTTTATTCACGGGGAGAGCGACACAACCGCTCTGTGTACACCCCGCCCTCACGGCGAGACCCCGCCGCCATGTTTGGGGCGGAGCGGCCCCGGCCCCGCCCCCGAACGAGATCTCGCGAGACGTTCTCGCGCTGGTGGCGCGCCCCGCCCTTCCCCTTCCTCTGCGGCCGCCACCCCGAGGTGAGGAGCCATGGCCGGGCCGGTCCCGCGCCATCCGCCGCCATCCGCCCCCATCCCGTCCCATCCCCGCCGGCACCAGCATCCCGGACACAGGGATAGCTGCGACATGCCCGGCGCCCGCGGTATCCCCCGGGATGCCGCGCGAGAGGGTTGGTGCGGGTGCGGGGAAGGAGCAGGCCTGAGACAGTTCGTGGCTGCGGTGATGACTTTCTTAGGACACCTTTGGATGTAACTGTGAAAAAAACATGTAATTCCTGAGCAGCTGCGGTGGTAAGGGGAGCAGTCCAGGTCCTGCGTGCGACTTTTGGAAGTCTAATATGTTGTAATTGTGTTTTTCAGCTGAGCTCTCAAGATGGTGCGCTACTCCCTGGATCCGGAGAACCCCACGAAATGTGAGTTGCTGCTTTGGGAGAGTTCGTGTGAAATTTCACGGAAGCCAGTGATGTTTTGATTCTAAATCTTTGTCTTTTTTGTCTCTTGCAGCATGCAAGTCGCGGGGATCTAACCTGCGTGTGCACTTCAAGGTAAGAAGCGTGTGATTAGCAAGAATTGCGAATTAATTTGCTGTTTTACTTATTTTTGTTAGTTTTTGTTATTTTTTTTTAAATAGGTACAGACTGGCTTGGATTGAAAGGGATTGTAAAGATAATCTCCTTTTTCCCTCTGCCGTGGTTAGGGATTGAGCTTCCATCCTACCTGGCCATGGAAATTTCGAGGGATGCAGGGGCAGCCACAGCTGCTCTGGGCACCGTGTGCCAGGGCCTGCCCACCCTCCCAGCCAGCAATTCCTTCCCAGTATTCCATCTGAGCCCTCTTTTTAAGAAAGTACCTTTTACTTTTTAACTGTTAAAGGATTCTGTTTGCTGCCTGGAATGGTCTCCATCCACAAAAAAATTAAGAGTCTGGATCCTAAAATTGTCCTTGTCTAATTCAGATAACAAAATACAGCAGCGAAACAGTTAAAATGAATTTATTAGACACTTGGCTTGTGTTGGGTATGAAATATGTCTCATTTCTCATACTCTTGTTGGCTGTGTGGTGTTAAACACAAAGACCTTAGTTCCTTTGGAAAAGGCTTAAGTGCAGAAAATAATTCAGAAATGTTGTTTAATAACAAAACCAGAACTAAGTGGTTTTCTGCTTTGTATAATGCAAAGTTTCCACTTTATGAACAGCTAGGATTATAGTTGGAGGTGGCTTACACAATTAGTAAATGCTGTTTAGAAGACTGATATTTTATCCTTAATTTTTGTTTCTGAGCCTTCTCTCCTCTTACAATTCTTTCAGAGAAAGTAACATTGTTAACAATTGGGCGTATGTGTTTCTTCATGGATTATTGTGAGGGTCTGTATTTGGCATTTTAGTAAGAATTTATACATCCAGTTGTAGCTTTTTTAGAGTATTGACCAAAGAGGAGCTTTGAAAAGTATAAGTACTTAAATCACAATATTATTAAGAGTTACAAATTTCCTTATTGGATTTAGCCACTAGGTAAAAAAAAAAAGGTGTGCTGGTGCCAGAAATTCAAAAGTGGCAGTCATACCAAGGGTTAGAAAAGTGGGTAACAAAAGAAAAAATAGTTAATTATTTTTGATTCTTCATCTTGGATCTCTTTTGGTAAGTGCTTCCTTTGTAGCCAAAAGAACTGTACCGAGGGAGGACAGAGGAGTGGTTGTGCTCATGCTGTCTCTTTCAAAGATTGTTCAGAGGATCTTTTCTGTGCCTTGTGTTGTCAGAACACCCGAGAGACGGCGCAGGCCATCAAGGGCATGCACATCCGCAAGGCCACCAAGTACCTGAAGGATGTCACCCTCAAGAAGCAGTGTGTCCCCTTCCGGCGCTACAACGGCGGCGTCGGGAGGTGTGCCCAGGTGAGCTCCTGGGAAACCTGGCAAGGAGCCTTTGGCTCAAGAGAAGGTGATGTAGGGATGGTGTGGACACGGTCTGTCATTGCTGATGGTAAACTTGCATTAAAACGCAAAAACACAGGGTGGTTTGGGTTGGAAGGGACCCCAGAGCTCATCTCACTCCAGTCCCCTGCCATGGGCAGGGACACCTTCTTCTAGATTGGGTTGCTCAAGAGGGAGAGAAGAGTGGCTATTAATTCCAGAAGATGCATCTGCTTGGAGTGTCTGCATCTATTTGGCAGCATCAAGTCAAGGGATTAAATCTTGTTGGGTTTGTTTGGTGCACAACAGAATAGTATAGTTTACAATCCATTGTAATCCATAAAATATGGGGTGCTCAGCACAGGAAGGATATTGACCTCTTAGAGAAAATCAAGAGGAGGGCGCAGAGATCCCCCCAGGGCTGGAGCCCCTCTGCTCTGGAGCCAGGCTGGCAGAGCTGGGGGTGCTCAGCTGCACAAGAGAAGCTCCAGGGAGAGCTCAGAGCCCCTGCCAGGGCCTGCAGGGGCTCCAGGAGAGCTGCACAGGGACTGGGGACAAGGCATGCAGGGACAGGACACAGGCAATGGCTCCCAGTGCCAGAGGGCAGGGCTGGATGGGATATTGGGAAGGAATTGCTGGTGGGAGGGTGGGCAGGCCCTGGATCCCTGGCAGTGCCCAAGGCCAGGCTGGATGGGAGTTAAAGCACACTGGGACAGTGGAAGGTGTCCCTGTCCATGGCAGGGGTGGCATTGGGTGAACTTGGGGGTCTCCTCTAGCCCAAACCATTCTGTGATAACAGCAAGTTAAAGGTGTATTAAGTGTAACTGAACTTGAGTTGGACCAGGCCAAAAGCAGGACTGCCATTGTTGTCCTCTCATTCCAGGCCAAGCAGTGGGGCTGGACACAGGGCCGCTGGCCCAAGAAGAGCGCAGAGTTCCTGCTGCACATGCTGAAGAATGCAGAGAGCAACGCCGAGCTCAAGGTGGGTGTTTCTGAGCACAGAGTGGTGGTGTCATGCTCTCTGTCAGCACCCCTGGGTGTCACTGACCTGGAGAGCCACTTGCCACCTGCTTTGTTCACAAAACTGGATTGTATGGAGTCTTTGGTGTGGCTCCCTGTTTAAACTGGGCTTTGTGTATTTAAGTTAAAATGGCAACAACAATTTTTCACAGGGAAAAAGAAAATTAAAAATTTTTCACAAAAAATGCTGTTCAGATCTGAAATCTGTAGACTCATGGTCAGGTGCTATCTTTGTTACAGTGCTTAATTTGGTAGCTTTGTTGGCAGTGTTGGAGTAATAGGTGACCACCTATTTTTGAGTAACCACAAAATAACCATAGACAATAAGCCATCAGCATAATTTTAAATTACTTATGATTTTAGGTAGCACTTGTCTTAGTAAGTCCGTGACGCTGCCAAGTTCCATTGGCAGATCCTTGGAAAACCTTCAGCTCCATGACACCACCAAGCGTGGCTACTTCATTGACCAGTAGCGGTGTCTGTGACAATTATATTTTTGCTGCAGAGGTGAGTTATTTAAAGACAGAAATGGGTCACAGATGTTGTTCCTTGGCAGGGTCTGGATGTGGACTCCCTGGTCATCGAGCACATCCAGGTGAACAAGGCTCCCAAGATGCGCCGGCGCACGTACCGGGCACACGGCAGGATCAACCCCTACATGAGCTCCCCGTGCCACATCGAGATGATCCTCACCGAGAAGGAGCAGATCGTGCCCAAGCCAGAGGAGGAAGTTGCCCAAAAGAAAAAGGTACCACGTGTTGTGTGCTCTGTTCCTGTAGTGCTGTCTTGAACCAGGGTCTGGCAGAGAGAGGGGTTGCTGTGATGACTATCTTAGGACACCTTTGGAATGCCCATGAAAAGAAAATAGCCTTTTTCTGAGCAACCCCATTTTAGAATTTTCAACATGAGTATTACTTACTTGAGAATCCTGAGAACCATTTTTTAATTGCACAGAGGTTTGGTTCTTCCCTCCCTCATAGCACCTACAGCATTCCCAGACTGTGTGTGTGAACCCTGGTGTGTGCAATAAAATAAATTGAATTTAGAGCCTGTTGGTAATGTAGTGCTTGTATGGATTCCTGTTCATGTGCAGGTGTGATGAATGTATCATTTGTGAGGGAATTTCTAACAGTTCTCAGCACTTCTAAAAGATAATATTTGGATGTTTTGGGAAGTCTCATTTCACCATTTTCTTCTTTCTGTGTTTGCTTCCCAGATCTCCCAGAAGAAGCTGAAGAAGCAAAAGCTAATGGCTCGGGAGTAAATCGATGTGGACGGATGTACATAAATAAAATCTTGAAGTTTGGACTGATTGTGTTGTTCTGCTACAAGTTCTGACATGGGGCTGGGCGTTGCTGTGGGACAGGGGTAGTGAATATTATGGAATCACAGAGTGGTTTGGCTGGGGAGAAATTTTGAAGGGCGTTCAATGCACCCCCTGCTTTGGGCAGGGGACAACATCCACTATCCCAGGTTTCTCGAATTCCCATCTAACGTGGCCTAGGGCACTGCCAGGGATCCAGGGGCAGCCACAGCTTGTCTGGGCACTGCCAGGGCCTGCCCACCCTCCCACCAGCAATTCCTTCCCAATACCGAATCTTAAAGCCGCGGGCTTCCGGTACCACACCACAGCTCCCTCCTCCCAATCCGGAATAATCGCGAATCCAGTTCTTGTCCTTGTTCCCGCCTGTGGGGGCGGGGCCTGGCGCATCACGTGGCGCGCTGCCGCCTGCCATTGGCCGGAAGCACCGCCCCGGAAGGGCGGGGCTGTTCCGGTGCGGGCGCAGGTGAGTGCGGAGCCCCGGGAGCCCCGGGAGCACCGGGAGCTGGGAATGATTCCTCCCCCACATCCCACCCCATCCTGCCCCCCACACCCCGCCCCGCTCCCGGCGGCGCCGGTAACCGGAGGCCCACGCTACCGGCCCCAACCGCCCTCGGAGAGCATAACGGCATCGCCTGACATAACGCCAACCTCCTGGGCCGGCTCGTCCTTTATGGAAAACGGGGACAGCGCGGCGGTTTTGCCCGTGTAGCGTTTTCCAGCCGCGGGGAATAAAGCCGTGCCGTGGCGAGGTTTGGCCGTCCGCGCTGGCCTCGCTGTGGGGGCTCACGGGGACCCGCAGCACCGCCCGGCACAAAAATTGTCTGTCCCACCACCTCCTCACTCTCCTCTCCTCTCCTCTCCTCTCCTCTCCTCTCCTCTCCTCTCCTCTCCTCTCCTCTCCTCTCCTCTCCTCTCTTTTTCTCCTCGCTGACCAGGTGACGGAGCATCACCAGGTGCCCGAAGGGATCGATCAGGACGGTGTTTCACTCTGACCCGGGGATCGCTGGTGCATCACGAGGAGGTACCGATGATTTTTTGGTCAGGAATCTTGACACGAAGTGGCTGCAGAGGCAACACAACACGTCCTGTTACCCTAAGAGGGAGCATGCAGGGACAGGACACAGGCAATGGCTCCCAGTGCCAGAGGGCAGGGCTGGATGGGATATTGGGAAGGAATTGCTGGTGGGAGGGTGGGCAGGCCCTGGCACAGGGTGCCCAGAGCAGCTGTGGCTGCCCCTGGATCCCTGGCAGTGTCCAGGGCCAGGCTGGATGGGAATTGGAGCAGCCTGGGACAGTGGAAGGTGTCCCTGCCATGGCAGGGGATAGAAGGAAATTATTTTAAAGCTCTCTTCTAACCCAAATAATTCTGTACTGATTCTTCAGCCTGAGGTGTTTCCTGCAGCCACTTTCTACAGCTCTTGGATGAATCCACATTTTGATGGAAGTTTAATATTTAGGAAGTTCTGGTGGAGACAGAATATGAAATATTTTTTAAAATAATTTTAAGGGATTAAGTAATTTGTGTTGTCTCAATATAGGATTCCTCTCTGACTTCACAGAGTAGATTTAAACTATATTTGTGTATTTGAAGCAGTCAGAACAGAACCTGGAAGTAGTCAGCTGGAAACTGATACTCTGTTTTTCCACAGGGCTAAAAATCTTCAGGATAGCATTTAAAAAAAAAAGCAAAACTGGTCCCTAGTTAAGTGTGCACATCTGTCTCTTCATTCTCCACTTGGAAAGCTTTTGTTTTGCTTCTTGGTGTGAGAATTGAGATGTCAGCAGCCTGGAGAGGGGGACTGTGAAGGGCAAAGTTGTGTGGCAGCAGAGTGTGTCTAATATATTGCTTGTCAGCACTGGCACTGGTCTAGTCCTAATTAACTGCTTCCTCTCCCAGCTGGACCTCTCTGCCCCTTTGCTTTGTTTTTTTGGTTTTTTGGGGTTTTTTTTTGTTTTTTTGGCTTTTTGTTTTTTTAGTATAAACTGGTGCAAATTTTGAAGACTTGGGGGTTTCAGAGTGAGGGCATGGCTCATTTTCTAATAGTTCATTGTATGGGGTTGGTGTGAGGCAGAAGGAAGAAAGTAAGCCGTGTTCTAATTCTCTCAAATCCCAACTGGATTTTTTTTTCCCTTTCCCACTGTCCTGCCCTTCAGTAGTAGCAACCCATTGGATGGATTGGTTTTCTGCTGTCTAATTTTTCCTTAAATAAAAATGGATTGAGCAAAACAAATCCTTTGGAGTCTTAATATAGATGAACTGGGCTAATATTGGCAGCTTGCTGTTTAAACTGCTTTTATGTTGTTTAAGCAAAAACTCTTATTTCCTGAATTTGTTTTTCTTATTTGCATCTGTAGGACTGGTGAATTAATAGAAAATTTGTTTGGATTTACTGTTAAAATGCCAAGAATGTTCCCTTTGTTGGGGGCTTTATAACAGCATTATTGAAATTTTGGCATCTAATTTACGATTAAAGAATGATTTATGTTTGAATATTGAACACAGTTTTTAGTTACTGTGGGAGTACTGTTTTCTCAGCTTGTGGCATACAAATGCTGCCATCCTAAGCTGTTTTTCTCCCCTCTCACCATCTCTTTCCCAGCACAGGAGGGAGCCATGGTGTGCATTCCCTGCATCGTGATCCCCGTTCTGCTCTGGGTCTACAAGAAGTTCTTGGAGCCCTACCTCTACCCCGTGATTGCTCCCTTCATCAAGCGCCTCTGGCCCAAAAAGGCTGTGCAGGAGTTACCAGACACCAAGCAGGGGCCAGGAGGCAGTGCTGGGGATGCTCAGGGACCTGCAGCTGCCAAAAGAGACCAGGAGGATGGATATGGAAGCCATAAAGTAAGATTAATTCACCCAGCTAAGAGGGGGGAAGCTCCAGGATGAGCCACCCAGTGGTAGCTCAGGGCAGGCAACACAGGAGGGTGAATAGTTGGGTGTTTTTACTGTTATTTTGGTGGCTGTTTTCTTAGAAAATTTGCCACTGCTGTGCCAGTTAGAAGTAGTTGCTTCAAGACGCTTCCGGTCTTGGGGGAATAGGAATTGGGCCCATATCCTGAAATAGCTTAATTTTTTTTTTTTTTTTTTTTACACAACTGGCTGTTCTTTTAGAGAAGAAAAGTCAAATATCTGGTAAATCACAAAGATGTGTGAAGCAGAAATTAGAAACAGCCCCTTTCTTCAGCCAGCTCTCCTGCTCATAATGGGGGAGCATGCTTAGTGCATGTAAATTGTGCTTTTATTCTTTATCTTCTGCCACAATGCAAGGACTTGTAAATGTTGTTGCTGCCCTCACTCCTCCCTTTCCCCTGAAGCAAAAGTTATTTGTAAATCTATACAGACACCACAACTTTTGGTTCTTGCCCCATATTTCTTCTTAGATCTTTACTGACCTTGCTTCTAAAAGCCATTTTTGTCACCAGCTGTTCCTGTTTTAGGTGTGAAGTTCTAATTTGACATCTCACTAATCTCATTAATGTTTTTTATTTGCAGTTTGAAAGCAATGGCATTGCAAATGGAAGTGCTGTAAAGAGATCCACAGCTGTTCATGACAAGAAAATGGCTTAAAGGAGTTAATTCCTAAGGATTTTATTCCCTCATGTCCAGTATGAACTGCTGATATTCCTCTCACTTTGAGACTTTTTTCTTTGCACATTTTAACTGAATAAAAAAACTTTATTGCTTGCAGGAGAGATTCTCTTTTGCCACTAAAATGGCAGCTGGCTCATTTGTTTATTTAAAATATTTGAAAGCTGAAGTTCTTGTATTTTTCTTGCTGAAGCTACTTTTCATCTACCATCTGTTTGGTGTGATTAGAGTTTAGGTTAAATAACGTAAAAATAAATTTATCTATGGAAGGTAAATGTATTTTAGCATCTTGATGTCACTAAGTGCTAGTGCAATACTTGAAAGGCTTTATCTGTTCTTGGTGAAGATCTGTGGACTGCATTGTGACAGCAATAGCTCATCATCTGCCTATGAAGAATTTAGATTTTTCATGTCAAATCTATGGATGAGCTAAAGGAGTTATGCTACATACAAAATTTACTTAGCTTACTAAAAGCAGAAAGTCTTGATGTGATACTTCCCTTAATTATTTTCCTTGAAATATGCCTTTTTTCATGAAGAGGAGCAGCAGAGGCATGATGCAAGAGAATGTTGCTTTATGTTCTGTTGTAGTGATTTAAAATGGTGCAGTTCTTGCTTTAAAAAAAAACCAACCCAATGTCCAACTAAAACCTCTTCACCATGCTTGTGGAATTTTCCTTATAATAAAACCAGATTTTACTTAAAGATAAGTGGCTTCATGCAATTATTAGACAAAATTACAGAATTTTTGGTGTTCAGAGCTATAAACAACTCAAGTGGGAACAAAATCTTTGAAAACCTGGAGACAAGTCCCAGGCAAAAGGAGGTCCTAAAATAGCTGAGGTCATGATATAGTGAACTGGGCAAGCTTTGGCTCCTGGGAAAATGGATTCTGCTGCTGACTTGCATCCCAGCCGTGAAGACTTTTAAGTGTCCCTGTGCTTGGTAAGGAATAGAGGTGGTAATTCCTGCTTTTTCCTGTCTGCCAAACCAGAGAGCTCTTTGAAAGAGTCAAAATTAAACCATTCCAGCAGCTATGGATTGTTGTTTATTATTTAATTTCCCTAAAATCCTCCCTCAGGCTGGCCTAAAAATGCACGTTTGTTATACAGGCAGTCCTTGAACTGTCACTGTGGTCCAGTCTTATTCTTGTGACTGTGATTTCTCTCACCAGTTAATTAATTACTCTGGTATCTAATTTTGCCCAAAGCCCCTGGTGAGGTGCCTCATTTCCTCCCAGTGCCTGGTTTAGTCAGATGTGGTGTGAATTGCTCTGCAGCCTTCACAGATGTGCCCCTGCAGCCACAGCCATGACTTTGCAGTGAGCTCAGGCACAAACACATCCGTGTGAGAGCTTATTAATGCTGTTTGCTCTTCCTTAACGAGCTACTCTGTTCAGACCTGAGTTTGGAATTGCTGTTTTATCAGCTCTTACCTCATCTTTGGAACATAACCCCCCATCGGATCAGCTTCCTCCATATCACAGCTTCCTCCTGCATCAGTGAATCCCAGGATCATTTAGGCTGGAAAAGACCAAGCTGAGCTCAATCCCCACCATGTCACCAGCCCAGAGCTCTGAGTGCCACCTCCAGTCATTCCTGGGACACTTCCAGGGATGGGGACTCCAACATCTATCTGGGCATCACCTTCCAAGGCCTGACCACTATTTCCATGAGGAAATTCATCCTGATGTCCACCCTGAGCCTCCCCTGGCCCTGAGCTCATTCCCTCTCCTCCTGTCCCTGTTCCCTGGGATAAGATCCCAAATCCCCCCGGCTGTCCCCTCCTGTCAGGGAGTTGTGCAGAGCCACAAGGTCCCCCCTGAGCCTCCTTTTCTCCAGGCTCAGCCCCTTTCCAGCTCCCTCAGCCTCTCCTGGGGCTCCAGCCCCTTCCCCAGCTCCGTCCCTGCCCTGGACACGCTCCAGCCCCTCGGTGTCTCTCTTGTCCTGAGGGGCCCAAAACTGGACACAGGACTGGATGTATCTCAGTCATGCCCAGTCCAAACTGCAGCTCTGCAGCAAAACAAGAATACATGTTCTGACATCCTGAGCATTGCTGAAGAGATTGTCCCTTCCATGCTGTATTAATATGCTGGGCATCTCATAAACAAGCCATAGTTTTAGAGTATATCCACCTCTAAACAGCTGAGAACACAACAAAAAGTAGAGCAAGAACCCTATTGGGCTCCTTTAATCTGTAAATGTATTCAGTCAATTTATGAAGTCTAAATAATAATTATTTTTTTTTAGTTATTTAGGATGTTATTACAGAAGAAAATGCATTGAACAGTAACAGAGAAAATAAAGTGTATAGTAAATATAGTAAATTAGAGTGCGGGCTGCTCCAGGCTTCCAGCTGTGTGCCAGCACCATATTAAACACCAGGCCATCTGAAAGAAAAGTGAAAACAAAAACAGGCAGATAATGCAAGTAAGATTACACATTCATTGTCTCTGGAATGGTGTTCCATTGCTTTTATTAGCTGCAGTTAAACCCTGAAGTGGGCAATCTACACCAGAAAACTTTCAGTATGAAAACACTTCACTGGAAGTCCTGTCAGGAGATTTATAACTCTCCTGCCCCTATTCTTTTTCAAGAATAGGTCAATAATCCTGTTGTGTTGTGAATAGTTAAATAAAAATCAAGTGAAAGCAAAGGCCCAAGTCTGGACCAGAATTCCTGAGATGCTGGGATGCAGAGGAGTGCACTAAGCCTTCTTTAAGAAAAATTAAGCAGACAGGAATTAAGGAAATCCTCATGTGAGGGAATAATATTGATCAAGTGAGTTGAATTTAACTGAGAAAATTCCCATGTGCTGATTACTCACTAAAAACAAGATTTACAAGAGGTTTAGGCACTTGATGGTGGCATATGGACATCTACTAGAATTTCCTAGACCAAGCAGCAGCTTCATTTACACTGAAGATTTTTAGAAAATTTCAGAGTTGGCATCTTTAGGGGACCAAAGTACTGCAAATCTAGTCCTAAGTTCTTCAGCATTAAACCTCCCTGGCTTTATTTACATACTATTGAGGAAAGATCAATAAATCAATATTTGAAAAAAATATTATTCAAATTTCAAGTATTTTTTTCCTTAATGAGAAGACCTTAATTGGATGTTGGTTTGCACAAGTTGCTAGATGCCAAGAAGTTAATTGAAAAAAAGATTTTGGAAAAATGCAAGTATACACCAAAAATTCTTAAATAAAAATGAATTAATTTTGTGTTGCTGATTATTTTGATGGGCTTGATCCTGAAAGGAAAGGAAATTCTGGCATGTTAAACTGCACACGATCAGGTGCTAAAAATGTCTAAACTGAAGATAAAGTTAAATTCTGATGACAGTAACAGGTTATGCTGTTACTACCCAGATGTAGCAGTAATGTCCAAGCTGAATTCTGGGAGCTGTTGGACATGCTGCTGAGGTTCAATCATCAGGGCCATTCCTTCATGATTTCTGTACAATGGAGAACATTATTCCTGAAAGAATGTTGGCTTCAGAGGTTGCAGGTAGAGGAAATGAAGAGAAATTTAATTTACACTTAGTTTAACTAAAACCTCCTTCAGTGAGAGATAATTCTGTTTCATTAAACTGCCTAAGATATGAAAGAAGGGATTATCTTCTTTGTGCAGTTTTCTGACTCTCAGAGCATGCTTGCTGAACCAAATCAGATTTTGGTTGCCATTATCCCTGTTTTCAGTGAACCAGGTGCAGTAATTTAATTGAAGAGGTCCAGAAGGCCACATTTGCCATGCTATCTTTTGTGCTAGAAATGCTTTTAGATGGTACTGCCGTATCTTTATTTCACTGTTGTTCTAGAATCATAGAATGGTTTGGGTTGGATGGGTCTTAAATCTCATCCTGTCACACCCCCTGCCATGGGCAGGGACACCTTCCACTATCCCAGGTTGCTCCAAGCCCTGCCCAGCCTGGCCTTGGGATGACAGCAAAACATAAATTGACATGTTGTGAATAATGTGTTTATACACCCACTGCAGTAGCAACGCCTGTTTTTGGCATGGGGATTGCTCTACAAAACCTTTTTTATTTTTGCACACAGTGTTTTATAGCCGTGCTGTTGACCACACACCAGCTCTGTGTGGAAGAGGAGCTGGAACAGTGGCCAGATAGAGGTAAGAGGAATAAAATGGAATTTATTGAGAGGATTTCAAAGGTCACACCTTGGCAGTACCAGTGCCACAGTCATGGTCCTGCCTGGAAAATGGAAGCAAAAGAGGGCTTGGTCACAAGATCTCACATTTTTATAGCTTTTAGTCCATTTGCTTGCAGAAATCAACTGTCCAATTAATAACCTCAAATAATGAAGTTTCATCCTCCTTGCTTGCCCGCTCTCCTTTTTTCATTTTGTTTGTGCTTAGGGCCTGAAGTTTGAAGAGATTGTCCTTGAGTCCTCAACTGGAATAGGACAGTTTTGTCTTCACTACCAAACACAGCAGAAAAGCACACCCAAGCAGAACAGAAAAACTAAAAACTTGAGGCATCAGGGGGCCACAGCCTTTTCCATTGAGAGCTGTGTGAGCATGAGGCCAAGCCCCACGCCAGGAGTGTTCCTGTGCCGTGGCAATGTTGACTCAGGGTTACACCCAGCCCTGTTTGCAGGTCTGCAGACGTGTTTGCAGACGTGCTGCTGGCATGCACAGCCCAGGCACAGGGATGGGTGAGAGCCCAGATGGGATTCGCTGTCACGCACCACGAGGAATGTGGGAATAAAGTCAGGACTACGTTGGGAAGGGTTTCCCTTTTACTGAGCCAACGGGTGCCTTGGAAGCTGCAGGTGATGGCACAAACCCCACTTCAGAGATTACCCTTGGAGAAGCAATGATTTGGAGCAGCACAAGGGCAGGATGTGGCCTGGTAAATCATCCTGCCCTCAGATATTCACTGTTGGTCCCATTTGCTGGGCTTACCTCATGACCCATTGAAAATGTGGGATGCAGAGTAGAGAATCATAATGGTTTGGGTTG
The DNA here is from genome assembly GCF_029582105.1 of Oenanthe melanoleuca. Taxonomy (NCBI): domain Eukaryota; kingdom Metazoa; phylum Chordata; class Aves; order Passeriformes; family Muscicapidae; genus Oenanthe; species Oenanthe melanoleuca. Next base: position 75,494,464 of record NC_079362.1, on the reverse strand, counting down.
GAAGGGACCACAAAGCTCATCCAGTGCCACCCCTGCCATGGGCAGGGACACCTTCTGTAATAAATAAGAGGCCTTTTGTTCGCCTGACAGACTTTAGACCTTGGAGGAATATCACCAAGATTTGTGAGGTCAGAATGGGAGTTGTTCTGCTTTGATCCTCTGACAGACAGACCTTGAAAAAGATATCGCTAGAACTTGTTAATTGCTTTGCTCTGCTTGATAGGCCTTAAAGTAAAAAGCCAGAATGTGTTTTGCTTTGCTTGCATAATTACATATTGTTTTAAGTGCCAAGAAAGGAGTCAGTGGCTGAGGAAGACTACTCGCCCTCATCCCCCGACCACCAGAAGGCAGAAAAAGACCCCCTAGCAACTGGAGGAGCATGCGCAGAATTACTAAAGGAGGAGCACGTCACCCAAAAACCTAACAGCTTAAAAGGAACAGACTAAGGGGGGGTGGGCGCAGCAGGTGGTGGAGTGGAGACTCCCCTGCTGCCCAGCGCTGAATTTGCTTTTGCTTTCTGTAACCAATAAATCTTTAAATTGTTATTTGATCTTTTATAGCCCATTGCGCTCATTTATAACAAATTTGGTGCCGTGACTCGGATCGAGATTTTGGAGGGGCTCTCTGCCTGCGGGGAGGCGCGCCCCACCATTTTGGTGGCCCCGGGGACGGGAGTCCTATCCCAACCTCGACCGACGAACCTAAAATTAAGAAAGCAAAAGCAAAGGTAGGAGGGCCCAGTTGACCCCTTAAATTTTGTGCACAAAGTCCGGACGAAGACGCAGGATGCGTAAGTATAAGGGATCCGTCCGGGCGGGGTCGGGATCCCGGAGTACGACGTGTGGTGTGTGTGTGAGAGGGGGACTGGCAGCCAGATTCCCCAAGCGAGTGCGGACCCTTAGTAGTGCGGTTCCCATCGGCCCGCGAGGGCGTGGGCCACGAAACAGGGGAAGCGAAAGTGATTTTTGGTGGGAGTGAAGGTACTCCGGAGGAAATGGGGCAGGGGAAGAGTAAACCTCCTGCAAGTGTTAAACTCCCACCCATACCTAGAGATAGTCCCTTAGGATTTTTACTAGAAAATTGGGACCATTTCCCTGGAATGGAAGGGAAGGATAAGGCAAAAATGATATATTACTGTGTAGAAGTTTGGGGTGGGAAGGAGATTTCAGGAAACGTGTTCTGGCCAATATTTGGGTCAACAGAGGATTGGATAAAACAAGAGATTAAATATTTGGGTAAATAAAAAAAAAAAAAAAACCAAAAAAAAAAAAAAAAAAAAAACCTGTTTGTTTGGAGGAAAGTCAGAAACGGCAAGTTAGAATGATGGTACGAGAAAGTAGGGAACAGGGTCAGAGGGAGACACAGAGGCGGCCAGTAAGAGAGCTTAAGGAGTCTAGGGATTCAAGGGAGAGACAGGACATTAAGGTGTGTTTTTATTGTGGGAAAAAAGGACATTTCAAGAAAGAGTGTAGGGTCAGGATTCGGGATGAAAAGGAGTTCAAGACAGATTAGAGGGGTCAGGGGCTCTATCTCTTGGGGACACGGAAACATCATAAGGAGCCCTTGATAAAACTGAAGGTGGGTCCCCATGGCCAGGAAATAGTTTTTCTGGTTGACACAGGAGCTGAAAGATCAACTATTCAGTTCTTGCCAAAAGAATGTAGTCTATCTAAAGAGACTGCCACGGTAGTAGAAGCAAAGGGAGAACCCTTTGAGGTGGGGGTTATTAAAAGGGTGACAGTTGAATCAGAATCAAGAATCGGGTTGGGAGACTTTTTGTTAGTATCAGAATCTGAATGTAATTTATTGAGGAGAGACATGATTATAAAACTAGGAATTAAGATAGAAGTAGTAGAAAAGAAACTGCAAATTGAACTCTGTCCTCTCAGAGTGGAGGACGGAAAAAAAAAATAAACCCTGAAGTATGGTATAATCCAGGAAACGTGGGGCAGCTAAAAATAGCCCCATTTTCGGTGATTATTAGAAATTCGGACGTCCCGGTAAAAATAAAGCAATATCCCATATCCCCTGAGGGTCGATGGGGATTAAAACCTGAGGTAGATAGATTGTTGAGCAAGGGGCTGCTAGAACCATGCATGTCACCCTTCAACACACCGATACTCCCTGTGCGCAAATCAGATGGCACTTATCGGTTAGTACACGACTTAGGGGAAATTAATAAACGCACAGTGGCTCGGTTCCCCGTGGTGGCAAATCCATATACACTCTTAAGTAAATTGGGGCCTAATAACTTATGGTATAGTGTTATAGATTTAAAGGATGCCTTTTGGGCTTGCCCTCTCGATGAGGCAAGCCGGGATTACTTTGCATTTGAATGGGAGGACCCCGATACCAAACAGGATCGGGAGTAACCCTGATACAATATGTAGATGATCTGCTTCTAGCAGGAGAACATGAGGAGGATGTAAGGAAAGAAAGTATAAGGCTGTTAAATTTTCTGGGACTTAAGGGGTTAAAAGTTTCTAAGACTAAACTTCAGTTTGTAGAGGAGGAGGTAAAATATTTGGGGCACTATTTAAAGAAGGGAGAAAAGAAAATAGACCCTGAAAGGATCCAAGCAATTATGTCACGACCTATTCCAAAAAAACAAGAGACAAGTTCGTCAAATTTTAGGACTTACTGGGTACTGCAGGCAGTGGATTGAAAATTATAGCAGTAAAGCTAGATTTTTTTACCATAAATTAACACAGGAAGGGCTAATGAAATGGAGTCAAGAAGACACAGAGAAACTTCAGGAATTAAAGGAAAGTTTGGTCCATGCCCCGGTCTTAAGCCTCCCGGATGTGAGGAGACCATTTTTCTTATTTGTAAACATAGAAGAGGGTATTGCATTTGGGGTACTTACTCAGGATTGGGCAGGGAAAAAGAAGCCTGTTGCATATTTATCAAAAATTTTAGATCCTGTGAGTAGGGGCTGGCCAACCTGTTTACAAATAGTGGCCGGATGTGCCCTATTGGTGGAAGAAGCTAGAAAAATTATTTTAATGATAATCTCAAAGTAATGTCCCCTCACAACATCCGGAGCGTATTACAGCAAAAAGCAGAAAAATGGATTTCAGATGCTAGGCTTTTAAAGTATGAAGGAATTCTAGTAGAGGCACCCAATTTGACGTTAGAAACCACTGCACTACAGAACCCAGCCGCATTTTTATACGGGGGACCGGAGCATGAGTTTTTGACCCATGACTGTATAGCTACAATAGAGGAGCAGACGAAGATTAGACCAGATTTAGAAGAAGAGGAATTAGAAAGTGGTGAAAGACTTTTCATGGATGGATCCTCCAGGGTAATAGAAGGGAAGAGAAAATCAGGGTATGCAATAGTGCAGGGTCCGAACTTACAGGTGGTAGAGTCGGGTGCATTAGATAGATCATGGTCTGCCCAGGCATGTGAATTATATGCAATATTAAGGGCCTTGAAACTTCTTGAGGGGAAGGAGGGGACAATATATACTGATTCTAGATATGGATTTGGAGTAGTCCATACATTTGGAAAGCTATGGGAAGAAAGGGGCCTTATTAACTCACAGGGGAAGGATTTGATACACCAGAAACTTATAGTTGAGATACTAAAAGCTCTGAGAGGGCCGACAAGGTTAGCAGTGGTTCATTTAAAGGGACACCAACGAGGAATAGATTTAAAAAGCAGGGGGAATAACGCTGCAGATCAGGAGGCAAAACGGGCAGCCCTAAAGGAAATGGTCCTAAAAAGAAAAAGGGGGGCAAAGGGGAAAAGATGGAGTCAAGGACGGTGAAAACACTGACACAATTTTTACAAATGAGGAGAAAGAGAGACTTAGAAGAATGGGGGTTACAGAGGAAGCAGGAAAGTGGATATTAGCAGACGGCCGGGAAGTGTTACCAAAGGCGATAGCTCAAAGGGTATTGTACAAGTTACATCAGAAAACTCATTGGGGAGCCCAGGGGCTGGTGGATCACTTTGCCACTAGGTACATGAGCATCGGGCTCCACGATATAGCTAAACATATCACAAAGGGATGTCCTACCTGTTTGCGGGTAAATCGAAGTAACCTCAGAAAATTACCCTATGGGGGAAGGCCTTTAGCAAAACAACCCTTTGCAAATATTCAAGTGGATTTTACCGAATTGCCAAAGGTGGGGAGGATTAAATATCTTTTAGTGGTAGTAGATCATCTTACTCATTATGTGGAAGCCTTCCCGACATCAAGGGAAACCGCACGAACAGTAGTAAAAGCCCTGCTGGAGGAGATAGTCCCCAGGTATGGTGTACCAGAAACAATTGACTCTGATAAGGGGCCGCACTTTACATCAAAGGTAACTCAGGAGCTGGCAGCAGCATTAGGAATAAAACGGGAACAACATACTCCTTTGCACCCTCAAAGTTCAGGCCGGGTAGAAAGGATGAATGGAGAAATAAAAAAACAACTTACTAAATTGGTACTAGAAACAAAATTATCATGGGTTAAATGCATTCCCCTAGCCTTGCTAAATATTCGGACTCAACCCCGGGCGGATTTGAGAATTTCCCCATTCGAGATGTTATATGGCATGCCCTATAGTTTAGAAAAGGCACAGACAAACCCAAATGTTAGTGAAGGATACATTAACAAGTATTTAATAGCTTTGATGAAATTCAAAAAAACAGTTATGGGAAAAAGGAATGTTGGTTCAGAGACCACCATTAGATCTTGTATTACATCAGGTTCAGCCCGGGGACTGGGTACTGGTCCGAAGTTGGAAGGAAAATCCGATAACACCCAAGTGGGAAGGACCTTACCAGGTGTTGCTTACAACAGACACAGCAGTACGCACTGTGGAAAAAGGGTGGACTCACGCAAGCCGAATCAAGGGACCAGTAGATCCGTCTAAATTCACCAACGACCCTGGGTGGGAAGTGAAGGGCACACCTGGGAGCCTGAAACTGACACTTAAGAAGCGAGTAAGCTCTAATTAAAAAGACAGGCTACATTATTCCCACCCCACCACAGGTATGAGACTTTTTCCACATGGGAGATAGACTGTGGGATCCAACATACTATTCCTTCCTGGCAGAGCTCCGAGCAACAGGAGCACCAGTGGGGGGGGGGGGAAGATCTGCTGAATGCAGCAGTGAAAATAAGATGTAATGCTGAAAATTGCTGGGGAAATTGTAACCCTTTTGTATGCTTTATTTGTTTAGTTTGTAAGGAGGAGTGGTGGACCCATTGCAGCAACAGTTACCCCCCAAGGGGAGTGTGTAAAAATTGTTATTCGGACCAAAGGCTACTCACCTCTCAGGTCCTGGTTACCAAAGTGGCTGCCAGAGAACTTTTAAGAGGATCTGAAGAGTGGTGGAAAATTTTTACAAAGGGGATAAACCCCCAGTTCTATTGTTATCACTCTAATGAACCTGCCCCATTTGTGGCTAGGATAGTAGCCGCCCTGTGCAGACGGTGGGTACCTGAACTCAGTTGTTATACCCCTCCAATTAAGAACCGCAAGTGGTATAAATACATAAAACGTATCAAAAAGCATGGGTCAAACACCCCTCCTGAAGAATACTCCTGCTGCCGAGAAGATGGAACTCCCCATAGCTCGTAGCAACCGAGTTGATGGGCAAGGCAGAGGAGACGAGAGCAGTGGAGGGGGGAGCCCGAGCAAAAGGGGAAAACGAGGAACAGGTACCCAGAGCTGTCGAGAGTCCAGGGAAAGGGAAAAGTCTGAGGTAAATTGGGAGGAAAATAAAAAGAGCAGTTGTGGAAAATGGGGAAGCTACCACCTCCAATTAGGAATCTTATATATAATGCTTTTGAGATCTGCGCTTGCAAGCCATGAACCCTTTAAATGGTCACTAATACAATGGGAAGGTCAGAGGGAAATTCAAACACAAATTACTTCGAAAGGTCCTAGCTTTAACATAACCCTGGATGACCTACTTGATAGGACGGGTTCTAGCCCCTATAGTGTATTCTACATGTGTCCAGCATCTAACCCAGGGAGGTCATACTGTAACTACCCCGGAGAATTTTACTGTGGATATTGGGGCTGTGAAACGATTTCCCTGGGATGGTCGGTCCAAATCCAAGATAAATACTTAAGGGTTGAAAGAGGTCCACATGGATGTAAAAAGCCCTGGACAGATCCGTCAGGGGTGGTGACTTATATCGGTACTTGCAAATGGGTCTATCTTAACGTCACGCAACCCCAAGACCCAGGATGGGTAGTAGGAAAATTCTGGGGAGTTAGAATATGGGAACCCGGGAAAGACCGGGGGGGGCATATTGTTATAAAGAAGGAAATTGTACCCCACGATCCTCAACCTGTTGGACCGAATCCTGCAATAACAGACTCAAAAGCCACAATAATAAATCAAGGTGATTTAGACAGCATGACCCCAGAAAATTTCACGGAGGCTAATAATAAATCACAGTTAATGGAGACCACGGCCGTGACGCAACCAAGTAGAGGGACCCTATGGAAAATCCTACAAGCCACCTTTAGGGTGTTAAATGGCACATACCCCAATTTAACTAAAGAGTGCTGGTTGTGCTACAGTATTAATCCACCCTTTTATGAAGCCTTAGGTTCTGTAGCAAAGTCTAGAAGAATAAAGGGGACCAATCCTTCCTTGTGCCTTTGGAAAAGGGGAAAAGAAAGCACCCCAGGGGTATCGGTGGCTCAGGTAACTGGGAAGGGGAGGTGTATAGGCAACATACCTCGGGATAAAGACCACCTTTGCGGGGTAAAAATGGCTGTAACCGACTCCCGCAAACCGGCCCAATGGTTGATCCCTGCTGCAAACACCAAGTGGGTTTGTAACACATTAGGGGTAACCCCGTGTATATCAATATCTAATTTTAATGAAACATCCGAATACTGCATTCAGGTCATGGTAGTCCCCCGGATTGTGTACCACCCAAAAGACTATGTGTATGCTCATCAATTCACTCCAAAACACCACTTAGAGAAACGAGAACCGTTTACAGCCCTCACAGTTGCTATATTACTAAGTATAGGAAGTGCTGGGGTGGGGACAGGAGTGGCTTCCTTAGTGAACCAACAGCAAGGATTTAAGGATCTCAGAATTTCAGTAGATGAAGATTTAAGTAAAATAGAGAAGGCAATAGACGGTCTCGTAAAATCAGTAAGATCTCTTTCAGAAGTTGTATTGCAGAACAGACGGGGATTAGACCTGTTGTTTTTACAGCAAGGGGGACTGTGTGTGGCTTTGCGAGAGGAGTGTTGCACCTATGCAGACCACACTGGGATAGTAACTGACACCATGGCTGAGCTCCGAAAACAACTGGAGCAGCGCAAGAGAGAAAGGGAGGCCCAGCAAAATTGGTATGAGTCTTGGTTTAAATATTCACCCTGGCTAACGACCCTCTTGTCAAGCATAGCTGCACCAGTGATTTTAATAATTTTAGGGCTTGCTTTTGGCCCCTGTATTTTCAACAAAATAATTAGCATTGTAAAAAGCAGGTTAGAAGCCGCTCACCTCATGTTAATACGAGCAAAATATGAAGCCTTAAACGGGGAAGAGGAAAAAGATTATCTGGAGTTAAGTAAGAGGGAATTACAAAGATTTAGCGAACAAAAGTAATAATATAGAAAAAGGGGGACTTGTAATAAATAAGAGGCCTTTTGTTCGCCTGACAGACTTTAGACCTTGGAGGAATATCACCAAGATTTGTGAGGTCAGAATGGGAGTTGTTCTGCTTTGATCCTCTGACAGACAGACCTTGAAAAAGATATCGCTAGAACTTGTTAATTGCTTTGCTCTGCTTGATAGGCCTAAAGTAAAAAGCCAGAATGTGTTTTGCTTTGCTTGCATAATTACATATTGTTTTAAGTGCCAAGAAAGGAGTCAGTGGCTGAGGAAGACTACTCGCCCTCATCCCCCGACCACCAGAAGGCAGAAAAAGACCCCCTAGCAACTGGAGGAGCATGCGCAGAATTACTAAAGGAGGAGCACGTCACCCAAAAACCTAACAGCTTAAAAGGAACAGACTAAGGGGGGGTGGGCGCAGCAGGTGGTGGAGTGGAGACTCCCCTGCTGCCCAGCGCTGAATTTGCTTTTGCTTTCTGTAACCAATAAATCTTTAAATTGTTATTTGATCTTTTATAGCCCATTGCGCTCATTTATAACACCTTCCACTGTCCCAGGCTGCTCCAATTCCCATCCAGCCTGGCCTTGGGCACTGGGAGCCATTGCCTGTGTCCTGTCCCTGCATGCCTTGTCCCCAGTCCCTGTGCAGCTCTCCTGGAGCCCCTTCAGGCCCTGGCAGGGGCTCTGAGCTCTCCCTGGAGCTTCTCTTGTGCAGCTGAGCACCCCCAGCTCTGCCAGCCTGGCTCCAGAGCAGAGGGGCTCCAGCCCTGCAGCATCTCCGTGCCTCCTCTGCACTGGCTGCAGCAGCTCCACGTCCTTGTGCTGCTGGAGCCCAGGGCTGGAGGCAGCTCTGCAGGTGGGGTCTCACCTGAGCACAGGGGCACAGGGGAGAATCCCCCCCGCCCTCTGCCCATGCTGGGGCTCAGCCCAGGGCAGGGGGGGTGTCATGGCCGCCCCGCCCGTCATGAACTACAACTCCCGTAGTGCCCTGCGCGCTGCCCCGCGCCGGCTTCGCGCACGCGCGGCGGGGCCGCGCCGGCGACGTGGAGGCGGGCGGGGACCGTGAGGGGCCGTGAGGGGACCCGGGAACGGCACCGGCCGAGGCACCCCGCCACCGACCCCGCCACCGAGCTCGGGCCCAGGGCACGGACGGTAAGCGTGGCCTCCGCGGTGTCTTCGAGGGGCACGGGCGACGGGAGGAACCGGCGGCCGCCGGCTCCGTAAGGGGCCCCCGAGATCCCCCGGTTACCCCGACGTCACCGTCCCCTCGTGGCGCGGGCCTATGTCGCGATAGATGGAGGGATACCTTGCGTAATTTGACACCGGTACTGCGGATAGTTGCCGAGGCACCGGCACTCGCCATATCCCTGCCCAGGCTGGGGCATCTCCAGGGATCCCTCACAGGGTCCCCGGGTTGTACCTGTGTCCCTTCGGGATCCAGGAATCGTTCCTCCTCTGGCTCCCCAGGATGTCCTTGTGTCTCTTAGAGATGCAGGGGTCCCTGCCAGGATTCTCAGAATGTGGCCGTGTCCCTTTACCCAGACACTGAGTGCTCACTTACCGGGATCCTGTGATTCCGCAGGGTCCTGGGATGTCCCTGTGTCCCTTTAAATGCGCCTAGGACTGGAAAGCCAGAGATTCATACCCGTATTTTGTTATGTGCTCTTAATGATATTTATCGTTCATTTTCCATCCTGTTCTTGGGAAGCAGAGGCTTTTCTATTCCTCTGCAGCATCTCAGGTCTGCTGGGGCTCACTCTGCCTCTTCACTCCTACCACATTGTTTTCATACTTATGAAGGATAATATTTATCAAAAGCGAGGCATCTTTTAGCTTAGAATTCAATTGGTATCTTCTCTGAGTTGCCAAGCTTTGTATTACCTCATATGCCTTCATGCCAAATGCTGGTTGTTTGTTTATTTATTCTTTTTAATCTCCTGTGCTGGGTGTAGGGAGTTCATGGGGCTGTAATCTGATTTTTTCCCTCTCCTGTGCTGAGGGATAATGTGCTGGGCTGCAGTTGTAATCATTGTAGGTATTTGTAGAAGTAAGTAAGCTGTTGATATTTCCATCACAGATCACTTTTGGAGTGCAGGGGAGTGGAAGGAAGCTCCTGGGTGGTTGGGTCCAGTGTCCCAATGCAGGGTTGTGTAATCCCACATTGTGTCAATTCCCAACTGAAAAACGTTCAAGGTGCTCCAGCTGGACCAACTAGAAAATTGCCATTGCTCCTCAGATTGCCAGGAGCTTGGGAGGGCCTTGTGCTGTCATTTCCATGGGCTGTTTTCTCTTTCCACTGCTGCTGCATCAGCAGAGGCCCGTGGAGAGCCCAGGGAGTGGTGGACCCAGCTCAGCACTGTCACCTGGCTGAAGCATCCCTCTGCTCCTCCTCTTACAGTCCCGTACTGATGTTTTAATAGCAGAGCTTCTAATCCCTCATATTTCCTGTCAAATCAGTGAAATAAGTACTTAGTAGCAAATTACTGCTCAACTTGGATGGATCTGGTTCTTCCTTCCGATGATTTTATCAGATTAAGAGGAAAATTCAGAGATGGTAGAATCCCAGACTGGTTTGAGTGGGAAAGGACCTTAAGGATCATCCAGTTCCACCCCTTGCCATGGGCAGGGACACCTTCCACTGTCCCAGGCTGCTCCAAGCCCTGTCCAAACTGGCCTTGGGCACTGCCAGGGATCCAGGGGCAGCCACAGCTGCTCTGGGCACCCTGTGCCAGGGCCTGCCCATCCTCCCAGCCAGCAATTCCTTCCCAATATCCCATCCAGCCCTGCCCTCTGGCATTTTCTGACATGCTGTGTTTTTAAGATGTTGTTTTTAACATGCTGATGACTGACAAAAGTCACTAAAAGTAAGAAATCCTGTTTGGTGGCTGCTGAACTGATGCCACAGTAGATGATTAATATTTTTAACAGTATTTTTCAAAGCGTATTCTCTAAAGTGGGAAGTCTATTGCACCTTGAAGTAATCCCACACCCTGGCGAGTATAATTTAATTTGCAGTTGATCCTGAAGATAGGTGATATAAATCACAATGTGTAATATAATATAAAATTATTACAGATACAGAGCAGATTTATCTTTCTGCATAACATGCTTTTTTATGCTGTAGTTAGACCTTTCGCTGTGAGAAACTTCAAAAGCAGAGACAAATAATCCTGTTCCAAAAATATGGTTAATGTGGAAGAGCACAGATACCAAAATAGTTGCATAATCTTTGAAATATAGCAAAATATACGAATATTGAAACAAATGCAGGCCTTTTAATGAACATCTGAATATCTGAAGCTTAAATGGTGTTTGAATTACCATTTTGAAACATTACTTTGGCCTTTAGGCAGGCGTTCCTTACATCTGATAATGAAATAGGGAGGAAATACTTGTGTGTAACAGTAATCTTAACATCTTTTCCATATAGAAGCTACTTGATTTATTAAATCAGGCTAGGTTTAGTCTGGTTTGTATCATATCCAATGCAGTTGTCCATTTCAATTATGGTAGAAACAATAAATTACTATAAATTGATTTTTTAGGTAGATATACTGCGGGTTTGTTTTTTTTTTAATAGAGAGAAGGGACAAATTCATCAGAGCCTTCTCATATTGAACAAAATTTCCAACACTATAATCCATCATAGATTATCAGGGAGTTTGTGTAAAACGGCTTTTAAAAACCATTGCTGTATTTGTAGTAATAAAAGTCTCTTTTTGGCCACTGCAAGAAGATAAGATCAAACCAGCAGTGTTGCTTCTGATGTGCTGTATGTTCTTAATCTGTGAAAGCAGGTCTCAGTATGGGTTGTGCATATTCTTGATTTGTCTTTTTTTTTTTTAAGCTCCATATCCCTTTGATATTTTTGTTTAAAGTTCAATTTGTCATTCTCATTTTATAGTTCCAGCACACCTGTCCTGGCTGGCAGCAGGAATCTCACTGGTGAGAGCAAACAAAACCTTTACAGAAATACCTGCCCACTGCAGAGAGCGGAGATAGTATTTGAATTTTCACTTCTTGAAACTTTTGAAAAATGTGTTATTTACCTGTAGTAGTTTTGTAACAGGTGTAGAGCCTTTTACACAGAAATTACAAGGTGTGCTTGACCCAGCCTTCTTCCCTTCTGACAGTGTTTACTGATTGGATTAAAGAATTTATTTCTGCATGTACTCCAAAAAATGCTAGCTGTGTTTGAGTGCTGAGCTGTTCTTGGGGTGTTGGAATGTAAGAGGACGGATAGAGGTATCTTTTTTTGTAATTAAATTTTTTCATAACTGCCTCCACACCAGCTCTCCTCCCCTCTGTGTCAGGATGCCTCTGTAAAACTGAGTCTGGGATTCTACTCTCAGATTGGTAGGCTTAGTGCAGTACTTATTTAATAACTTATTACATAGGAAGTTCAACAGAAAAGTTATCTTTATGTTTTTATAGCTTTAAATTTCATTAACTCTTGTCAAATTTTATATATTGAGAGGCTTTTGAACCTTCAGGGAGATACACAAGTACTGTGTTTTGGTATGGGAGTGTAACTGCCAGCACTAAAAATGAGCGTAATTGAGGGCCCCATAATTGACCTTGTGGGATTTTGTATTAGTGGACTAGAGATCTGTTTTGTTGCATAAATTGCTTTGTAAATTGGACAAAGAAGTCCTTAAATGCTTATTTACTTGTAAAGTTAAATAGGAGCTCTCAGAACTTCTTGACAGAAAGGTGTTTCACATGCAGGATTCAGCAAAAGCTCCCTCAAGAGGTTTGCCATGTACCTGCTGCCCTGTCCTGACAGAACATGGTGACTGAGGGGATGGAGGACAGAAAGCTTCATGTAGATTAGCTGTGTCACTCATGGGTATGTGCTAATGGAAAGGCCAATACATGTTGGGTGAAAATATACTAATTTTGGGGTTTAATTTGCCACAAGCCTGTATTTGCTTATTGGTGTTTGGGGCCATCACAGAACATTTAATATTTTTTAGAGCTCTCTGTATCAGAAGTGTCTGTTGTGAGGCAAAAGGTTGGAATGGCATTTTTGTGTAAATTATTTTTGATCTCTTATAACTTTAGAGAAAAGCAACTTGAGCAAAGTTGTTTTTGTCCTCCTGTGAGTCAGTAGTTCCAGTTCAGGACATGGCTTTGAAGGTGACCTATAAAGGTGACTAGTAGTTCACTTGAAATAAGGTACTTTGAGATTAGTCAGTGAGCATCTGCTTATCAAAATTGTTAAATTTGGTGATCAGAAATTAGCAGAGTGGATCACCAGTAACCTGGAGGTTAGAGATTATAGAGTATATGAAAATGCGTTAGTTCTCTGAGATGGCATTGAGAAACATGATTGGTACATCTCAGTCTCATTTATGGAATTTAGGTTTTCATTTTTCTGTCACCTCCTTTCAGAACACTTTAATAAAGTGTGACAAATTGTGTAGGGTGAGCTGTCAAAGACAATAGCATTCCTTGTTGAGCAGTTTGAGAAGCACCACAACATCCGGGCTCACTCACATACGAATTCTTCTGCTTGAAATACTCTGCCTCACCATGAAGGTTTTGAAAAATCCCTTCTTCAGCTGTGAGCAGAACAACTGTCCTGTAGGTGGGACATGAAGGAAACAGATTGTGCTCTTCAGAATTAGGCTTTTATTGATCACTGACTCCCACGAAAATGTTGTGGAAAGGGAACTGGAGCAGAAAACACAGCATCGTCACTCGTTTTTTCAGCCGCTTGCCTTCCCTGTGAGGGGCCGTCTTTGCCTGCAGTAAATCACTTCTGCTATGTGCAAGACGCTTCAGGCTTCAGTGGAACCCAGAAGGACTATACTGATGTCACTGCACTGCTGCTCAATTCAGGTTCTTACTGTGCAAAGGAAAGGCTCTAGAACAGCAGGAGAACGAAAAGAGATGCTGTGATTGTTCACCCAGCTGAGTAAACAGTGAGCAAGTCAGATAATTTATGTTGAGAGCTGCCTAAAGACCTTAAGATGGGTTTTTTTTATTGTATTGTTCTTGTTCTTAGGCATTGTGGGGACCTCTTCATAATTCTGTTGCATTTCTTGCTGCCATCTGTGTTTCTGTACTGATGTGCTGAGCTTGGCAGGAAGATGTTTTGGTACCTGGTGAATAGTTTTTGTGCTGGGCTGATGCAAAGATAGGTCAGAGGGTTGTATCAGTAGCCATCAAACTTTGCAGTGTCTGAAACACAGTGGGCACAGGAGAAACACAGGATTATCCAGAAAACTATGGAAGATGGTACTGGCCCCCAGGCTGCAAAAACACAGCCTGTCATGGTCAACCATGTTCTCTAAAAGAGCATCTACTTTTGTGTTTTTCACAAAAGCAGCTTGTCTGTTTGCTACTTCTCATAAGACTGTGTTTTTTGTGGTTTGGTGGGTTTTTTTCTGGGGGGTAGGGAATTTTGTATATGTCTGAACAGTTTCAGTATGCAAAAGTAAAAGGAGTGGGTAAAAGGAACTGAAGAAAGGAGTGATTGCCAAAAGGCAGTAGAAAAGAGGAGAAAAATTACAAATCAATGTAAAGTGAGCAGAAATAATCTTTCCTGCATAGCTCATTAACTTAAAAACTGTAGGAAGCTTTTTTTAATTGGTCACAAAGGATGCGTTTATTCCATTCTGAAATCTCCCAGGCTGATTAGCTGTTGCTAACTGGTGTATCAAGAAAGTGAATTTTTAATAGTGGTTTGATAGTGTTTGAATATTGCTAAGCATTGAGTTATAACTGGAATATTCTGACTCATTAACATGCTTTAAAAACAAATACTATTTCAATGCTCTTCTCTGATTTAAAAAGGCAAAAATTTCTAATGTCTGAGGATTGTAAAGATTGTTTTTTCCTGAAGATCCTTTTTACTGGCATGAATTGTATTGCCAGGTATTTCTCCATCATTAGTTTTGCTTAGCAAAATCTTACCACTTTAATTATTGAAACCAAAATTCTTACAGTTTTGTACATCTTTGTGTGAAATTAGTGAATGATCTCTGATCTCTGATCTCTGAGTATGAATGAAGTATTTGCACAGTTTTTGTCTTTGTAGAAAGATAGAATCTCATTTATTTATTTTTTTTTTATTTTTATTTTCAGTCTATTAACAGCACGAAAACTTCCCCAAAACAATTCCCCAAGCAGTGTGGGTAAATAAACATCTAATGTGCCTGCAAGACTGCAAAGTTGCTCAGAGAAATTGTGTCTGCCCCATCTGTGGAACTGTTCCAGGCTGAGCTGGGTGGGGCTTGGAGCAGCCTGGGGAAGTGGAAGGTGTTGCGGCCCGTGGAAGGGGTGGGATGGGATGGCCTTTAAAGGTCCCTTCCAACACAAACCATTCTATGGATCTATGAAATATTACTGTAACATGGCTGTAATAGTAATTACTGTGTTACTGTAACAGTGATTACTGTGTTACTGTAACAGCAGTCAGAATTCAAGTATCTTTTGCAGACTGTAAAATTCAAATATTGGAGCTGAACAGTACATACTGATAATCTAACTTCTGTGTTTTCTGTTGCATGGAGAATTATGTGTAAATATATTGCAGTAGTCTCATAACTCTGTGACAAGCTTCATGTTTGGATTTTGTAGGATGCTTTAATGTGTCATGGGTGAAAGTGCAGTGCTTTGGTAATATGGAGTGAGCAGCATCACATCTCATGTTCTCTTCTTTACAGTGATTGTGGCTGCTTTTCTTGGAAAGAAAACAATGTCCATTTGCTTTAGTTTGTAAAGTTGCAAACTGTAAAGGTAACCAGAAATTTTTGTTAGGTTTTAAAATGTTTCCAGTATTTTCATATGGTTGAGTTAAAGACTCAACCTAGCAACCAGATCTCAGATGACATTGTAAAATCATGTGCATGACCATCTCAAATTCTTACACTTTAAAGTAGTAATTTAAAAAGAATCCCACAGCTATATGTAATCTATATTATTCAAGATATCTGCGGACTCAGACAGACAGCCATGGCAAGCATAGTTTTGGAAGGGGGCAGCTGGCTTTGCAGTACAGATAAAATTCCAGCATTAGCAATTAAGTTGTGACACCATTAGGAGATACTGGCCTGAAAGGAACTTTGATTACTTGTCTAAACTTATTTAACTAGAAGATACATAAAACATGACAAGTTTTTTCCCAAGTTCAGCAGTACACATCTATACCTTGAGTTGCACTTAGGAACTCATACATGGCATCTGTGTATTGCTGAATTGCTTTTAACTTTTTTTCAGAGGAAAAATTGTATTCTTGTAAGCCTTGTTAATAATTAATACTAAAATCTTCTGGAAGAAACAGCAAACTTGGGATTTATACCTACCCTTAGCAATTTGAGATTGGAAAGAGTCCCTTGTGTTGCTCTAAAGCCTCTACTGCTGCATCATGGTGCCAAGTTCTAGGACTAAACAGGTGCTGGATTTAATAGAGAGTGACTCTTGCAGACCAGGCTGTGATTCTTTGGGGGTGTAATAATACCGAGTAAAACTAAGTGAGTTGCTAATAAATTGTGTCTGGTTGGGTTTTTTTTTTTTTTGCGGGGGGAGAGGCAAATAAATAGATTGGCTTTTTGTAAAATTTTATTTTAATGAACCATGCTTTTGTTTATTTAGTGTATTTCAAGGAAAAGGAAATTAGATTTCATTGGTAATTTGCTGCTAGAGTAAGGACTGACTTTCCTGGAGTGAAAGGGAATTTCCTGTGATGTTTGATGTTTGTTGGGGCTGTCCTGCTTCAGTGTGTGAGGAAGCAGAAAGTGTTTAACCTTGTGTTTTGCAATTTCTTTGGGATCCCCTGGAGCAACCTTTCTGTGCAGTGGGAACTGTTATGAAATTCACATGTAGGAAAAATCATGGAGAAATAAATAAATAAATGTTCTAAATACTGCTTAAAGCATACTGTTGTAAATCTGTTCCAAGTACTGACATACCTTTTATATTATCTAATGACTTGAACCTCTACTATCTTAACCAGCATACAGACACAGAGGCAGTGCCTCTTAATCAAAAGCAGTGTGGACATTTAAGTGGTTACACATTTTATTTGAGTGATCTTTTCAGCTAAAGGCAGCTGTATCTAAAAGAAACATTTGATAGCATGTTTGAAAATTATTTAAGGTGGTGACTGCCATTTATTTAGTACTATTTAGTAGCAGCTGTCTTGGAAATGTGTTTGAGATCATGACTAGCATGTAATCAGCTAAGTTAGAACATTGGGATTAATCTGTTACTATTGTTAAAATGCCTGGAAATTAAATGTTGATTTTTTTTTTCTATTTTAAATTATTTTTAGACATTTTTCCTGTAGGATATTCATGTACTCTAAAGAAGAGACTTGTTTCCTGGGTCACTTGATGGCTGGAGTTCCTCAGAAATGTCTTGCTTATGTAAAGCAGGGCCTGTGGTTCAGATTGTAGGAGCTGCAGGTCTCAGGCTGTATCATGAAGTCATTGCAGAGCACTTCATCAAGCTTTGGGATAACACAAGCTCTGGTGGAAGAAGTTAGCTTTGTGTGCCTGTAAGCTATAGGATGGATCAATAGAATCTGCTCAGATTTTTACTTCAGAGGGGTGTAGTGAGTGTAATGTATGTAGGAGAGGAAAGAAACCACCTGGGATATAAGAGGGAGAGAAAATCTGTATGTTTGTTTGCTCTGAGATTTGTTGGCTCTTGAATCAGTGGAAGTCAAAGCTCGCCAAGTCCCCTTATCTACAAGCTACTGTCAGGTATTTAAAGCTCAAGGTAACAGGTGGATTATTTTGACAGGTCTGGATGGCTTGATATTTATTTCATTTAGAGGAGAAAATAATCAGCTGGTGCCTTATTTTTCTGTCGCTTTGGGGGAGGCCTGTGGAATGAAACATGTTCTCTGCAGTTTGGAAGGAGCCAGCTGGGCATTAGAGCTGGAGGGCTCCCAAGGGGCTCCATAGCTTGTCACATTGCTTGGGAGCATGGCTGTGGCTGTGGAACGTGGGGCACGTTTTTGGGCAGTGTGATTTGACACTGATTCTGAAAACAGACAAATTTTGCTAAGACTTGCTGTTAAAACCCTCTTTATTTTGGATTTTGTCTTAATGGTATTGAACCTGCTGCCATACCATAGGAAATCTGGAAAGCAAGCATGACTCTTTTTGAAGAATTAGCTTGAAACTAGTTGTCATATTTTTGGGAAGGTGGTTTAAATGTGGGGGCTTTGGTAGCTGCAGCGAGCTGTAAGAGAGCTTGTAAATAAAGAATATGGTGACTCATCTTAAGAGAGCATGCTAAGGATTTTGGGCACTGTCTGTGCTCTGGCATGGAGAACTCAAGAGTTCCAGGTGAGGGTGGAGGGATTTGAAGGCAGGGCTCCAGCTGCCTCTTGGTTCTCTTCACTATTGGTTGTTTGTCTTGGAGCAATTGAGCTGGAAAAATGAGCAGAGAATGAGAACTTGAAGCAGTGAGAGACTAGACTTGTCTTTTCTCCAAGAAATAAAGGTTTAAATGTAGGGCCTTTAAGTAATTTAAAGGCACAGGAACGAGGCTTGAGTCATTATATTGGTCGAGGGCTTTTGCAGTAGTTGAATATGTTGCAAACATGTCAGGTTGGATGGGGCTTGGAGCAACCTGCTCCAGTCCAAGTATCCCTGCCTGTAGAGTCTCCTATAAATAAAATATAGAAAATAATCACCAATTTCTTTTTTTTTTTTCTTTTTTTTTTTTTTTTTTTTTTTTTTTTATGGTAAGCCTTCACATTTTAAAGATCTCTCTATTACTTAATATATCTTATATTCTGCTCTAGATGACGCGCTGACCCCTTGTTGTTTCATTTGGGTACTGTGCAGTTGCTCTAAACCTCAAATATGAATTCTTCAGAGAACTTCTGCTATGGCTGCTAGTGGTGCAGCTTTTTGTTGCAGTTCTTGCTTGTTTTTAGTAAGCTTTCTTCATATTTACACAGTTCTTTAATAATATTAATTGCTATTAGAAGTATCTTTTCTGGAAGTAATTGCTGCTGCGAAGTTGATGAGTTTGAGAGTATCATAGGGTCATGATTCTTGTATCTGATACTTTGCATCTGTATCTTTGTAGGAACCAAGGGAAAAGTTGCTGCTGGGTAGTAGTTTACGTCTTTTGGTACAGCTGTGCCTGTTCTTATGTCTTATGCCAGCTCAGGATTGAGTGTTTAGGTTACAGTAAATGTTGCACAGCACTTCTATCTTGACGGGATGCCTTTTTTTCATACAAACTTTTAAACCTATCAGTCACAGTTATTTTGTCCCAACTGGTGGAATTTTATTGAAGTTGATGGCCTGGAAAGATGTGAGGTGCTTGGGATCATACCTGGCACTCAGTCAATAGCATTGTGATGGTTCTCTTTAATTAAATTCTTTACAAAGATGAGAAGCAGCGTGAAGAATTTAAAGCTTCTCATTCTTCACACATATCAAGTACAACACATACATACAGTAAGAGGGTTTGGAGTGCCATCTTCTGCAGTGTCCCATCAAAAAGCAGTTGTATTTCTGATGTGTTAATTTTATGTCTTTTTCACATTGAAATAGTTGCCTGGAAGGAACCACATTAACTTAGAGAGGTCAGGAGATTAATGTATGGTCCACAGGACCTTTGCTTGCTTGATAACAGCATGATAAGAGCTGTGCTTACTCTGGAAAGGCAGGAACTTTAAACTGGTGGCACACAGGAATTAAGTGCATCCTTACAGAAGCAGTGATTTTCTATCTGTGCATGTTCAGTTTGAAAACATATTTCTGAATAGTATGTCAGCATGACACGCCATTAAAATTGTGAATTCTGTGTTGTTTCTCCCATTACTAGTAGCCTTGTTACTGATAAAACTGTGCTCCAGTGCTCTTGCTCAGTATAATTTATTAAAATACAAGTGAGGTGATGACTGAAGTAGTAGCACAGAAACTTTTATCTTTCTGGACCAAAGATGTTATTGTCCAAAGTTTGTTGAAAGGAAATCTTTCTAATATATTCCTATGTTCCTGATTCCTACATCTCAGTAATTTTTCGAGGAGGTGATCTAAAGCTCTACTAGTGGCTAACTCAGGCTCTTCATATTCCTTATTTGTGCAAAAGACTTAAAATGTTTCTTTCTTCTTCTTTTTTTTTCCTCGAAGCAATGAAAATTTAGGAAGACATTTGCCAAATAAAGAAGATGGGAGCAAATAGCAGCAGCATCAGTGAGCTTCCAGAAAATGAGTACTTGCAGAAACTGTCAGGATCAGAGCCCATCTCTGAGAATGACCCGTTCTGGAATCAGCTTCTGTCTTTTAGCTTCACCACTCCAACAAACAGGTAAGAAGGTGTTGAAGAGCTGGCTTTGATAATACGTTATTAGAAGTGACCAGTCTGAAAGCAAATGAGTGGTTATGTTAATTATTCCTGTTTTAGGTAGCAGAGGAATAAATACCTGTGCAAAATATGCTGTTGTTTCTAAGTTTGAAAGTGTTTTCCACCACCTCTTTCATTCCTGTGTGTTTCTTTCTTCTTCATAATAACTGTAATTGCTATTCATTCTCCTGGTAAAGATCAGAAATAGGGTCTGTAGTATTGGGGGAAAGCCTTTTTCCTTGTTTCCGGAAGCTCTCTTTTCCTTTGGTAGAACATTTGGGTTGACTGTATTTGTAGATTCCAACATTTGAAGTTTCCTCTAAATTTAGAGTGAATTGTACTTCTTGCATGATTTAATTATAGTTAGCTTTTGAGTTGCTTGGTCTGTATGGCTTCTTTTCACCCTCTTTGCATTTTAAAAAGAAATTTGGTGTGTTTTCTCCATAAAGATATTTTCTAAATACCTAAAATTCAAGCTTTGAATGCCTTTTCATTCGAGAAAGTGGTGTGGCTATAAATAAGATCAGTATTTTTTGTAGGATCCATAGCACATCTCCAGAAATAGAGAATTTAACTTCTTATAACTTCTATAACCCAAATCCATTTCTAAATTCTTTGGCCTATATGTTGATTATCAGTCTTACAAGAACAATCTAGTATTTATACCTTCCAGGTGTTGCTTAAACTGTTTTTACAGTTTTCAGCATAAAACTGGTGCTTCTCTGTAAGTGAAAGTTCAGGCAACTGGAATGGAAAATGGTTAAGGTAAATAACTGGGAGGCATTTACTAGGTGCTATTTTTGTAGAGATTGAGGAGGAGGAAGTATTTTGCCTTCTGCCTGAGAGAATAGCCAGGGTTAGGGAGAAGGCACAGTGTTGTGGAGGGCTGTAAAGCTGATAAAGGGCAGTACAGAATTGGGAATGTGCGAGCAATCAGTTGTTTCTCCTTTAAGATCCCTGAAGACAAGAATTATTTACAGCCTATCCATGACTAATAGAATTGACAGTATTCTAAGAGTATATATAATACTCTGTTGTTTGGGTTTTTTTAAGGGGGAATAATTACAGTAAAACCCCACCTATTTCTTTTGGTTGTTCTGTTTTCCTTCATTCCCCTATGAAAGTTAAGAAGTTTTTCTTAGCTTGTTTTGCAGCTTTTTTATCCATGTTTCATGGAATTCAGATCCAGTGCAGAGTAAATTTACTAAAGCTCTTCCAAATCAACAAAGCAAAAACCTAACCAAACAAAAAAACCTCAAGAAAGAAACATAATTAAAAAGACAAGTAGTCCAATAAAATAACCCAAACACAGGTTGAAATCTTTAATTAGCTGAACACCAGATGGTGCTCTTGCCTGGGAGCTAGAGCAGAAATATTTTTAGAGGCATCTTTTCTGCAGCTTAGCCTTGGAAGGAAACAGAAATTTCCCATCTACCTGAGACAACCATTGGCAAGTGAAATCAGATGATGTTGGCTGCGCAGCACCCTCAGCATTTGTCTATATCAGATAACCTTGCCTGCAGGAATGTAACAATAGAGGTCAATGTCAATTTCTGAGATTGAAATCTTCCAAATTACCAAGTTAACTCTTTTTTTAATGAGGCTTAAGTGTCAGGAGCAAGATGTTTGTTTGTAATTTGTGGAAAGGAGCCAGTTTTCACCTGTCATACAGAATAGAGTTTTGCAGGTTTCTTCTCTTTATAAATTTACTTTTTCCAGTTGTCTGTTGTGAAACTAGTGACTTGTTTGCAAGAATTATTGGAAGCTGAGTAAGTGTTTTGTGCTGTTTTTTTCTGCTTGCACTTGGTGATACTTCAGAATAAAAGATCTGTTCCCTGAAGTTTTTGCTAAGATGGGACTGATGTGGTCCCCAGGGAGAAGAGGACTGTTTTCTCTGGTGCTGCTTTGGACATAATTCTGTTATACATATGTCAGTACCATAGGGGAGGAGGCATAGAACAGCATTAGAAGAGCAGGTGATAGAAAAAGTCATGTTGGTAGGAAAAGCAATCAGCCAAACCCAAATTATCCAAGCAAAAACCAGCAAGGTGGGGAAGTGATGGGGCTGGGGTGCATTTACTCCTTTCAGCAACAAATTTACCTTGTTGGCAAGAAGCCGTGGCCATAGCAAGGCAACAGTATCTGCGAGGAAGACTTCCATGGGAAATAGGAACCTGTATATTTAAGAAAGTCTGTGGGGTTTTTAACGCTTTTCCATATATGCTTTTCCTAGTTGGGAACTTGTGACTAGTGCTTTGCTTTACAGAAACTGTTCCAGGTTAGTCCAGGTACTGTAGATCCCAGGTGTCTTCTGTGGAACAGTAGTCTTTGTGCCTTGTCTTGAGAGATGGGGAATTACTGTCTTGCTACTCCAAGAAACATGAAGACATGTTACCAGATCTTAAAACAGCTCTGCTTTCTGTGCTCTGCTGTCTTCATTTTCTTATGATTTGTTTGTCTTGGCACTTTGTTTTTCTTTATTTGTCCTTGTTTTGCTTTTCTTTCTTTCCCCTTTCAGTTTGGTTGATCTCTTCCTCCTTTTATCGATGCCTCATCTTCTCTCCTTGTTTTTTTTTTCTGACCTTTACCTGAATGAATGTGTTAATCTCTCTTTTTCTAGTTCCATGTGAAATTGTTTAGCATTGCTCATTTCCTCAGCCATGCCTTCTTTACTGGGTTTTATTTTTTCAATCCTGCCTACTTTTTGGTCTGCATAAGGTAGTTTTCCGTATGGGGTAAAGTTTGCCAAATACCAGTGCTGCCGACTGCAATGTTGCTGTATCTCTGTCAGCAACATTGATGCAAGATGCTCTTGCCCTTTCACTATCTCTTCCAGTGTTTATTTTGTTCTTCTGTGAGTTTAATCAGGAGCTAATCTATCTGGAAAACATAGCAGAAGTGTTTATTTTTTCAGCCAAGATAATTCCCTACGGTGATTCATAGCTTGGCACCACAAAACAATTCTGGCACGATGAGGGATTGATTTTTTGGGGCAAAGCAACCTATTGATCTAAAAGGTGGGATTGCTTAAACCTGCTGTGCCATCCAAAAATGAACAGGAGAGCATGTTGTCAAAGCAGAGCTGGCTGCGAGGAGTCCAGTATTCTGCCTTTCTGGGCTGCTTGTTCTTCCTTTCATACTGTTGATTTTTTTTCTTAATAATTAGGCAAATATTAAAAGGGAATATCAGCTGTCAGTAATCAGAAATGAGCTGATGGTGAATCCCTGCTCACTGCCTGCGACTCTCCTGGTATGAGTGAATATAACAGCCAGAGCCAGCCTGTGTGTCTGGCAGGTAAAGAAAGCCACCAGGGCCTTTCATAGTCCAGGAGTGGCAGCAGATAAGTGGTGCAGACATTAATGACAGTCAAAGGAACAGCTTCCAGTAGTTTAGTTTTAGGTTGCCTCATGCTTTTCACTGTAAAAGCTTTATTGTGATATCCTCTTCCATGAAGCAAATCAGAGTGCTAAGCAGGTACTGTTGAAGTGTCTGCTGAGACATTTCGGGTTTGGAAGTACCTGGTAGACTAATTTCACACTCTTGCATGTTTGTTTGATCTTTCCTTCATGGGTCCTTATTTGTTGCAGAATGGATTTGTGGGAGCTGAATTAAAATTGTATAAAACCTCTTAAATCTACCGCTTCTATACTTTAGATGACTGCCCTATCAATCTGAAAGTGTTTGGATACTGGAAAAATTAAATACAGCTTTTCTGGATGATTTTTTAAGTTACTGTCAGGATTAAGAGCTATGAGGTTTGCTTTGGAGTATTAGCTCCCAGTCTAGGCAGATTTTGTGTTTGTCTGGCTTTTCTGTGATTTGCTACCAAGAATGCAACCTCCTCCTTAGTGGTGGTATTAGTTACAATTATTTTCTGATGGAAAACTTAAAGTTAACTAAAGCAGAACTTGCTGAAAATCATGTGCTTAATATTTACTGTTCTGCTTTGTTCCTTCCCCAGAGTTATTAATGAGTTGCTGGTTCAAGAATAATGTGCATGGGCCTTTAATGGAAAGGCATAAAGATGGGAAGCTTTTATGTTGCCTTAACATGGTACATTTTTTAAAATGGTACAATAAATCATATGCTGCCTTATATTCTTTGATGTCTGTCCTCCAACTAGTCCATTAAAATCAGCATTCCCACAGTATGAATTTAGTAAATGGGCTGGTTCTTTTGTTTTGTGTTCAGAAGCAAAGAAAAAAGGCCTTACAGTGAGGAAAAAACTGTCAGGAAGCCTACTTGTTTTGGTTTTTTCCTCTCCTTTTGTAGAGGAGTACTTGTCTGCTTTGGTTTGGGTCTTTTTCTTACCATACTAAGAGGGGTGTTGTAGTGTGAATATGTTTATAATTGCAGCTTTTAGGCAGAATGCTTTCTCTTGTTATGTGGAGATACTTTAACAGAAGCCACTGCAACTTTGAAACATATTGTTGGGCTTTTAAAACAAAAGCAGATAAAACTAAGTTCTTCAAAGTTGTCTGCTGTCAGGAAACAACCTTCACTGTCTAAATAATTATGGTTTTGCTGAAGACTGATTGTTAGTAAATTTAAAGTAAAGCAGCTGAATTCAACTATATAAAAATAATCCTATTTATAATGCCACTGGTGTTTTTTCCCCCTTTTTCTTTTTTTACCATCCTCTTCTTTTTGGAAGTAATGTTTTTTACAATACATGCCAGAATAGTTGACTGCGGGATCCTGCTTTTTGGTTGTAAGAAGCCAGAAATAAAAATCTGCAGTCAATGATAATGATGAAGTTTTATTGACTAAATTGCCTGCTCAGTTTGCCATTCTTTCCCACCTCTACTGAAAGAAGGTTTTCTTACAGAAAACTAATTTTCTGATGAAGAAACTCTTTGGACTGTGATGAGAGATTGCAGACACAAAGTGATTAAATCCCAATGAAATAATGATTATCCTTGATTGCTCTTTACTTTCACCACTTATATGTAATAGCTGCAGTCACACAGATGCTGAGTGTATAGAGTGGTTTTTAGTGACAATTGGTATGCAGAATATTCTTATTACATGGTGAAAACAATCACTGCCACTATAAAAATCTCTCTTGTTTGGATACCTTTAAAATAAACAAAGACAAACCAATTTTCTTTGAACGTGGCTGTGCTGTCAAGGAAGCAAATTTCACTATTATTAATTTTAGTTTTGCTGAAGCCTGTGGACTTAGCCTCTACATAAAAGAAAAGCAAATAAAGTAATTTCTTTCTTTTATTAAGTACTTGCTAAATCTGCCCATCAGATCACAGGATGAGGGAGGAACTCCTGTGAAGCCTGGAATTCTTTTCTGAAGTGTGTGGGAAACAACCATGCACCTCACAAATTTGCTTGTATCCAACTGAGTCAGTAAAGTCTGTATAGTTAAGAATATTCTGCTTTGAGTCTATTCTGTTTGCCCCATATGTTCAAAACCGATTTGAATCCCCACATCAGGTGATACCTTTTGTTCTATTCTTGGAAAATTGTAGAACTGGTGAATATGTAAATATGTACTGCTCTCTGAGGTGGTTCAGTGCAGATTGTGCCAGTTGAAGTACATGTGCAAACTCACCCAGGTCACTGTGATCATGCTGTTAAAGGTCTGTAGCTTGAAGCTGGTATCACAGGAGCCCAAAACAGTTTGAGTTGGAAGGAATCTTAAAAATCATTCCATTCCACACCGCTGCCATGGGCAAGGACGACTTCCACTATCCCAGGTGACTCCAAGCCCTGTCCAGCCTGGCCTGGGACACTGCCAGGGATCCAGGGGCAGCCACAGCTGCTGTGAGCAGCCTGTGTGAGGGCCCCACCACCCTCAGAGTTTGTTCCGTGTGCATGTGACCAGTTTCCATAGAGGTGTCCTGTCTAGGGCAGAGTTTCCTGGATGAGACTGGTGTGCTTGGGTTTCTCCTACTGATGCTCAGTAGAGCCATCAAGCAGCAGGCAGAGTTGACTTTTCATACTTATCGCCTGTTTATAGATAGATAATCTGTTTCATGTTGCAAATATACCAAATGTTTCTCATAGAGCAGGAAATATTTTACACTCCATCTTTTACTTTTATGTTTTCTAACCCATGCCCCCAAATGCCACATCTACACTGCTTTTAAATCCCTCCTGTGATGGCAACTCCATCACTGCCCTGGGCAGCACTGCCAGGATTGGACAGCCCTTTCCATGAACAAGTTTTAACCAATTTCCAACCTGAGCCTCTCTGGCACAGCCTGAGGCCATTCCCTCTCCTCTTATCCCTGTTCCCTGGATGCAATTCAAGTACTTATTAGCAGTGTTCTGTGTGGCTTAATGAAAGGACAGATGTTTCACTGTTAAGTTTCCATTCTTACATTCATTCATTTACTAATCTCATTTCCACAGGAACTGTGGAGAAAAGTCAGTGACACAGTTGGTTGTACTGTTTCTTTTGTGCCACCTTGTGAATCTTGGCTCTGGCATCTTCTACCCATATCTTAATGTAATTTACCTTCTGTCTTTTCACTGCACAAGAAAACACCCAGACAGATTTTTCCATGTCTCTCACTTCTCTTTCCTGCCCAATCAAAGGAAAGAAAGTCACTGTTGAGTTTGGCCCAAGGTGCTTAGGAATGAGCTGCTATTTTTTGTACCCCTCCACGATATTGTCTCTGTGAATTCATCCTTGGGGGTGTAACAGTATTGATTATTTCACTGATATGTGTCTATTGGGGTGTTATTTCTGCTGTAATTCCCCCTCACTAGGTGTTTCTTTTGAGTGAACTGAAATTTTGCAGTAGCTGTTGCCTGGTCTTGAGTGTGGCGAAATTCACTTTTGTGTTCTTGTTGTTGAATAAGAGGCAGTGGGCTGTAGTTAATTTTTAAGTTAAGCTTCATTTTAGTATGAAAAAGAATTACTTGAGTATTAAAAGCTTTGCTAAAGATCTGAAAGCCTTGCTTGCTTTGCCACTGCTTTTGATCCTGGCAACTTGTAGAAATTAAACAACTCTGTGGAATTTTTTTTAGGACTTTGTGTGGGTTTTAATAACTCAAAGAGAAGAAAAAAAAATCTGTAAGAGTGCTATACTTTGAAACCTAACCTTAGAAATTAGGGAGAAAATGAACCATAATTCAAAGCTGAATGTCTGCATTTATGGTTTAAATCCTGGAGCAATTACAATAACCACTCTGACTGTGTCCCCAGGATCTTTGGATAGTGGGAGGGGTCATGTTGTCTTAGATTATGATTTTTCAGTACCTAAGAACTCTCTGCTGAGTTGTTGTCCATTGTAATATTCACCCTCCCTGCCTGCCAGGTCTCGGGAAGGAATAAATCCTGACGACAGGCAGCCAGCTGAGCAAATTAAGAAGTTTTTGTTTTTTTAAAGAAGTGTAAGGTCACATAGACCTAGAAAACTGTTGTCCGTAGTTGCTGGTGGTGTGTTCTTGCTCAATACCATTTGTTTTTAATTACTCTGTATGTTTGTAGTGCTGGAACAAGAGACCACCTTTGAGACCAAGCCTAATGTTTTTAAAGTATATATCAAAGTGTAAGCTTGTTCTTTCTGAATCTTGTGTTTCAAAGCAGTTTGTGAGAGAAGATTGAATGCTGGTAATTGATATCAGGACAAGCCAATCTGCATAATCTGAGGTTGTCTTAGGATATTCAGCTGTAGGTGAAGAGCTGTCTCAGCTGTCAGCTCTCTGCACAGTAAATTAGTCTGATATACAAGAAAATTTGCAGGCATCTTAAAACTTAATTTGTTTGATGTCTCTATCCTGAATAGTTTCCTGTTGAAGGGTTTTGAAATAATTCTTTTGACTCCTCTTCTAATCCTTATGAGTTGGGAACAGCTCAAACTCCACAGCTTCTAAGAGTATGAGTTTTCAGCACTGGAGTTGGTTTAGCAGTTTCCTACACAGCACAGCTGATAATCTCAGGTTGATGCAATAGTGTGTTGTAAACTGGATTACCATGCAAATTTTAAAATACTTCACTGGGCTTCAAAAAGAAAGGAGGACTGTGTTATGACTGCAGGCATTGAACTAAGTTTTTTTGACTGTCCTTTAATTTGTTGAACTTCAGAAGTCCCTGAAAGTCAGCCTATATATTCAGTCTGTATAGGCTCAACCATTTCTTCCAATACACTGAGCAGTAGGATCTTCATGATATGACAAGACATGATAGTTTTAAACCAGAAGAGGGTGGATTCAGACAAGATAGAAGGAAAAAAATTTAAAGATAAGAGTGGTGGAGCAGGGTGCCCTTATGTTATTAATATTCGTATTGCTCAGTATGGCAGTGAGCACATTATCTGATGATTTGTTTTGTTTTCCCATCTGTTAAGGATGTTTTTGAGGATCAGTTGCCTTGCACTGGTAGGTCAGAAGTATGTGTTTGTCACAGCTGTGTGGTTTCAGTGGTTGCTGTCAGGTTTTGCTTTAGTGCTTTATTGTTGTTTTCAGATGATGTTTTTCTGAGGCGTATCACGAGGCAATTAATGAAGCTACAAACAATGTGCTGTATCTGATGTGATTGCTGCACTAGTATAATAACGTTAGTTAAAAGGAAAGAGCTGCTTAGCTTGAGGTTAAATGTCAG
The DNA here is from genome assembly GCF_029582105.1 of Oenanthe melanoleuca. Taxonomy (NCBI): domain Eukaryota; kingdom Metazoa; phylum Chordata; class Aves; order Passeriformes; family Muscicapidae; genus Oenanthe; species Oenanthe melanoleuca. The sequence goes on along the minus strand of NC_079362.1, from coordinate 75,465,983 downwards.
ATTGAGGTTTCTTTTATTCATGTTTTTAAAAGTGCGTCATTTCATGTGAAATTTCTTGTAAAAGAAGTTCAAATTCTTTCTGTAGACTGCTATTCTATTTGTATTTTCAGTGACACCAAACTGAGCATGGCAGCACGGCAGCACTGAAGCTGCAAAACTAGCAGTAATAAAATGCACATGGAATCACAGAATCATCTGGGATGTAAAAACCCACAAAAACCCTGGCGTTTTTGTCCTGGAGTGTTTCCCAGCACTGCCCAGTCCACCACTGACCCATGTCCCCAAGTGCCACATCCATACCTTTAAATCCCTCCAGGCTTGGAGACTCCCACCACTGGACAGTCCTTTCCGTGGAGGAATTTTCCCCAATATCCAACCTAAAACTCCCTTGGGACAGCTTGAGGCCATTTTCTCTCATCCTGTCCCTTGTTCCCTGGGAGAACACACCAACATAATTTCACTCTGATGAACAATTCACTTTTGAATATTAGTTTCCTGTTTTGTAGTTACGGTACTTCAAAAGAATATTGCACTGCCTGGTGTTAGGATGATGGAGTATTGGAATGAGTTGCTCAGAGTGCTTGTGGGGATACTCAAAAGCCACCTGGACATAGTCTGGGGCTGTCGGCTCTAGGAGATCCTGCTTGAGCAGGGAGGTTGGACTAACTGACCTCCACAAGCTAATGGATAGCTAAAATTAAGTGCTTCATAGAAAGATTTTATTACTGTTTTGTAATGAATTTTCACTTCAAGTACAGGAATCCAGCTGCTTGTGTAACCATTTTTGTTTTCTTTTCCTTCTACCTAGTGCTGATTTAAAGCTCTTGGAGGAAGCCACCATCTCAGTCTGCAAGTCTTTGGGTGAGACGTTGTGCCATCTTTTTTCTATGCACTTTACCAAAAAAATAGAGAAACAGCATCCCTGTTTTATGACTTTAGAATTCTATTGGTATATGTTGCCCTAGTAAGATTAAAGCAATGTAATGAGTGTGTTTATGTATATCCCAAATCTTTACTTCCATGGTTAGCTGATTCACAGAACTTGGTATCACTGCAAGGTTTAAAACAATTCCATCTCTAGTATGTCTTTCCCTCTTTGCCCTTTAAGCTGATCAGTAAGGGGAAAGAATGAGAGGATGAAAGGAAGGGATGATGTAAATGTGCTCAGTGGTGTTATGAGAAGGTAAAAGGTGCTTGTGAAGACCTGCCCAGTTTCCTGACAGGAGGCTGTTGGGCTGCAGACAAGTCTGGGAAAGGAAGCAGTATGAGTATGAGTATCCCATGTTTGGGATATTTTAAATCTAGGATTAATAGTATTTAGAAAACAATTATGGTCTAGTAAACCATGTACTGGAGAACCATGAAAGAAGAATGCATGTACAGAAAAACAAGACATACTGTGCTTTATTTAGAAATATTTAATACATTGAAATCTGTTTTTTTTCCCTATATATTATTTGAACTAGATAGTGTCAGCTTATGCATGCTTTGTAATGATATCTTATTTTTTTCTCATCTAGTTGAGAAGAATCCTCGAACAGGAAACCTTGGATCATTGATTAAAGTCTTTCTTTCTAGAACCAAAGAGTTAAAAATTTCAGCAGAATGTCAGAAGTAAGTTCCCAGAAACGAGCTGTGTGTGCCATTTAATTTTTTTAATGTTCCTTTTGTTGCTAGCTCTTGAATTTTTTTACTCTGCTAATTAACATACTCACATACCAAGCCTTAGATTTTCTTAAACTGTTGTTTGAAACAGAACAAGTGTCTAGTACTTTTCTAAACACAGAAATTAAATGTAATAGGTACATAGATTACTGGGGAAAAAATACATATTTGTGTATTGAATGAACACATTTTTGTATAAATGGTGTAAGCTATGGCTACTACTGGGTTAGAAATGTTTAAAAATTTTCTGAATTTTTTAGCTGAACTTAATGTATGAGCCAGTATTCTATCTTGGAAATATTTTAAATACCTCTATCTATAAATATGTAAATATGTATTAAAATATTACTTTCAAGTTATGTCATTGGTTTTGCTTGCCTCCTTTCAGCAGTAGGAGAGAACTCCAACAGGCTACTCGTGCAGCGCTGTGGGGGCTTTTTCAGGAGGCTTTCTGTAGTTGTTCCCTCACACCCACAGATAAATGTCCCACGTTTATCAGATCTGGGGCTGGAATTCCTCCTTGATCCCAGGACTGCCCTCAAGTTTTTTGCTTGACTCTAAAGTAAGAAGTTACTTGTGCCCAGATAGCTGTTGCTGTTTTAATCCTAAGATACCTTGAAGGTACAGCTTTGGGCAATAGTTGACTTGTGCTGTTGCATGGACTTTCCAGCAGTTGCTTACTGGGACTCAAAAAAATTTTGTGCTGCTGTATTTCCTTCTCATTCAGAAAACTTGGAAAATATCTGTGTGTATTGCATAAGAAAATCCTGCCGTATAGTGCTCTTGAAGTCCATAAATGCCTACTGTTACTTGAAGGCTGTTTACCTGGGGAAAAGGCTAATGTTCAGGGAGCCAGGAAGCTTTCAAGTCTGAGCCTGTTGGAAGTTTTCAAATGTCTGTGTGCCTTGAGTCCATAGTGCATAGAGACCCCTAGAACTATTGCTGAGCTATTTGCTGAGTTCCTCAAAGAGTTCTGTCTGCTGTGGTAGTTTTAATGGTACAAATGTTGTTAGGGATAAGGTTGTATTTTTAAAATTACTTTTGAATACATTCCCATTGTGTTTTCTGTAACATCAACTGCTTAAACACTTTGACTTTTCTTTGCTTCAGCTGTAGAGCTTTGTCTACTCTGACATTTATTTTCTTGTGGTTTTTGATGCATGTTTGCTGGTAAAGCATTACTGACTCTTGCTTGTTCCTGCTTCTTTTCTAGCCACCTCTTTATCTGGCAGGCTCACAATGCACTGTTCATAATTTGCTGTTTGCTGAAAGTATTCATCAGTCGAATGTCAGAAGAGGAGCTGCAACTTCATTTTACTTACGAAGAGAAGGCAGGACCAAGCTCATATGGTGGGTACACACAAGTGCTAGTGAAACAAACATCCCATAAGAAACTTCTGTGTCCTGGTGTTTGTAGATGTGGCATGTAGGGACATGGTTTGGTACTGGACTAGTGAGTTAGGTTGATGGTTGTACTTGATCTTAAGGGTCTTTCCCTTCAGATTCTTTAGGTCTAAATAATTCTGTTATTCTGTGTTTTTTCTAGACTCAGAATCCCAAACTTTGCTTTAAAACCAGAAATTAAGAGACTAGAGAGTTCAGTTTAGCTTAATCTGGCTTCTTCTGAACAGCTGTTGAGATGTTATGCTGTAGACCTACCCGAGCTTTAGTGATTTTCATACAATTTGAAAGGTGGTAATGGTCCTCTTCAGAGGAACATAACAAACTTGGGGTGAAGGTGACCACATATGAGCATGGTAACATTGATATTGCAATTTAATGCATCTTTTTACATATTTTTCATAAACCAACAGCAGCCATAGTGTGCAATTAATATTATTTTTAGGGATCTAGTGGAGGAAAGTAGAAGCCCTTTGGTTAGAATTGACTCCTTGAGAAAGCAACTGCTAAAATTTAATTTGGTGGCAGTAGCTTATACAAGAGTACAGGAAAAGTCGCAGAATTTAGGCAGACTTACCAAAATGGGCTCATGTCTAGGAAATGGAGTATGTATTACATGAGATGGAAGGTGGCAGGAGAGATGCTCAAGGAAGAAACTGTTGTCTTTGAATAAGAAAAATACAAATGCATTCAAAATCAGTTACATTACAGCAAAAAGACAGTCTGAACACAGTCTGCCGCAAATCTTTGTGTAGCCCTGTATCAAGAGGCTCTTAGAAAATGCCTGATGGATAATGCTGCCATGGGAGCCTTGATTTCTTTTGCTTTGTTGTAAATTGTGGAATCATTTAGGCCTGAAAAGCCCTCTAAGATCATCAAGTCAGATGGCTAACCCAGAACTGCCACATGCAAGTCAAAATGCTGTTCAGTATATAATTTCATGTTGTTTGTTTCATGAAGCCTAAAAGTCTAAGAATGCTAGAGCAATGTGAGTGGATGGTGTGAGAACAACCAAGAGTGTCTGACTGTGGATTTCCTGCGATGAGGACACGTGTTGAGAGCACCGAATTGCTGCTTGCTCATCAAACATTGAAAACTGTTCATTAAAATCTGTTTAACTCCTTGGCGCCTGCCAGTGCTCTGGGGAAATCAGAATTGTGGTGCCAAAGGATTAAGTGCTACATGTTGAAATGGTTTAATGTATTTAAACTGTGATGAGTGATCTCCAGGAGGGAAGTCAGCTCACTGATGCACTGGAAAAGAATATCTGATTATGTATAAGCTTTCCCTGCAGACTGCCTATGGGTTTATTCCTGGATTAAAAATATGGCTCACCTCTTGCTTCAGTGCAGCGTGACACAGTGGGATGGGTGGAAAAGCTGAGACTTTTGTCAACTGGAACTCCTGTGATCTTTTTTCCTTGCACTGGGAGTTCCTTGCAGTGTGGTGTGGAAAGTGATTCTTGTCACAAGGGTAAACCCATGTTTATACCATATCTAGTAGCACTTGACTGTAATTCACAGTGACATTTATTAGCGATAATTCTGTGCATATTGATGGCAAATGTACTTAGCAATTACCTCTGAGCGGATTGTTCATGGGATGTTGTTGATTAGGAAGGTAATTGTGTGTAGTCTGCTGGCGAGGCAGGAAATGAGCTGCTCCTCGGCTCGTCTTCGAGTTTCCAGTTGGAACTGGAAGATGGCTTTTGTGAACTTTCTCAGGGTGTTGAGGTTCATAACATGCTAAGGTTACATAGGCATTGAGTTTGATTCCTAAAAATATTAATTTTAAATATCTACAGAAGGTGGTAATAAGGCTTATACCTTCCTATAGCTCTTATGCTCAGCTATAGGAAGGTGAAGTATTATGATTGAATTGTCATAAACTGTAGTTGTGCTAGGGCCTATTAAGAGTAAGCAGAAGAAAATGAAGTGTTTCATTGTTTGTATTTTTATAATTAATTGTAGCTTTCTTGAGTTTTTGGTTTCTGCTTTATGGAAAGTATAATATTTTTGTTAATATTATGTATTATTACATTATTATTATTAATTATTTTTTATTAAATTATTATTTAATTATTATTATTAGTCTATTATTATGATATTGTTATTCCTATATTCCTCTTAATTTTACATAGATTTATTAGTACTTTTGAGGAAATTTTACTATCTTTAGGAGACATGCTTTTTAAAAATTAAGTTCTTAGTCATCCTTACTATTTTTTCATTTACTAGAGCTTGGCAGTATTTATAATTCTTCAATTGTGGCCATGATAAAACAAGCTTTATGAAAGACATTATTATGTGAATTGTATTATGCAAATAAAAGATCCATATTTAAAAAAGTTTCATTACAATGTCTGAATTTTGAAGTTTCTGTATTTCCTTACTGTCTGGTCGGGAGTTACTTGAAAGAATAGTGCAACCACCCAACACCACAAACAACCTCTCTACCTTGTGGTCCATTTTCATATGCTTTGTTCAGTCTCTTAGTCTTCTGAGAAAAAGTTATTGTTGTTTTCAGGATCATCACTACCCCTTTGGAAATTACTCTGTGGTGGTTTTTGTTTCCTGCTGAACATCACATTTTTATCCTTCTGGTTTGACAGTATCTTGTGGTGCCACACTCTTGGGGTTAAGTACAGCACCTGGGAGCTCACAGCACGTAACTGCAGTGTCAGGATGTCAGGATACTCACACTGCAATCAGGCACTGCAGCAGCACCTGCTCCAAGATATTTGGTGTCTCAGGGGGAAGTGTATAATTATAGCCTGTGAGAGTCCTGTCTATGGAAAATACTTCTGTCACTGGCTGCTCAGAAATACAAACTCTATATGACATAGCCACGATTTTTCAGGTAGCATTTTTTATAGTTGCCTTATCTGGAAGAATTCTTCTCTCAGATTTTGCAGTTCATATGCTTTTACTTTTTCTGAATGTCCAGTTTGTAATTCTTCCTACTAGGCTGTGCTTGAGGCTCAGAAGAAAGCTATGCAATGGTGCTTTCTGTCATAAAATGGAATTTTTTGTGGTTTGAGTGTATGGGTATACTTTAGCCTAATGAATAAATTCCCCTGGAGTCCCTGCTAATAGTGCTGTTTTTGATTCCCTTCAAGCAAAGGCCTACCATTGATAGAAATGTATTATTTTTGAGGAGTTTCAGATGGTTCTTTAGCCCAAGAAGCGCAGCCTTTGCCTCCTCATCTATAGCTGGAATTTGCTTATAATTTTGGAGAATATTGGAGAATTTTGATTGCAGAAAAATCCGCAGAGAGACTAAACCTATATACTTTTAAGGTTCAGCTGAAAATTTCCTGATATCAATAAATCCCAAACTGGAGTCAGCATCTGCTCAGCTGAAGCTGGACTTAGTCTCACTAATACAAATTATTCATCTTTCTACTATCTATATCCAATAATTTCTGCACAGACTTTAACTGTACTGTGACTCAAAGGTGTAAGAGAGCACATACTGAGTATTGTATTATAAATCAGACCATCAATTCATTTAACCTGTTCCCTGAGCTGTAGTAGGAAGCTTTACTTATCTGTAGAGAAGTTTTTATGCACAAGGCTACTCCTAAGGGCTGTCTGTGACATGGAGAAGGGAATAAATAACAACACATTTACTGCAAGCCTTAAATGATTTCATGAATGTTCAGCTGTCACATAAAGGAAATGAGGGAAGGCAATCAATTTATGTACTCATTATTATCACTCTTAAGTAGAAGTTGTAAGTTTTTTGAGAGTAATTAGAGCTGAAGATTAAACCGCAAAATCTGTGGAAGCCCTGAGTGTGTTTTGCAAGAAATTACTTATTTCATTACTTGTGTCCAGGCTCTGTATGAGCAACAGGGCAGAAAAACAAGTAACATCTAAGATGAGGATATACCCTGCTATGTCTAAATGTCTTTCTGATATTGGTATTAAACACATCCACCAGATCAGGTCTTATCAATATAGTAGTTATGTTCTCAATGATGGAACTGGACTGGTTTTAGAACTGGGGCCTCCTGGCATCTCTGCTTTCCTCTGCATAAGCCATTTTACCCGTGTAGTGTGTGCTAATCTATGTATGCAACTTTGAGAAAGTAAAAACAAACAAAAAAATTGTTCTAAAAAAAAATTAGAAGTGTATATAAATATATATATGAATAAATAAAAGTGTGTATATATACATATACACCAGACCCAAAAGAAAGAAACCCCACCAAAAAGTCAAAATCCATGTAATTACCTGCAAAATGAAATAATCCACGTTTGAGGACATAAATAGAGCTGATGAAAAAATGGTTCTTCAGCATAACTGGATATTTTAAAACCTGTGTAATTGCAGTCACTTCTACAGTGGAGTTTGGAAGATACACCTGTGATTCCTCTCTATGCTCTAATTTTATCTGGACAGGTTCACCCTGTACTTACTTTCCCCAAGGCTTTACAGGTCCTTGATCCAAGTATGTGATCTATTAATGTAAATGAGTCTTGTGTGTATTGTCTTTATCCTGCTATTGAAAGAGGCATTGTTTGTGAAAACACAGAGTGTTCCGTGTTTATAGCTCTCTCTCACGTTATAGATTTGGCTTGCATCCTCCTCATTGTCTTGGCAAGATGAAAATTGAACAAGAATGTGTGTGCCCCACTTGGGAAAAGGATACATTAATTATTGTAGCTGAATGACATTGATTACAGCAATTAAGCTTCTTTTTTTCTTTTTTTTTATTCTTTCTTTTTTTTTTTTTTTAATAACATCTTTCATTCCGCATGAGTGTGCTAACCCAGTGTTTTCTTCCTTTATTTTGAATATTGTCTTGAGAAAACAGCCTTCTTTGATATTCAAATAATCTCTGTTCAGATGAGTTGTGCATACAGTGTTGCAAAAAAAATGATGTTTTAAAAATGCTCTCACTTCACTTTAACCTTTTTCTTCTCACTTTCTTCTGTTAGGAGAAAAATTAGGAACCTGTTGGGAATTAGTATCAGTCTTGCTTTATAAGCATTTTCTAGGTTCAGAAAGCCTTAGGAAAATGTCACATTCAAGTTACTTTGGAATATATTATCTGTGCTACATTATTGGCTGTGGTTTCTGTCCAAGGTTAAATACTCTGAGCAGTTCTTGGTTTTACTAACAGGAGCTGCATTGTGTTACTCATGGGGGATTCTATATAAAGGAAACCATGTTTCCGTGATAAAAAACTGATTTCCTTTAGAATGTGCAGTTCACTAGGTGACAATTTTTAATGTGTTTTTAATAAACTGATTGTGGAAAGAAATAATTTTGCTTTATAGTGAATATTCCCCCTGGTGTGCTTCTTAAAATTGAGTTCTGGATTCAAGAACAAAATTGGGTTAAGCAGAATAACACCACTGCAACCTGGCTATAAAGTTGTGTTTATGGCAGGACTTATGTATTTGAAAATACAAAATAAACAGGCATTTGGGTAATTACTGTGCTGCGATGCTGTAATGCGGGGGATCAGCTATGCCACTTTTAAGCCATCCAGCATATAAAACCCTCCACTTCTTTATGATGTAAGTTTCTCATCATAATTTTATTTTTGAAAGCAGAATAAATCCTGATGAGCCAAGAGATTTATCTTCTGGGGTTTTTTAGTATTATATGATAACTTGAAGTGTTTTAATAAGCTTTTTCCTCAGTGAGTGTTTAAAAGTATTTTAAAAAAATACTAATGTGAAATATGACCAGCTTTATTGCTTATTATAGTTGCAAGTTTTTAAATAATTCTGAATTGCTTTGTGTATTTTATCACATTGTATATGACTAGAGATTGATTTCTGTTCCCTTAACATGCACTATCTTGTCATTGAAATGTATAAAACTTCCTCAATAAATAAATATGTATTCATGAAAAAATTGTAGCTATATTAGTCTAGAGCAGCAGTGACATACTCATACTCATACATTCTTTTGACATTCTTTTATAATGTTGCTCAGTGTATATTAGACAAGTGAAACTGTCTCTGATTATTCTTCGCTTGGGTTTAAAAAACAGTGGAAAAATATGTGAAGTGCATAGAATTTTGTGGACCAGTGATTCGTTCAGCTGTTAGTTATAACACTGCTTAATATGATCTTTTGTAAGTAGTAAAGGAAAGCTTGATATGCTAAGTATTAGCACAATCCCACAATACCAACATCTCATTTAATTTATGCGGTTGTTGCTAGTTACTTTTTTATGTAAAAAAGAGAAGGGATCACCATTTTCTCTGTTAATAATCTCGAGTGCTTTCTATTTCAGGAAAAAAAATCATATCTCCTTTAACAGCTAGAACTTTTAGTGGTTGTTCCTTAATTAAGATATCGATCATCTGCATTTGTGTATTTGAATCTTTGCTCTTTGTTTTGGTTTTTGAAAACGAAGAAATCCTTTGCTATGTTTCTTTTATAGGAACAGAATGTGAAGACCTCATAGAAGAGCTGCTGTGTTGCCTCATCCAGCTCATTGTTGAAATTCCCCTCTTGTAAGTAGGCTTTATTTTTTTTCTCTCCTTAGTCTTCTTTTATAAAGTGAGCACTTGAGAGAATATGGAACTTGTAGTAATGGGTTTATAATGTTTAAATTGCTGTACTTGAATGTTCCATGCAATGGAACAGTACAGATAACAATAAGCTGCTGCCAGTGCCAGCCCTGAATATTCTGTTGGAAGAAGTACATGATGAACGTCTCACACCCAGTTCAAACCATCAACAGAAGTTATTCCGTTTGTTTCAGGTACCCCTGTCAGCACACAGACAGTAACTGGTGGAAATGGTTGTGCTCATGGTACAGGGGAAGGTACAGTGGAGGTGTCACTTCAGCTCTGGGGTATGCAGTAAGGTGAAAACTAAAGTTCTTCTGCAGTTCTGTGGGGGTTGAAATTGCAAAAGTAAATCATACTGTGCTATTTAATACTGATTTCTGAAATTCCAGTGAATTGATGTCTGAAGAAGGGACAAGAGAAATGAATAAGTGGAATGTTTCTGTAGATCTCCAGATTTGTTTACATGGCTTTGTTTCTTTTCATGCATCTTTTGTATTTGAGAAATGCGCATTCCACATCTTGTTGGGAAATGTGTCATAAAACATACTTCAGTGTTTTATGTAGGAGAGCATGCTTTGTTCATTGGGGGGAAAAAAAGCATTCTTTCACTTTCTTGCAAATTTTCTGATGAGTTTTGACTATTTTCCCATTTACCCTGTACTAAAGGTAGAGTGAGCAGTGTCTTTAGTGTTTAATTGCATTGTAATCTGTGTCTAAAGTGTAGTGCCCCAAGTGAAGCATGGCAGCTTTGGAGGAGTTTCGGCTTGTCTGTTACAGTGCAGTATAGAGTTCTGCTATCTTGTAGCTGGGATTGTTCTTTTGGTTGGAAAACAGACAAAGATGCAAAGTTTTTTGAAACAAGTCATTAAATGCAGCTCTGTCAACATTAACACGAGGGATTTGTGTAGGTAGAGTGTAATGAATTAGTGCTGTGATTCAGAGTGTCATTCCACAGAGCTTGTCAGGACTTCCTGGAACAGATACACGCTTTGTTTGGAACAGATTAGAGGAAGTACAAAGGGCTGAGAGGACTGTGATATATGGGCAAGTTCATAAATCCTGCAGGGTTTTATTTTTGTTTCTTGGAAGTACCAGTGTGTGTATGAGTCTCTGTAGTCCGGTATCCTTTATTCTGCCTTTCCAGCAGAAGAAAATGATTGTTCCTCACCCACTTCAACAACTGAACCTGTCAGCATCTGTTTCTGTGTGAATGTGGTTGCTGCAAGTGGAAGCAGCTGCTGAAAGCACTTAGATTAATATAAGATTTCATGGGAAAATAGCTAATTTAAAAAGAAAATTATTAAGTCCATAATGTAATATTTAGCTATATCAAAAACTTAAGTTTTTTAGCTAGATTTCTCCAGAAACAGCAAGTTGCTGATTGCTTATAAATACTAACACTTACAAAAATGTGTATTACTGTCTTGTTTATCACTAGAACATGTTTAACAATGTGATAATGCCTTAACTAAGAATTTTGTTCCCATATCTTCAAAAGGGAAGTAGTGAGGGGAAAGGAGATACTGGAAAACTTGCATTCTCTTATACACAGTCTAACTGTGTTCTTCAAAAAAGTGTTATAAGGTATTATTATTTTATTATTAATTTTGTTCCACACAATGCTCAGGGTTATTCTCATATTGACTTTACTTCTTGCTTATCTCCCTCTCCCCAGTCAGGTATCACTAGAGATTCTTTCCCTATTTTGTTTCAAGGGAGCAGTCCATTTCTGTCTTTAACTGGAATGAATCAAGAGAACTGCAAGCCTAATATGTGAATTTGGGGAAGGAATATGAGTGGAATACATGAAATATTCAAACTTGTAATGATCTCTGTTTCAGGACTTAGGATCACCTGTGAGAGAATAGACAGCTTTGGCAGCTTGCAGTGGCACTGTAACAGAGTGTCTGTCTGCAAGGATACTATTAAAGATAAATTTTTGTTGTGACAGACAGTTAAAATCTCCATGCTGAGCTGGTATTCGAAGTGTCTTTCAGAATAGCAAAGATTTTGTTAGGAGCATTCAATAGCCTTAACAGAGGATTGTGACAATTAGTGTGTCCCTTGGGTTCTGTAGATGCAGTTTGGTGAAGGGGTAGATACAGCTAGCAGCTGCTGTCTGAATTTGTTGCATGTCTGCACCCCAGTTAAAGCTTATATTTTTCTCCTTCACTGAAACTGTAACATTATTTTTAAAGCGTGGAAGGCCACCTCCACGTTCAGAATACAGGAACAGAGGTTCCTTTGTGGATGTCTTGCACTCCTTCCTTGTGAACTTGTTCTGAATTTCATGTCATGTGCTTGGGATACCTGTGTGGTGTTTTCCAGGCAAGTACATAGTTGTTCCAGGCTGGCTGGGGAGCAGCCCTGAGGAGAAGGGATTTTGTGTATACTGGTTGTAGCCCGCTGGACGTGGACCAGCCATGTGCACTAGGACCCAGAAATCCCCCTGCCCTGGGCTGAGCCCCAGCGTGGGCAGAGGGAAGGGGGGATTCTGCCCCTGTGCCCCTGTGCTCAGGTGAGACCCCACCTGCAGAGCTGCCTCCAGCCCTGGGCTCCAGCAGCACAAGGACGTGGAGCTGCTGCAGCCAGTGCAGAGGAGGCACGGAGATGCTGCAGGGCTGGAGCCCCTCTGCTCTGGAGCCAGGCTGGCAGAGCTGGGGGTGCTCAGCTGCACCAGAGAAGCTCCAGGGAGAGCTCAGAGCCCCTGCCAGGGCCTGAAGGGGCTCCAGGAGAGCTGCACAGGGACTGGGGACAGGGCATGCAGGGACAGGACACAGGCAATGGCTCCCAGTGCCAGAGGGCAGGGCTGGATGGGATATTGGGAAGGAATTGCTGGTGGGAGGGTGGGCAGGCCCTGGCACAGGGTGCCCAGAGCAGCTGTGGCTGCCCCTGGATCCCTGGCAGTGCCCAAGGCCAGGCTGGATGGGAATTGGAGCAGCCTGGGACAGTGGAAGATGTCCCTGCCCATGGCAAGGGGTTTGAACTGGATGGGCTTTAATGTCCCTTCCCACCCAAACCATTCTGGGATGCTAAATATAAGAAGTTTGGGCTTGGCAGGGACATTGAATTTGTGAAGGCTCCGGTCTTTTCCTGGCATGGACAGATGTCACTTACCTCTGAGCTTGCTCTAGTTACCAGCCTTGGTAGAATAAGCTCATTTCTGCCTACAAAACAGCCTACAGCACACTTGTAAATTGCAGGTGAACTGTCTTTCTCAAAATTAATAAGGAAGATGTGGGATGTGGAAGAAGGTAAATGTCAAAACTCTGTCCTTTATTAGGAAACATAACTTCTTTTTGTTCTTGGGAAACACTGCAGAGCCTTTCTGGGAGGCAGAGTATTTCTGGAAGTGACTCAGTTTTTCTATAGGGAATTTTAAGAAAATCTTTCTCAAAGTTAGTTTGTATTGGAAAAGGCAAATGTGCTTTAAGGCAGAAATGGGTTGCAGTAGGGACTCTGGGACTCTGCAACATTGTGGTGCTGTGTCTGAGAGTTATTAAAAATATCTTGAATTACCTTTCTGAAAAACAGGCCGTGCTGCATTGTACAGAATGCCAGGATAAAGGTCTCAGCTTTAATTTTATAGAAAATAGAGTTTTCAACAATTAGACTTGTGCAGTCCCTTATAACACGTGTGTTACTGTATGTTGATGTTTGATTTATGGTTCCCTTGGGTGTGCTATGGAGACTCTGCTTTTTCTTTGGTTTTGCTAGTGTTAGCACTCAAGAGTGTACACTAATGATTCGAACTGCATAGTCGGCAAAAAGATACAATGTTAGTATTTAATTGTATGACTCCTATGTAGAAACCATTGCTAACATTTTGTTGCAGGATGGAGCTCCCAAAGCTTTAAATTATAAAGGCTTCTTTCAGCAGCTTGTTAAGAGCTGGTATCCGTAACTGAACATCTGGTTGTTATCAGTGCATTTTCACTTCATTAAAAACTATAAATGCATGTGGAGGAAAAATGAAATACTGTGATCTAGTTACATCACTCCTAAGTAGCACCCTGCGGTGCCAGTGCAAGTTAGTTGATATTTCTATTCCATTCCCTTATTTTCTCTAGTTATGGTTGTTTTAAGGTGTAGTCTTATTTATTTGGAAATTTAAATGTTAGCAATGTTTTGACTCATTTAGCGATGCTCGGTGCATTTTATGGGAGCTTTAAAGTCAAATGTAGAAGGAAAAAACGCAATATAATTAATTATAAAGCTCTACAAAATAACTGCAGTGTAGGAAATGTGCCATGCACAGATGATGACAAATGTTTACGCTTTCTTTCTTGCCAGTTGTGAGCAGCAAAGAGATTAAGAAATATTTTCTGTTCTAGATCAGGAATGTCATATTTTAATTATTTTTGTTACTTTCAAAAGAATAGGTCAGAATAGTGCTTTTTAAAAAGAGTCTATTCAAGGAATTTTTATCAAGATTGTAGTAGCTCCATTATTTGGAAAACTATGTGACTTTTGTGGTTTTGGCAACTTTGTCTAATCATCAAAGACAAATTTCCATCTGTTGAAACTGAGTTTGAAGGTATTGGAAACATCCAAACTGAGAGAGATTTGTGTTGCTTCACTTTGAAGAGCTTCAAAATTTAAGACTATTGTACTCTGTTTGGGAGGGAGCTGATTCATTTAGATGGAGTTTCATTTGCTGCTGCACCTTGGGGTGGTGCAGCAAATAGAACATATTTATGTATTTTTAAGATTTTCTTAATCGCTCATATCCTTATTTCTAATGATAGATGTGCAGTGTTTTAAGCGTTCAAAGATCCTGAGAAGAGCCTTTATCTGTATCACATATTCTTACTCTGTTCTAGTTCAGTTTTAATTTTAGACATAGATCAGTATTTCTCTATGGCCTGTCTTTTCACTAGGTGTGCTTTAACTGGTAACAAACTTCCTCACTTCAAAGCACAGTATGAGAGGTCTGTACAGTTTTTCGTACATTATGCTGTGTGTCATATTCCTAATAATCTGCTTTCTGATATGGTTTTCAGCCCTGTTTTCACAAAAGCTCATGGGTGTTGGAAAACCTCTGGTTGCAGGCATTTGGCTCTCAACAGCAAAGACATGGAGAAACTGTGGAGCAGATCTTCCTTTCACTTAGGCTGCTTCACTGAAATGTAGGATGTGATTCCTGTGGTCTGGCTATGTGTAGAACTCAGTGATGGTGTAATGTAAATCAAATGAGTCATCTTCTTTTACCTGGGGGTTGTAACCTGCACCTGTCCATTTTTATGGGAATTTGGGCTGCTTACTTGTGTTTGAAAAGTAATGTCTTTTAAATAGTTTTAGTGGATATTGGTAACAAGACTTGGTGATATGTGAAGTAAAAAGGGAATGATACAGGCTTCTCTGTGCAACATTTAAAAGTACAGAATTTCTTCTAGTATTTTTAATCTGTAGAGGGAAGAAATAAATACCAGTGAGGTGAAAATATACACTGTCATGTAGTCTCAGATAGTTTAGGAACAGATCTGTGAAAAAAGGCTCCTGAGTCCGACTGTCATATTAATCCTTTAGGCACTACCTTTAGAGTATTTCCTTATTATTGATGCTGCGGGGCTAGAGCCCCTCTGCTCTGGAGCCAGGCTGGCAGAGCTGGGGGTGCTCAGCTGCACAAGAGAAGCTCCAGGGAGAGCTCAGAGCCCCTGCCAGGGCCTGAAGGGGCTCCAGGAGAGCTGCACAGGGACTGGGGACAAGGCATGCAGGGACAGGACACAGGCAATGGCTCCCAGTGCCAGAGGGCAGGGCTGGATGGGATATTGGGAAGGAATTGCTGGTGGGAGGGTGGGCAGGCCCTGGCACAGGGTGCCCAGAGCAGCTGTGGCTGCCCCTGGATCCCTGGCAGTGTCCAGGGCCAGGTTGGACAGGGCTGGGAGCAGCCTGGGACAGTGGAAGGATGTCCCTGCCCATGGCAGGGGGTGGACTGAGATGATTTTTAAGGTCCTTTTCCACTCAAATAATATTGGGATTTTTTGTTTCCTCACCCTCTTCTTCTCCCAGTTGAGAATACCCACTGTGGATGAGATGCAGCACAAAATGTCACAGATGCTTCCAGTTTTCAGTGTTTGCTCAGTGCCCCCTTGGGACATCTCCCAAATGTTTGGAGTCAGCTGTAATGAGTGTAGGGCATTATCAGCTGCCACAGTGCATATGTGCCATCAGTGAGTATAAAATTAGGAGTGTTTCCAAGAGGAAAGATCATGTTCTCTTTCAGTTGTTGTACTTGTATCCCTAGACTGATAGCTAGATATTATACTTGCTTTTCAGTTTTCAAAACTGATCCTATTCTCTGTGGTGACTCCTCTTTCACCTTTCTGGTGGGCCCTCAGGAAGCAGGGAAATGAAACCTGGTTCCTGTATGATTTGAGACTTTTTGTATGAATCAGCCCTTTTGGCAACTCTCCTAAATTAGAAAATGGGTTACCTTTTAACCTTTTAATACTCGGAGTAGACAGCTCTGCCTGGGTGAAAGTTCAGGAAAATATTTGAACAGGGAGGGGGCTTGGTCTAGGGGTGGGTGTTGAAATTTGAAGTTTGGTTTCTGACTGTTCAGGCTGTTTGCTCTGTAGGTGTGAAATCATTTATGAGCTCTCAGTCCTCTGTGTGCTGATATAGAAATAGCTGCATTTCACTGAGTAATTAAAGTGTTTACAGCAGCATGTGCCTTCAGAGTGTTAATTGGAGTTCATAGCTGAGTTTTTCCTCTATGGTGCCTCTGTGCTTCACCTTGGTTCCTCTGTCACAGACCTCTCTCTCACAGGCAGGGAACAAAGCTGAATGATTGGGAGTACAGAAAGCACTTATGAACGGTGCTTGGCCTTGGAGAGAAGCCAGCAGCAGCAGGATGGTGACACATAGGTAGATTGTTGAAGTTCTTGGTAGGTGATGCTGATAGGAGGTCATCCACATGGTTTTGAATGAATAAACCAGATGCCAGGATACTGGGGAGCTGTGGTTTTAACAGGACCATAGTTCTTGTACTTATGTGGGGTGATTGCATCATTTGAAAATAGTATTTGGGCTGAGGTTGTACAGGGCTTGTAGTGACCTGGGATAGTGAAAGTTGTTCCTGTCAGTATCACAGGGTGGAACTGGATGAGTTTTAAGGTCCCTTCTGACACAAACCAGTCTAGGATTCAATGACTCTAATTTACAAGTTTGCCACCAAAGTTAATAAATAAAATAAATAAACTAAAATTTATGTTCTTGGTGGTCAACCAGAAGAGAAGTGATATTATCTCCAGTCCATATCCTGGAAGAATTAGATACTGCACCAATTTATTCTAAAGCAGTTCTATTGTATGTCTAAATGCAGTCTGCTTTAAAGCAGCGCTGTGGGGGCTGCAGAGGTTCCAGAGGAGCCCAGGATCTCTGTTACCTACCTGACAAAGCTGATTAAGATGGAACATGGTCTGACTCAGTAGAATTTATTTCTTGGAGCTTGTGGACTCTCCATCCCTAGAAGTGTCCAAGGCCAGATTAAATGGGGTTTGGAGCAACCTGGGACAGTGGAAGGTGTCCCTGCCCACAGTAGAAGGTGGCACTGGGTGAGCTTCAAGGTGCCTCCCAACCCACACCATTCTGTGATTCTGATTTTTGTATTTTGATTTAATAAGTTGTTATCTAATGATTACTATAAGTCATACAACTCCTTCATTGTTAATTTTAAAATTTTTTATTGAAATGATCTGGCATCATTTGCTTTTGGAAGGAATGCATTGGTATAAGGTTTTCATTGAAATGTAGACACCAAGTGTGTTAAATACACACACACGTTTATTGTGCTGGTATAGGGGAATTTTCCCTTTTAGAGCTCCTCATTCTATGGCGAATCCATAATTTAACATAATCTCAGATAGATATGGTATGATGTGTCTTTTCGTCAGAGAGTACATGTTTATCTATAAGGTTTGTTGCCAGATAACAGTTTTAGCTTGGGTGTCACAGTGGGAGAACCTGGACCTGCTCCCTCCAGTCCAAAGATGTCACTGCATACGAGGAGGTGTGATACCAGGAGGACAGCTGGGATAAGGAAAGATGTGTGTTTTGACAGGCAGACCTGTAGTAAAGGAGAGAGAGAGAGAATAAGATGAAAAAATTGAGAATAAGTAATGAATCCTCATAAGAGAAAATGCAAAAGAAGAGAAAGAAAAGACCTCTGCATGTTTTGATACATTACTTTATGAAGTCCATTTACACAGAACATGAGCTCTATCTGTGGATTTTTTTTGTTAGTTTTGTAAGACACTTGAGAAGGAAAAAAAAAAAAAGGCACAGGAGCTCAAAACAACATGCAGTTATTCTGGCTTTCTGAAATAAGTAGCTAAATAATTTTGACATGTAATTGATACATGAGTTCATTATTTCTAGTTTCCTCCTTATCTGCAAGCAAACAGTTTTCAGGGGAAGTTGGAGATCAGCATAAATTCCATGTAAAGTCATTCTGTATGACTGATAGCTTTGAATAAAACAAAAAAAAAATCAAATCCAAGACCTTGTATTATATAGTCTCTTAATATAAATAAACAATATGTTCTTTGAAGTTGAAAGAGGTTTTGGGTAGTTCTTATGATTCTTTAGAAATGCCTGAGTTTCAGAAAACCGTATATTTGACCCCTGGTGGAGAAAATAATTTTACTCTGAAGCTTTATCCTTGTGCTGGTGAATTCAGGGTGACTGGACCTCAGGGGTTACCTCAGATATCAGGACCCTGCTTGTGTTTATATCAGAGCATATTTAATTTGAACAGATTCTATAGGTTTGAGTGGAGTGTTTCTACAGTTAAACCTGCCCTGTCTGGGTGTTGAACTTAGAGAAAATGAGAATAACTCACTAAGTGGGACTGCTTGAATTTACCTGTTTGTTTTTTCTGTCAGAGTTATATAAGGATATTGAAAGCAAATTTTTTCCCTCACAAAATGTACTTAATACAGTACAGTAATCTCTTAGTTTATTTTTTATGCTGATTTTTATCAAAACAGAAAATTATTTTGTAATGGTTCCTCGAATTTGCTATTTCACTTGTGTGAGTTATAATAATAATAAATTAATAAATAATTGAAATGGAGAAAAAATATAGTAGACCCCAAAATTTGTTTCCCCTCTGAATAGTGACCCAGTGCATGTTGTAGTTTGTCATGAAATTATTATTATTACCCTTTTCATTCATCATCTTGGGATAGGAGACATTGTTCTTGTATTCTCTGCCTTTGCCATAATGATAAGTTTCTAAATGTTTTTCTTATGATATAAAAAAAGTATTTTTCCAAACTGTTGTTTTTATTTTGATAGAAAAACATTTCTTAATTTTTTATTTTTTTTTTGCTGGTGGCTGAACCTTTGATAATTGATATGTTTATATATAAGTCCTCTTTGCTTTGCTTGGGGTTTGTGTGGGTGGCAGATTCCACAGAACCCCTGTTTTGGAGAGGGAGCAGGCACTGTTCCTAGTGCAGCCTTGCTTCTGGCTGAGATGAATTTGCAGTGGAACCAGATCAGAGTGTAACCTCTGGCCTGATCTAATTATCAGCATTTACACTGGTGAACTTCCTCAGGAGTGGGCAAAAAGTCAGGTAACTTGCAGAGAGTAAAAGTAATTCAAAAGGACATCATGATTTTCAGGAAAATGTTACTTAGGCAGTATGTCCTTTCCCAACCCGCAACTTCAAATGTTTGGGGTTCAAATACTCAAATGAGGCGAGAGAAAATAAAAAACAGTGAGTTTGCACAACCTTCACTTGTAAAAACATTTTTGTATGAGAGGTGGTGCGGTTCTGTGGATTGTGATCCAGGAAATTGTGATTCTAGTTTGCTGTTGGCTTTGAGTAAATAAATAACTGCACTCTGCAGAAACTCCAGCCTGGAGCTGAAGAGGAGCTTAACTTAAGCAGTCTTTGCATTGTGGTGCATGAAATTCTTCTTTTTGCATTTCACAGTAATGCAAATGTTTACAGCATATCTGGCAGCATGCTTGAGAATATTAAGTTATTTGATTGTGTCAAAAATTAGACTGGTGTATTCTAAATAAAATCCTGCGTATTTCAGTGAGGACCTTACCAGCTCTGATCCCCAGACTAGTGAAAAATCTTGTCTTTTCTGGGGTTGATTTGTTTTTCTTTGGAAGATTGCACTGTACTTTTCAAATCAACATTGTTTGAAAGGGCACCACTGATTAAACAACTTCAATGCTGATTTGTCCTTCAGTGTTTTGATTTTTTTTTTTTTAATCTTAAATGGAGGTACTACTAAATATTTACATTTGACAATAATAAACAAATTTTGAATTTCCAGTATCTTCCAGGTTAGAGAACCTTGGTAGTTGTTGCAGGGAAGCTATTGTAACTTAGCAATACTGGATTGTGAGGCATACTGTGGAAATTAAATAGTGACAGTGGGAAAAGCATTAAAGAATTTGTGTTATCAATAACAGTACTTGATAACAATATTTCTGATTAACTGCAGGATGGTGCTGTTGCACCAAATGAGGTACCTCTTTTTGGAGGATGCAAAAACAGTCTTTGGTTGAAAGTAAGAATGGTACTGGTTCATGTCCAAATTAGTTCATTGTGTTTTTAAAGGTTTCTTGCAGTCTGCAATTTGTTACTGATTAAGGAGGCAAATGCCATTTTTTTCTCCCTTTTAAAAACAAGATTTGTAACAAAGTCATTATAGGCAGAGGTGGGAACAGAAAGCACAAGATATTTTTAATAGTGTGCCTGTCATCTGTTCTGCTGCACAGCCTTTCCTAATCAGCCTGAGCTAAATGAACTTCGCTGAACTGTCTGGTGTCTGTATTTAAGCATTGCAGCTCATTCTTTGTGATTATCTGTAATACCTTGAAACTTTCTAGTTCCCTGTTACCTCAAAAATACCATTTAAAACTGAACAACGTACATGGTATCCTGATACTCTGAGAGTTTTGTACGCTTGAGCTGGCACTTGTATATTACAATCCACTCACAGGGATCCAGTTTTTTTGGCAGATGGAGCTGTGTTGGGCTAACTGGACATTCATTCCCTCACTTAGCATGATGGTTTTGTGACAATTTTGTTTAACAGTAGAAAGGACATAGTTCTGAGAGATACTTATTGTTTTTAGGAAGAAATGTAGTGTATCAATTGCAAGTTGAGTGCAATGAGCAGTACCTCTTTTTATATTGTTTTTTCCTTTGGCATATAAAAAAATGCTTATTTCTAAGAAAAACAACCCATTTTTGGGAGGAAATAGTTCTAATGTTTCTCGAATTTGTTGTTTACATGTTCTGAGTTGAAACTCTCTGTGCTACACAGTGTATAACATCAGGTGAAGCTATCAAGTATTCTTGGAAATCTGCTTGTAAACAACCCAATAGATTAATCTCTGTGCTTTTCCCTTTATTCTGCAGAGATATTACATACAGCATTTCTTTGGAAGCCGTGACAACTCTCATTGTATTCCTCTCCTGCCAATTATTCCACAAAGAGATTCTGCGAGAGAGCATCATTCACAGATACCTGATGCATGGTCGATGGTATGTCCTGCTTTGGGGTGCTGCCTAAGGGCAAAGCAAACACTGTTGGTCACTTCTTTAGGTTCCTTGTACCTGAAAACAGAAGGCAGCAAAATGTTATCTTGTTGTTCTGCATAAAAGAAAAGAGAGTAGAAAAACGAAAATCTCTAAAGGCTCTTGGAGGGATTTGAGTGGAAATCTCACAGCCCAGATTCAGTAAAACTCGTTTGGAAGTAATTTTTATATTTTGAGACTAGTTTCATTAACTTAAAACAGCATTTACTTTCCAGGATGGTTTTCTTATTCAGCAATGAGTCTTGTAGCACTGCAGCCTAGAGAAGTCAGGTCCCTCAGAAATGCTAGAGCTTTCTTGCCATCTAGATAAGCAGCAGTCCTTGGAAAGATGAAGGCACGTGCTGTGCTGAGCTGAAGGGAAGGCTTAGCGGGGGGAAAACTTGGTTGTGTGAGTAATACCACTTGTTCTGGCAAGCTGGTGGTTGTGTTCAAGTGCTTTCATGGTGGCTTACATGCATTTTAGTCAGGCTCCCATTCATCCTCTTTCAGCTTCAAGTTCTGTGTGGGCAGATTTTTCATAAATGCATTTATTCTCTGGTTTCCTGAAGTTTCTAGTAGGTGTAAGGGACAGATACTGCTCTGACGTGAAAGGAGAGAAGGGGAAAGGAGAGAGACTCACCTTGGAGCACAGGGCAGACTTCAGACTGAAACAGCAGCAGAACAGAGCCAGAGCCTCAGGATATGTGGGGTGTCCTGGTACTTCAGTCTCTGGGCTGAAGAAATTGAGGGTTTGGGGGAAAATGGAGCATATTTGGGGGAAGAGTTAATATATGGTCTAAGAGGTCTAATTTTGGGAGTAGCAGGTACCTGACCTCTGGAGGCAGACATGGGAATTTGGTGGCTGGGAATCAAGAGCAGTGTGAACAGTTGGAGAGGTACTGGTGTGACTACTCACCCACAAGGAGAGGGGAGCACCTAGGATTTATACATGTTCATGATCAAAATGAATGACAGAAGTTAGAGGATCTGCCAGGTTTTATTAGTAATTGACACAGTTGGCATGGAAAACAGTGTGTTTGTCGCTGATATCACAGTGTAAGCACAGTGGTGTTTGGATAAAGGTGAGGGAGGCTATAAAGGGAGAAAAAGAGGGACACAGAGAGAGAGAGAGAAAATTAGATCAGAGAAGGGGAGAGAGAAAGGAAGAAAGAGAAAGATCATCAGTCCTGGCTCCATGTGGATCCAGCTGGTGGGATGTCCTGGGGTTCTGGGCTTTGTGAGGCACCTTTTAATTCTTCCCCTCCCTGGAGAGAAGTTTCTCCCTTTTTGTGCAAATCAGTTCTCACTCACAGTGAGTTCTTGCAGACCTTCCTGGGAATGGGTTGGAGGCTTTGGGGTCTGGGATGGGCTTGTTCCCCCCTCCAGCCCCCAGCCCTTCTCGGCCCCATCCCAGCACCTGCGCTGAGCCAGGAGTGCTTTTCTGCAGGAGCCACAACCAGGAGGTTTGTTGCAGAAAATGCTGCCCTGCCTCCATGTGGGCCCTTCTCCAGCCACATCCTGGTCTTTCTCTTGTGTGTTTTTACCAACAGTCCTTGTTTGTTATTCCCAATAATCCACACCATGCAGGTGTTGGTGTTTGGGGACATGCACATTAACCCCTTACTTTCTGGGCTTCTGCAGATGGTCAGAGGGTCTATCCTAACAAATCTCCTGTCTTTTCAGCTCTAAATCAGGTGGGAATGGGAGCAGCTGTTTGCTTCTGTGGAAATGCTACTCCATTTTGGAAATACTGTAACCTTTTAGGTAAACTCAACAAATTCTACAGGTGTTTTTCTGATTCACTGGTGTAAGGTTGTTTCATTGGTCTTTGCAAATTCATAGCATTATGGAGTTCTTGAGGTATGAAAAAGTGTTAAAGATTGGTTCTGAGCTGCACACACATAAATATTGTGGATGTGGAGAGATGCTGTTGGTACCTGTTCTGTGCTAGCAGGGCATGGAGTAAAAACTGAAAAAATACAGCTTTTCTTTCCATTGCATAAATATTTTTCCAGTTGTGTCCTGAAGTAAGTGAATACAAAGATTCTACAAACTAAGTGGTTTATTTAAAAATAGTATTTAAAAAACAAAAACCAAAAGGCAATTTTTATGATCCTGCTGTGGAAGTTGGTCCTGCAGACCCCTGCTGAAGTCCAGGCAGCTTTCCATGGGCAAGACCTTGGTGTTCTTTCCCTTTCCAGTCTGGTAAGCACTGGGACGTTTACTGACCATCTTTAATGCCAAACACCCTACAAACAGCCTTTGCACCCTACCTGGACTTTGTTGTGCCAATTTTTGTGAATTGTGAGTCAACTAAAGTTTTTTGTTTTTTTTTTTTTTTTCTTTCCAGTCTCCCATACACCAGCAGACTTGTGAAAACTTTGCTGTATAATTTCATTAGGCAAGAGAGGAGCCCTCCTCCAGGGGCCCACGTCTTTCAGCAGCAAACAGATGGAGGAGGACTGCTTTATGGAATTGCATCTGGGGTGGCAAGTGAGTCTGATTTTCTATAAATTGTACTTAAGACCATATGAAGTATCACCTTCTGTGTGCCCTCTCTTGCAGACACACCTGTAGCCCATTTATTTTTCAGCAAGTGTTACCAGTGTAGAAAAGCTGTCCACAGGCCTGCATGGCCCATCTTGAGATGTGTTAGAATCTGAAGCAATTATACCTGCAGGACAGCAGATGGTGAAAGTATCACCTAGCCCCTGTTTTTTTTTTTTTAACTAACACATTAAAAAACCCTCAACCAACCGAGTAGTGCCCTATTTGATGAATCACATACTTAAGTTACTTTAAATGTTGCAAGGAATAGTTTTATGTGCACATTTTATTCTTTACAATTACTCAGTGGATGTGGTGACCTGTTCTATTGCTCTGCTTGAGCAAAAGATTATGCTAGGTGGTCCCAAGGGGTCTCTCCCAGGAGGTTTCTTTGATGTAAGGGAGCAACCTAGATAGGAATTTTTGTAACATACTGTGCCTTTCCCAGTAAGTTGACTAATGTTTTTTCCTGATAAGTATGACTAGATTCTGACCTTTCCCAGACTTTGCTGTAGAGAAATACTGCCTAAGGAATAGCAAAGACTTGATGCCTTTCGTTTTTCAGAAAAAGGTTTCTCATTTTTGTTACACTGTATACTCTGTTTTGGTTGGTGGCTACTCCCTTCCCCACACCAGATGTGTTTTACTGGTATTTAAAAATCCGTCCTAGAGGTTTTTTTCTTTTCCACTGAATGAGGATAAAACATAATACAGTGCTAACAGCAAAGGTAGATATTATTTTCTTTCTCCCCGATAAACTGGAGAACACTTTGCAAGTCAGTTGCTGTTAAAACCGATACTATTTATTTAGCTCTTTTGTGAAATCAATTCACTGGCAGCCTCCTGGGGGAATATTAAAGTTCAGGCCGCAAGGGGTCTGCCAGAATTTGCAGTGGGAGGCAGTGCCCGCGTCTCTCCTCACGGCGGCAGCAAAAGCGCACGGCTGCTTTTCTGCTGCTGCTTCTGTGCTCCGGGCGACACCCTCCAGAGCCGCGCCTGGCTTGTGTCCCTAACGTAAACCCAGCACGAAGCAGTGCCTCGGTTTTCAATTCACTTACACACACGCCAGATTAATTAAATTGTTCCTTATAGTGTTTTACTCAAGAGTCCCATCAGGTATATTCTTTTCCTTCGTTGCATTTGCAAAGGGGGATTGCTCTTAACATGTTATTCTAAAGCAGTTTTCAGTATCTGGTTTGTAGTTTTGCAGTTTTTTCTGCATGTTTTGCTACATGTTATTACCTGAATAATTGTTGTTATTTATGTTGTTACTAATTCTGATCTCTGTAGTATCTTTCTGTCTCGGTGCTGCCACAGGCAAAACACTTCTTCTGTTCCTCTCGTTACTTGACTGATTTGTAAATCCATCCATATTGCCACCACTCCAGCCTCCCTCTGTAACACTTCTCACATGATAACCCCCATGACTTTTTACTGGTTGTATATTAAGTTTCCATTTCTTAGTGCAAACTCTTAAGATTTCAGCCTACATCTGTTCTTGTCTCTTCCTACACTCCCACCTCCTTCACTCCTCTTGAACCATTCCCTTAGCAACTACCTTGGCATACGCCTACGCTTGTTTTTTTGCTTCTTTCATGAGTACCTGAAGTGCCATCTCTTAGCCTGGCAAATTAAGTGTCTTCATTTAAAGCTTTAAGAAGAGGAGCCTTTTAAAGAGCTTTCTAATTTCCTGCCTGGGAAAAGGGAAAAAAGAAGTACCACATCCTGTTAAAAAACATAAATGTTTTTTCTATCCATGCCTAGACGGTTGAGATTTTTTAAAAATTATTTGCCTATATATGATGTTGGACTATAGGCAAAATATGGACACAGTAGGATTGTAGAGTAAATGGCATATTTGCCTGTCTTATCTCTGAATTAACTCTTATCAAGTCAGTACTTTGGTTCATGTAGCCTCAGGTACATTGGTAGAGTGCAGCACAAATGAAGATGCAGCAGTATGAGTTGATAGTCTGTTAGGGAACAAAAGCAAATTTTGAACAATGAACAGCTATGGAAAGCTTTGATGTTTTTTATGTATTGCATTACTTCTGTGTATTTTGTAATCTTTACGTGATTGAGATTGAAAGAAGAATGGGAGAATTGAAAACTCACTTCTGTGTTGCTCAGTGCCTTTTAGATGCCACATAATGTTTAAAGTAAGTTTACTGAAGCAGTCTAAATATAATCTACTTAGGATGAAGGGAGATAGGAGCCTGGTTTAAAAAAAATACTTTTAATATGAAATTTTGAGTCCTAAAATAATTATGGTACTTGTTAATTATTTTACTTGATGCCACAGTCATGGTCATTTATAATGCTATTCGTATTTTGTAGTCACTTGCACTGCAGCAGGAGATCAGCAAACTCTTACAAGCACCGTATTTTAGATCCACCCTCCTTTTCCTTCCTTGTGATTCAGCAGAATTGATAATTATACACAATATGAGCAGAATTTTACCCTTTCCCACAGTTAACCTTCTCCTGCATCTCAACCTTCGTAGCCTGTTTTTCTTCCTCTCATCAGCTTCCTTAACTCTGAAACCACAGAACCAGCACCCTCACACGATTACTTCTGGTTTTGGCCTCTGACTGGATCCAAGTTACCTCTGTGCAAGGACCTTTTTCCATCCTGGATATAAAATACCTGGATTGGATTGTCCTGCCAATTCTGTTATGCTCCAATAAT
Source organism: Oenanthe melanoleuca (assembly GCF_029582105.1). NCBI lineage: Eukaryota > Metazoa > Chordata > Aves > Passeriformes > Muscicapidae > Oenanthe > Oenanthe melanoleuca. The sequence continues at coordinate 75,439,584 of NC_079362.1, read as the reverse complement.
TAAAGAAACAATGGTGGTTTTTGAAGGAGGGGAAAAATAATGGTATTTATTTTTGTAAATTCGGAAAGGAGATTTTTCTCTACTGAGTCAACTTTGCTTTGTCTTTGTGGTCTTTCAGTAGGTGTGCAAAGGAATTGTAAAGTGCTCCTAGATCTGGGGCAGTGTTGTGAAGCATAAATGACATTAATATGCATGGCACTAGAGTTCAGATATTAGAAACTCATTTATTGGAAACTAGAAATTAATTATTCTCGGTTCACAAAGCACATTGAACCAACTTACCCTCAAACCCAAGTTTTTTTGTTGGCTTTAAGTTCTCTCTTCTTTTTTGTTAAGATTTATTAACGTTTGCCAATTCATAGTCTACAGTCAACTAAGTTGAGACAACTTTTTGTGGAAAAGCAAATTTTTTTTTAATTAGTCATTTTATTGCTTGCAAAATAAAATCCTTGTTAGAGTGAAGAACTGCCAAGCAGATGATGTGCTAAGACAGGGAAATGATAGTGCTACTCAAGACTGTTGAAAAATAACTCAGTTTAAATGGTTTCCTTTGAAATAGGTGATCCAGTTTATACTTTGCTATTAAAAACAACTCCAGACACTAATGCATCTGGCAGAAGTAAGGAGTTACTGCAACAGTGGGATCTAATTGACTTGGTTTGTGCTGTTAGGGTGTTTATAGATGTGAGGGGTACAATGCTGTATCTGTAAGGAACCTCAACCAGAGTCAGTAACCGGATTCAGCTTCATTAATCACCTAAGTCATCATCATAACTAATCTGCCATACAAGTGGACTTTTGTAACATTAATAGAAATTGCAGAGTTCAGTGTGTGGTGGTCAGTGATGGCTTGTTTTCTGTCTGTATTCTTTGGTTGGGACTAGAGAAAAATTCCTGGCCATTAATGACTTTATATCAGGCTTTACTCTGCATTATACTGTTCAGCATTAGAATACCTGAAGGTATCAGACCTCTGTTGTACATCTGTGATTTATGCACACTATAGCTTATTCCTTTTTTTATATTTGGTGCTACTTTCTGGTTAATATAAGCATTTGCATGGTAATTTTTAACTTTACAAAAAACTATTTAATAATATTTAGTATTTTATATTAATATTTTTTTCCTCTTCAATTTTATGTAGCCTGGTTTGTAATATCTACATTAACCTATATCAAAGTAGAGAGACAAAATGGTACCAACAATGTGTCCATTATTTCCAATGATTTCATCAACCTTTACTTCTGCTAAGGAATGCATCACTCTGCTTGCTTCTACCTTCCAGATCCCTTTTGTGATGTGTCACAGATCTGGTGTCTATCTCTGATGCTTAGTCAGTGCTTAATTGCCTGTTCATGCCCACCTCAATGGAAATGTACATTTGAGCTTTCTTTACCAGTTCTGTCTGTTCGTGTTCCTTCTTGCTTGCAGTCTGTAAGTGTCATCCTCTTGACGTTGTATCTGTGATATTTTCCCGTGTCTGAATGGAAGATTGAGGGAGTTTCCAGATTTTTAATCTTTCACTTAGTTCCCCTGATGATGTGCCTGACACAGAGCGAAGTGTGTGGCTGCAGTTCAAGCACAGGTACTTTGAGAACAAATAGCTGAGTGTTCCTGGTTGTGCAGTTGTGGCAGGGGCAGTCTGCAAAAGCTGCACAGCAAACTGGTGCCAGAGCAGCTTCATACTGCCCAAATTCTGTGCTTGGGTGCCACAAAGACCACAGAAGCTGGTTTGAAATCGAGTTGCTGCAGCCCAAGCAGTGCCTCAGTGTCACCTTAGTGACTTTTCATGTTTTTATGACAAAAACTCGCCTTCTACCTTAATCACAGTAATACAGAAATACATTGTGTTGGGTAGAAATCTCTGCAGGCTAGAGATGTATTCAATATCAAGCTCTTAGACACTTCCTTTGACAGCCACTGTGTCATGTATATTCTGTTTCTTGAAATATAATTTATCTTCGTGTATTTTAATAATGTGAGAGCTTAGAATGATTACACAGCAATAGCACTTCTGGTAGCATTTGGTCCCAGCTCCACCAAGCTCTTGGGACTTTGAATGACAGAGATCTTATACTAGAAAGAACTATTGTTCTGCTTTGGAAATAATTAGAAATAATGATGCTCCAAGGGGTGGAGCCTCTCTGCTCTGCAGCTGTTCCCCAGGAGAAGAGAATGCTCCAGGGAGAGCTCAGAGCCCCTGCCAGGGCCTGAAGGGGCTCCAGGAGAGCTGCACAGGGACTGGGGACAAGGCATGCAGGGACAGGACACAGGCAATGGCTCCCAGTGCCAGAGGGCAGGGCTGGATGGGACATTGGGAAGGAATGCTTGGCACAAATTTCTTGAAGCATCTGTGGCTGCCCCTGGATCCCTGGCAGTGTCCAAGGCCAGGTTGGATGGGGCTTGGAGTAACCTGGGACAGTGGAAGGTGTCCCTGCCCATGGCAGGGGGTTTGGAATGAGATGGCTTTTAAAGTCCCATTTCAACTCAAACCATCCTGAGATTCCATGAAATTCTTGATCAGTCATGTTAGCTTCACTAACATTATTTTGATAGTAAACCACCATTAATCAGAATTAGCTGCACAGGTAGCATGGTCTTTGCTCTGTGAGCTCTACTCTTTGCACGTACACTGATGGTAGTGACAGCAAAGAATTCTTTCCCAGAAGAGCAGTTTATACTGTCATTTCCTGGCTTGATAGTTCTTAGAAGTCTTCCATTGACTTTGAAGAGACTCATCAGTATCTGCAAGGAGGTATCAGAGTATGGATCAGGCTCTGCTCTGTGAGGCTCAGCAATGGCACCAGAGGAAGTGATGCCCAGGAAGATCCACCTGGACATGAGGAAGAACTTCCCTGTGCAGTGACTGAGCACTGAAATAGACCAGAGAGAGTGTGGAGTCTCCCTTGCTGGGGATATTCCAGACCCATCTGGGCACAGTCCTGTACCATTGATCTGGGATCACCCTGCTGCAGGAGGGAGCTGGGACCAAATGATCCACTATGGTCCCTTGCACCCTTACCTATTCTGAGATTCTGTGAAACTGTACATTTTTCTTCTTTTTTTGGAGAGGCTGGTGCCTTGTGAGTGACACAATTTTTCATACTTAAGGTTGTGGAGGCTTAAATGTTTATAAGGTTTGTAAAGCCTCTTTTCTATGATGTCTTGCTGACACTGCCCAGGCTTGTGTTGTGCTGGGAGCTGTGCTGTAGCTCTCTGTAGCCTGTCAGCTGTTTGGAGCAGGGACCATCAGTGCACAGCCCAGCAAGGCTGTGGTTCATGACTAGAGCTTCTGATTTCTGTGGTCATACAAACCCTAATTGTAACCATATGCTTCAGCTTGTTTACTGAGAGTGTAGCAGCAAGTTTCACGAGGTGTGTTGGTGATTTATCTCCCTGACATTTATCCTGATATTCCAAAACCTGAGCAGCTTCAAGTAACCCATTATAAAAGAGAAGAGAAAACCTATTGGCTCAGAAATGATTTTTCTTTAATTCTTTAGGGGAAATTGCTTGTTCAAGGAAACCAAGAAGCAAGCTGATGTATTGTAACAAAGTTTTAAAAGTTGATATTTTGCAAGGATTAGAGATAGAAAAAAGGAATTTTATATGTCTAAAAAGGAAGTATTTATTTCAAAATTCTTCTTAGCTCTAGAAAATTATGGAAATTGAAATTGAGATAGACAATATTTGTAATTAGAGAATGTCTGTAATCAGCTATGTAAAAAAACAAATCTGAGCAACAAAACCAGTTATATTTGACTTTTTCTTAAAGTCCTATGAATTTCAACTAGTAGATGGTAAGAAATCCATAACTCTTCACCTCATAATTCAGTGTGAACAAGAGTATTAATTTCTTACCTAATCTTTATTTTAGCAATAAAGGTGAAAAGGCTTTAAAAATATCAGTATTTTTTCAGTTCATTTTTGAGCACTTTTCAAGTGACAAAGATGTTTGACCATCCATGCTGCCTATGAAATAGTCCAAAATCTGTGACTTAAAGCCCACACTTCTTCTTGTGGGCTTCTCTGCTTCTTGTACAGAGTTGAGAGATACTGTGCTCAGGTGAGACCCCACCTGCAGAGCTGCCTCCAGCCCTGGGCTCCAGCAGCACAAGGACGTGGAGCTGCTGCAGCCGGTGCAGAGGAGGCACGGAGATGCTGCAGGGCTGGAGCCCCTCTGCTCTGGAGCCAGGCTGGCAGAGCTGGGGGTGCTCAGCTGCACAAGAGAAGCTCCAGGGAGAGCTCAGAGCCCCTGCCAGGGCCTGAAGGGGCTCCAGGAGAGCTGCACAGGGACTGGGGACAAGGCATGCAGGGACAGGACACAGGCAATGGCTCCCAGTGCCAGAGGGCAGGGCTGGGTGGGATATTGGGAAGGAATTGCTGGTGGGAGGGTGGGCAGGCCCTGGCACAGGGTGCCCAGAGCAGCTGTGGCTGCCCCTGGATCCCTGGCAGTGCCCAAGGCCAGGCTGGATGGGAATTGGAGCAGCCTGGGACAGTGGAAGGTGTCCCTGCCCATGGCAAGGGGTTTGAACTGGATGAACTTCCAACACAAACCATTCTAGGATTTTATGATCTTGAACTTTTCGATGGCCCTCCTTCTGGATGGCAGATGCAGACTTTGTAGCATTCATGACTCAAAAGACTGGGTTTTTTTTGCACTAATATGGGATATTAAAATAACAGCTATAAATTACAATGCCATGAGTGGTTTATTCTTTATAATTTTGAAAATACCTGCTCTAAACTGTTTAGGCTGTGGCATTTAGCTGCATGATTTCTCATCAAAATGGTTGGATAGGTCAGGAAAAATGATGATCTGTTTGGTTAGATGTACTGATGCCATGTTATGAAAAACTTGATATCTTAAAATTGACAGGTGCCCTGGATAGATTGGAAAGTGAATGAATAGGATAAACTGAGCTGCATTTCAAGTTGGGATGAGGAACATTGATAAAGCACAACAAATCCTTTAGCTTTCTATTGTTCTTTCTTAAAAACTGTTTTTCAGGTCTGCTCATGGATTAAACCTATCTGAAGCTGCATTTGTTAATAAATTACATGTTACTGAATAACATATTAACTGTTTCCCCTTCATTGTCCTGCCAGATGTCTGTGCCATGTTTTGGAGTGGAGTATTCAGACATCAGATCACTCATTTTAACCATTGTCCATGTTCAGCAGAGCAGGGGAGTTACATTGCCTGGCGTGTGAAACTCCGTTTAATAGTTAAATTTTGTGGTTTTATTGATTGGTCGTGTGTGTAAAGACTAAAGGAATGAAAGGCAATGCTGTGCACTGCCTGACTGGAAATATTGATTAGCTAGCTCCATTTTCTGGGTGTTCTGTTTTCTCCAGTAGGCTACTGGAGTATCACTTTTGTATCATGATCAAATAAGTTCAAGTTCTGAAATAGTTTTATTTGTCTTTCAGTATTTTTGTCAGGAGAGAGCCGTAATTTGTCATGTCAGTCTACTCAACTAAAGTGCCCAAATATAAAGAATAGTTTACTTAAGGAGCCTGTGGATGACCTCTTATTTAGTAACAATAATTATGAGACAAGAATATTCCCTGCAGAAAGTGGTACCTGTCTTTCCAGTGCTAAGCACCTGTCCAGAAGGAGATGGGCAATTAACTACCTCTGTAAGCAAGTCATTAATGCAAGTAGAAATTGTCATTCTCTCTTTTGAATGTGCATGATGCAAGGGAATACTGTGCTTTTAGGTGATGACTGTGGTAGGTTCTGCTGGATCTCTGAGGGAAAGGAAGAAAAACAAAAGTGTGTTGTGAAAGCAAATCTTTGAACAGCACCAAAACTCAGAATCAGATGAACACTTGACTCTCTTTAATCTGTAGTGACAATATTTGTGGGCATTTCTGTGTATATTTGCAGTTCAAAATTGCAGTCTTGCAGATCTGTACAGAAGCTTTTTTCCTTGACTCAGATAATAAAACTGTGCTTTTATTTTCCTAAGCAACCTTGTTTTAAATTTGGTTGTTTGCATTTTTTATTGTGGTTGGTATGCAAAGAATACATTGAATTTGCAAAATATGAGACAAAAAATATTTTGAAGGGTAGGAGAATTCCCATCCCTGGCAGTGTTCAAGGCCAGGCTGGACAGGGCTTGGAGCAGCCTGGGATAGTGGAAGGTGTCCCTGCCCATGGCAGAGGGCTGAAACAAGAGGAGCTTTAAGGTCTTTTCTAACCCAAACCATTCTGTGATAAGAGAAAATACTGTGAATATCTTGGCTATAATTAATTTTGAGGTATACAACTTCACTGGAACCACACACCATCTGGATGTGGCTCAGAGTATGTTTTCCCTTGAGCCTTGTTGAGTATGTTCTTAAGAGCACAAGCTTGCAGTATTGCCTGTATGGACTGAAGTGTTTGACTCTGATTTTGAGGGTTGATTTCACAAATAATTTCATTTTGACAGCTGTATTTCTAATTAATGTATTTTGTTCAACAGGGGAAAATGTTCATCTACTTCTAAGCATAAAAAATTTGGAAGTCTTTCCATCTTTCTTTTATTTCTATGGATTATAGTTGTACTTCCTTGTTTTTGTAGACCCACGGAGGAGCTAAGCTCTGCACAGAATGATCTAAGATTTAATGAGGCCTTTGACTAAAATCTTTGTCTTAAACCAACAAAGACAAACCCTTAATGCGATTAAACCATCGTTATTTTTTACCTAATGTTCTAGAAGACCCAGTGGTAATTGAATGTGTTCTGCCAAAGTGTAGTTTCCAACACAAGTATGAGATTTTTACATAACCTGATAAATGGCTATTTTTCCTTTTGAATAAGCCATCAAAAACTTTTTCCGTCTTTCTGCGAAAGACTTCCCAGCCAAAGCAGAGCAAAGCCAAACAGATCATGTGCTTAGCAGTGTATTAGTAGAAACTATTTTCACAGTTGCAGACTTAAGTTTTATTTCCTTGTCCTGAGGCCAGTTACTATTGTTGAGTAATTTGGTACTTTTGTGATTGAGGTTTAAGTTATTGGTATGTGGTAGTTGTAGCTCTGAGCATGAACATTCATTTTTGTGACAGTTGGGGTTGTTTGTCAATTTTTCTCTTTTAAGCAAATGGCATTTTCCAGAGTGACTCACTTTGGGGAAAGAAAAATACTATTAACAAGAAAAGAATGTGGCACCTAGGAATAGACATCCTGGTTGAAAAGAATGGATTTCCATTATTGAAAAATAAAATTCTGCATTACATGGAAATTCAATTAGTATCCTTATAGGAAAGTGTGAATTTTTGCTTGCTCCTAAGTAATTAGATTTTTATTTGGATTTTGAATATACATGAAGCCCAGGGTTGTGCTGCTGCCAAGCTCTGTCAGATGATTACTGGGTGAAGGTGATTGTCACAGGTGAGGGGATGTGGCTCAGACATGCTGCTTTTGTGCAGGCTGACTGGGTGAAGGGCTGAAGCAAGAGGGAAGAAATGTTACCAGCACAATAGCTGGAACGCAGCTTTATTCATTTTATCTTTCATCAAATATTGGAGTTTAATAAAGCTAAGCCTTGTAAACTTAAGTGTTGTGTAAAGGAAAGGGAAGGACTAGATAGATGAGAGGCTGGAGGGGCAGGCACAGAAGCAAATCCCTGTTTGCTTGAGTGTCGTGGTGCTTTCCATCTTCTGTTTTTGTCCTGTAAGACAAAAAATGGGGGTGGTGGGGAGCTGGAGAGATCGAGTAGCTGTAGGTAGGAGGATGATTGTCATCTCTAAACCAGGTATGACTTGGCTGGCTGACATGCAGGCTGTTGCTTGTGTGTAAATGGCTGTTGTGATGTAAACCCATTCCTGATGTGAATGTATATCCAAGAGTTAATGCTAAAAAACTTCCTTTGTTAGGGGCTTGCTTATGCCAGGTGGACAGCAAGTTGGTCTGATAGGCTCTCACATATTACATTTATTTAGCATGTTAAGCAAATGCTTTCATATTTTTTCTAGTTCTCTAGATCATATTTCTTTCTAGATAGTATTTGTGCCAAGCACTGCTCTCTTTCCCCCTTAAGTTTTGAGCATTTTGTGAGGTTTGAGGTAGACTATTACTGGTAGAAATGCTGCAGTACAATGGACAGATTTTCCTTGGCTGGGATCCAAACCCTGTGTTCCTTTTGTGGATATTAATAATGACAGAGTTGAGACCTTGTCACTCTTGTGCTGAATTGGGTAGGTAATAAATTTAAAACTAGGTTTCATAAGAGAATTGTGGTCAGGAACAGGATAATATTTTCTGTCTAAATGAAAAATTTCAGAATGATTCTGACTCTGGAATAATTCCTTGTAATTGTTAAAAGACTGAATTTCTTAGCAATCCAGCTAATATTTCGGATTTTTGTTCAGCAGTATGAGACTCTGTAGCTGATAAATACATAGGCCTGTACTCTCAGCCTGAACTGGGAGTTTCTACTTTCCTGTTGGTCTTAATTCACACAAAACATGTCAGGAAGGTGGCATGAGCTGGTCTTCAAGGCCCCTTCCCACCCAAATCATTCTGGGATGTCTGTCATACAGCTAAGTTTGAACCTTTGGGGAAAGATGGATTTATAGATTCATTTAAGCTTTTAGAACAAACTAGTTTTCAGAATTAGGTCTTAAATGAGCTAAGACTTTGGAGGCAAGAAATAGCTCTTTCACAACTAGTTCTTACTGTACCACCCATGTAATATCTACCTCAATGCATTGCTTTGTGTAGTGAAATTCAAAAAAAGTGGGGAGAAGCTTAGCCAGTAGGATAAGAGAGAAGTGAATAATTTGTTGAGAACCATCTTTATTGTTCTTTTTCTCTGTGTTCTCAAGGAAGATCCTGCATTGCAGTTACCAGGCTTGCAAACTTTTGGACTGGCAAAGCTCTTAAGCACAAATTTTACTAGAGGCAGCATGTCTAAAGAGTCAGAGTCAGCTAACGCACTTTTTCAAAGTGCATAAGCTGGTCTTACATTACTCTCTGAATACTTCTGAAGGTTTTGTGTAAATATATCAGAATCTGTACCATTCTTTGGAAAGAGAGTAAACCCCCAGGACTGCCATGAATCATGAAATCACAGAATCACAGAGTAGTTTGTGTTGGAAGGGACCTTAAAGTGCCACCCCCTGCCATGGGCAGGGACTCCTATTATCCCAGGCTGCTCCAAGCCCAGTCCAGCCTGGCCTTGGACACTGCCAGGGATCCAGGGGCAGCCACAGCTGCTCTGGGCACCCTGTGCCAGGGCCTCATCACCTTCACAAGCCAAAATTCCTTCCTAAGTAAAGAGTAATTTTGTAGATGATGATGGCAGATTGTGTGGTATAAAAGTGTTCATGTTCCTCTATGTGAAAAGGGTGTGTATTTATAGCTTTGCAATGTGTGGTTCTGGGGTCTGCTTATGCACAAAGACATTGTGTGCTTGTGCAGAATCCCAGTAGCTTCAGAGGAAATCTTGAGATGAGACCCTGCACTTTCAGCCTGTTTGTTTTTGCAGTGGTACAAAGTGCTCTAAGGAAAGAGGGGACACTTCTTGATCATGCTCTGAATTCTTAGTGATGGTGATGCCTGGAAACAGAGGAGCATCTAATTTTTCCTAGATTACTGAGTGAACTGTGTTGGGTTTTTACACAGTTCCTGCTGAAAACAATCAGATAGCCATGGTTTGAAAAAGTGCATAGTTAAAATACTTAACCATTTGAAGGAGAAAAGTTGTGCAACGTTCCAGATGCAAACTGGGTATGTCATGTGGTACAGCACATGCAGAGCACACGAATGTCTGGTATTGAAATAACATGTCCCCAACCACTTCCAGTTTTGAGGAAATACATGACATCTTTCAGATAAAAGAGCTAAAACCGTAAGATGTAATTTTAGAATTTCTTTATATCTAGTTATTTAAATAACATTAGGAAGAACTTTGATTTCTATGGTCAGCAACAAACACTTGAGTCTTTTTTATTAAGTGATGCTTCACAGAAAAGTGTGGCAAGAGGAGCAGAATAAGTAAAAAGAAAACAGTTTTATTCAACAGAGAACTGAATTATTTTTGAAATATAATGTTTGGAACTACATTGGATTTCTGTAGTACCAGGACAAGCCAGACATGATGATATTCACAAGAAATTACCTACACAGGAAACTTGCATTTTAGAACCTCTATAAAAGAACAATTGCTATAAAAACATGTCTGGAAAATAAAGTAGTAATTGTTGATTTTAAAAATGTAATGAGTTTAACAATGAATTGCATAAAGGGTTCTTGCTGGGATGTATTAGTAAACTGTTTATGATCTTGGTGATGGTAGCAGTCAGGCACAGCAGCTTGAATGCCCGTGAAAGCTCTGATGGACAGAATTTGATATTATACTTCTGAGACCTGGTAACTAGTCCAAAAATTTTTTGTTTAACTGCATATGTCTAACCAAAACACCACCTTTCCTGTGTAGTGGAATAAAGAGTCCTTTGGGTTGGAAAGGCTCTCCTTGGAGAAAAAGTAGTTGTAAATGTGGAAGTACGCTGCTTAAAACACATTTTTCCTGGAAGATTTCTCTGAGAAGATTTTCTCAGAAGCCTTATGTTGTAGTATGGAATATATACTAAATTCTAGCAGGAGGGCTTGTACCCAAACATCCTTCCAAACAGATCAGTGGAAGTGGAACAGCTCCCAACAAGTCTTATCACCTGCAGAGGAAAAAGTGAAAATAAAAATTTCCCTTCCTAGTAAGTAGTTGATTGGCCTGTGGTCTCAAAGTCAGATAAATCAAAATTTCAAGTGTCTCAAGCAATTACTTTGAACTTCTTGATATTAGTACGTGGTTGAAGTTGTGTAGGCTCATTGGCCCAAGAGACCCTTTGGGCACTGGGAATGAAGCAAAGCTCCTTGGCCTGCTGAACTGGGTGCTGCTTTTCCACATCACAGTATGGAGAGCAAGACATGGACATACAGCATTTTGTCTGTCTGTGTGTCATCCACGTGTGTGGCTGACTTCAGAACTTTTCAGACACTAGTCCTGACTTAACACAAAGTTCTGTCTTCACTGAGGCATCTAATTTGGTGGAAATTATGGATATTTCCATAATTTTAGAAATAAGTTTGGTCCTCAAAAGCTGTTAACTTTCTGGGAAGAGAAGCAGAATGGCTGATCTTCACGGTGAGCCAACTCTGAGTGTTAGTATGTGGCTGCCTCCCTCTGGAAGTGTTGGACAGGGCTTGGAGCAATCTGATCTAGTAGCAAGTATGCTTGCCCATGGCAAGGGTGGAACTGGATGATCCTGAAGGTCCCGTCCAGCTAAAACCATTCTGGGATTCTATTTGTATCTCTGTACAGGAAAACTTTACTGTAAGTTTCCTCAATGATCTAGTCATTTAGTCTCAAGAAAAATGAACAGCAACAAATTTATGGTTGGACTTGACCTTAGAGATCTTTTCAACCATAGTGATATGATGATATGTAAAATCTGGAGTAGTTTTTTTTAAGTTAAAAAGCCCACCTGATGAAGCAGAAATCTTAAAAAATAATGGCAAGTCTAGGACTACACCAAGCAGACACATTCCCTTTCTTGACTAAATAGGGGATTTCATTGCTACTAAGTCTGACCTTACTTGTGATTCTCCATGAGCTTTACTGTTGCCAAACATTTTGTGAAATGAATCAGATGACTGTGATGAGAAAGGTTTCGGGCTGACTTGTAGTCAACCTCTTTAAATTGTCTTGTGACCAAGAAGTGAGAGGTGGCAAGCTGTTATTCCATTGGCATTTCCAGAAGCAGTGTTGGTCTTCCAAGGTTTCTCTCAAACAGCATCTGGAGCATCTGCTCCCAAAATCAAATGTAAGATCTGCACACAAGTTCTAGTGGCAGTCTGCTGTTTCACCTTGACTCAGTAGTAGTTTGGTGATCATTGAGTGGAGTTTACCAACATGCTTAAAGATAATCTAATTTTGCTACAGAGAAATCTTTATTGGTTTCAGGCTTCTTTTCCCTCCTTGACTTGCTCTCCTGTTTTTCAGTTTGGGTATTTTGTGTGCTGTCTTTTCTGTTAAGAGTTAGATTCGAGATTTGCTGCAAGTCATCACTCTAAAGGTGTTGTTTCTTGGTGCAAGCAGCCTGGGAGATGGACAGAAGCTATAGAGCCTCTGATTGTTGTCACTGTTGTTTTTGGACAGGAATCACATATAATCTAGGTTAGAGAGCTGCTTGTTATGTAAAGGCTTTATGCAATTGGAAGTGCAGCATTTTACATTTTTGCAATTAAGAGAGTTGTCCTGAAATAGTCTTAGCCTCGATGGAAAATGTGCTCATTAGCCATGTTCCTATTCTTGCCCAATGTTCTGTTTAATTTTTCTACAGCCTTTTAACATGCTGTGGCTGCTGTCAGTGCATTTTTTTTTTTTTTTTTTGTTATAATTGCTGTATTGGTTCAAATTGCTTAATAATGAAGATTTATATAAATTTTTCCTTTTCTGAGATATATTTGCCTTCCCTATCCCGAGTTTGAAAACATGCTGGAGCTTTGCAAGAGTTGTACTGTTTCCCAAACAAACAATTTTAAACTGCTGTAGCAGTCACAAAACAAAGTCCTGGTGACAGCACTTGGTAGAGCCGAGTGATTTAATTGCAGCATTAAAATGAACAAATGCAGGGAAAGCTATTGTGTGTGGCTGGTCTGGGTGTGTTTGCCATTTATGCTTGTGCTGCTTTATGAATAGAAAATACATTACATTTAATATGTGCTCTCGCGGGACTGTGGAAGTTTACTGTATCAGTGCATCAAGTGATACCATGAAAATAAGTAGTAAATTGTTACTCTTGTCTCTTCCTCCAAGGTTTTCCTGTTCCCTTGGTGCATTCCGTTGACTTATAAAAGTTTTTTAGAACTGAAGGCAAACTTGCTTTGAACAATGTATAGAGAATAAAATTTAATAATTATTTTCCAGAGCAGTCAACTAAATGTTTTAAATGTAATCCTATGTAGCTTGTCTAGTCAGGATAATGATTTGTCATATAATACATAGCTACTTGGGGAATTTTTGTCCTTGCTAAATAGAAAACGTTTATCTTTGCCATTTGGCTTCTTAGTATTTTCACTGGAAGAAGAAAAAATAACCTTATGAGCTTTTGCAGTTTGTGTATTGGAAAATAATGTGTTCTCAATCACTCTTACAGTGTTTCTCTTCCTGTCTTTTTAATAGCATCTTTTTTTCCCTTCTGTGTTTTGCACTCCCTCTCCCCACCACAGCCACCACCAGTCTGCTGAAACTCATGGCATGCTCAAATATTTGGAGTAATTTTTTAAGTCATTCCAGCATCCTATTGGTATGTCAAGAACTGGCATATTTGCAAATTGCAGAAGTCAATTTTTTAAAGGATAGAAGCTTTGTAGAGGTTAGCTTCGGCATGTATGTAGAGTTCTCCAGTTAATTAATTTTAAATTAGATTTTCACTGTGGTTTGGCACATACTTGAAACAAGCACAATGCAATTACTAAAGATGGAAAATAAGTACTAAATAATCATTTCACCTTCTGTACAAATCAATCCCTTTGTCTTGTCACTTTTTCTGCCTTAGGAGGCATTCTTTGAAAAGAAGTAATGACTGTATAAATTAAAATGTATAGTTCTGTCTGGTTAATATGGGTATTGTGTATGTCCATAGTGCAGCCGTCATTGTGTCCTTCCACAAGCGTAGGAAGGGATTTTATAATCTTATAGCATGCCAAATTCTTTCAACTAGAATTAAAAGTAAAGTGGTCCATGATCCATCAATTGCAATCATGTGTGTGTGGGGGAGTGTCTTACCATTAAACTCTTATGTCAGTGTGAGAGGTGTGGGGGGAAGTAAAAGCTTGGAATGGAATGGTTGATTTATTGTACATTTTCTTTTTCCAATTTGTTCTGAATGTATTTTGGAGCTCGTTAATTCATGCTTTCCTCAAACAAGTTGATGCTTGCTTTGGGGGGTTTGTTCAGAAGTATATTAATTAAACAGTATCTTGTTTCGTTTTTTCTTTTGGGCTTGTTTCAAATGATAATTAAAAACTAATTAATGAAGTCCATATACTGTGCTTGAATGTGTAAGGCATGTTTACTCAAATTTGTGCTTATTTTAGATGTCTGAGTTAGAACTGGACCTTTTACTACTATAACTACATTGGAATATTCCTTAATGTGAGGTCATGTGTTTCTGTAGCTGCTGATACTTTTTTAAATTACTTAAACTTGAGCAAGAGAAGTCTGGCTTATCTGTAGTTGTATCTATGGTGAGGATTCTTAGGTATGAAATTTTCAGGGCTTGATGTGGGTGTTGAGTCCTGTGGGAAAATATAAAAACATTGCATTTCTTAAAAAAATTCTGAATTTCTCCCTCAATCGTGTCCTGATCCTTCCTGTGAAGGATATTACTCCAAAGGCAGCCTCCTGTTGGGCCTGTGATGTCTGGTGCTTTAGGATAAGAGAGGACCTAGATGTTCAGGGTCAGAAGGAATGACAAAAGTCAGAGGGTCCATAAAAGCTTAGGAAGCTTTCCTAATGAATTACACTCTTGGCATGGAAATTGCTGTGGCTGTTCTTCTAGTATAAGCACATGCTGATGGATTTTGGATAAAGGAGTAGAGTGAAAGGGAAGAGAAAGACAGGGGGTGGATTAAAGAGAGGAAAGAAGGGAAAGAGGAAGGGGAAGTTTCAGGGAAGTTTCAGGGAAGTTTCAGGGAAGTTTCAGGGAAGGGAAGTTTCAGGGAAGTTTCAGGGAAGGGAAGTTTCAGGGAAGTTTCAGGGAAGTTTCAGGGAAGGGAAGTTTCAGGGAAGTTTCAGGGAAGGGAAGTTTCAGGGAAGTTTCAGGGAAGGGAAGTTTCAGGGAAGTTTCAGGGAAGTTTCAGGGAAGGGAAGTTTCAGGGAAGTTTCAGGGAAGGGAAGTTTCAGGGAAGTTTCAGGGAAGTTTCAGGGAAGGGAAGTTTCAGGGAAGTTTCAGGGAAGGGAAGTTTCAGGGAAGTTTCAGGGAAGGGAAGTTTCAGGGAAGTTTCAGGGAAGGGAAGTTTCAGGGAAGTTTCAGGGAAGTTTCAGGGAAGGGAAGTTTCAGGGAAGTTTCAGGGAAGGGAAGTTTCAGGGAAGTTTCAGGGAAGTTTCAGGGAAGTTTCAGGGAAGTTTCAGGGAAGGGAAGGGAAGGGAAGGGAAGGGAAGGGAAGGGAAGGGAAGGGAAGGGAAGGGAAGGGAAGGGAAGGGAAGGGAAGGGAAGGGAAGGGAAGTTTCAGGGAAGGGAAGGGAAGGGAAGGGAAGTTTCAGGGAAGGGAAGGGAAGTTTCAGGGAAGGGAAGGGAAGGGAAGGGAAGTTTCAGGGAAGGGAAGGGAAGTTTCAGGGAAGTTTCAGGGAAGGGAAGGGAAGTTTCAGGGAAGTTTCAGGGAAGGGAAGTTTCAGGGAAGGGAAGTTTCAGGGAAGGGAAGTTTCAGGGAAGGGAAGTTTCAGGGAAGGGAAGGGAAGGGAAGGGAAGGGAAGGGAAGTTTCAGGGAAGGGAAGTTTCAGGGAAGTTTCAGGGAAGGGAAGTTTCAGGGAAGTTTCAGGGAAGTTTCAGGGAAGTTTCAGGGAAGTTTCAGGGAAGTTTCAGGGAAGTTTCAGGGAAGTTTCAGGGAAGGGAAGGGAAGGGAAGGGAAGGGAAGGGAAGGGAAGGGAAGGGAAGGGAAGGGAAGGGAAGGGAAGGGAAGGGAAGGGAAGGGAAGGGAAGGGAAGGGAAGGGAAGGGAAGGGAAGGGAAGGGAAGGGAAGGGAAGGGAAGGGAAGGGAAGGGAAGGGAAGGGAAAGGGAAGTTTCAGGGAAGGGAAGGGAAGGGAAGGGAAGGGAAGGGAAGGGAAGGGAAGGGAAGGGAAGGGAAGGGAAGGGAAGGGTGTTTGTCCCAGAAAGTGCTATACTTCCTCCCTGTGGCCCCTTCTGCAGCCACATCCTGGTCTTTCTCATGCGTATTCTTACCAACAACCCTTGGCTGTTGTTCCCAGCAACTGCTCTTGGTTCTTGGTTGGCTCCACAGCCATCCAGCTATTGGTGTTTGGGGCATACACGTTAGCCCCTCACCTTCTGGGCTTCTGCAGAGCCTTCAGCTGCTGTGGGGGGACCTGTTGGCAAGGGAGGACACCACAGCAGTTGCTGTTTTCGCTGGTCATGCATCATATCTGTTGATGGAGTGTGCAGAAAGTGTAGGGAAATGCACCCAGAGTAGTTCATTTGCCAGAGCCTGACCTTCCCAGGGTGCTCCCTAAAGGCCTCCATGGCTTGTTGGCCTCTTTGAGGAGCTGTCAGATTGTTTGGAAAAGCCTTTACTGTTGATTTTTATACCTTTAGCAGGCTGTTCCCAAATTACTTTTGGCTCAACTCACTCCAGTTTAGCATTGAACTTGCCAAAGCTTATATACCTTTTTTTTCCCCTGGTTTGGAAAAAACTTAATCTCTTTACATTTAGTAGTCTCCTTTCTCTGCAGTTGAGTTATGGTGCTTTTTCGTCTGTTCAGGGTCTCTAACAGAGACATCCCATCTAAGCCCTCATGTGGTGACTTTGTCTTGTTGCCACCTAGGAATTCATAAGCTGAACCTGTTTTCTTACCTGTTTCTTAATCTTTAGGGTAAGTGCTATCCTGAAATTGCTAACTAGGAAAATAAATTCTGTTTTATAAGAAACTTGGAAACTTGAAGAATCCTCTGAATGTTTCATAGTTAATGCACTTGAATTATGAATTTTGGACAAATCTGTGTGGGCAACTGGTGGGGGTTTTTGTTTTTAGAAAAAAAAAAATCAGGTCATAGAATTGTAGAATCCTGTAAGGGCTTGGGTTGGAAGAGATCTTAAGAATCATTTTGTTCCACCATCCTGCTGTGTGCAGGGATACCTTCCACTCGACCAGGTTGCTCAGAGCTCCATCTAACCTGGTCTTGGACACTTGCAGGGATGCAGCCACATCATGACCTTGGAACAAGGACTTTTTTCTTGTCTGCAAAAGAAAAGAAAGTAGATATATGGGAGGTTTCAGCAGAGTTTACTCTCAGCTGGAAGGTAAATCTGGATCAAATTAATTCTGCAAAGAATGAGGGATGTTGTAGACACCACAGCATTTGACAGTTATTTGGTACTCACTAGTTTCTGTGTGTGGATGTGTATGTATATAATAGAAAAACTATAAAATACAAATAAAATACAGACTATAGAGAAAAAAAAGAACATACTTACACTTAATAATAGAAATATATATGACCCAGTGTACTGTGTCTATATATTGAGTATATTTATACAAAAATATACCATTTAGGTATAAAAATACCTAGAGATATAAAAATAAAATTTATAAGTTGCATATGAGAATAAATTGTTTCATAAATCTAGAACATATTATATCAACATGATGCTTAGTTAGGAGTCATACTATTTTTCTGTGGTAATTTGCAAGGTTCCCACTTAAACAATTTCAAGTGATTTTATAAGATGTATATATAGCATATACAAATATGACATGTGTGAACATATTAAAGCAAATATATATGCAGAAATGTAAATAGTACAAAATATAAAAATATTCTTAGGAAAAACTATTTTGTCTCGCATAATATCAAGTTTAGTATCAGGTTTATCCATCTAATACACTGCTGGCTTCTAATTTCTGCCTCAATAGTTTATATTTATTGAACTGCTTCTCTCAGCAATTGTCATTCTGAGAGGATCTGTCAAGTGGAGACCTGTCTTTTTATATGTCTATATAATTATATCTGTATAATTTGATATGTTCTGTATATCTATACCATTAGCTGGCTGTATGTAAATACACAACGAGTGTGTAATCAGTCCTGTTGTGTATATAATCTGCTCTGTCTCTCTTCAGTGGGTCAGAGATCTCTTCGGAAATTGGAACATCAGCTCAGGAACAACGCACGTTCAGGCCAAGGGCATCAGGATGTAAAGGCCCTTATTAAGTAGAAAATTCTCATTTTTATAGATAGGGGAAAAAGAGGAAATAACATGCTTGAAGCTTGGCTAGAATTGCACAATCAGTTGACATTGCAGCTGGGAATAAAATTCCACTGTCCTGATCTTTATCCTCGTGTTTTAACTGCTGGGCCTTGCTTCAAGGTTAATAAAACATGCTGTTTGCATGTGATAATGTGTGTAGGATTCCAACATACCAAACAATTTCAGGTGATTTTATAAGATGTAAATACAGCACATAGGGGGTTCTCATTGTCTTATCTTGCTACTTGTAATTGAAAACACCTGCTCACAAGGCCCTGCTGTCAGCTTGTGCCAAATAGTTTGGTGGCATTTGTGATTTTCCATAAAGTTTACTGAGTAATTGTTGTGGGAATGTGGAGTGAGTTTCATCCTGCACAAAAGAAGCTCCAGGGAGAGCTCAGAGCCCCTGCCAGGGCCTGCAGGGGCTCCAGGAGAGCTGCACAGGGACTGGGGACAAGGCATGCAGGGACAGGACACAGGCAATGGCTCCCAGTGCCAGAGGGCAGGGCTGGATGGGATATTGGGAAGGAATTGCTGGTGGGAGGGTGGGCAGGCCCTGGCACAGGGTGCCCAGAGCAGCTGTGGCTGCCCCTGGATCCCTGGCAGTGCCCAAGGCCAGGCTGGATGGGAATTGGAGCAGCCTGGGACAGTGGAAGGTGTCCCTGCCCATGGCAGGCAGGAGTTTGGGATGAGATGATCTTGAAGGTCCCTTTCCACCCAAATCATTGTGTGTTTCTGTGAACGTTTAGGATAGAAGAAATGTTTTTTGTGAAAAATATTACAATATTCAAATTATCTACTTAAAACCTGTTAGCCTAGAAAGGATGTCTCTACACAGGGGGCGGCTGCTGATGATGGAAGCCTAGAAAGTTTGTCTGCATCATAGGACTTGCCTGGGATTGCCAAGTAGCTTCCACATAAGTGAGATCTACATGCAAATCTGGAGGTGGTGATACCGAGTGTCACCCTCGAGGGCAGTCGTGCTGCTCAAATTTGCTTTTATAATTCCTACGTTGGTCTCAAACAGAGTAAGAATAGCTTTGTACATTATATTAAAAAGTTATATTAACTCCTCTTTCTCAGGTAGGGGCATAGCCCCTTTGTAGGTGGTGGCAGAGAGGCAGACATAGCTTATCCTCACTATTTCCTAACTCTGTGCCCTGAGAGCAAAATTCTTTTCCCTTTATGGCTTGGCACTATTGCAAAATGCTTAGGAACAGGAAAAGCCCAGAGGAGTCCCTTGCCCTGCAGTAAAAACATTTTTGGGCACTGAAGATGAAATATTATGGAACTAAACGTGCGTGCTAGAGGAAAAATAAAGTGCCTCTAAATATATTTTTTTCATATAAATGCAAATCTTTGTGTAATTCATTCCATAAATTGGCAAATCAGTATTTGGAACGAATCTTAATACTATATATGTAATTTTTGTCTTTAATAGTAAAGTCGATGAGTGTTAGCACATGTTTCTGTAAAATTTCAATGTTAACTATGGTTTTTTGCTGGGAACTAATATGCAGGCAGAGTCAGTAATACTTAGTCAGCCTTTTTCTCCCTCCATAGCGTTTTCATAGTCAGTAAATTTGACACACCAAAACCTTTCCCTACACCATCCCCTCCACACTGGCCATCAACCCGAAAGAGAGGGAATTCAGTCGGTGTTGGATCCACAGGAGAGCTTCAAAGAGTGTTCCGTGAGTGTCAGCCGTGTTTTGCTGGTGTGGCTCCAGCCGTGGTGTCTGGTGACAGAAACGTGTTCCTGTCTGATGCCGCTGGAGTTGATGTCAGTGCCGAGAGCGGAGCCAAAGGGCAGGTGCTGACATAAAACAGCTCGTCAGCCTTGGCAGGAGCTCACGCCCCGCTCGCAGAGGGAGCAGGGACACTGGGTTCTTTCAGCTGAGGAGGCATTTTCTGCTAGTCAAGATAATGAAAAGTTTTGCCTGTGGCACGCTTGTTCTGGGGGTAGGACTTCATTCCTCAGCATTGCTGCTTTCCACAACGCTTCATCATTAAAACTGCCACTTTAATAATGTTCGTATGACTGGAGCTGGTATTGATGTCTCAAGATAAGCTTATAGAGCACTTTCTGTAGTGAAATCCAGTTTTCAATTGCTCATAATTTTTTTTCAGACTTCAGTTGTTTGTGATGAAACTTTTCATGCTGAGTATCTTCCTTAGGCTCTTTTTTTAAGTTTTTTTTTTTTTTAAAGTTTTTTGGCACTGCTTTAATTGAAAACAGTTCTTCTGTTTCTGAGAATGAGGTTAGGGAAAAATGTTACTTAACCAATGCTGAATTCTTACATCTGTTTTATTGAGGAGTTTTAGAGCCTTCATGCCTTGGAACAGGCTCTTGAGATTTGGGAAGCGGGGCTTAGGGGAGTGAAGCTGTGGATAGAGATGTGCCATTTACAATCCCTCTTAAAGTTTACTAAATCTGGCCAAGTTACAAGGTCCCAAAACTTGCCATTTGCATACATTGAGCAGAAACTTGTTGAAAAACTGGCAGAAAAACTGTCTGAACGTTGAGTTTTCATGAAGTGTGTTCCACAGAGTGTCATGCCAGTGAGGCTCGGGATGCAGCACCCCTCCTGAGGTCCATGAGCCTGTTCCAGGATCCAAGGGGGACTTTCCCTGCTCCATGCAGTTGCTGGTGGACTGGGTTTCAACCAGAATTAACACTTAAAGTTTGTCTTGTCCTTGGAGTGGCAGGTAGTGTAGAGGCAGAGGTTACCTCACACAAACAGTGACCTCTTGAAGAAAAAAAGAGGGGCATGCTGGGTTAAAAAATTACTTGCCCATTGTGCTGGGGAGAGGTGGCAAGCTCCAAGGAGTGTGAGCAGATCTTCTCAGGAATAAGGGTGGCAGCCAGAGCATTCCTGAGCTGTGTAATTCCCAAGTTTTCCAGTGGTGCTTGTATTAGGAGTTTTATTTAATTGTTTTTGAATTCTCTCCTGAAGGCTGATGGAGAAGCTGGCTGGAATTGCTGCAGGTACCAGTGGTGAGGTGCTTCACAAGTCTAGAAGAGTGAAACTTAGGTCAAGGAGGGAAGCAGCAGATCTGTGCTGACTTTGCTGTGCTAGCTATTCCTTGTTCCTCTCATGTCTCAAGAAACAGTTGAATTGAGCGCCTGCAGGCGCAACAAGCCAACAGGAGCAATATGGTAAACTCACTAACTGATATAAAAATCTAACTGCTCTGGAAAAATAATTTCTTGGATGCCTTGACCTGTCTAGCAACTTTACAGGTCACTTCTTTCATTGGTTGTCTGGCTTTCTCCTTCCCCCTTCCCTATTATGTGTGAGGATGAAGTTCTCCTGAGGGTCCTGCATCAAATGCATTAGTTAATATTGATACCCTGATTAGCACTATTTAAAATTAATACTGCCAAGATGGTTATTTTGTAGCATGTTTCTGTGTTTGTTTCTGCCTCTCATTTTGCCTGCTGAAGTCCACAGAAGATTTTACTCGAAGTTCCAGAATTGGTTGAATTATACACATTCACTGTGTTCCCTTGCATTCTGACAAGAACAAAAAAAATATGGAGATGGTATTCTGGGCAAAAGCCAGAGGAGTTTTCGAATAAAAACATATATAATTAAATAAATAATAATGAAAAAATAAAAGCCTGAAGAAAACCCTCCAAGAACTAACCTTCTCTCCCCAGAATTCCACCAAAATAACCCAGATCAAAACAAGATCCCAAACCCCACTATCCAACAACTCCTTTTTAATGTCTCTATGTGAACTTGTTGTTGGCGTGAGATTTGCTGTTCCAAGGTGGATAGATGATTGAGTCAGACAATTCCTCTAAAATTAAATCCAACACTGTGTGGATTTGCAGTTTTTCCCACATTTCTCATTTGTTTTCCTCTCTCTCACTCTCTTCAACCTTGCACTTAGTTTCCTGGTTTCCGAATAGTCATAATACTGTGGTATTGTGTTCTTGTGTAATATCATAAAACCTTCGTTTATTTTTTCTTGATACTGTGGTCACATTTGCAGCTTCAGTTATACTGGACAGTGTTCAAATGTGCAGCAGGAGTACTGTTCCATCTCAGAAATTGTATCACTTGTGTCCAAAGGAGTTTGAAATAGGTATTGCCAGCAACAGGCCAGGAGCTGGGCTAATAAAAATGTGGATTCCTTGCTTAAGACGTTCCCTTCCTATAGATACTTTAAATATATTTCTAAAAGTGAATTAATGATTTGTTAGAGTTGTTCTCAGCTTTATTTGTCCTTTTGATTCAGAAGTATGTTATGTAATTTGCTTTACTTAATTCTTCAAGATCTTTGTCTCTGGGTATGTCTACTACTCATACTCCAATTACATATAATAAAAATGTCATCAGGGATTTCCAGCTAACGAAGCTGTTCCATGCTTCAGCATCTCTGGGCAAGTGAGAGGTAGACCCCATCTGGAAATGTTAAATTTATCATAGACTCTTGGAATCATCAAATTTGGGAAAGACCTTCAAGATCATCAAATCCAACTGTTAATAGTATATATAGTTACAGGTAGTATAATTTCACTGAGTTTACAGGTGACTTTGTTTTTGAATGTTTTCGTCATTTTTCAGATTAAATACTTCTTTGGTATTTGGTATGGAATTTCTGATTCCTCTATGGTGTGAAAAGCTTTAATGAGGATGCAAGTCTGCAGCTGAGCCTCACAGTCTTGGTAGAATATGATTGTCTCCTTATTTTAAAGTTCAAGAAAAAGAGTAATAATGCAATAGATGGGTTGCCTCGAGGAAAGCTTGGATCATTTCAGATTTCACAGTAAAGATCTCTTGAGATCTAGTGATAAAAAGGAAGGTGAATGGTTTAAAATGAAATAAACTGTTTGTGCAGTGAAATGAGGGATCTGCTTATTTATCAATTTATGCAATTTTGTGTTCGCAATCTTTTTCAGTTCCCTGACATTTGAAAGGTCGTGCAAAGTATTGGAGCTGGGATTAATTGCAGGAAGCAAACTGGAAAAGACTTTAAAAGAAAGGAAAGAAAAATGTGTGTATGTAATTTGGCTGGGCAACAAAGGAGACCTGACTGTGCCTTTTATTTAAGGGCTGTAAACACTGAACTGGGGCAGAAATGTTTTATGGTATTACATAGAACCACTTAAAGGAATAAGTAGAAGAAGCTGAGCAAAGTAATGTTTAGCTGAATATTAGGAAAAGAATCTTAACATTGAGGTTTATTAGATTATGGAACACGCTTCCCAAAGGATGTGGTTCAAGCTCCATTACTAGTCCCTTAAAATTAGACTAGAATAACAAGCTGTACTGGAGGGAACAGTGTTCATGGACAGAGGATGGACACAGTTACCTAAAACATCTTTGCATTTCACTTGCTTCCATGATTCATTTCCTGAAAAACTGCTTCCAGAATGTGTTAATGACATCACAGCCTTGGGCACCTCAGACTCATCAGTGCCTCTCTGGCTTTGGAGGATTTGGAGATTTCCTGGGCTGTCTTTTCCCCAGTGGCTCCTCCACCCAGCCATTCCCTGTCGCTTTCCTGTCCTGCTGCAGCACTGGGAGCAGTGGTGGCTTCAAATAGGTGCCTGGGATGTATTTGAAATTTGTGGGTGGACAGAGACATAAACTGAGCTATTCCTGGAGAGGCTGTGACCAGGAATGGGGCAGGCAGGGAGCTGGTGTTGCAGAGCTTGGCTCCACAGAAACAACTACCTTCTGCTGTTCTTGGCAGGGAGGATGAAGTACTGGTCTCCTTTACAATAGTATTATTAGGTGTGAAAACCCTCAAACAATTAAGTCATACTCAGTCATGTATTTCAATGAGGCAGTTGAAATCTATGAAATATAGAGCAGTTGTTCTGTTGCAGTGATTTTGTGAGAAGAAAATAACTTGGTTTTTAAATCACTTCTATAATTCTTTTTAATGTTTAAAGAAGTAATCTAAAACATGCACTTAATCGTTCTATAGCATTTCAGTCACTTTCCTGTAGTATTTAGGAATTAAATGCTTAAAATATAGTAGTAAAGGAGCTGAAATATAACACAGCACCTGAAATAAAGCCATGGCAATAATCTGTGTGAATTGTGTGACTTTGACCTTGCACTAAGGACTAAGTGGTAGTTCGATGGGATTTTAAGCCCGAATATGCAGTTCCAAGTGATCACACATTTAGTCTGATACACATCATATACCATTTCTGTGTTCCAGACAAGAAATAGAGTCAAGATGGACTGGTACATAGCTGTAGTTTCAAAATGCTTTTAAATTTAGTGTCTCCCACGCATGAATTCTTGCTGCAGCCTGCTTATGACTTAGAAAGCTGCTAGCCTACCAATATTTAAAATACAAATTTGTTTTGCTAGACTGTGTGACATCCAGAAACTGTTCATTTATAGCTGTTTGTAGAATCTCCCCTATGTTTCAAGCTAGTTTGGGTTAATCCTCTTAGTCCAATGCTGGACAATGAAGACCATGAAAAATATTTGCCATTTGTATTACCATGCCAGCTGAAATGTTGCAAAAGCCTATCATTTATGGAAACTTATGTCAGTTGAAAAAGTTACTGCAATTAAAAAGTGATTGCAAACAAAAAGTTAGTGTAGTATTTAGGACAGCCATTTTTGTGCTTCTGAGTTTTTACAATTTCCCTTCTTAAAAAGTCTACAGTCACCAGATTGACTTTTTCAGTCACAGTGTGTGTGTTAGTGTGTTTATGCTACAGATGAGTTTAATTCTGCTTGAGACTAGAATATTTAACATGCAGGTTCATAAACCATGTAAAAATGATTCCATATTTCCTATACTTCAGCTTTGCTAGTTTCTTTCTGTAATGAATCCTCCCAAATCTGCAGTAGGACTTCCCTAAAATCAACATTTGTTGTTTTTATAGTTTTCTAAGCAAGTGTGCCCTGGACTCCTCACAATTTGCAGTTTAAGTTCCTTAACTAAAGATCTGAGATGTTGAAGATGTGCATTATAAAGTATAAAATGCCCCTGATACAGCAGTTGCCTCACCCATCCCTGTTCATGATTCCATGGACCTCTTTTTCCTCTCCCATTCATTATCACATAACATCCCCGTGGCAACTTGAGAAATTGCTTGCACGGAAAAGTAATCGTAGGAAAGTATTTATGTATTTTTAGCTTTCTTCTAACACAATGTAGCAGCTGGAAACAAGGACAAGAGCCAGCACAATGTGAACTGCCAGCTCTCCATGGGCCACCAGAAAGTGTTCATCAGACCACAGTGTGAGAACTATTGAATTGACTTAAGAAATGTGACACACATAATAAGCATTAAAAAAACAACGCTCAAATTCCCACTGCTGCTGCTTGAATGTAATAAGAATTAAACAGTAATTGTAATGTTTTTTAATAATGCGTTATTTACTGGTTTTGGTGGAGGAACTATGTGATGGTATCAATTAGATGCAATGGAAATCACTTTTGCTTTAATTTTTCATCATCTCTGTTTAGTGATGCCTTAGATGCTGTTGCAGCATTGGACAATCTTCTGGATGCTAAAAGTTTCAGAAATATGAAAGCAGAACGTGGAACTAGGTTTTGGATGTATTACTAACCATAAGTTAGATCTGTTCTGTTTTGGGCTTTTTTTGTTGTGGTTTTCTTTCTGATATTTAACACTGTCTTTGCTAACTTTTGTATCCTTATCTATTTGTGTTCTTTCCATTTTTGCAACAAGGGAGCAGGATGATTGTTTTGGATATGTCAGAATGACGGGGAGATCAAGAGACCTTTTGAAGATCTTTATGTCTACTAAAACTCGTATTTTGTCCTGTTCAATCTCAGAAGCAGCCTGGGGCAGCACCTCAAGTTGGTGCCCTCGGCAAATACTTTCACAAGTAATAAAAAAGTCATTAGGAGGATGCTAAATATGTTTGAGATTGTGTGGGTCATGTGATGGGGAATGAGGGGAGGATCTGCCCTCTTACCAAGCTCCAGTGAGGAGAGACAGGACCAAACTCAAAAGACTTTGCTGATATTAATTGCAATTTAATGCCTATATTTAAACGCAATGAAGGATGTTCAAAGGAAGGGTTGAAGTTCAGTGATCACTTTAATTGAATTTTTGAGCTACTATTAGATTTAAAAAAACCCTAAACAATACTAATTTCCTAGAAAGAAACTTGGAAATAAGTAACTCCAATTTCCTCAGCATTAATTTAATGCTCTGTCCAGCATGAGAAGTCAGAGAGTTTATCTTCTGAGCCTTGACACTGAAGGTTGAAAGGTGAATAATATGTTTTGCAGAAGAATTACAACTAGTTTAATAACTAATCCAGGAGAGCTCAAAAATCAATTATAGCTCACAGTCGGTTGATCTGCTGACTTGAAATAACGGCAGGCAGTGTTAGAAGTTGTGGACTATAAGTTGCAATGCTTTATGTGAGTGTAATGAGTTTTTAGAATGCCTTCTGTACTCTTCAAAAATGTCTTCATAGTCAAAGTCTTAAAATTCTTCGTATTCTTGTAAAACTATAAATAAGTATGTTTAAACTTTTTCAAAGTAGGTACAAACATGAACCTTATTTGTATCTCATTGTGTAACAGAGACCAGGCATTATTAGGCTGAGGTTTCTGCAGAGTTGTGTTTACATCAAATAACAGTCAGGTGAAAGAAAGTTCTATTTTGATGACTGTGTCATAACTTCATTTTACCATTAAGTGTTGTTTCACAGACTGTCAAAGTAGATTAAAGTCCTGGGTTTGTTTTCATGGCTGTTAACTGTGTTTCCAGCCATCTTACAGAAAACCTCAGCTTCTCTGTTGCAAAATAACATACTTTCCTCTTACGACCTGCTTTTCTTGCTCTGCCTTACATAGAGTTGTATGAACAGGGGAAAAAAAATCTTTGGCTGATAGTTTGGTGAAAGAGAAGGGCAAAAATGAATCTGTTAATTATGTTTTAAATGCAAAAGCAGTCAGTTCCTTATTAAAGTATTTGAGTATTTCCCAGAAATAATTGGCAGAATTTTACAGTTCTCCAGTTGACAAAACTTCTAGCAGTGTGGTACCATGTGGGACTGAGTCAAGAAATAAAGTTATATCAGTGAATCCCAGAGCTGGTCAGGCTGGAAGGGCCCACAGTGGGACATCTGACCTGACATCCCTGATCCAGCAGGGCCATCCCCAGCACAGGGCACAGGATTGTGTCCAGAGGGCTCTGGAATACCCCTGGTGAGGGGGACTCCACCCCTCTCTGTCTCTGTTTGGGGCAGAAGTTGTGTCTCCTTTGCAGGGGGAACTGCTGGGCTCAGCCCCTGCCCGTGGCTCTGGTGCCATTGCTGGGATGAGCCCAGAGCAGAGCCTGGGCCCTGCTCTGCCCCTTCCAGTACACAGGGACAGACAGGGACACCAGGGACACCCAGGGCTGAGGGCCCCTCTCACAGCCCTGAGCAGCCCCAGCTCCCTCAGCCTGTCCTGGGCAGGGAGATGCTCCAGGCCCTTCAGTGTATGTGTCACTCTCCCCTGGACCTGCTCCTGGAGCTCCAGGTCCCTCTTGTACTAGGGAGCCCAGAGATGGATGTAGTTAGAAATTATGGACAAATATTATGGAAATGCACTTGAAAATATTCTGCAGAAAGCAGTAAACTGTATAAATTAAACAAGTAATGCAAATACCTAGGTGTTTGTCTTGTTTTCAGCTTGGATAGAGTTGCAGTGCTGGGTAATGTTGATATCACTCTGATGTTTTAGTTGTTACTAAGTCATGCTTATGCTGAATCAAGGACTTGTCACCTTCTCATAATTTCAGAAGAAATTCTTGGCTGTGAGGTTGGTGGGGCCCTGGCACATGTTTTCCCAGAGCAGCTCTGCTGCCTCTGGATCCCTGAAAGTGTTCCAGAGCAGGTTGGATGGGGCTTGGAGCAACCTGGGAAAGTGGAAGGTGTCCCTGCCCATGGCAGGGGTTAGAATGGGATGAGCTTAAGTGTTTCTTAAGGCACAAGGAGCTGGCAGGAGACACAGCCAGGACAGCTGACCCAACTGGTTGAAGGAATATCCCATATCCTATCATGCTGAGCAATAAAACTGAGGGGTCTTGCCCAGGGGTTGGTGGACATTGCTTCAGGTCTGCAGCAGGTGGTGAGCAACTGCACTGTCCGTCACTTCCTCTATATTATTTCATTATCATTATTATCATCATAATTTTCTCTTCTTTTTTGTTCCTACTGAATTGCCTTCATCTCACCCCCCCAAGTTTTGCATTTTCTCTTGGTTCTCTTCCCCATCTCACCAAAGAGTAGAGAATGATTGGCTGTGTGGTGTTAAACCACAAGGTTGAAGAGACTATTTTAGGGTTATGGATTATTGACTTCTTCAGGCTTATAACTGGGACCAGAAAGATAGTATTTGGTACTGTAGAGCCTTTTTAGGATTTTATAAATCTTCTGAACAGTTTGCCTCATGATGCTGTTTCAGGTAGTCTACTCTTCCCTCTTCTTCGCAGTTTAGTGGTTTAGTTTTGAGGACCCTAGCTTATCTTTGCCACCTCCCAGAGACATAGAAAGCTTTACAAAAACACCTGGAATTTGTGTTTCTGTTGTGATATATAAAAAAATGACAAGAGGATAGAAGTAAAATAAAAAAAAAAAACCCTCAGTGTGAAAGAAATCCAATCTTATGTTGAAGCCTTTAGCCAAATTTCTCATCATGCCTGTAATGATGCAAGGCAGAACTAGTACTCTTGCAGCTATCTGTGGCTATCCTGTTGGCTTAAAAAGGGATTTTCATAGAATCATGGAATCCTAGAATGATTTGGGTTGGAAGGGATTTCAAAGCTCATCTTGTTCCAACCCCTGCCATGGGCAGGAACACCTCTCACTATCCCAGGTTGTTCCAAACCCTGTCCAACCTGGCCTTTGTTCCTTTTAAACATGGAATTGTCTTCCTTTAATTCTGATTTTTTTTCCTGTGGTGTTTTGAAGAAGCAGAATCTGAAATATTATTCAGTCCACATTGTATCCATGTCTATTCTTCTGTTTTCTGTTAACTTCAGATCTGAAAAGAATATAGTAAGGAATGCTTCCAAAAGAGTGTAGCATAAGTTACTTTGTTTTGTGTGTTAAAGAAGTTAAATATAGTCTTGTAATTTTGAAATATGCATAAATATAAAATTAGAATTAACAAAGTAATATTTCAGATGTTTTGAACATACTGCTACATACAGCTAAAAACCTCCTGTCTCTCTGTTCTCCCATGCTCTTTACCTATTTAGCATTTTAATCTGAAGTTTATGATCAGAAATATTATTTTCCTTTACAATGTTTTTAACTTGAGTATGTTGGAGGCATCAGCCAATACTTACCACTTAATATGACACTGCCCTTGTAACTGCAAGGAATCTTATGAACCTGGTACACGGGATTGGTTTTCTGGAGGACCTGCCAACACACAAATTTCAGGAGGTTACTTGGGTCACATATTAATGTTCAGATTTCTCCCGGACATAGTGACCTCGTTCTCCCTGGTGGAAGATTCAGATTAATCAATGGTGTTTTGGCCAAATCCCTCTTTTTCTAACTAGTGAAAGATGGAATGACAGATGGCAGCCACAGAAGGATGGGGTGGTAGAAAATTAAAAACAAAAAGTACACTAAAATTTAAGAATGGAAATTTGATAAATTTTAATTTATTTAGCACATGATGATAAATGTATAGTTGTTTCAGGGTTTTTAAAATAGTTTCTTTGCATGTTACCTCTCTGGTTAACTCATGCGAGTTAAAAACTTAAAAAACTTCATGGTCAGCATCATTCATTCTGATAAGAACAGTGAATGAAGAACATGATGATAAAGGATTATTAATGTAACATGAAATTTTTGCTAAGAAGGTTGCAATTACAGTACTTTTTATTATAGGAACTCTCTCAAGCTGCTTAACACTGAGTGGCATTAGTCCCCTTGCCCATGCCATGGCAGTAATTGCCCTGCAATTGTCCTAATGAGGGAGCATTGGTTTGTTACATAATTACATTTGAAGAAAAATTCTTACTGGTTGGCTTGAAATTTTGTAGTGCTAAGAGTACTTGAAATTCTTTTAATCAGTTATGCTTTAATGTTTTGCATTCAAATGGCTTGCAGCTTTTTATCATTTACACCTTGAATCTTGCAGACTACAAGACTGGAAACTAAACTTTCTTGATTTTTCTTTTTTCTTTAGGAGGAGGCTGTAATTTCTTGAGAAGGTTGTAACTAATTTTTGATTTAGGCATTAATTAAAAGAGGAAATAAGAATTTACCTTTTTTAAAGTAGAACTTACAGGTTTTTTTCCTGTATAACTCATAGCTTTGACCTGTTAAATGAATAATTTGATGAAATGCTTAGTCTCTGCCATAAAATTTCAAGATACACTGAAAAAATGATCTGCTAGGCAGGCATTTGGGGACGCATCTAATACTGTGTGGTTGGGAGGGGCTGCTTCTTATCCCCTTGAAATGAATGTATCAAGCGCCCTGATGTGATAAATGTAGAGGTTTTGTCCTTTCCTCTGACTTTGTACACCAATAATGCTGAGTCTGCAGCATCTCTGTTTCAGTTTTGGTGCTTTTCTTAGTTTTTTTCAGTGCTGTAATACAGTCCTGTGAGCAGTGGCAAGGGCATAAGGACTAATGGACTTGCTGGAGAGGGGTGAGGGGAGTCCTTTAATCCTCCTCTGATGCTCCTTCTCCTCTAATCAGTATTTGGGCATGTAGCTGATCATCTGGTTTCACCAATGCTGCTGTAATTAGGAACAGGAATTTCAAATGCAGTAGTTTTGTATTGGAGATGCAGCACTAAAAAGAATTAAGTGTGACAATGACTCTGCATTTGAGGCCCAATCATTGAAGTGTGATAAGCAGTGTGATAATGAGAATTTTTTCAAGCAGCTTTGGGGACATTACATTGGCTTTATACATTATGTCTTATTACCGGACCTGCACAATGTACAATTGTAGAATCAGAGAATGGTTTGGCTGGAAGGACCTTAAAGACCATGGAGTTCCAACCCCCTGCCATGGGCAGTGACACCTTCCACTGTCCCAGGCTGCTCCAATTCCCATCCAGCCTGGCCTTGGGCACTGCCAGGGATCCAGGGGCAGCCACAGCTGCTCTGGGCACCCTGTGCCAGGGCCTGCCCACCCTCACAGGGACGGATTTTTTTCCAGTATCTAATCTAAACCTACTCTCTAAAATAGCATTGTTTATTAAAGTATGACCAAACCTGTTGTTTGTTTGTTGTTTTTTTTTTCTCTGCAGCTGGCCTGTGGACAGTGTTCACGCTGGGTGGGGTGGGCAGCAAAGCGTCGGCGCAGCTGGAGCAGTGCTCTCCTCTGGCCAGCCAGAGCCTGCTGCTGCTGCTGGTCCTGGCCAACCTGACCGACGCCCCAGACACCCCGAACCCCTACAGGCAAGCCATCATGTCCTTCAAGAACACACAAGGTTTGTATCTGTTCTTACTTTTGAGCCTGAACTGATGAAATGGAGTTTTAAGATGCTGTGATTGCTTAGAGGGTCTCTTTCCAAGATTTGGTGTCCTTCCAGCACATCCATGGAGAAGTAGTAATAACACTTTTTTATCTGGGAGTTTAAGGTGGAGTTCCTCAACTGCTGAACTTAATGGTGGGGACAGAGAGAGGATACTTTATCCTTCTGACCTGAGAAATACTAGAAAGCTTCATAATCCTGGTCCAGTTTACTTCCTGGGCTAGAGGTTTTTGAAGGTTTCTTCTGATTCTCGATGATTCTGTGATGCTATAATTATATAAAATATAGCATAAAACTAACCTATAAGTAGATTGGTATCCAAGAGTATGCAGGAATTCCCTAAAAATTTGTAGCACTTCTTGTCCTGGAGTCATGGTCCTTAGAGAGAAGGTAAATAATTAAATTGCTACCTGGGTTTGCTGACTGTATTCTTATATTTCAAATGTAAGAAAAAAATGTTTACCATAAACATGTCCATGAGTTTTGTATGTATAGGAGGTTTCGGAGTTGTTTCGGTGCTTGTCTGGATTTTGAGAAGGCAGGTTCCAGTCTGTGTGTCAGATAACTGCAGGTGCCATGTGGCACTGACACGCAGAGGGTCTTATTTGGGGCATGGGAATGCCAAACACAAGTTGTACTATCTAGATAGCTCAGTATGCAGCCTGTGCCTTTCACAGAATCATGGAATCATTTAGTTTGGAAAGCCCTCCAAGTCCAACCATTCCCCCAGCACTGCCCAGGCCACCAATCCCTGTCCCCAAGTACCTCAGTCACACAGTTTTTAAATCCCTGCAGGATGAGGACTCCACCATTTTCCATGTGTACTTTATCCATGCTTAGATCTCTGAGTCTGAGCCATGTGGTTTTACCTTTCATTGGCTTTGAGCAGGTTGGCACCGTGCACAGAGCTCAGGAGCTGTGTGACAACTTGTGAAGCCACAGTAATATCCTGAGTTATGTACTTTCTTCTGGGGAGTTTTTGTATTCCTTTATCCATTAAGTTTTAACCAGGTTGAGCTCTAAATTAATTCACCATTACCTAGGAAAATTTATTGGGTTATGAAGGTGGAGGATTGTTCTTATAAGAATTCTGAGTCCTAACATGCTTCTTTGATTTATTGGATACCATTTACAGGTGGTTGAGATCAAATTGTTGATAAAGTTTTTGTTTTGTTCTGTCTTTAAACTGCAAACTTCCTTTAATGTTGCATTTTGCTTGACTTTGTTTCATGCCATGAGTAGCCAGTAGTGTATTTCATTAATGTTCGCTATACATTTATCATTATAAAATTTTGCAACAACTTGTGTCAACAACTTTGTGTCAAATGTAGCATGAAAAGCTGTATTTTCTCTACGTGTGTATGTTGATAGAATGACTTATTGTTTCCCAGAAACTTGTTCCCACTAGCAATACTCATAATTGAGCTTAAATTTGATTTCTGTGAACATTTTAAGGGGTTTGTAAGAGGAAAGTAATGTGAAAAAAAGAGGCTGGTTGCTGTCACAATATATACTATAAAAGGAAAATTGGCATTTTTGTTAAAATAATTTCTATAATTTAATTGGGACTAAACTAGGAGACTTCAGGATAGGGTTTTTTTTTTTGTACATGGTCTAGAATAGTTTAATTTTTCTGTTTATCAGTTTAATGATCTACAGAATAATACAGGATATGCTGGTGTTGCTGGTAAGTTTCTTTAATTCTGTTCAGATTTTTATTTTACTGCACTTTTTAGTATCCTTTATTAAAACTGATAGTGAAATACTATAAATCCCAGTGGCACAGCTTAAAAATCCACAGAAGTGAAGCTGCAAAGCCAAGGGGAGCTTCTCAGCTAATGACCTGTGGCACCAAGGACTGAATGGTTCTGATTTTGCTGTCTACATCCAGGTTTTCCCTCCTGAAGGGAAATTCCTGCCCAAAGCAGGGAGGTTTTAACCCAGCTGGTGCATAGTCACGGTCAGCAGTTGAGGAAGGCCAGGTTGGAGTCTCTCTTGCACCCCTGGGTGCATGGTTTTGGGACAGGCAGGGTCTCCATCACCACAGGGCTGTGTCTCTGTGTGGTTCCCAACTCCTGCAGGCAGGAGTCCTGTTTACTCCAGGGCCTCCTGCTGCCTCCAGTTCAATGGCTGGAGCTGTCCCCCCTTGCCCTGGCCAAGAGGAGTGGTGGCTCCCCAGCACACTGTCTGCTGGGCCCCACAAAACCAGTGGCAGCCAGGGCTCCTGCAGGGATCCTGCAGCAATTCCAAGCACTTTTTCCATCCAAAGTGGGTGGAAATGTACAAAATACGTGACGACTGCCATGCTCTTCTGTGCTGAAAGCTACTTAGCAAACTTCAATAGGAATATGGGCTAAAAATCATAGAACCACAGTGTGGTTTGGATTGGAAGGGATCTTCAAGATCACCCTGTTTCAACTCTCCTGCCGTGGGCAGGGACATCTTCCACTGTCACAGATTCCTCCAAGCCCCATCCCACCTGTCCTTGGACACTGCCAGGGATGGGGGAGCCATAACTTACCAAGGCACCCTGTGCCAGGGCCTCACCACCCTCACAGGGATGAATTTCTTCCTGATCTCTCATCTAAATGTCTTCTCTTTCACTTTAAAACCCTTCCCCCTTGTCATATGGCTATTTTCCCATGTAAAAATTCTCTCAACTCTCCGTCTTCTTCAAAAGCCCCCTGTAAGTACTAGCTTTTTTGTTTCCACAGGGAATTTCTAGACCTTAGAGATCTGTGCAGATGTATGTTTTTATTGAAGCTGGTAAAGGTTCTGTGAACAGAAATCTGTTTTATTTTTGCTTCCAGCCCTGGCACAGAGTATATTGTGATTCTGAACAAACTGCTATTACTTTGAGGGATATCAGACAATGTGATGTGATGTTTTACATTGCTTAACTCAGCAAACTCCCCACCACACACCTCTGAAGTCTTGACACCTATATTTCAGTGAGATATCACAGTAATCTTGACCTATGCACATCCACCCTTCGTGCCAAGAAAGGGATGGATGGGAAATACTCCACCTTAATGCAAGAGAACTAAACCTGCAAGTTTGACGTGCAGGGATTGGAAGTTAATCATTGATATATTGGTTCCAGCAAAGACCTTGTGTCTAAACCCCTTCCAGCAGCTCCTGGGATCACATTCCTTCTTAGCAGTGGAAGCCATATGGAGGGACAAAATTGTTTTATGAAAAGAAAGGAATATTTTGTGCAGGTACTGGGCTCGTATGGGAGGACAACTTCAGCTTTTTGGCACAACTGAAGCTTTATGAGACTCTATTATGGTTTATGACCATTGGTGATAGGAGTCGCAGGTGATTTTTGTTCCTCCTTTCTGTGGTGTATTAAATATTTCCCCTAGGGATTTTATAAAATTAAAAGTAACTGAATAATAAATGTGTTTGTTAAAGATTTTCTTTTATTTCTTTATTTCAGATAACACTGCTTTTTCGTCATCAAATCCACATGCTTTCCAGATTAACTTTAACAGTTTATACACAGCTTTATGTGAGCAGCAGAAATCTGATCAAGCCACTCTTCTCCTATATATGCTTCTGCATCAGAACAGCAACGTGCGGACCTACGTGTTGGCACGGACAGACATAGAAAATCTGGTGAGTCTTGCTCTACCTCCTTTATTCTCACCATGAGAGATTGGCCCTGCAAGCTCGGGTGTCACCAGCTGCCAGTGGCCTCTGTTCTGCAGTGGGAGCAGCAGGTTCTGGATCATTCATTCCACCAGTTCTAGCTCATTTATTCATTTTTGTTATGTCATCTCAGGAGTGTAGTGAATGTCATTGCAGTCAAGGGTGGTAAAGCCACAAGACCATCTTGGATTCCCTCTTTCTATGTGCCACTATCATGACCCAGGTCAAAACCCCCCACTTCAGATCATGCTACCAGAGAAACTGGTAGCAGGTATCATTCTATTCATTGTTTTATTTAACTTTTTCAGATATCTAGGCCAAAAAGTTGAACAAGCTTACTCTGTGCTTTCAGGAGTAATAGTTAACAAAATGAGCTGTTACTGGACTAACATGCCAAATGTCTTACAGGGTTGACCTAAGACTGAAACTCCTCAAGGAGCAGCTCAAAGATTTTATAGAAATATAACTGTAGTGCCTTTTTAGCTGCCTAAATAGGATTGTGGTTAATGGCCAATATAACAGACACCTGGTATGGTTTTTGTAGGTTATAAATTAGCTTATGCTCCCCACTTTAGTAATGTCACAAACCACTTTAACAAATCTTACTTATTAAAAAGCATTCCTTTAATAAGATAATGGCTGTCTAGGGGAATTGGTAACAGAATAGAGGACCCTTTCCATTTTAATATTTGAAATCTTGCCAGGTAATTAGATCCCTTGCCTGTTTGATGGCAGATATGGAGTGAGTTTGGTTTCAGTCCAAGTTCTAGCAGATGTATTGCTAAAATCGGAGTTGATAGACACCACTGTTGGCAAACTGGGGTGAGATGGTTGAAGCTGAATTGATTCAAGACTGAACTCCTGTGTTCACTGCAGATTATGTAGGCAAGGCTGAGTCATTTTGCATGAATTCTGTGAACAAATGGTCGTGTATAATTTTTGGGGCTGCTAGTGTGTGATATGACAAGTTTACAGCTGCTAACCATAACAATTTGCTGTATCTTTAGAATCATAGAATGGAAACCCAGAATGGTCTGGGTTGGAAGGGGTTTTAAAGCTGCTCTTGTTGCAACCCCTTGCATGTGCAGGGATGCCTTCCACTATTCCAGGTTGCTCTAGACAACTAAATGTTAGGTGTGTTCATTGTTTTATAATTACAGTGTCTCATACACTGTAAAGCTTCCAGAAAAACAGTGCAGTACATCTGTCAAAACAAGTCAAGATGCAGGTACTCAGATGCTCTGCAATGTAAGATATTTTCATATATTATCACCTAAAGAAGAACAGTCAGAAAATCTCAGAAATTACCAGCAACTTTAAACACTTCACGGGGAAAGATTGAAAAATTTCAAAAAGCATCACTGAAAAGTCGACAGTATGTTTTTCTGGGTATTTTGACTTTTTTCAATACTAACGTTGGAAATTGCTGTTATTTTGCTCTTCGTGCTTCTGCTTTGTGATCTTTACTGACAACTTACTGACATCTTTGTCCAATCTTCTTGTTTTTATTGGGCCAGTAGATAAGGATAAGCAGCAACCAGCTGAGAAGAGCAGTTTTAATTGCTCAGTAAGGCCAGCTGAGCCAGACTCAAAAAGAATTGGATGGGCTGGGAGGGCTACTGGACAAAGAAATCATGACCTCCTAACTACAGTCCTGTGGTGAAAGAGAGCAATTCAACCTTAGACCTGAAAATGAGATAAAGGGACTTGAGTACTGAAGCTGACTATCCTTCCCTGTATGGCAAGAGTGATGCTGATGCACTGTGTACTGTTCTGGTGTTGTACTTCCAGACTTCATCAAACAGTTAGAAAAATGGATCAGTGTTGAGAAACATGGGAGTTTTTTTACTTCAAAATTAACAATAATGCTGTGTCTCACAGCATTAATGTCTCACAGCCTAGGAAACTGACTCTAGCTGCTCAGAGAAGAGCTCAGGGAGCATCAGGATATGTTTATGCTTTATAAAAGGGAATCCTTAAAAAACAGGAATCTCTACTTGCAGAGAGGGATGGGAAGAACTAAAGCCTGGAGGTTGATTCCTAGCATCTGGAAATATGGGAGAAAAACAATAAGGTCATTAATTCAGAGGCAAAATGATCCTTGAATGAGGGTGGAGCACTTTTTGGAGGCATGTGGTGTAAATCTGTGGCTCTTTGTACAGAGAAGTGTAAGGTGTTGTGTGAGAGATATGTCCACAAGCAGTTCAGAACTCATCCTAAAGTTTAGGGGGTTTTGCAGGTTGCACCTGTTTCACTGCATTCAGTGCATTCCATATGTTGTGTTTTCCCCTATTTTTATTTGTCTCCTTTTCTGCGCCTAGGAAGCATCACCAGAAGGTGCTCTGTAACATTTCATAAGGATTTTTGAAATGTGTCTCTGCTCTTTTTCAACTTAGTTTAACTTGTAAATTAAAACAGTTTGTTTTTCTTAGCTGTTGTACCAGATATTGTCTCAGCTCACTTCCTCATTTGTATGAATCTCCCTCTGCCAGTTATAGTTAAATATCTTCACTTTTTTTTGTTGGGCTTTGTGTTTTATTCTTAATAAAGAACCTTTTTTGCTCTTATTATAATTCTGCTTAGCAAAATGAATCTTTGTGTGTCGTTCATGACTTTGTTTTTGAAAATAACTGGATTAAATATCTGATGCTAGAGAATCTTCTGTTAGAGAAGTTTATATTTGGCTGTGCTTTTCAAAGTGCTTGCAGGGATCCTATGGAAAGAGGTGGTAGAGGTGAAACAGAGGGCAGTTACACATTTTTTGATAAGCATAGTGTTCTAGTCTGTGAATGGGAGACTGTTGAGCCTTCTTCTGTTTGGAAGAGAAGTTATTGCCAGTATTGCAAGTAAATATACCAGTGAGATTTCTGCATGTAAGAAATGAGCTATTTGATGTGTTTGTTTTGGCTGCTGAGTTGAGATTTTCTTGCTGCTCAACATGACTGGAATGAAATAACATACATGACGATGTATTTATATCAGCTGATGGTAGAGCAATATTTTTTCCTGTAGTATAAATTTGTCTTAAGCAGATTGCTGCTTGTATTTTGTTGATTACTAAAGACAATCTATTTTTAAACTTTACTGGGGAAACCAACCTTGGACTGGATATAGCACCTGCAATTTTCAGTGTCTGTTTTTACCTGCCACTTTTTTTTGGGATTAAAAGTAACATTTTTATGGTGGCTGTTTCTTACCAGTTAAAAGCTGCTCCTGAGGGAGGAGTATTAGTAGTGGTGCAGTAGAGTTAGTGTGACGACTGTGAGAAAAGGGTCAGCAATACAAGAGAAGTGGTGGCTCTCAATAAAAGATTGGATAAAATCATTGTGTAATAAGATAGGTATAAAAGTATTAATGTATGTATATAGCATAGGAGTGTAGAAATGTATTTCAGTTGAAAGTCTAGATAAATTTTAATATAATTAAAATATTAACTGAGAGAATTATTCTCTTTTGGAGGAATCTGTCTCTTCCAGAATCCTCCTGAGGCTCCTCCCAGGCATCTCCTGCAGTTTCCACCTTTATTTGAGGCACCTGAGATCCCAGGCAGAAGCTCTGGACTCCTTCAGAGAAGATCCCTGAGATGTTTCTGCCCTTTCAATAGCAGATCTCGCTTACAAGGTTCACTTGAGACTCCTTACAGGCTTCTCCCAGGGCTCTTTAAATTCTTCTAGAGACCTGATATCCAGGTTTCAGCCCCAGACTTCTCCAAGGAAACTACCTAAAAGTCTTCCTCTTTTGAAAAAAAACATCTCCTCCAGGTTCTACCCAAGACTCCTCCCAGGCACTTCCCAGAGTATTTCTAATTTTACATTTTCATATGTTTAGACTTTTAATTAAATCTATATTGTAACTTTTTTATAGAAGTGGTGGCTTGTTATCTAGTTTTTGTTTTGAGAACAATAATACTTGTCCTAAGGTATGTGTGCACCTCAGCAATCAATGTACAGAGGAAAAAGGAGGAAGGATTATGGAAAGTGTACAAATTGATTCTGGTTCCATCTGGACATGGCACATAAGAGAGAATTATAATTTGCTCCTTGAGTTTTGTCCAGTGTGTAGACAGCACAAAGCCTGAAAGATGAGTGGAAAGGGAGATGTGGCCAAAGGAGTGGGGGTTTTGGAAGCAACAGAGGTTTGTTTGGGGCAGCAGGACTGATTGCCATGATCTGGAGTGCCAGACTACTCTTCAGTAGCAAGTATGGAGCTTTAGTAACAGCACTTTCACATTTTGGCTTGTAGGGGAATGGCTGCAATGTCTCAATATCAGGTATTTTTAAATGTCGTTTGTAGCAGCACACATGTAGGACTTGGAGCACTTGAGAACGTGAATGGACTTTTTCAGTTACAATTAGTATTAATGTGTGTGGACAGAGGAGATATTTTGGGCTATTCTGAAGGAGTATGTTTTGCCAGAGTGGTTTGTATGGTTTAACACAACCAGACTGAATCACAATTATCTTTAAAGGTCCCTTCCAGCCCAAACCTTTCTGTGCTTCCATCTGGGATCTATCTAGAAAACTAAGAAGTTGTTCCAATGGCTACCTTTAGCAAGGCTTTTGTTGTTCTCCCTGCAAAGTCCAGTTGTAAATGTGATTCTTCATTAGTTTTTATGTTGCTTCAAGTTCTATCCAGCTTTTTATAATAATTAATGGACTTGTAAATTACAGAGCTTTTACACTGCAAAGCTCCATGTCAGTGTTCGGGATGGGAACAATTTGAATGGTGGACTAAAGCAGTGATGTTTCTCTCTGTTTCTCCCCATCCCAGGAAAAGGACAAATCTTTTTTTGACTATATGCTAATTAGAAGTTCTAGGGAAAACCTGGACTTCACTCAAGACTGATATTCAGTCTATTTTATTTCAATATTTATTTAATACTAATAAAAATACTGCTGTAAGTATATTCTCCCTCTGCTTCTGTTGTCATCTTGTATTGACCCTGACCAAAGCATGTGTCAAAAGGTTTTGTGGCCTGCAGCATTTAGATCAATCTTGTTTCACTCTGATAGAAACTGGTTTAGGATGTCCCAACTGTTTTGGGGATGGTTGATTGTAAGAGAACATTTTGGTAACTTCAGAGGCTTGTGAAGCACTTGGTGTCCTGGCTGCTCACCAGAATAGGTTTTGCATGATTCATCCAGCTGCATTTGGCCTGTTTTGAAAAACAGCAAGTTTTTAGGTGTCTAGAAGCTGCTTGGAACTGAGGGCTTTCTCCAGTTCCTTTTTCCAGGGCTTTTTTGATTTCGGCCTATTTCTGCAGCCCAGGGAAGCCACGTTGTACTGAGCCAGTAGAAAGCTAATTTTCATTTGGTAGAGAGACAACGTTTGCATCTGGATTAACTTTAGGCTAGTACCCAGGTATGCTTGCTGTTGCAATGAAATCTCATTTTCATTATTATTGCAAGGCTTTGGCTCAAGCTGTTCATCCTGGTGGAAATGTTGCAAGACCTTGGGCTGAACTCTAATCATAATGATCAGTCAGTTCTCTTTGGCTGCATATTATCTAAAATTGGAAAAACAGGCCTCTTCTAGTCTTAACCCAACCCAAACTGTTTTTTCTGGTATTATCTTCACACACCAAAATGGGATTTAACTTTCATGTCTCAAAATGCCTCTGTTCACCTTGGCTTTGATGTACTTGATGAGGAAAGGCTTTTCACAACAGGCTTGTGGTGGCACAGATGGGCAGACACAACTGTTTTCCTGCTTGGAGTGGTGAAAATCTTGTTTAAAAATTCTCTTTTTGCTATAGTGTAGAGAGGAGGTCTGAAGCATTTGGAGATTATGGTAACTGGTATGGCTGGGAATCTCATCTATCAGGGATTGAAATTCCATTTCTGACCACAAGAAAGCACTTGTTTAGACTCTCTTGTGAGACAAAATGAAGCAGATGGAAGGTGT
This sequence comes from Oenanthe melanoleuca, assembly GCF_029582105.1. Classification (NCBI taxonomy): domain Eukaryota; kingdom Metazoa; phylum Chordata; class Aves; order Passeriformes; family Muscicapidae; genus Oenanthe; species Oenanthe melanoleuca. The sequence goes on along the minus strand of NC_079362.1, from coordinate 75,398,601 downwards.
TTGGACACTGTATGTCACTGCTCAGGGGTGGTTGTTTCAAGAGGGAGGAATTGGTATTAATTGTCAAGGGCAGGGCAATACATGGGACCTTTAGAGCCTCCTCTGTTTAGTGTCTGAGGGAGTTGAAGACGAAACTAATACACAGATTTTTCCTTCCCTAAAGGTTCTGCCAATTCTTGAAATTTTGTATCACGTTGAAGAAAGGAATTCGCACCATGTTTACATGGCCCTTATAATTTTGCTGATCCTTACAGAGGATGATGGCTTCAACCGATCCATTCACGAAGTGGTGAGTTGCTGTTTTGGTAAATAATCCTTCAGCTCTAAAAATAATCTAAATATTTACTTCTAAGATACATCAGCTAATCTGTTCCCTCAACAGAGACTGTATGAGTTCATCCAAATTTGATGGCATATATATCTTCCTTTTGTAAGAAGAAGGAACTTGAAGACTGATTCCAAAACTTTTCCCAAGTAAAATGAGCAAACACACTCCCTCCTGTAGAGAAACTGCTGCAAATATCTCTTTTTCTGCCTTTTTTGGTGTTCCCTGTTACAAATTAGCCTAGTAATAGCCGGGCAGGCTGCCTCAGAGGTGCTGAATGTTTGCCATGGAAGTGGAGGGCCTAGAAGAGAGGAAAAAAAACAGGAAACCTTTTTTATTTCTCTTGAAAAACTTTGCTTAACTAGTTTGATGCAGCCTTTAGCTGGAGTTGTATTTTCCATACTAAATGTTACTTCCTTACTTGGCACTTCTTTTTCTGTCTCTCTGTTAGATTAATTTCTATTTTATGTTGTCCATGTAACAGCATCCAAATTTTTACTAGATTTGATGGACCTTGACCATCTGTGCAGGAAAATACCTTGGACAATTACATCCTAGTTTCCCAGCTTCTAAAACTATGGTATCACATGAGATATTTGATTAATTTAATTTTTTGACAGGGATACAGAAATTCTCTTTTGGGGAAATTACTATCTTGTGAAATTATTATCTTTTGCGAAATTAGTGAAATACAAAATGCTGAAAGCAAGTTTCAAGGTTCCTAAACAGAATTGTCTCCCAGGTGAATTTTCTGCCTATTTTGGAGGGAGCTGGCATTTTTTCTTGGTGCCAAGCAGTAAAGACTTACAGTATTTTTTCTCTGAAATTTCAGATTATTTAGTAGCTCTGTGTGTAGAAAGCAGGAAGAGATTATTTAAGTGCAATTTCCTGGGAAAATCTTTTTGGAAGCAGCTTTTAGGAGCACCTATAGCAACCATGTAGATGACTGAAATATTTTCTTGAAGCTTTTTCCTGCCTTAGACTTTGTTTGCCTTAAACCTGAACATGTGCACCAGAGGTGTACATGTGTTATGTGTATTTTTGGGTTCCATGTCACTGGGTCATTTATCCTGTCTCATAAATGGCCTTGTTGAGAGTTGGAATTCAGCAGACAAGGTGTCATTCCTGCCTCAGTCTCTTCCCCTACCACTCTTTGTTCATTTTAGAGGCTTTACACACAGTCTTTCAATAAATTCCTTACTGAATGAGTAAAAGTGGAAGATTTCCCTGAAATTCCTTAATGAGGATCCAGCTGTGGAATGAAAACATAAATCAAGTTTTCTTGTCCGGTTTATCCTGCCTTTTAGCTAACTCTGCCAACAGAGTTGTAGTGTTTGCTTGCAATGTGGATATTGGTTTACTGCTTCTATCTTAATAGAAACACAAACCCCACCTTAATTCGTTTTACCCTGCACTGATCTTTTTTTCAGTCATGCCTTTGCTTCTTCCATTTTCTTCACAATTTTTTTTTATTTTACTTGTGTTGTTCACTAACTGCTTCTTTCTTTTCCTCTGTGGTTGTATTTTCCTGCTCTGTAGTGCCTGGTTCCATTTGTTAATAGTGCTGTGTGGCCAGAGTCTTGCTGGATTTGGTTCTTAGGTGGATAATGAGAGGTGGCTGTGAAGTGCATGAGCCTGCAGGCCTTCTCCTGCACATTCCTGCAGATCCCAAGGAGGGAAATACGTGTAAGGGGAAAAAAGTTTCAAAATCATACTTATCAATCCATTTCCCTCACCCATGTCTTTGGATTAATTAAATGAATGCTTTCAGGTGTGAATGAGCAAGTTACTATTCAAAAACTCTATATGAAATTAATCTCATACTTTCTTAAATATTGACTCCACGTCTCCTAAAGCCTAAGAGGGTATTATAGGCCTGCAAAATGATGGGAGTCAGAAAATCTGTGTAGGCCTTTCTGTAAAATGTAAGCATCTAGCATGAGTTTTATAAACCTCATGCATGCAAATACATACCAAATTTTAGCAATTACAGCAGGATTATTTTTTCCTTCATCACTTGGGTAAAAGATGTATAAAAAAAGATGTGCTATATTTTAGATCAACCTGTTTTTCTCTCTGCTGTGTGTCCTGTGTACTGTTCTTATAAGAACCATGACTGTGCAGTTCATTTATGGGTTATTTTCCTTTGTGGCATTTAACCCACATTTATTTATTGATTTTTAGGATTAATTTTAGTAAGCAAAGTTTTATAAATCTGGTGATTATACCAACTGCTAAGGAGCTCAGGAAACCACAGAAACTCTTTTTGACTGCTGTAGGATGCTGAAGCATTTTTATTTAAAATGAATGTGGTCTTAACTGCCTGGAAAATATGATCAAAATCATAGATCATGTTTCTGCAATTGGTTTAATGCAGTTGGGTCACAATAACCACCAGAACTCAATTTCTTTCACTAATAATAACAATAATTATAATAGTAGAATAAACAAGTAAATGTAAGAATTCCCCAGAGGTTCAAGTATTGGTGATCTTCTGTCTCTGATTTATGAAATTCTAAATAAAATTACATCAGACATCGAAATCATACAGTATTTTATGTAGCAGTAACCTTATTGTGCTACTGTAGCACTTTATTCTGTAGTAAATGGTGATAGACTGTAAATTACAATTTAACTGTGTTTATTTTTAGTGTGTTAAAAAATATGTCAGGAGCAAAGTTGTGGAAAACTGAGTATCTCACTGCTTGGTATATGTAGAACTGAGCTCCTGCTCTTTGCATCTGCAGTTTGTTCTCCTTGAACTGAAACTATCAAAGAGCCTCATATTCAAAGGAATAATCAGTCAATCAAAACATACTAATTTCTTTTTAAATTATTCTTGTGAGACCATCCCAGGACTAAGTTTTTTTTTTTCTCCTTTTTAATGTTAACTGCAAACCAATGAGATTGGTCAGAGGGGGCACTGGTTTTGGGTAGACAATTTTGAAATTTAAGATATTTTCATGCTTAATGCCTCTGAAACCCAGAATGGATGGTGGTGGTTGCTGCTGTTGTTTTTGAAATAGCCATTTCACTGCCTACCAGCTCAGGTTGCTTTCCTCAGTGTGGAGGAGAGGTAACAGCTATGTACCTGTATAACTGTGAATTTATCTGTTTCTTTGAAGAGTGGTGTACTGTTTCAATGAATAGTTATCTCAGTAACTGTCATTTTTCCCAGGCTGGTGTTTTCAGAGTTTCAGGAAGAACCACTGAAGGTTTCTGGGGTGAGGCTGGAGCATTAACATGTCTTTGCCCATGCCTACAGCTGTCAATGTGTTACATAATGAGCACTTCATGTAACTTCATGTTTTGCATTAGGAATCTGAAATTTGGCAGGTGGCCTTTGTGCCAGGGCTCTGCTGCTGATAATATGTCTAAATGTGACCAAATTATCAGTCTCCAGGCACGGGGAGCAGTCTGTTTCCATCTGCAGGGACGTAGCCGGAGGTGGCCTGACGTCTGTGGAAACTGAATATTCTCATTTTGCTGCTCCCAGAGCCATCTGGGCTGTGTGCATCCTCCCCTGCCCAGGGATCGTGTTATCAGCTGAGATAGGCACGGATGAGCTGCAGCTAGTGCAAGTGCAGCTCCCAGCTCCCAAGGGACGGGACTGTGCTCCCAGGGATGTTTCTGCTGCTGCTTGGCACGGGTTGAAGCCACACAGAACTTGGAAAAGCCCTGCAAGGCCATCAAGTCCAACCATTCCCCCAGCACTGCCAGGGCCACCTATGACCCACGAGCCACATCCACACATCAGAAAAAATGTGTAAGAGTGGGAGCCCTGATGTGACAGGAGTTGGGAGAAATTTGGAACAGGCTGGGGCTGGCTGTACATGGAACATGAGATAGTGCATGAGAGTGATAGGGGAGAGGGACAGTAGTTAAAGAAGAAGTAGGTAAGATTTTGGGATGCCGAGAAGAGAAATGAATGAAGAGGCAGGATAGGAACAGAGTGACAAAAAGCTGAGGAAGGTGAAGTCAGGCTTCTTTTTTATGAGAGACTGAGATGGGCAGGGTAGAACAAAGGAGAGTGGCTTCACCATGGCAGAAGGCAGGGTTAGATGGGATATTGGGAAGAAATTCTTCCTTTTGGAGTGAGGCAGGCCCTGGCACAGGGTGCCCAGAGCAGCTGTGGCTGCCCTCGGATGCCTGGAAGTGTCCAAGGCCAGGCTGGACAGGGCTTGGAGTAACCTGGGATGGTGGAGGTTGGGCTGAGCTTTAAAGTCCCTTCTATACGAAACCATTCCGTGGTTGTGTGATAAGGTGTAGGTGGGAGGCATGGTACCTGTAAAAGGAAGAGGTCAGAGGGAATGAGGTCTGTGAGGATGACGAGGTGGGAATAAGCTACAGGGAGGGAAAACAAGAAGGGTGATGGCTTCTATAAACAACAGAGATCCATGGAGGGGAGAGAAAGATGTGTCTGGAGATGGCTGGCTCAAGGTACTACTTGAAACTACTGAGCTTGTCCCAGCCCCATTTCTCTTGTCCCACTGGGACACCCTGTGGGAGAGAGCACATGATGGCATCTGCTGTCAGTTCCAGCATAGAGTGAACCATGAACTTCCACTTTGGTTGGTGAAGTGCAGGGATGTGCCCCAGAAAATAGCCCCAAAGAGGGTGGGGGGAAACATGGGGATTGTTTTATTTGTGGGAGGAAGTTGCTTTGCTATTTCACTCATAAATCAGAGACTACAAAAAGTAACTTATTAGAAATTTAATCAGTTAAGTTGATGGCTTTTTGGCCAGGATAAGTGTATTTTGTCTAAGAAGGGGAAAAAAAAAAAACCCAAAAAGCCAAACTCTTGGGTATCGTTTCAGAGCAAATTGAGTGAAATTATTTCTTCAATATTCATCAGGAAATACATCCCTTTATGTACTATTGGTTTCAATTTACATTGTGTGTCATGTCAAAACAAATAGTATTTTATACTACCCATTTTCATAGCTGTATTTTGTTTTTTAAAAAGTCTGTTAAATTTTCAATAAGCATTTAAAAGTCAGGAAATGAAATGTGCAACCACAATTTATCCCTGCTATATTTATATATTACTGAGAGTAACCATTATTTAATGATCATATACTATATTCTTCAAATAACAATGTGTTTTTCTTCTGGAAGATTCCAGTGCTGAGCTTGAGATATTTGAGCTTGAGATATTTGTCAAAGTGGTTAATTTATTTCTTTAAATAAAATCTTCTCTTGAGAACAGGTATATTCACATAGTCATAAATAAGCTGTTATTAAGAAATTACAATTAAGGCAACTAGGATGGATGTCTATACTTATTTTAGCATTTTGCATTTGTGAAGTAACCCATGAACTTGCTATGTCTTACCATATGTTTATGCTTAGCAGCCTTGGGATGATCAAGTTCTCCACTAGCAGAGTATCTTCTTGCAGTGAAGTTCGTACATGTGATTAATTAATTACTTACACTAAAAGCTTTTGAAATTTTCAGTTGCCTTCTTTTGTGAAAATATGTGTGGATTTTGCTTTGTCTTTCAGGCATTTCCTGTTAATCATCTATGTTCTTCATCCCAACTAGCTGTCCTTGTTTACTGAAACTCCTTGGATGACTTGTTTTCATTTATACCATCATCACTTTGTCTTAAAATAGTATTAGTGACTTTTTATAACCAGAAATTACACTGGTTTCCGCATCCACTCATCGCCTGCTATTTGTGGAAACCTTTTTTGTAGTGATTTCGTATTTCTTATTCGTTCCTCAGCCTTGACCATTCTCCCCTTAAATACCTCTCAAGTCTTTATATATTCCCCCATTCTGATTACTTTGATCCTTTTAGCAAAAGGTGTTTATCATCAACCACTACACCTCAGCCTGTACCTGGGGATGTTTTGTCACCTTTACCATGAAATAGTGTTTTTCCCATCTATAGGTTACAGTCACTGTCTTCATTTTAACTTCCCTGTGGAAAATAGGAAGGTGCTGACAAAGAGCCAGGTACCGTGCGGCATGTGATAATGGAGACACTTTTAAAAAATTATTTTTAAATTTATTTTAAGGATTTGGATTTTTATTTTGTCTCTTCGTACATAATAAAAAATTATTTTTGTATCTCAAACTTTATCAGCTTATAAATTAGCAAGAATCATAATAAGGATACTATTTCAAATGTCTCTTTTACTGTGAAGGAGCTTCCAGAGAAATAGACTCGCAGAATGGTTTGGTTTGGAAGAGACCTTAAAGTTCATCTCGAAGTTCCATTCCCTGCCATGGGCAGGGCACCTTCCACTGTCCCAGGTTGCTCCAGGCCCCATCCAAACTGGCCTTGGGCACTGCCAGGGATGCAGGGGCAGCCACAGCTGCTCTGGGCACCCTGTGCCAGGGCCTGCCCACCCTCCCACCAGCAATTCCTTCCCAATATCCCATCCAGCCCTGCCCTCTGGCACTGGGAGCCATTGCCTGTGTCCTGTTTGTCCAGTCCTTCTCCAGCTCTCTTGCAGTTTCTCTTCTCTCTCCGAAGTTACACAGAGCAATAGCTTTGTGTGCAGTAGTCCTTGTTAAACATATTTATGTTTTGACCGAGAATAACCCTGAATTTATAGAGGATCTTTTCCATGTTTTCAGGACAGTTCCTGTTGAGTCATTTTTACCAGTGCTTCAAGGCAGGGTGTTCGGCACATGTGTTTCCTCCATGTAGGTTGGCTGAGTACAAGGAAAGAGCGGATGGATTCTCCATCTGCAGTAAACTTGGAAATGGTGGTTAACTTCATCCACCCTCATAGTGAAGGGCCATGAAAGATACGAAGCTCTTAACTTAGCTGATGACTTCCTCCAAGTATTAGAGGAAGAGACTTCATACTTTTCAAGGGAAAGGCTTCAGTGTGAAGCCACACTGCTAATCTGCCCCTGACCTTCTGTGTGTGTGCTCTTGCCCATCAGTCAGAGCTCCTGTGTGCTGCCTCTTGCCCAGCCAGAGATGAGGGAAAATGGCAGAACATTGGCAGAATTATTTGGGAGTCTTGGGTGTAAATCAAGACTTTATAAAGTATAAAGGATAAAATCAAAATGAGTATATGAGTGTGGTGGCACAGGGTATAGAAATTAGTGAAGCACCAAATGTAATCTTCTTTCTGCACTTGGTGTGTTTCCATATGACTTCAAGTTGATGAGATCTACAAGGTGATAATGCTGCAGAGATCCAACTTCTTTTGGTTAATTTTGTTTTAATTATGCTTTGGAATACAAAAATGAAGCCATATTTGAGACTGGAAACTAATTTTTATGTCTTGAGGAATGTGAGATTCCAGACAACGTCCTGTGTTCTTATTCAGACATAGGTGCTGAAGAACCTTGTTCTTGTATTTTTTCCTTTTGCAGATACTGAAAAACATCACTTGGTATGCTGAGCGTGTCCTAACAGAGATCTCACTTGGGAGTCTTCTGATACTGGTTGTGATAAGAACCATCCAGTACAACATGACACGGACAAGGGTAAGAGCTATGTGGAGCACTTGTGAATTCCAAACCTCAGCAGCTTGAATTCAATTTCAAGCAGGAGGTGGAATTTTATTAATTTTGTTGCAATCAGTTGGCATTTGGTTTTGGCATTGGTTTTTGCAGGAGGGAAGAAAATGGATCAGCTGTGTTAACTAAGTGTTTGTGAACTTGTAATACAATTTCTGTGTTGTCTTCCAGTTCATTGAGTATGGTTCTCTAAAGACCTTAATTCAGGTATCAAGCTCATCTTCAGTCGAGAAGAAAGTGTTCCTTAGTTTCATGAGAAGAAATGATTCCATATAGGCTGTTTGCCTCTCTGAATGACTTAAAAGTGGGAAGGAATTTCTGGTCTATTTATTGTTAGTTTTTTTAGGAAGTATGGCAGGGACTGGGCCAGAAGACCTTTTTGAGCTCTGGCAAAGCAAAACTGCCTTAACTTCACAGCCTTATAGCCTAGATTGATTTTGTGCATTTTTTCAAGCATTTGGTTTTTTACTACTTTTGCAAACGCAAACGTGGTATCGTGCACTTGGGATTCTTTTCAACAATTAAAGAATTAAAAAACAGAATTTTTACATTAAACAGTAGCCAAAATATAAAATATATTTTAAATTGCAAAAATTAAGGATTTTACTTTTATGATAAAAAGAACTGGGGGGAACAAGAACAGATTTGGCATATATTTGTAGTATTTAGAATCTGTTACGTCATTTAGTATTTTAGACTTGAATAGGGAAATTTATCCCTTTTGAATAGGATATGTGGACAAGTTTCATTCTGTGAGAGCCCTTGACTTTGGAAGGGTCATCAGATAAATGCTTATCTGATCAAATGGTTTCAGGGATGCTGAAATGAGGACCAGTGCTCTGAAGTATGATGGGGGTATATGGAATGGTGTGAAAGAATCAATAGGGAGATGAGTTATGAAGTAGAAAGTTTTAGGATAAGATTACGAGAGAGAGAGAGAAAGGAAGGTAGAGGGGACGAAAATGTCTTTGTGTATGTGTTACAGCTGTGTGCAATTGTAAATGAACATTGAAAGACAAATACAAACATGTCTATACATATATGTACATACACACTCTGAAATCTGTATGGAATCACTCTTTTATAAGCCTTATATTTCAAGAAAACATGTTCAAACATCACCAAGTATATACTCTTTGCAATTCTGCCTGTGTTTTTAAAACAACATCCATTACTCAGTCTTTTGAATGATTCCTGCAAGAGGTGTCAGTGCATATCCAACAAACAGTTTGATGTGTTGGTTTTTTATCTTTCCTCTTCTCTCTGACAGGACAAATACCTTCATACAAATTGTCTGGCAGCCTTAGCAAATATGTCAGCACAATTCCGCTCGCTTCATCAGTATGCTGCTCAGAGGATCATCAGGTAAATATAAAGACTCTGCTGGAAAATTGTCTTTACTGAAACTCAGGAGGAGAGAAGATTGAATTTTGTATGCTGTAGTGGTAGAGAAACATTCGTTTTATATGCCTTAGTAGATACCAATGAACTAAACAGCAGAAATGATAACTGAGTAACTAAATAATCTCAGAATAAATTTTACTTGCTCTGTATTTGAGCCTGCTCTGAATGGACAGAAAAAATACTAGTTTCTCTGTCTGAGCAGCTCAGTAACTGCCTTCAAAACAGAAGGTTTTCAGGGGTTTGTGTGAATTAAAAATTCAGTTGTGCATTCAGTTATTATAAAAATGCACTGAGTGGTGGTTCTCAAGTACTGTGCAGCATGGATTTTCAGCTTATTTCTTCCTGCATATTTTGCAAAAGATCTATTTTTAAGATCAGATATAATTAAATGATCATTTTGTAACAATACCCTGCAAATACGGGCAATAAAGCCTAGATCTGTGCTTTTCAAATGATAAAGTTTATTATCCTGTATAGTAGTCAGTAGTCAATATCTGCTCTGGTTCTAAAACAAAGCCAGAACTTTGAAGAAGCAGATATTGAGGCTGGTCCTCCCCATTGTGTTTCTGTGCTGCAGAGCACATTGTAAAGGCAGGTAACCCTGTGCCAGGCATCCTTCTCATCTTGGCAGCCAGCCCTGCTCCACGCTCCAAGGGAAGCTGGGAAGGTCCTTTTTAATGTGATCTGGAATAAATTGTTACAGGGCTTGTCAGGTACAGACTGCATGCCAAAAATAATAATTGTGTACCTGTACACTTTGTCAAGGACTGGGTTAACATGACATACAGCTTGTTCTTAAGGATTTAATTCTCTCTAAGACACTTCTCCTTTGAAAATGGTTGGTGGTAAAAGTAGGACAGGTTACCAGAATGAATGCATTGTGTTGGTGCCTTTCACCTGCCTGATATTTGCCCTCTTTTCATACCCTTGGCAAAACTAAAGAGGGTTCAGAGTTTGAAATGGAGCTATTTTCCCCTTACTTGCAACAGACATTGTCTTAGATATTTGCTGTGCTCATTTCTCAAATCACAGACATGAAGTCTGAGTTTTCCAAGCATTTGAAATGCTCTGAAATCAGAGATCCTGGTGCGGTGTGAGATACACTTTCTCTGACTCAAAAACTTGGTCTGGTTCTTACTGTGATACTTCATTTGCCACTTCAGAGCTTGTTCCTAGAATCCTGCTTTCTGATGTTGTTCATTTTATTCTATGGCTGTTTTTGCAGCCCAAAGTGAGAAGTGTTCTTCTGGTTATGTTTGAGGCAGGAAGCAGTTACCTTGCTAGTCTCAAGACCCAAGAATTTCTCTTTCACTCATTTCATGCAGCATTTTATCAGGATCCTCTAGTCGTTGGGAGCCGTATTCCTCATGTGTCTTGACCTACATAGTTACAACATGACTTTAAGATTGCTGTTTGATTTTTAGTTATGATGTTCTTATCGGAGGCAGACTTGTTCTACTGCTTGACACTGACTTGTGTGGAAAGAAAGCAAAAGGGTGAATGGCAGAAAACAGGGAAAGGAAATTCTGTCAGAGTGGAAGGTCATCAAATCCAGCGTGTTTAAAAGCCATGTGGCACTTGGGGGTATGGGTCAGTGGTGGCCTTGGGCAGTGCTGGGGGAATGGTTGGACTCGATGGTCTTCAGGAGCTTTTCCAACTTAAATGGTTCTGTAGTTCTATTCTGTGATTCCATAAATTAGTCTGAGACCTCAGTGCTCTCAGTTTGGAGAACTGTAGACGTGTTAGTCTGGTAGGAGAGCTGAGAGAAGGATGCTGGCTATCCCAGCCATTGGGTGCCAGCAGGGTTAGAGCTGTATTGTTCTGCCTGGAAGTAATGTAAGGGTTGGTAGAGAAAATAGTCATACTCATCAACTGAAGAAGCAAAAAAATAGCAATAAGATCTTTATTATGTATTCTGTGACATCTTTACATAGTCCAAAGGTATTCCATGCTGTTGCTTTTAAGCTTCTGTCTTCTTGTAGCCAGGCAGTCCATATTATTGTAAGTGGAAATTGTGATGAAGGAGGTGACTTTAGATTTGAAACAGAACCAGCAAAACAAGAGGAGTATTAGGGAAAGAGAATCTTATTCTGGAGTTAGAAAACTGTACATCTGGACAATAGGCAAAAACGACCACCAAGACTGGAATTTAATTTGTCGCTGTGATCATGATTGCTTGTAAATCAAAAGACACTACTTTAAAAATGTATTAAAATCTGTTGTAAAGTGTCCTGTGGGACTAGGACATGGGCAGGCTGGAAGGAAGAGCCAGTTCCAGGAGCAGCCTGTCTCCTGTTAGACTTTACTGTATTTTCTTCTCAGGAACTTTACAGCTCTGGATTTCTTGGCAGGTTTAATCACAATTGAGGAAGTATTTTAACCTGATTTCCTCTCAAAATGCACTGGATTTGCTATGAAGTTTCAGTTACCAAGAAAAGCAGTGCAAACACACTTATTTCTTAAGGGACTGGTGTTTGAGTCGTATATGGTCCTTTGTTTTTCTACCTTAGGAAGTCTGTTATCCACAGTTATTGAATTTAGCCAGCAGTGGTGGACACAGATTTGTCCCATGATGGCAAAACAGAATATTTATACTCCTAATCTCCTTTGCCATCAGAATACAAGCATCTTAATGAGAAAGTGTTTTGTGCGAAGGGAAAACCAAAATTGTACTTTATATTACGTGAAGTATTTCAGGGTATAGGTTTCTAAATTAAGTAGCTCTCAAACACTTAAAATCTGCTTAGCAATACAACTGAATAGACAGTCATAATTTAAACCTCACCAGATGCTCTAATGACTCCTTCCTTAATGTGAGAATTAATTCCATTTCCATGAAGGCTTTTTCCTAATCCTATTCTGAGCAGAGACAGCCAATTGTTTTAAATTCTGAAGACTATATTCTGTGAAAGAATGAGCTGGGAATATTCAATGTAGTGCACTTAAGAGCTCAGTAAAATACAACTTTATAATGTTGGGTGATTTGTATCCCATTCCAGCAAGGCATGAAAATTGTCAGATTTGTGTAAATCTATCACAAACAGCTGCTGGAAGTTAAAAATAGAAGTAATAGATGTGTCCTAGTAAGATCGAGGGTTCACTTAGTGTTGGATGTCCTGTGTTGTAGATTACCCTGACTTCGAAATCCTTGTGTTCTCTGATCCCTGTATGGGCCATTCACTGAAGAGCTGGACTCAATGATCCATGTGGGTCCCTTCCAGTTCAGAATATTCTGTGATTCTGAGATTCTCTATGCACTGCTACCTGGGGTTTGTGTTTAATTACTCAGAGCTCTTTTATCAGCAGATTTCTGAGGGTGGTACTGCACTGGTGGAGTGCTTCTAGTACTTTTTAGTATCTTAAAATTATGTCTAAATGTACCTGCATCGTAGGTTTGTCATTTAACACTACAAGTCAGTTGGCATTAATTCCTTTAACCTATTTGGAAACAGCTTTTGTTCATGATACCTGGCTTTTCTGCAGCCTACCTGACTGCTGTAGTATCTGGAACACTTGGAGGGTCTTCCTCAGATCAGCTGTATCCTGGCATCTCCTCTCCATGTCACTCTAATAAAATCAGTGACAAGAAGAGGACTGATCACTTCAGGCACATGCTTTTCCTGTAGCTTCGTGTATTGGAATGTTTGCTGTTTCCTAAGCAGGCATATGCCACTAGAGGTTGCCATGCACCTCATTAATTAGATGTGGACTTCTAACATTAAGTGACTTCATGGGGCTAGAAATGTCATCCAAATTTCCTTTTTTGCTATATTATCACCACACCTGCTCACGTGCAGAGCTGTGTGAGACACTTAGGACTCTACTGGTTGCACTTTTGTTGATTTCTTTGGTAGTCACAGAGGTTTCAGTGAGATTCAGGGAATGGCATGAGGAAAGAAGTTTGTGTCAATTCTCCTGATGCTGGTAGGAGTCGACCTGGGCAACTTGCATGCTAAGGGGTGCAGTAGGTTGTAGTGTCATCACAGCCCTGCAGTACCTGCTTGGAGAGCAAAGCTAGAGACATCTGTACCAGCTGTAGACGTTTTTCTCATTTTGTTTAATAAGTTGTGAGTAGTGTCTTATGCATCAATGCTTGTAAATCTGACTGCACTGCACTAGCTCCTCACATCTGAGAGGAGGATGAAGCCCTGAATTCCCTTTTTACTCTTCAGTAGTCTTCCTCTTTTTGTAAGGTTGATTATGTTTCTTAAGCTACTGTGAAAATTGCTATCCTTGATGATATGTGCTGCTGTATTTGAGAAGTTTCAGTTACCCAACAAAACCATTTATTTGCTTTATGGTTTTTAGTGTTAGTAATTTAATTTCTTTGGTATGGTTTCCTCTTACAGAACTCTGATGGGATTTTCCAGAGTAAAAATGTTTATGACTGTTGTTTAGGAAAAAGAGTACAGGATGTTGCTTTAAACTCTGCTTTTTAAGCCCTTTTTATGCTGAACTAAAAATTGTGTTTAAGTTGTAATGTGTGAGTTTCTACAGGAATATTGCATTACTATTGAAATGTATTTTATGCAATCCCAAAATAGTTTCAGTGGGAATGAACCCGAAAGCCCATCTGGTTCCACCTTCCATCCCATGGACAGGGACACCTTCCACTAGACTGGTTTGCTTGAGACTTTATTCAATGTTTACCTTAAAGTAACTGTAAATAAAATTTTTCCTTATACCCAATACAGCTCTGCCCTCTGGCACTGGGAGCCATTGCCTGTGTCCTGTCCCTGCATGCCTTGTCCCCAGTCCCTGTGCAGCTCTCCTGGAGCCCCTTCAGGCCCTGGCAGGGGCTCTGAGCTCTCCCTGGAGCTTCTCTTGTGCAGCTGAGCACCCCCAGCTCTGCCAGCCTGGCTCCAGAGCAGAGGGGCTCCAGCCCTGCAGCATCTCTGTGCCTCCTCTGCTCTGGCTGCAGCAGCTCCACGTCCTTGTGCTGCTGGAGCCCAGGGCTGGAGGCAGCTCTGCAGGTGGGGTCTCACCTGAGCACAGGGGCACAGGGGCAGAATCCCCCCTGCCCTCTGCCCACGCTGGGGGCTCAGCCCAGGGCAGGGGGGCTCAGGCTGGGCAGGTCCAGCTCTCACCCACAGCACCCCCAGCTCCTTCTTCCAGGTCTGCTCTTGGTCCATTTTTGCTCACAAAAATGTGTGTGAATCACTGTGTTTCAACAAAGAAGAAAATGCTTATAGAGCAGCAAGACCCATGTGATCTGACCCGTGTATTAGAGGCTACACTGAACTGAAAAATCTGAAATTGTTAGTGTGTGAATGTGATGAAATTAAAATTTTCCAATTGCTTAATATTATTTAGCAGTGCAAATAATGAGATGTAATTGTTGGTTCAAAATTCTCTAGGCTGCTCACATAGGAAGATAAACAAATTTGTCTCTCACTCAACTTTAGACTCTGTGAGCATTCTGGTTTTCCTGCCTTTTTCTTTGAAGTTCACAGTGGTTTTGGGAAGCTCTTTAGTAGGGAGCTTCCTCTTTCATTGGAGAATAGCAATGGGATAGTTGGAGCAGAGAACTAGTGGGATGGAGTTCTTAAAATCAAAGTTACTTCTTAAGGGGAAAAACTTGGAAGCATAATCCAGGTTGCTGAATAGATGCTTCAAACTTGTTTGCTTTCTAATTTAATTCTCATTTGTAAATGTGGGTATAGAACAGAAGTGCTTCTTCTCATAAACGAGTTGTAATTTTTAGATTACAAGATTTGAGCTAAGTTGGCATTTCAGACTTCAACTGAGATGTCTAAATTGAGCAAATAGAATTAGGTGAATAGGGTATGCAGTAATTTTGTTAAGCTCGTCATTCTGGCTTCTATCTTACAGCAGGGTAGTGAATGGGGTTTAATTAGAGCAGTTTTTCAGGTAAAAAAAGTTCCTAAAATTGTTTTAGTTTTGGGAGTTTAAGCACTTTGACACTAGGAAACCTTATTTTGAAAAACTCTTTAGTTTCAGGAATGTCAACTTTCAGTAATCAAAAAGCAAGATAACACTAGTAAGATGTTCAGTGATTGATTTATAGCCTATACAATTATTAATGCATCGCATGAAAACTGGTTCCACCCTCCTTTATTCCTTCTCCATTGGTCCTGTTGGAACAGTTTATGTTGCTTAGAGCTGCAGAACTCTGGGGATGGTTTGGAACACACAGGTTTGCACCACACCATGCACACCAGGAGCCTGGGCTTGGGTAGGCTGTAATGACACTGTAGGAACAATCAGTAGACAAGGGTTTTACAATCTGGGTTCAAATCTTCATCTCTTAATTGGGCCATTAAATTAAATCTCAGTTTACTGATCTCTTAATCATAGCAGAGAAGTGTTCACAATGGCAGGCCCTAGAGAAAAGAGACTGCTCCTGCTCCCACGGCAGCAGACATTGAGAGACTTCACAGGTTAAATTATAACATAATAAACGATGAAGCTTCTTGGAATTAGTGCCCTGTGGCCAGAGCTGTTAAATACTGAACCCTCTAAGCATCAGCTTTGTCCTGCTCAATAGTGAGCCCTCTGAGAATCAGCTTTCCCATTTCTCTTTTTAACCAAAAGAAAAGAAGAAAGGAATGAATTGAGGGCAATGAACAGTTTCACTAAAGCAGTGAAATCTGTCTCTGCAGATAACATGATGGGAATAGTCAAAAATCTCTGTAACTTAAGTACCTCCAGTCTGAGCTGTCCAAGAATAAAAGATAATTTTTTGTCATCTTTTGAATCACATATGGGTTCTGCTAAAAAAAAATATTTCAGTGATAGTTATCACAACAGTATGACTGTCTTCTGAACTTTCTAAATGTGATCTTTAACCTCAGGCTTATGTTAATTTCACTGTCAGTGCAGGAAACCCCACAGCCCTACTCTCCAATTCCAAACTATGGGGGAACTATTGGTAGAAACAGTGGCTTTTAGTAATTCCTATCCCTGATTATTTTCATGCAGATATCATGTCACGGAGGTGAACAGGCAAGAGCACCTTTCTGTGGATATGGCTTCACGTTATTTATCTGCAACTTAACCAGCTTGTTTAATTTTCTGTGTTTGCTTTAAAGCTGATGACCTGCTCATCCCAACAAACTTATGTTGCCATAACAATACTTGGACTGGTGAATTTGTTACTTTGAAAAATCTCTATTGATTTTTCTTTCAGTCCTTCATTTGAGTGGTATTTACCATGTGCTGTGAGATACAGGTTCTAGCAATAAATCCCCTTCAGAATGGATGGCTACAGACCTGACTGGCTGACTTTGCCTCAAAAGTAAGAATCAAAATCCTTAAAGACTATTTAGTGCTTCTTAGCTTTGAAATTGTTCATAAAAGAAAGCATTTGTTGTCTAGCCTGGGTATAAAATGGCTTCCCAGTGCCAGAGGGCAGGGATGGATGGGATATTGGGAAGGAATTGCTGGCTGGGAGGGTGGGCAGGCCCTGGCACAGGGTGCCCAGAGCAGCTGTGGCTGCCCCTGGATCCCTGGAATTGTCCAGGAGCTTGCTTGGAGCAACCTGGGATGGTGGGAGGTGTCCCTGCCCATGGCAGGGGGTGGAACTGGATGATCTTGAAAATGTCTTGCAACACAAGCCATTCTGTGATTCTATGATAAAATAATACTCTGTTTATGAGAAACTGCTTTATAATGAGGGGTTTTTTTCAACCTCTATGCAGTGCAGCAAAAGTGGTAATCCCATTTTTATTAAGCATTCCAAGTGGAGTGAAAAGTAGTGTCTTCTCAGAAAAAGGGCCTTCATGATATTTTCATGCTCAGGCCATGTTTGAAAGAGGACACTGTGGAAATGGAAGATCAAGCAACTTCAAGCCCCTGAGCCAGAGCTTTGCTTTTCACTTGTGGACTGCCAGAAGCCAAAGCTGTGTGTGCAGTAGGACACATTGTTTGAGTCACCCGGTGAAACCTCGGGCAGCTTTGCCTTCTCTTCCTTGAGCTGTGCACAGGCACAGACTCCCTACTCTGTGTGCAGTGCTTTTTATACCACTCATTCTCTACTCTCTGTCACTGTTACTCCTCAAACCTGTAGAGGGTCTTGAATCCCTGGGGTGCCTTTTATTGGGAGACAGAAGTGATTTATAAAGATCTGATAGCGTTAAATAAAAGAAACATATGCTGGCCTTATTAGTAGCTTGTTGACCTAGATTAGCTGTGGGGAAGCTTATAAGCTGATCAGCCATTCCAAAATTGGGAGGTGTCATTGCAATTAGTAGGAAAGGCTGTGACAAAAGGGAAGACAACAATTGTTCTGACAAGGGAAAAGAGAATATTGGTAGCAAATGGGCTCTTGCTGGCACAACTTAAGGATGTAAATAGAATGAAGTTAATTTTTTAAGAGGAAAGAAACATCCTTTGTTACTAAGAATTGAGTGTAGTTGTGGTCAAATGTACTAAAATGCTGCTTTAGCTTTGTCAACAGCAAGAGGACTACCCCACGTGTGCTCGCCTGTTTTTGCCTCTGTGTAACATATGGAGGTGAGGTTTTAGGCTGATATCAGCTGTTTCCAGCATGGAAATATCATTGAACTTGGTTTAAGCCTGGTTGAACCTGCTGGGGATTCTGAGTGGGCATCTGATGGGACAGTAATACCCTCATCCCCCATCTGGCGTGGGCAGTCGAGTGCCCCACGTGCCATTGGAAGTGTTTGCAGGCCAGGACCCCCAGCTCACGGGTCATGGAGGCTCCCCAGATGGGTAGATTGGATCAGGGTGAGCCATGGAGGGCTGCTGGGGAAGCAGTTGCTTCTCTCTGTGTCAGGGTCTTCTCACATGGAGCAGAGTAGTTAAACTGCTTTATCTTCTGCTCTGCGGTTAATGGGCACAGGACTCCTTAAAAATGACAGTTTGATTGCTGATTTGGCTTTAAAAGGTATTTAGTGTCAGAATTTGCACCACTCTGAAACTCAGCTTTGTACAAGGTAGTTTGCTCTTCCATGGACCTCCTTTGTGTATCTGCTGACTTGTAGGCAGCAACCACAGGATAATTCTCTCATTTTTGTGGGGTAAGACTACTACAACTCGTCTTCTGCCATTCAGAAAATTGTGTATTTCAGAGTCATACAAACTGCAAGTTGCTGCCTGGCAAGATATATCAAATCAGCATAGAACTGAGGTCTGTTGAAGCCTTGATCTCTCTTTCAGGGCACACAGAGCATCACACCGAGCTGAAGTTAGGAGGGAGAAAGCCCCATTGTGACATCTTTAATTATTATGAATGGCCCATTCACTGTCACTGCGCTGCATAAACGCTTTGGAAACAGTGTAACTTGTTGTAATGTTCAAATTGGGGAATAAACTTTTCTTTTTTGGTGGAACCTTGAAACTGTTGATCTTGTGAATCTCTTCTGATAGAAGGAGAAATATCAGAGGAAACCTGTAGAGAAATAACTGTTTTTGTGATAGTCTTGTTTTACACATGAATTTGCAGAGTAAACTGAGGTCGTTCTGAATTGTGTCACTTAAGTTTTCTGCATGTTTAATGGCTACAGAAAGCAAAAATGAGAAAACAAGTAGTATTATTCCAGTCCTGCTAATGGAATTTTGATTTCTTTTAGATGGAAAAAATGTTAAGGCCACTGAAATAGTTGCTGTCTCACTGTATTATTTGGGATTCTTATGTCCAGTGTGGAGGTCACAGAATGGTTTAGGTTAGAAGGGTCCTTAGAGATATCTAGATGTGATCCTTATAGGTTTTGTGTTGTAAAAAGACTATTTTATACCAATAAGTTGTCCTGCATAAGGTTTTTTTGAGATTTAAGAAAACAACTGAATTCTGATGGTCTTTTAGAAAGTATTATTTGCCATTCTGGTAGAATCCTAGAAACTGCAGTCTTGTGTTCTCAGTTTGTTTTGAGTGGAAAGTATTTATGGGACAGTGTTCCTTAACAGAAATAGAGGTGACTCAAGATAATGACTTGCTTGAACCTGTAATTTATCCTCAGTTGCAGGGTATTTGGCTCATTAATGCTTTATTCTGATACAACATGTACTCTTTCCTTTTTAGAAATTTTCTCTTTGGAAAAAACTGTGCACTGTGATCTAAAGACATGAATAATGAACTTTTAAGGATTTATCTGACAAACTAAAATGGTTCTAAGTAAACATTACTATGAAACAAAAGTGTAGCCAAAAGTATAGCATTAATTATATTTTTTTCCTTGTCAGGCTGCTGCTTATTTCACATTTTAACTGATGTCATTATATACGTCTAGTATTTTTCCAGCTCTACACTGCAGTGAACTAATGTTCCTCTCCACTTGTGTGAAGTCAGGATAGGCATGAGTGGCTGCAGGGAGGGAAGCAGGGCTGTGTAATACCCAACTGACCTGTGTCAGTGCCCTCCAAATGCCTCCTGAAAACCTTCTTTTCCACCACACATGGAAATTTTCAGTTCATTCAGAGCCCACACTTCAGTGAGGATTTTCAAATAGGCTTTCTAATGGATTTTGGGAATAGAAAATAACAGTTTATGAAATTTCTGATTCTCCTAAGTACTCAAACTGAGCTGTTTCCTACCACCATGTATTTTCACTGGCTCTCAAAGACAATATTGCACATTGAATCATCTGAAATTTGTAAATGGAGGGTGAAACTATAGGTACAGGCAAAATAATCAGGATTTAACAACTTTAATGTGCAGCAGGTCTTTATAACCATTGAATGACTCAGCCTATTTAATGGTAATGACCTTCAGCAAGTTTAGGAAATAACAGGCTTTTAGGTAAAGTAAGTGCACTTAGTAGTGTAATGAATAAACAAATTTACTATGAAGTTGTGTAGAGGCATGCTCCTGTCACTTGTTAGTTGTGTGCTGGGGTGTGTCTCCAAGTAACCCAGTTAGCTGGGGTGGGGATGGGTGGATGGATGGATGGATGGATGGATGGATGGATGGATGGATGGATGGATGGATGGATGGATGGATGGATGGATGATGGATGGATGGATGGATGGATGGATGGATGGATGGATGGATGGATGGATGGATGGATGGATGGATGGATGGATGGATGGATGGATGGATGGATGGATGGATGGATGGATGGATGGATGGATGGATGGATGGATGATGGATGGATGGATGGATGGATGGATGGATGATGGATGGATGGTAGATGGATGGATGATGGATGAATGAGGGATGGCAGCGTGGCTCAGACTCCGCTGCCCTCGGTGCCCTCTCTTGCCGCTGTCTCCGACACAGGATTTTCAGGTTTAGGCAGACGGAGATGCAAAATGCCTCTGTTAATGAAGGTGTCGTAGCATCCCTGTAATCCCATGCAGAGCCTGTGAATTATCACAAGTGTCTAGCCAAAGGATAAAAGCACAGGAGGTTTCCAGAACAACATTCCCATAGTAGCATCTCTTAAGCTGGCAGGGACATGTTACTTCCAAGTAACTAGCGCATCTGGGTGATTAAAGCCTTCGCCTTTGTCTGAAACATCAGAACTGAATAGACACTTCCTCTGAGCTCTTTTATATCTCTTTTGTGTATAGGTCATCAGTTATTTCTGTCTGCTTTTAATATATAAATCCTTTTGTTGTTTCTGATAGAACTTCATCTGTACAGAAGTAATTTGGCCTTTCTGTAGAAGAATCTCATATATTTCTCATTTTGTTTCCAGTCTATCAGGCTTCTCCAGAACTTGTTTGGCTTTCATTTCCTTGCCCTCTGTCACTATAAATACTTCCATGCATAAAGATAATACTCCTCTCATAAGCCTGTTGTGTACATTTGGCCAGTACTGTGATAGAGTGCTGCTTCAGGGCATGAGAACTTACATCTGTGACACATTATCACAAATAATCGCTTCTTAAGCATTTAAATAATTTTCATCCTTTTCTATGTTGTTATGTCACCTTTAACCCCAGGATGACCCCTCGCTGCCAAACTGCTGTTTTGCAGTAATGTAATTTAAAATCCTGTCATCACTTTATGATGTAAGATATGAATTTAGGGATACTTGCATCTGAAAAGGAGGCAGGAATTAAGTATTTTTAGAAATCTGTGAGATTGTTACTTAGAAGAGGACATTAGGTGGGGATCAGGGAGAAAGGAAAGTGTCAGCACTGGAAAAGGATCAAGTCAGGATTACTGGAGAACTGACCTAGCCATGTCCACAGGGCCTGGTAAAACACACCCAAGAGTGTGTGTTGACTTGTGCTCGTGCAAGGCCACTGTGTTGGATCACATCTGGAAAACTGCATCCAAGTTTTGGGCCTCTAGACATAGCAGAGTAGCTGCCAGACTGGAGGGAGTTCTGTGGAGGGCAGCATGATGGCTGGGAGCTGGTGTGGGAAGATGGCCTGAGGGTACCTGTTTAGCCCGGAGGAGAGAAGGCTTTGGGGCAAGGCTACAGCAGGAGGTTCTCAGAAAGGGTGAGCAGTGTTCTGTATGAGAAGGCTGCTGAGGAGATGGAGCCAGGCTCTTTACACAGAAGGGCGTGGCAGGAGGATGAGAGAGAATGGTCAGGAGGTTCCAGGCTGAGGGGAAAGAATGCAGTTTTTCATGGCAGAATTGGCACAGTGGCACAGGGAAGTTGTAGAGTCTCCCTCCCTGGAGGCTTCTGAGACTCAACCCCTGCTCAGGTGTGGATACAGTTTTAATCCTGCTTTGAGCACAAGGTTGTACTAGAGACCCCCTCAGGTCTCTTTCATCTTAATTATGGCCCTAATGTTAGGATAATAATTCAAAAAATGCTTAAACAGTGTGAAAAATGAGGGATTTCTTAAGCAGTTTAACTGTATTAATACCACAGTGGCAGAAACTCACCTCAAAGAGGCCTAGAACATCTTTTCTTGAATCTGGGCATGTCAATCTTTGAAAACCTTCTTGGAAAGGAAAAACAAATAGATAGATAGATTTCTGCTATGGTTCATCAGTACCATAGTTCATTGTGTCATCAGTGGCAGAACGCTAAACAGAAATGAAAAGTTCAATCCAAAATTCTGTTTTTGCCTGATGTATATGATGTATTTTACTGTTGCAAGAATCACAGAATCCTAGACTGGCTCATGGTAGCAAGGGACCTTAAAAATCATTTCATTCCAACCCTCCTACCACGGGCAGATGCACCTTCCACTAAACCTGGAAGATTGCTCCAGGCCCTGTCCAACCTGGCCTTGATATAAGCAGAGAGATGGTTTGCCTTTCAGCTCTTCATGCCTTATGAAATAACATTAATTGGTGATATTTCAAGCAGAATAGAAATCAATTCCCATGGAATGGATGATCAACAACAACAAGTTGTTGTTATCATATATTTGGTGTTTGAGTGCAGGGTGTATTTTGCTTGGGTTTGTCTTTGGTAACAGGAGTAGTGACTGATAGGACTTCCTAGAACACATATTATCAAACATGAACACTAATAAAATGTTCACTTCATGTCGTGACGTTCTGCCCACGTGTACAGAGCTAGTTTGGTGTGTTGACTAACATGTACTAGTTTAATTAGCTTCTTCCATTCATTTTTCTTTTAAAGACTTTCATGTTGGTTTTCCTGCAGAGTCGTGTTGTAACATAACTGCCTTTTGAAAATACAATGATTAAGTCTTCAAGCTCAGGGAAAGATGTTATTTGCTGTGCATTTTTCAAATTCTGCCGCAGAAACAATATGACCTAAATATTTAATCAGGCTTAGTAGAATTGGCTTTTTTTATTGCTGCAGATTAATCTAGTTTCTCTGAGCTAATACACATGGCATGTATGTCTTCAAGACCTTTCTTTTTCTCAATAATGTTAAAGATTTATAGCTCTCATAAAATCTGGCATGTGCCAAGAGAAAGATGATGAATTACAATTACTTAAACATTAACACTGGGAATTTTTCTTTTGAATCCTGTATATGCTGTTTCAGCCTAGGTTGTATTTGTAGAGGGGTTAGTGAACACTGGTTTTATACCACTTTTCTATACCCTGCCCAATTTGCTTCCTTTCTGTGTTGCTAAGATGTTGGCCTGGTGCTGTTTACATTTTTGCCTTTGATATATTTATTTTAAAATGACAGCTGATTTCACTAGAGAAAATATCAGCTTTCAAATTTAAACAAATGAAGGTGTAAGTGGCTTTGCATGTTTTGCTTAGTGCTGTTGTCTTGTCAGATCTTAAATTTTGGATGAAAAAATTAATGTAAACATATGATGAATTTCTGCAATTCTTATTTTCAAGCTCTTGTTTTTGCTAGGTGTTTAGTCTGCAGCCGTAGCCTTATGTACACTTCTTGAATTAATGTGGAGTTTGAGTTAAATATTGAAAGTGATTTGATCACCTGAACCAAAATAGTTGCAGTGGCCAATTAAGATGTGAGATTTTCAGAGAAACTTTGGAAGAATCTTTAACAAAGTCTTATTTATTTGTTGGTTTTGACACTCTGATGGTTTCACACAATGTGCTTGGAGGGCTTCCAGATGATCAGGGAGATAACTAAAGCTGCAGGAAGCTGTGACATCCTTCTGTGCCCTGGCATTCCCAGAGGGAAAACTGCATACTGGTGTGCATCAAACACAGCAAAACCAGTTGGTCAAGGGAGGGGGTTGTTCCACTTTGCTTAGCATTGTTGCAGTGTTGTTTTGAGCACTGTGTGCCGTTCTGGACACATCATCTGAGAAGGATGTGAAGGTCCTTGGATGCATCCAGAGAAGGGCAGCAATGCTGGTGAAAGGGCTGGAAGAAGTGTCCTGTGATGAGCAGGTAAAGTGTCTGGGCTGGCCTGGTTTGGAGAAGGAGGCTGAGGCACAACCCCATTGCTCCCTGCAGCACCTTCCTGAGGGGAAGCTAGTGATAGGATGTGTGGGAATGGTTCAAAACCGCCCAGGGGAGGTTCAGACTGGATATTAGGAAGCATTTTACTGAGAGGGTGGTCAAACCTTGGAACAGCCTAGAGAGGTGGTCCATCATGGAATCCCAGAATGTTTTGGGTTGGAAGGCATCTTTAGTCTTACATCATTTCAACCCCCTGCTATGGGCAGGGACCTTCCACTGTCCCAGGTTGATCCAAACACTGCCCAGCCTTGCCTTGGACACTGCAAGGGATCCAAGGGCAGCTACAGCTGCTCTGGACACCCTGTGCCAGTGCTTTAGCATGGTTTAACTTGGTCATCCCTGAGCTGGTCAGGCAGTTGGACTAGAAGGTTGTTGTAGGTCCCTTCCTACTGAATATATTCTCCTTTATTCACATGGAAACTTCCACCTTCCTTCCACATCAAACTCCCATAGATTTTTAAGTGTGTCTTTGATGCTCTCGTTTAACTGCTGTCATCAGAATATCTTTATTGATTGGGGTAAGAAAAAGGAAGGAAACTTCTCTATGCGTTCATCAAATCTGCACTTAATTGCAAATAAATGTTGATATACTGGGTTAATTTTACATGTGTGTAGAAGTTACATGTTTCCCCTACATGTGCTTGATGTCAGGCAGTGAGCAGTGAGTACAGTAGAGGGTCTCAGCCTTCATTTTAACTACTTCTGGTTCATTCAAATTTAAAAAGCTCTCAGGCAGAGGACCAAAGCTCCAGGATTATGGAAGATTGGGATAAATGGGTGAGAGTATTCTCAGAGCAGTCAGATGAAGGCATTCACCTCTTGATGAGAACAGGCTGCCTTTGCAGGGTGTCAGAGGAAAGGTCAGCTCAGAAGTTGGGGAGAGATAAAAGCAGGACCAATGATCCCTTTAAGAAAATTCGCTTTTTATTTGTTTTGTTTTGTTTTTCTAGAAGGTTGATATGGCTGACTAATGTGGTTTGTTTGGTGGTGTTTTCCTTTTCGTTTTTTACTTTTCTCTTCTCTTTCTTTCATTTGCCAGCCAGTACTGCAGCTTCCTCCCTGCCCTCTCAATTTATAGCAGCTGCTGGGCAAGATCAGACAGTGCCAGGATCAGGGAAGGAATGAATCACTAATGGATGCCAGAAGCTATGAGTAGAAAGAGTTCTCAATTAGCAGGTAGTTTACAGGCTTTTTCACAGATGTCAGGTTCTCTCTGCTGTCTCTTACAGCATCAAATTACTTAAAGTAAATTTTTTTTATTCCAAAATTCACATTATTGATAGTTAGCAAGTGAGCATTTTTATGGCGGTTTTGGTGTTTTGTTCAATTTTTGTCCATTTCAATTCTCTACCCTGAATGTGCAGTAGAGAAAGTAAAAAGCAAACAAGAAACCTATAAAAATACCTATGGAATTAAATCCTTGGAGCCTCCTAAATGCTACTTTCTGACTATATAAAGACTGAATTTGGTGTTTTGCTGTGATGGCTGTCAGTTTTGAGCATCTTCTCTTATCTTAAAAATGTTGTTGGGTTTCCATGTTTACGTTTCCATCCAGCTGATATTCTGTAATCACAGGGGATCCCAACTGATCCAGTGAGAGATGGGGAACTATCAAGACGGAAAGGATCCTGGCATTTTAGTCTCCAAAATACTGATGCTGACCTCTGTTGCTTTGGATCTGAAAGTTTTGGGTTCTGTGGCTTTTGTGGCTGTTAAAGAACATTAATCACTTGAAGTTTTAACAGAGCATATGGAATTTTTTTCATAAATTTAAACTTTTGTTGAACATGGTTGTGTATTTTTCTGTCATGAGAAGCAAGAGAGGAGTTCTATTGTTTTCATTACCATAAAAAAGAGAAGAGAGTGTTAGTTTACTGTTATATGGGAATAATTAATTTTTTTTTTATTGGGTAACTCAAGTCCACCCTAATTTCCCTGACAGAGTTTTATAACAGGGCATTCTATCTTTTAGCTTTTAGAAATGGACACTAGTCATGTTGTGGTATCAGCATTCAAAATATTGATCAGAGAGCTTTTTACATGAGGGGACTACAATCTTTTGAAGTGGGATTTTAGTACAGTGTGAGCTACTGTTTTGTTCTCCACATAAACAGGATACCTGATTAGCACATATGCAGACACATACAGACACAGACCATAAATCAAATATGATTGTCTTCATTTTTTGCAGTAGTGCTTCTTCAAAAATTTCAGTTCTACATTGTAGTTGAAGTGCACCACATGCAGAAAACAAAAATAGCTGCAAACCTCATTTCTGGTGGATCAAATAAACTTAGTTCAAACTTACAAGTAGCCAGTGAAAATTGATGTCAATGTCTCTTAAAGTACAGGTCCTTAAAGGAACTCTGTTCTTAAACCTTGATTTTATTCTGATTTATTTTAGAGAATTTAATAACAGAAATGCTTAATCTTCAATATGATGTAAGTTCTGCTGGTCAAAGTGGCTATGGAGTTATGGGAGTTATGGGATTGCATGGATCTTGGTGTGGGTTTAACATCAAACTTCTCAGTATACAAGTTCAGCTTTGAAAATAGGAATGGTCTATGGAGGGCAATGCTGCTGGCACTGTGTCACCCTGTGTGTGTCTCTAGAACCTCTGAAGTGATGTTTTGGGGAAACTTCCATCTTTCTCCACGTGCTGTGGCCTCACCCAGTTGGTCAGTTAAGTCTAAATACGGTGGTGGTAGTTGTGGAATCAAGTTTTGTTCTTCCCATCTATGGAGAATGCTGGCAGGGGTCAAAGACAGTTGCTGTCACTTTCCCTGTGGAGCCAGGCTGGCAGAGCTGGGGGTGCTCAGCTGCACAAGAGAAGCTCCAGGGAGAGCTCAGAGCCCCTGCCAGGGCCTGCAGGGGCTCCAGGAGAGCTGCACAGGGACTGGGGACAAGGCATGCAGGGACAGGACACAGGCAATGGCTCCCAGTGCCAGAGGGCAGGGCTGGATGGGATATTGGGAAGGAATTGCTGGTGGGAGGGTGGGCAGGCCCTGGCACAGGGTGCCCAGAGCAGCTGTGGCTGCCCCTGCATCCCTGGCAGTGCCCAAGGCCAGGTTGAACAGGGCTTGGAGCAACCTGGGACAGTGGAAGGTGTGGGTTGGGATGGGGTGAGCTTTAAGGTCCCTTCCAACCAAAACCATCCTGGGATTTCTCGATAAATCTAAGTAAATTGAATGGCTAGAAGGAGTTTCCTAGTAAGAGGCTTTGTTAAATACAGTAAATGATAAAAGTGGACATTGAAGCATTTAAATCTTGTAAGCATCATTCTGAATTCTGGTTTCATCCATCATTCTTTATTCTGGTTTTGGAAAAAAAATATGTGGCCTCTCTGGGTAGCTGGAAGGGCAGGCTTTGGATTGAGGGTTTTCTTTAGCATGGGACCCTGTAAATCCTTTGTCTTGTCCATCCCTGGCCTATGGAGTGAACAGAATAGCCTGCCTTGCTCACAATGTACTGTGGCCAGGAAAGCAGAAAAGGCATGAAAGCTTAGGAAATTGCATCCTTGAAGCTTCTTCATCTCCTGAAAATTGCCATATCTGCAAATGAAATGCAGAGGGGATCTTGTGTTCTTAAACTTCCAGAGCAAATATAGGACTGATTTAACCCAGTAGTGAGTGTTGTTTAAAGCAAAGCAGAGGGAGGTGTTAGTTTTGATACAGCCTTGGGCTTAGAGCCCCGCTGATTGCACCAATTAACTGTTGGTGGCACTCCTTTTGTCCTGCTTTTTGCTCAAGGTACACAAATGATTTTGTCTCAAGAAAGGGTGTTTCGGCCTCATGTGACTGTGTCAGGTAAGGATTTAGAGAGACACTAGCCTGTGGAATGCAGGTGGTTGGGTGTCTAACCACTGGCCAATTTTCCTACCTATGAAGCCATGAAACAGTGGGGTTTTTTGATTTGGTGAGAATGCTGGAGCCTAGAGTTCAGGTGTTGTTGGTTCTTGCCAGAGTCAGCCAAAGCGGCTTGATTTCATAAATGTCCATGGGAAACTTTCCCAGTTTAGCACTCCATGGGTATGTCTTGGAGAAAGCCATGTCCCCTGGCTGCAAATAAGGACAGCAGAGCCTGGTAGGACCATCATGAGCTAACTTTTTTGTCTCACAGTGTATTAGGCTGGTTAAAGCACTATCTGAACAACTTAGAATCACAAAATCATTAAGGTTGGGAAAGATCTCCAGGATTACCAAGTCCAGCTGTAAGATCACTGAGTCACACCATCATATCACATCATATCACATCAAATATTTGGCACACCCATTATGCACTGACTGAGCACCATTATGCAGTGAAGTATTTTCTATACAAACCCTAAAATAAAAGGTTGAGGTTATATTTTCTGTGTGCCTCCAGTTTTCTAGTGATGCAGTTTGTTGCAGGTGAACTATGCTAATGAATTTATTTTCCTTTCCGTTGTGAGTGGGAGGATATCCTGTGCATAGGCAAAAGCAATATATCTCTTAGGTACATTCAGGGTTGCTTAATATAAATTTTAAATGTTTTATTGTTTGCCTTGTATTTACTTCATAGAAGTGACTGTAGTTCTTCATGGAAAAGCTAGCCAGGTCTTAATTGAGTAACTCTGTTATGATTAAACATAGCATTTGAGCAATTAGAATTAAGTACAGGAACACTCTACCCTTAAAATCCCAGGCTGCAAGAACAGTACACACTGATCAATAATTCTGCATTATTTTTTTTCCCTTTAAGTCAACTGTCAGTTTTCATGAAAGGCAGTAAAATTTTGTGAACATTCTTAGGTTTATTTTAGAGGTAACCTTTGTAAACCAGAGGCCAGTCTCCTACATTTATAATTTTTTGGCATGTTGAGAGAGAGATACTCTTCTTAAGAAGATTCTGAGAAAAAAAAAGGTGGGGGGAGGAGGGAGAGAAATGACACACACACCCAAAAGAAGCCCAAATTCTTGTGTCTAATGCGTGAGACTTGGCGAATTCCCCGTGAAGCAGTGACAGAACCAGCGTGTGGGCACAGGGGCAAACAGATCCCTCTGTTTCTTGAAACTGTTGTTTTATGTCAAACCGCTCCATTGCTTTCTTGGCATCTTCCATTGACTCTTGGCACAAAAGCCAGGGATGTTAAACCATGACTTAGCTTTCTTAAAGGCAAACACCTCTTTTTTCTGTTTTGTCTCCCTCTGCCCTTGTCTTTCAGTTATACCTGCCGCCACTTGCGGAGATATGTGTATGTCTTGGACAAACTGTATTTCCCCCACTCCCACTGCTCTACGCTGCAGCATTGCTTCTCGACCCTCAGTGACAATGGAGAGGAACTCTTGTCTTTAACTTGTTCTCACATTCTCAGATCCTATGCTTCCAGGTTATTAACCTCTGCTCTCCATTTACTGCATGCTGCATGCCCTGTGACTGATCTGTGCATGTTTTCAGTTAACTGATGAATAATTTAATTTCTAAGGGGATGGCTTGTCCTTGATGTATATTCTAAGAAATGGGAGTCTAGTAATGGTTTGGGTTTGTCTTTTTAAATTTAGAATACAAATTCTTTGGTCTTTGGAAGATTTAAATCCTTTTTATGTTAAAGTATTTTAATCCATTTCCAAAGCCTTGACATAAGAACATAAGCTGTGATTCACAAAACTTCCATTGCAGCTGCATAGTTTGTTTGGAATTGGTGCAGAGATTTAAGTTGTCTTACATGCAAGTGTCTAATATTTCCTTGATACCCCTTGTTTTATTTGTAATGTTTTATATATAATTTGCTTTTCGAGAATAGAAATGATAGAGCTTTTTCCTCAAGTTCAGAAGTTTTCATGGCACTTAATCACACTGGAAAAGCCCTCCAAGATAATCGAGTCCAACCATTTCCCAGGATTGCAACTGCTACCACTGCCCCATGTCCCCAGGTGCCACATCCCCACAGCATCTAAATCCCTCCAGAGATGGGTACTCCACCACTGCCCTGGACAGCTGTGCCAGTGCCTGCCTACCCTTGGGGTTAAAATTTTTTTCCCAATATCCAACTTAA
This sequence comes from Oenanthe melanoleuca, assembly GCF_029582105.1. Lineage (NCBI taxonomy): Eukaryota > Metazoa > Chordata > Aves > Passeriformes > Muscicapidae > Oenanthe > Oenanthe melanoleuca. The sequence continues at coordinate 75,368,607 of NC_079362.1, read as the reverse complement.
ACCTCCCCTGACACAAATTGAGTCCATTTCCTCTTCTGTTGGTTATTACTTGGGCCAGTTTTTTTTTGTATGCCTGATCACTTTTAATTATACAGAATAAGAATGTTGAAAATCTATCAGCCCCAAATCCTTGTTTATGATAGAGAATTATAGATGCTTTACAGAAACTGTAAAAAGGGTGAATTCAAAACTGAGTCCTACTTGCTGTACCCAAAGAATTTCTCTTAGCTGTTTACTCCAAGTAAAATTTAAGTTTTACTATTTCATTGTTGATGCTGTGGATAATTAAATATATTAACCTAGATCCTAGAAGCTTTGGGAAAACAAGGAAAAAATTGCGTGACAAAATTGATCAGAACATGGAAAGCATCCAGGGTGGAAATGCAGCTTCCCAGCTAAGCCAGCATACAATAGCAAGAGACCACACAGTAAACATAAGTAAAACCAGCTTGATTGTCAAGGGAAGAAAATACGGCATGCAAGCTGAAATAGCTCTTTTTGTACAAAAGAAAAAAATTTATAGTAGTACATAATGATGGAGAATTACTCTGAAGATCTCAACAGGAGATGAAAATCTAGCTGTCCCAGGGGCATTCTGCAGATTAATTTGGAACAGGGATATGGTATTAAAGTAGGCAAAAGCCTGAGATTTCAAAGGCTTATTTAAAAATGAATGCTAATAATAAGTGCAGTCTACACTACAATCTTCTTTAAGATGTAATGTTTTACATGTAGGAATGATATCCTGAAAATGTAAAAGAAATAGTGTAATTCTTCCAGCTTGTTTCCATGAAATTTTGGTAATTCTGTACAGCAGCAGCATTACACATTAAGCTGAAAAAATTGTTCTTGGGAGACTAAGTGCTTCTCCATGGATATTGCATCTTTCAGGGGTTCTGTGGATGAAAATAAGTACTGATAACACTGTATGTGTTTTCATGTAACAAGCTTGTGAAGTTTTAGAGCAAAAAACATTCATCTAGTTATTCCCTGTACCAAAACTGATGGAGTTATTTTTTTTCTTCTACTGGTATTCACTTTCTGAAATGGGGGTTATGCATCCGTTGAGATATATTAGAGTACGTCAGTCTGAGAGGTTGTAAAATCTCAGATTTTCATTGCAGGTTATCTTTTTCTGAGATAGGAGGAGAACAGAGGATTTGAAATACAAATTGCTGCTGTAAAAATACAGAGGTAGCAGGTTTTTTATTGCTAAATCTCTGTTGTTGTTTTGATATCGGATGATTAGAGAAGTTACACACTCAGAAAATTTGCCTAAGTCTGTAAGTAGCATTGAATATAACAGCATAATTGATGTGTGAAAAGTTTTTTGTGTGACTCCATGCAACCATCCTGCATTAAGTACTACAGTGTTTTATTGTGTGAACAGCCTGTTTAGAGAAGAGATGGAATTTATAAATTTCTAAAGGCAGAGGATAATTAGTTATGGTGATTTATAAATCACACCCACCATACAGTATTCCTGGTAAAGAATATAAAATTTAGCCCAGAGCAACAGGTCTCTAACGATGCTCTGATACCCACAGATGGTGTTGCCTTTGTGCTTACCAAAGAATTACAGTTTTCATTACTATTGTGGTAGATTTTATGTGCAAATATATTAGTGTTTGGATTAAACATGGTCAAAAGCAGTGTGGGCAGCAAGAAGGTGATCAAGGAAGAATCAAGGAAGGTGATTGTGCCCCTGTGCTCAGGTGAGACCCCACCTGCAGAGCTGCCTCCAGCCCTGGGCTCCAGCAGCACAAGGACGTGGAGCTGCTGCAGCCAGTGCAGAGGAGGCACGGAGATGCTGCAGGGCTGGAGCCCCTCTGCTCTGGAGCCAGGCTGGCAGAGCTGGGGGTGCTCAGCTGCACAAGAGAAGCTCCAGGGAGAGCTCAGAGCCCCTGCCAGGGCCTGAAGGGGCTCCAGGAGAGCTGCACAGGGACTGGGGACAAGGCATGCAGGGACAGGACACAGGCAATGGCTCCCAGTGCCAGAGGGCAGGGCTGGATGGGATATTGGGAAGGAATTGCTGGTTGGAGGGTGGGCAGGCCCTGGCACAGGGTGCCCAGAGCAGCTGTGGCTGCTCCTGGATCCCTGGCAGTGCCCAAGGCCAGGCTGGATGGGAATTGGAGCAGCCTGGGACAGTGGAAGGTGTCCCTGCCATGGCAGGCAGGGGTGTGGTAATACATGGTCCTTCAGCTCCCTTCCAACCCAAGCCATTCTGTATCTCTAAGGTTTTCAGTGTAGCCTGGATGTGTGTCACACAGGCACACCACACCCCACACTTACTGGACAGCCAACACTGGTTAAAGCAGGGAGGAGGGAATGCAAAAGAGCACATATTTTGCTATCCCACAGAGAGCAAGACCACAGCCCCAGTTTTCCAGGCAGCTTTCACTGGGATTTAGTACCAGTGCTGCTTTCAGTCTCTTGCAAATTCTAGAAGCATAGTGGATACAATATCCATTTTATTATGCTCAGCATTAGCATAGTGTAAATCTTGAGCCGGAGTTTGTAATGTGAAATTCCTAATATCTAATAATTCTGTTGTGACTTGCTATGTATTTTTTATTTTAGCAGCTGTGCTTTGTGATATGAGATATGTTTGCTACTATTACTGTTTCCTTTTGCATTTCATATTCGTTGTGTGATGTTTTAATGCTCGTGTGTGTTCTTGTTTTGTTTTAAACCTCTTTGGGTTGCAGTCAAGCTCAGGAAAATAGCTTTTTAAAGCAGACTGCCTTAGTGCATGTACTAGCAAAGAGGAAGCTAACAAGCAATGATTAGCTCTGGGATGCTGAGCAGTTTTAGTTTTATAGCGAGCATGACATTGTGTGTGAAAGCAGGAAATATAGTTTTTCTAAGCCTTATAAATGGGGAAATATGTCTTAAAGTAGTAAAGGTGAAATTTATTATGGATTAATTTAAATTAGGGGTTTTTTTCCTAGATAAAAAAGTCCAAGAAATATAACATCAAGCTGACATTCAGTTTACCCATTTTGCTTATCTTTTGTTACTTGCTGGGTAACAAAATGCTAGGTTTGTTTAAACAGCAAAATGTATCTCATAAGATTATAATGCTCCCTTTCAGAAGTGTTCTGGCACATTGTCTGAAGTATATGGAGAATGAGCTTTGCAGCCACCCTTCTCTCACGCCATCAGAGTCAATGGAATTATGCAATTACATTCATTTAAGAATGTGCCGCCTTAGCAGGATCAGGGCCTTGGAGGTTGGCTTTGAGAAATGCTGCTAATTTACTAGAAATGGTTCTGTTGCTGCAACCTGATGCTGAAGTGCTGCTTAAAGCCAATTTGAATTTATTATCCAGTTTCCAGTTCCTTTTTCCATGGAGTGCGAGCTGTGCTGGGCTACAGGGCTTGGATCTCAGTCCTGTGTCCTGGTATGGATTACTGACCTGACAATGCAGGAAAGGTGTCTAGATATCATCCTCAAAAACAGCTTAAACATTTGCAAGTCTGACATATTTTCTTTGACTTTAGTTTGTGAAGGGAAGATGGGGAAAAACATGAGGCAGACATGTTTATTATTGAGCCTTAAATGGCTTTAGGGTGGATTACTGCTATGTGGAGATGTGCAGCAATTTGTATTCTTTCAAATGGAGCTTGACAGATGTGAATTCTTTTTCTCTGATAAACCTGAGCGTTTGTTGCTATTTAGTTTTTAGGCAGTTAGTGTAAAAAACTCATCCTAAGTTAGTGCAAGTGAAATACTCAATACATCAGCCTTGCTTAGAGTCATTAAATGCTTTGAGTTGGAAGGTACCCTATAGCTCATCCCATTCCACCCCCTTCCAGGGACCAGGGACACCTTCCACTATCCCAGGTTGCTGCAAGCCCCATCCAGCCTGGCCTGGAATACTTCCAGGCATAGAAGATACATTGATCCTTACTTCACTGTGAGCTTAACTTGTCAGAGCTTTTATAAATGGCTCCACATTTGTCATAGGATTAAAAGTAGAGTAATGATGATGGCAGAATCTGGATCTGTCACAGGCAAGAACCAGCTTCACTTCATTCATCACTGAAGCAAACTATTTTTGGAATGGTAGATAGCATAGTTTAAAATATCTTTCCCCAAAGAAAAATTTATTTCTCCAATACATGTAAAAAATTGATAGATTTAAGCACTTTTTAAAAATAAACAAACTTGGGTTGTTTTGGTTTTGTTTTTTACAATACTGAGTGAAAACATTCTTTTTCTTCAGTATATTTAAATAAGATTCTGCACTTTGCTTCCAAAACTGGCATTTGACCAATGAACTTCTTTTCATTCTCTTTTTCCTTTCTGTTCCCCCAAACACCATTCAGTGATTTCTGCTCAGTATCCTGCCAGGCTGAGGGGCTGATAGGAGTGGGCTTGGTACCATTCAGGGACTGCAGTGTCGTTGCATTATCAGAGAGTGTCATTATGGATGGGCTGGGAAAATTTTTCTTGTTGTTGAAACATACAGCATAATTTCTCCAGCCTTTAGTGTCAGAGTTGGAAGTGGTACATTTTCATGACAATGGACAATTTTTTTTTGTCTTAATGCTGTGCCACTGATAAATTCTAACTGCTGCCATTTCCAGTGCTAAACCTGAAGTCTCAGAGGTGGTCTTTTTGCTACTGGGTTTAATATGCATGGTTTTACTTTTTATTTTCAATGCCTGCCCAGTGCTGTGAGTTCCTGTAATAGTCAACCAATAGTCATTGAGTTCAGTGATTATGGTGTATTTTAAATTTCAGTCTTAGGCAGACCATGGAACAGCTGACAGAATTTAATTAAGTCAATTAAGAAGTAAAGAGAAGCAAGAACGAGTGAAAATTTTCAAAGGGAAAAAGACAATCAAACTGCATTAATATTTCTTCACAGATTCAGGCTGGTTTGTTAATACCCATATGCTGAGATGTCTCTAGAGTGGCCTGTAAATTTCTATGGAAACTCTGTTCTCTGAGCTTCCATGCAAGATAGTTTGTGGGGCTCAGTTTCTGAGCTGGGGGCACAGCTCAGGAGATGAAGCTTTTTTTTTTTTCTGCTGCATTGGTGTGAATCATTACCCCAAAATGCAGCTCATCTAATCATTTTTCTTTGGGGGGAAAAATATAATTAAAAAATATAAAGGTCAGAAGTCTGTTGAATGAATATAATTTAATGTTTTATTGCTTTGTGATTGTGATTTTTAGTCAGCTGCTCATAATTTTATTGAAGGCTCGGAGTTGTTTATTGTGTAAGGATCACTTTACACTCAACATCGAGTGACTTGGCAGAGCAGAATTGTTTATAAATAATTCTATTAGAGATAATTTATCTTTGTACTGCACAGCATAATGATCAAGAAACCAGTGAGATATAAAATCAATGCTGTGGGTATTCATTGGGTGAAGAACTGCCTGGCTTGCAGGTCTCAAATACAGTTTAACTGGATGCTTATCAAATGGGTTCATGTCTAGTGGAAACCCTCTGCATTGATTTGTTAAGTCCTGCCCTATTTAAAATTAAGTATCAAAAATAGTTTTTATGGAAGGAGTGATCAGTGAAGGGGAGAGATTGCTGATATAAAAATGTAATTGTCTAAGCTAGATGAAAGCAAGGTATATTTTCATGAAGCTGGTGGAGTACTGTGCACATAGATCATGCTACAAGATAAAAGGTCCAGGTTGACTTTGAAAGAAATCAGAAGTACTCCATGGCATTTTTATGAGTTTACTCCTTAAATTATTTGGAAGATTAAGAGCAAATAAATCCTTCAATAAGGAGGTTGGTTAATAAGGTATGTCAAGGGAGGTTTAGGTTGGATTTCAGGAATGGGCACGGCCCCAAGGCTGCCAGAGCTCCAGGAGGGTTTGGACAATGCTCTCAGGGATGCACAGGGTGGGATTTTTGGGGTGTCTGTGCAGGGCCAGGAGCTGGGCTTGATGATCCTTGGAGGTCCCTTCCTCCTATGCAAAAGTACAATGCACACCAGTAGCTGGGAAGCAAACCCAGCTGAGACTGGTCCTCTTTTTTTGCATGGTGTATGAGTCACTGGAATAGTTTAACAAGGGCTTTGGATTTCCCAAGATTGGAATTTTTAAATGAGACTGGATGTTCTCCTAAAAGATATGTCCAAGTCCAGCCAAGCTATTGGACTTGAAGGAGGAAGTAGCTGAGGGAATTCCTATGGCTTGTGTCAGATGAGTGGATCAAAGTGGCTTCTTTTGGCATAAAAAATGGAAGTTGAAGGCAGATTGCCATGCAGGATTTTGTTCATTTATTTGCCTTACTGATTGCTTTAAAAGGCTGCATTTTGATTTGGAATCTTCCCATTAAAAATTATATCTTCTCAGGTTCCCCAGGTGATTTGACCCAAATAGTACAAAACAGCACAGGTTGCCAAAACTCTACATTCTCATGTACAAAGAATGAAATTGAAAAGGGAAAAATTGCAAGAGTGAGGTTCTTTCTCTATAATGATTTCTATTCCTCCCACCCTGGTAAAAATCTATCACAGGCATGTTCTAGACACATGCTGCCACATTAGCATGTGAAGCTAAAACACATCTCCATCAGTTGGAATTATTTTTAATTGGATGCTTATGAGCCCACATTCCCATGAGATGAAACTGGAACAAAATTACTTTCACACATTTCCATTGTAGCAGTATGTTCAGAGTCCGGGGGTTTTGCGTTCCTACGTAACGTCTGGCATTTAATCAGCATTGGGAGGGTGTCTTATTCTTTGGTTAGTATGTAAATAGGCTGTTGTGTTGGGAGTAAAAGGAGAAAAATACCATAGCTTGCCTGAAGAGTTCAGGGGAATGCTAACAAAATGCATGTGATCCTGAATATACTGAAACTGCTTATAACTGAAAGGAGAAAGGATTTATACTCGTCTCAGCCAGTTTTATCCTTTGACTGAAAAGCCTTGCTGAGATCTTGCCCCTCTGTAGTCTGCTGACTTCCATGGGTGCACCTCTCCCACAGCTTAAGTCACTGCCACTGGCAGCAGGGAGTGCCCTGCAAGTGTTCTTGGCTTTCTCTGTCTAGGTGATGCACTTGTGTCTGTTTTGATATCCCAAACAGCATTGGATGAACTTTGACTACTGAAAGCACCTTAGTAAAATATTTAATTATTGCCTAAATATAAAAAATTATTCATTTAGAAAATAATGAACATATGTTACCGGTTCAAAACATCTTCCAATTTGTCAAATTAAAGAAAGTATTGACTGCAGCTAGAGTTGTCACAATTGATAATTTTGATAAAGATGTTCCAGTCAGAATGCCTGAAGCTTCAGAATGTATATATTTTTTCCCCTTTTAAGTAGGAGTATCTATACCTTGGTATCAGTTGAGAACATATGTGAGTCTCCTGAGAGAGATCTGGGTGTCTACCCAGGACTGGGCAGTACCCTCAGTATTAAAATATTGCAAAGAACTTTGCAGTAACAAATGATTCACAAGAAGAATTGTGCAGCAAACATCTTTGCAGGTGTCTACTGGAAACAGAGATGGGTGAGCTTAAGGGATTCAAATTGTGCATATGAACAGTGGTGATGAGGGAAATTTTAAATTTTGATCAAGGATTCTGAAGAACAGAAGCAGCAAGAAATTTATCTTGTTAATGTAGAGGACAAGAGGTTTAAAGTTTTATGCTTTTAAGGTTGGATGCAAAGTGTCCCACTGCATGAAATACATACAGTTTTAGTTCTGCAGTTATTTTAATCAATAACCCCAAGAATCAACAGTGCAATTAAAAATGAGAGAACCTCACAACATGCTCATAGCTTCATAGGAGTCTTTCACTTGAAATGTGATCTGGTTAGTGGGATGTTGTGCATGAGAAGGATGTCTGAGTGTTCTGCTGGTATGGGGCTGGTATGTTAGTTTGAAAGCAATGAGTGCAGAAGATAAGCCTTATAGAGTGAAACCCAGGGTTTTTACCAGTAATCCCAAATTGTCTCAAAGCAGGGGTTGTGATATGTGCTGCAGAGATGTTCTGTGCAGGAGCCATAGAGCAGACCTGCTTAGTGAAAATACCTGAGAGTTCTATTCTTCTAATTAACTGCAGCTGCGGATAGCATGAGTTTGGTTTCTTTTGACAAAAAACCTCCAAATTTTAAATATTTAATTAACAATATAAATGATTAGAGGCATCATCCTCATGGTTCTCCTTCTGAAGTAGTTTTGGGTAGTCTCCCAGCTGCCCAGCTGTTGAATATGAGTAAGTGATTCTCCATCAAAGAGGCAGGTGCCACCAGTGAGAGGTCATAAGAGGCAAAGAGGCAGAGCCCCTGAGCTGCTGGGTCCTGCAGACCTGGCCTGGCTCCCCACATGGCTGGAACGGGATAGGGAGGAAAGGACCTTAATAGGGACCTTTGCTGATCTGCTTACTGAACGTGTAACATCTGAAAAATTGGAAATGGGCATCCAGATCCATTCATACTGACCTAAGTGACCCAAACCATTCCAGATTTGCAGAATTAATAACATTGTAAGAATAAATCCTTCTGTTCTTTTCATTTCCGGCTTCTATTGAGAACATGTGAAAACAAGAGCTATTATGTCTTCTCACATTTTGGTATCGCCCTTCCTCACCACAGCCTATTTGACCAAGAAATGCAGAGAGAGGCTTGGGGGGAAGATTTAGTCAGCTCTTTATTCCAGTCCTCCAAAGGATTGATTTAAGTTGTGTAAGGAGTTTTTGGATCCCCACTCTGCAGCAGGATGTAGGGGGTGAGAGCTGTGAGCTATTCTTAAGTGGTTTTGTTCTTTCGTGTTTGTAAGCTGAATTTATGAGAAAACATTGATGAGAATGCTCCCACTGCAGCAGCCACAGATCAGAAAAAGCAGTGGGAGAGGAAAATAAGAACAACCACAACTGGTTTCCAAAGATGACTAATCCTGCAGCCCCAGAGTAACCTCCAGGACAGTGATTAGCGTTTGGCTTTTCTTCTGCTGGAAAAGTTTTCTGGGGCGTCAGCCTAGCTGAAAACTGGTTCAATACATGTAACTAATGAAAGATTTTAAAGTTCCCATTTAATGTTCCTACTTTGTGCATTTGGTTACTTTATATATTTCTAGGTGCATAATGTGCCGTATTACATTTTGCCTGTATTCTGTATTAGTTGCCAGAATATTTTATGAATTAGGAAAATCTAGTTTCATAGGTTAGATATGGCAAGGTACCTCTAATAGACCTGTCAACAGTAGTGTGATAGGGTTTTTGACTTCCAGTTGGTGAAAATTCGGTGATTGCTCTTCAGTTTTGCAGAAGACTTTTAAGGAAATTCATCATAGATGTTTTCCTTTTCACCATCGTGAAGAAAGATGGAAGTCCTTGCTTTTAGTATGACATTCACTTGCAAAAATAAAAAATTGGTGATTATAAAAAACTCCCAACCGAATAAATAAAATCAGGTCTTTCCGATGCTGCATTCTTGTAATTAATCAACAAGCCACCCTCTTGCCACTGTAGGATTTTACCCTGAGGTATGTTGCCTGTATTTCCCAGAGTGCTTTGTACTGCAGTTGTGGCTTTACAGGTTTCTACATTGTCTTGGTTCTCATTCCCAGCAGGCAGTTTTCCTTGCATTTTGTTGTTTATTGTGTTGCATTCAATGTTTGTGCTCAGTGGTTTCAGGGAATCATCAAAGTGCCTGGTTGGGAAGCATCTTTGGAGGTTGTCATGTCCAAGGGCAGGGCTACCAAGAGCTGTATGCCCAAGGCTACATCCAGTTGATGTTTAATATCTCCAAGGATGGTGACTCCACAAGCTCTCTGAGTAACTTGTGGTTTTTCTCTTACGGTTAAATGCAATTTCCTGTATTTTGAATTGGGCCCATTTCCTTTTGTCCTTTCTCTGGGCACCAGTGTGTCTGGCTTCGTCATGTCTAGATCTTCCCATCAGAATCACAGAATCATCTAGATCAGAAAAGGGTGACCTTTAAAAAACGGTGATCATCAAGTTCTACCTATGACCTAACACCTCATCATCTATCAGACATTTGTATATCCTGAGACCCCCATAAGCCCTTTCTTCCCCAAGCTAATCACAGGTCTCTCAGCTTCTCTTTGCATGTCAGATGCTTTTTGTGGTGCTTTGCTGGATCTGCTGCAGCGTGTGCATGTCCCTGCTGCTGGGAGCCTGGTGCTCCAGGTGAGGCTTCCCAGTGCTGAGCAGAGAGGGGGGATCACCCCTGCAGTGAGTGATGCAGCCCCAGGTGCCCAGGCCTTTCTTTGCTGAGAGGATCAGTTGCTGGTGTAGCTTCAATTCTGTGTTCCCCAGGAGTTCGGGAGCCCTTGCTGCAAAGCTGGTTTGTATCTGGTGGACCCTCAACACCCAGGATCTGGTACATCCTTTTATAGCTTCACAAGCTTTCTCTTGGAGTTTATCCAGCCCATCCTCATCCCTCTAGCACCACAACCATCATGTGCATCAGCTTCTCCTCCCAGTTTTGTATCACCTGCAAACTTGCCAAAGCTTCAGCCTGCCCCACCAGCTGGGGCATCAGTGGAGATGCTGGAAAACATTGGTCCCAGAATCTCAGAGTGGTTTAAAGGCCATCTTGTTAACCCCCCTGCCTTGGGCAGGAACACCTTCCACTGTCCCAAGGTGCTCCCAAGCCCTACCCAACATTGGACACTGCCAGGGATGCAGGGGCAGCCACAGCTGCTCTGGGCACCCTGTGCCAGGGCCTGCCCACCCTCCCACCAGCAATTCCTTCCCAATATCCCATCCAGCCCTGCCCTCTGGCACTGGGAGCCATTGCCTGTGTCCTGTCCCTGCATGCCTTGTCCCCAGTCCCTGTGCAGCTCTCCTGGAGCCCCTTCAGGCCCTGGCAGGGGCTCTGAGCTCTCCCTGGAGCTTCTCTTGTGCAGCTGAGCACCCCCAGCTCTGCCAGCCTGGCTCCAGAGCAGAGGGGCTCCAGCCCTGCAGCATCTCCGTGGCCTCCTCCAGAATCAACACATGGGGTGCACTACTTATGGCTGGGCTCCAGCTGGACTTTGTACTGCTGACTGTAGATCTCTGACCCCTTGAGTTTAGCCAGTTTTCTGTCCACCTCACTGTCCATTTATCTAGTGTCTACTTCATCACTCTGTTACAACTTGGCTTAATTGTAAAATACCATGATTATCTTGATTTTTATCTTAGAGAGTACTTGTACTGTGTAGTTGTTCACATTTGCAAATTTCTTTCAGTATCCGGGATAGTTTTGGCCTTGCATTAAGATTTCAGATTACACCACCAGGGCTGGGAAAACTCATCTGTGATCTGTGCCAGCACTGCTGAGGCACCTCCAGTGCTGGGGACAGTTCTGGGCCCCTCAGGACAAGAGAGACACTGGGGGCTGGAGAGTACAGAAACCCGTATTTTTATCATAAAGATGGCAAAACATTACATCTTGCAAATGGCCAGAAAAAAAACACCAATTAGCAGTTTAAACCACAGTCTTCTTCATGTTTTTCCTTCATATCTCCCGAATTTTACTACATACAGTATACTACAGTTGCAGGAATATAATTTGTCCACCAGTACCCTATCATCCCAGCATCATCTCTGACTGTATTATCAAATATTTTCTTCATCCTTAATATTATGCTTAGCAGTAACTACTGTGACATTCTGGAAAAGTATATATATAACCTTTAGCATATTTCCTGTTAGCCACATGCTGTCACTCAAGAAACTCACTCCATAATTACAGATTACACCAATCCTGGAGTCAGTTCTGGAACCCTCAGGACAAGAGAGACACCGAGGGGCCGGAGCGTGTCCAGGGCAGGGACGGAGCTGGGGAAGGGGCTGGAGCCCCAGGAGAGGCTGAGGGAGCTGGAAAGGGGCTGAGCCTGGAGAAAAGGAGGCTCAGGGGGGACCTTGTGGCTCTGCACAACTCCCTGACAGGAGGGGACAGCCGGGGGGATTTGGGATCTTATCCCAGGGAACAGGGACAGGAGGAGAGGGAATGGGCTCAGGGCCGGGGGGGCTCAGGTTGGACACCAGGAGGAATTTCCCCATGGAAAGGGTGGTCAAGCATTGGAAGGTGCTGCCCAGGCAGGTTTGGGGTCCCCATCCCTGGAGGTGTCCCAGGAATGAGTGGACATGGCACTCAGAGCTCTGGGCTGGAGGACAAGGTGGGGATTGGACACAGGTTGGAGTCCGTGGGCTTGGAGGTTTTTCTCAGCCTAAATGATTCTGTGTAGTTCTGTCGCCTGGGTAAATTGGATTTCAGAACAATGTTTGTACGTGCCTAGAAGGAGTCTTATCATGTCTCTTCAGAATATCTCATTGAAACACAGTTCACATTTGATCCTATGCCCTAGCATTTGTTTCCCAAGTGGGAGTGGAATTAACATCCTAACCCATGACGGTTGTACTAGGTTTTTGTACTGTATAGAATATGAAATTTGTTAGTGTTTGCTTTATCATCATAAAGTCAGTTCCTGGAAGTGTTGTCCTAACTTTGGGAAAAACAGAGAATGACCTGGAGCATCGCAGAAATGTGTCTTTTTTAAAAGTACATTTTGGGGAGGGCAATGTTTTGGAATCTCAGAGGATTTTTGGATTGATAGAGGCACACAGAATTACACAGCAGAATAAGATTTATAAAACTGAGTGGGAGGTAAAGCACAACCTCTTTCTCCGTGGGAAGGAGGTTAATTTCCAAATAAATTGAAGACAATGTAAATTTAATTACTGTGCAGCTTGAAGGACTGGGACTTAAAAGCTATCATGTTAGTTTTTAAGATGGAAAAATATTGCACAACTGCAAGAATGATGAAATAAATCATTAAATCAAATCTGTGTTAGTTGTCCCACCAATCCCGAGACTTGAGGGTGTCTGAGGGCAATAAAATAATCTCTCTTCAGAATGACAGGTTCAGTAGTGGGTAAGGTAATTTCAGATGCCAGTGTATGTGGGAAATAATGACGCTTTTCTTTTGAAAAGTAATGAACAATAGCTTTAAAGCTTTACCTAAATAAAATCTGCCTTTTCTTAATAAGGCCTATTCACACCCATGTAACATTTCTAGATCTCATTGGTATTTTCTGTAACACTTTTTTCACTGAAGTATAAAATTAAAAGCATTGACAGGCAGACTAGTGTGGAGAAACAGGATTACATTTCATCTCTGTCAGGGTTGGATTGTCAAACCTGGGTAAGATGTGACTTTTGCTGGATATGGAAAATATTTTTATAAAATATGAGGGGATGGTCCAAGCTGGGGATCCTTTAGGATGCTGTCAAGCCTTTTCCTGCTGTGAGCTATGGTGATTTTGATCACACGTTTGTTTGGGAGAACAGTGGTGGTGATGGAGACAAAAGCTGAGAGAATTCAGTGCTCCAAACATTTTTCCTTCCTTTAAAGGCTTCCAGATTGTCCATTCCAAGATTGTCATCTTCCTGAAACAATGAGTAGTTCACAACATTTCAAACTGACTGTAGTGTATATCTAAATGCTTTTGTACATGCTAAAGATGATGGTATATTCTTGATACCTATATGCTGTTTCCTGGAGTTGTGTTTTAACCTTTCTAGGTCCTTGCTCTACATTTAATGGAATAATTTAGTCTGGAAAATCTGCCTAAAAGCATCAAGTCCAACCATTCCCCCAGCACTGCCAAGATCACCACTAACCCATGTCCCAAAATTTCACATTCACAGATCTTTTAAATCCCTCCAGCGAGGCTTCAAAGGTTGTTCCCCCCACCCCTTTTTCTGTTTGTTTGAGTTTTTAGTTTTGGTTTTTGTTTGGCTTTGGTTTTGTTTTGTTTTGTGTTTCCTTATGAGCTGTAGAACAAGGGGAAGAGAATCACTAAACACTGAATTTAGGATGTGATGTTAGGAAGGTCAACTTTACTGTTCATAATAAAGATACATGAAAAATGAAGCAGGTGAAGGACCCTGGCATTATCCCTCAGACATACATAGGAAAGGACATGAATGTTGTTGAGAGGCTGAAGCTACCAAGAAGAGAGAAATACAGAAAATAAAGAGAAATGTTAAATAACAGGACTTAAGAAAATGGTGTGGGCTGATTTCCCAGGATGTAGGCACAGCATTTACACTGAACTGGGCAAGGGCAGGCTGGGACTTCCTAAAGCCAAGTTAACCTCCGTGTAGGTCATTAACTGTAGCTTTTCCCATAGTGAATTGCGCTCTTATGAGATGCTTCATTATCCCTTGTTTTGTTCAGCATTTGCTGCAGTTGGGTTTTCTGACTGGATATTAACATCACTTACAAAAGTTTAATATTTTTGATAAATGCTTTCTTTCGATGATGCAGTATTTTTCAGGATGAAAATACATGTTTTTAATTTCCTATCTATTTTAACCTCAATTTTCCTTTGAAAAGTGGTTTATTTATGACAGGCTACCTTTTGCAGGTCTGTTTCTAAGAACAGAGATTCAAAGAAATAGAACAAAGGGGATGATGTTGACATTACAGTGAAAGATGTAAACAATTTTTATTTGAGATACTTGTTTTTCAAGTACTGTGTTGTTACAGGATGGGTTTAGTAATAGATATTGAACTTAATCTTGGTCTTGTATAGAAAAACACTTGATATGTTACATTATTTGGTGTTACATTATTTGACATTATCATGCGGTTTTATTGCATTTTTTGTTTTGTCAAGCACTAGTATACCTTCATGTTCTTCTGAAAATATTTAAGCTTTTCACCTCTTTGAAAGTATATGTGTCTGCACATCAGTGCTGTTTGCAGAGAGGAGTATTTCCAACAAATACCTCTCTGGGAGGAAGGTGTGGGTGTTTTATGTAGGTGCATACACTCAGTCATAGGATCCCAGAGTGGTTTGGGTTGAAAGGGACCTCAAAGCTCAACTCCTTCCACCCCCTGCCATGGCAGGGACACCTTCCACTGTCCCAGGCTGCTCCAATTCCCATCCAGCCTGGCCTTGGGCACTGCCAGGGATGCAGGGGCAGCCACAGCTGCTCTGGGCACCCTGTGCCAGGGCCTGCCCACCCTCCCACCAGCAATTCCTTCCCAATATCCCATCCAGCCCTGCCCTCTGGCACTGGGAGCCATTGCCTGTGTCCTGTCCCTGCATGCCTTGTCCCCAGTCCCTGTGCAGCTCTCCTGGAGCCCCTTCAGGCCTGGCAGGGGCTCTGAGCTCTCCCTGGAGCTTCTCTTGTGCAGCTGAGCACCCCCAGCTCTGCCAGCCTGGCTCCAGAGCAGAGGGGCTCCAGCCCTGCAGCATCTCCGTGCCTCCTCTGCACTGGCTGCAGCAGCTCCACGTCCTTGTGCTGCTGGAGCCCAGGGCTGGAGGCAGCTCTGCAGGTGGGGTCTCACCTGAGAACAGGGGCACAGGGGCAGAATCCCCCCTGCCCTCTGCCCACGCTGGGGGCTCAGCCCAGGGCAGGGGGGCTCAGGCTGGGCAGGTCCAGCTCTCACCCACAGCACCCCCAGCTCCTTCTCCCAGAGCTGCTCCCTCTGCTCATCCCCAGCCTGGACTGATCCTGGGGCTGCCCTGACCCAGTGCAGCTCCAGCACTTGGCCTTGTTAAACCTCAGAGATTTCCATGGGCCACTGCTTGAGCCTTTCTTGATAATGTGATTCCAGATGTTATAGTGTCCAAGGTATTTCATGCCTGACATGATTTATTCAAAAAGTAATACATGAGCAAAATTTGAAAATTGAAGTTTTCCATGTACTGATTTGAATACACGTTCCTTGGAAATTGCAGTTTGTGTATCAAGGTTGAACATCCTGTGTGACATTCCTGGTGGAGATGTAGAGGGAATGATCAAAATTCAGCTCCAAGTTTGGCTTTATAGTAGTGCAGCTCAAACTATGTATTTTTTCTGTCTGGAAAATCAGTAAAATGAGATATTTGAGCCAAAATCTAACAATATATGGAGGAAGGTAGTCCTTTGAAGAAGCTGGTAGTACACTCAGTATATTCTGCTATATGCACTTTTTACATTAAAAAGTTTACTTCATCGATATTGAAATTTGACTCAAAGTTCAGGAAATAATAGATTAAGATTTCATGAGAAGTTTTAATTCACCGTCTTTGTTTCAAAAGTGAAACACAATCTTTAATTAGGTGCTTGTTCATTGTGCTTTGTTCTGAATGTAGGATTATTCACTGGTTTGGGTTTTTTTTACATCATCTTTATTCTTTGTGTGGCCTCAGGCACACTGAACACATGCCATCTGACTTTATCCAGAAGACAAAAAATGCTCATTTCCTTAATAACTGTTTTTTTAGAGGCTGTGGTACTCATAAAAGTTCTCAGTGGTTCACAAGTGTTCACAGTGAAAATGCAAATTGTTTATAGATATGGATTTGGGAAAAAAAAATTGCTACCCACTATGAACAGTTAGGGAAGTTATCCACAGATATAAATATATTATCTTTCAAATTTTTTTCCTTTATGAGGTACTGGAAGTTTGGAAATGGCCTTATTGTTGTGCAAAACAGTCCATGCATCCAAAATTATGTTTGGGAGAACACCTTAACTGTGACACCTATGTCAGGTTTGAATTCCTGTAGTGTCCTTAGCAATGGCTTTATTGTAAAGTTGATTGGTTCAACTGATCTTATTTATATTAAAAAATGTTTCCAATTTGTTAAAATTTTAGAGGTTTTGTGTCAGTAAGATTACCAAACAAACTGTATTGCCAAGGGAGAAACAGCCTAGAGGCTTTCCATGCCTGCTAGTAGGATTACTGTGGAGGGAGAAAGGTGTGATCAGGAAAAGAGTAGGTGAGTCCATGAGGAATGCAGTCAACTCCTTCCTGTGGAGCAGGGAGGTCAAAGAGAGCCTTTAGGACAGGGACTGAAAGAAAGGAGGAGAAAAGGAGACAAAGGCTTAAGACAAAAATAGTATTCTCTGTCTGCAGATGAGTCCTCCTAGGGGCTTGTTTCTTGTTCTGTTTTGACACTGAAACTCAAGTTTTATAAAGTTAGGTCAAAGCCTGGAGAACAGAAGGCTCCAGGGAGAGCTCAGAGCCCCTGCCAGGGCCTGAAGGGGCTCCAGGAGAGCTGCACAGGGACTGGGGACAAGGCATGCAGGGACAGGACACAGGCAATGGCTCCCAGTGCCAGAGGGCAGGGCTGGATGGGATATTGGGAAGGAATTGCTGGTGGGAGGGTGGGCAGGCCCTGGCACAGGGTGCCCAGAGCAGCTGTGGCTGCCCCTGGATCCCTGGCAGTGCCCAAGGCCAGGCTGGATGGGAATTGGGACAGCCTGGGACAGTGGAAGGTGTCCCTCCCCACAGCAGAGGGTGGTGTTGTGATGGTTTTTAAGATCCTTTCCCACCCAAACATTCTATGACTCTGTGATATTTTTTTCCAAGCTTCAGTGGACATTATAATGAACAATTAATTTGTTGTAACTGTGCCAGTGCACTCAAAAGCCAAACTCTCACTGAGCCCATGAGGCTGCATGAGGACAGGATGATGCCAGAGGTCTGCTGTGAGGGCTCTGGGTGCAGAACCAGGGCTCCAGACTCACGTTCTGCTTAAATCTTAAAAGAAAGAGCTGTTAGCAACACATACTGTGACCTTCTGCCTGCAGAATGAGTCTCCTAAAGTGGACACAGATTCTTTCCTGTCAGAATGAGTTCAGAGGGTACAGCAATTCTCTTTCCAAGTGTAGTAAGCACTCAAATACATACAAATACAAATGTCCTTGCACTGCCAGTGTGTTTGGGCAAAGCTGTGCTGAATCCGAGCTGCTCAAAGGACAGGGATTTGCACCTTAGGTTGCATGACACAGTGTTTTTCTAATTTTCATATTGTTATTTCTTTGCTAGGAGTCTGTTGTTGGGGTTTTGGGTGAGAGTTTTGCTCAGGGTGCTTTTCCAGCAATTTCCTCTGATTCTCACCCACAGAGTTTTGCCCTCATTCAAGGCAAATGTCATCTCTCAGCAGCTATGAGACACTTACCCTGTTGAATTAAGATCAAGTAGATAAAATGGAAATTTTGCGGGCTCTGACCATTTGATATTCTAATAAAATAGTAATAGGACAAATATAGGGATCATTGGAGGGAATTGCATGCATACTTTAAGACACCCAAAACAGGTTTGAGGATTTTAAACTCAGAATAAACCTTGTATTTAATGTTTGCAAACATACATTCTGTTTATACTGGACTGCACTCATTTTCCTCTCTTAGCTTTCAGCCTTTCACAATTTAGTTTCCCACTTGCCACTCCCTTGGAAAGTACAGGATGCAGCACAGCACTGCCCTGTCAAGTCAAAATCATCAAGTTCTTTAGGATTTGTGTGCAGGAGTTCAGTCTGTGGTAGATCACAGTCTGCTTATTGAGTTTCTACTTCAATACAACCTGGAGTTGGGTCCCAGCCCGCCCCTGCCCTGTAAGTGGAATCACAAGGATGTTATTTGGTATGCCAGACAAAAGGGGAATAAAACGATCTGTACCAAGATATAGGGGAAGGAATTTACTGCTTTCTGTTCCTTTTACTTCTCTAGCAATAGGAGCATCCATTTCCCAACATTGGCTGGAAAGTGGCCATGAGATGCCGAACAATTTATGCCTTCAGTTGAAAAATACATTTCCTGGTCTCTGGAAATTAAACTCTTGGCTTATTTTGTAAATATTTACTTTTGTCTTGCCACATCAAATTCCTTTCTTCCATGTTGTTTCTAGTGTCATTGTCTTTCTAACTCCATTTTAGCAGGAAATCCTGTTCGTTAATGCAAAGCCTCCCTTAATTGTTCTAGGTTGTTTCTGATTTTGCTTATATACCTACAAGTGTATGGTGACTTCTCATTTTTCTACTTAATATAACAATATGCTAAATAATAATGTTATCCTCTGTGAGGCAGAATTTGATATGACTTTATAGCACATGACTTACAGATCTCTGCTCATATGTAGGCAGTAGCAGATAAAAGAGTACTCTTTAAAATTAGTAAGATGTTTTGTCATGAAGAAATCTTGAAATTTATAATTTATTAGGATCAAGTTTAGCATTGTAGAATTAAAAGAGTGGCCTTTTATGTTTAGTGTTTAACAGGGAAATGGGCTAGAAGTTATTTTCTTACCCAGGCTCTATTAAAATCATTTGTGATGCCAGAGATCAGCTCAGGAGAATGACTTTTTACATGGGCAGATACTGACAGGACAGCTTTAAACAGGCAGAGAGAAGGTTCAGACTGGATATTAGGAAGAAATTCTTTATTCAGAAGGGTGGGCAGGCCCTGGCACAGGGTGCCCAGAGCAGCTGTGGCTGCCCCTGGATCCCTGGCAGTGTCCAAGGCCAGGTTGGACAGGGCTTGGAGCAACTTGGGGTAGTGGAAGGTATCCCTGCCCATAGCAGGGGGTGGAACTGGATGAGCTTTAAGATCTGTTTCAACTCAAACCACTCAGAGGTTCTATAGTTTGGGATTTGCCCTGAAATAGCTGCCAGCTGCAGCACACAGCTGTTTCCAAGGGGATTCAAACTTATATCCCTAAGAAGGCACGAGATAAGAAAAGCAGAAAAAGGTCTGATCACTGTCCAACAAAATCAGAATGTGGCAGTATCCTCCTCATATGAATATTGTACTGTCTGGGAGTTCTTTTCATTCCCTGATCCCTTGAACACTCTTTGTTCATCAGTTTGGCCCATGCAAGCCATGTTACTTACATCCATGATGTTTGTCAAGTCTGCACACTGTGAGTCTCTCAATTTCACATCATCTCCACAAGCCAGATGTACCTAATAGTAAATATAGCAAATTTTTATCCAGCAGAATTTAGTTATGTTTCACTTTACAGGATTAGAAAGAAAGATATAGAATGTGTTTTTACTTTTTGTTTATTCTGTTATTTAATATTTTAATTGGTTAGATTCTGTTTCTGGGATCCTAAATGTCTTCCAGGCTTTAGAGTTGGGCTCAAATAGATAAGAGCAGTGCCCCTCTATGGAATAAATCACTCTGCAAAGGCCTTGGTGTTCTCCATGGCTATTGTCTCTCTTTATTTCTATTTATGTGCCATTGTAGCTTGGGTCATTTGAATGCAGAATGCCTCAAGGGTTCTTCAGTAGACATGAGCAGAGGGGACTTAGGGATTTTTCTCTGTATTTATTTTTTAAATGGATTTTTCCCAGTGCTGGATTCCTTAAGTGCTCACAGAGCACTTCTCCATCTCCCACAGACAGGCACTTGCTTACAACCTGTCCCCCATACAGGTCTATGGGACAATGCATTTATTGTATTTCAAGTGGAGCAGCACAGTGCCTTTGTTTTGTTCTGATGTCTGGTATGACCCTTCACAGACCTTTATTCAACCAGATGGGCATTTCAGGTTGTCTGCTTGGAGATGTCTGTGCAGGCACATATCCATGTCTAGAGTTCTTGTGCTACAGCACATACTTTTTTTGCTGCAATCCTTTTAAAATCTTTTTAAAACCAGGAAGAGTTCCTTAATTATACAGAAATGGTATTGTAAAAGGTATGGTTTTAATGTTTAGATGTCAGGTTTCGAAAATTAAATATTTTTAGAGCTTTATTCTGATATGATTGTGGCAATATAAAATCCATTTGTTTTTGTGTAGCAAGGTTTTGGTGTTTAAGGCTTTATATTTAAGTCTCTAAAACAGAACAATAGGTACATTTTGCATGTGTATAGGAGAGAGAAAAAGCAACATGGAATACTGCTGAATTGTTTGAGAACATTCATCCTCAAATTTTTTTATCCATGGAGCTGTTTTTTTCCATCATCAGATAGTGGTTTGGGTGCTTAGTTTACAGCACTTCTGAACTAGGAGAGCGAGCAGAAAAAATTCAGAATATCTGAATTTCCAGACTTCAGATAAATTCTGTGGAGAGGTTCTTTAGTCCTCAAGTAGTTTTGTACTCAGCACATATAGAATATTTCTAGATATACAGATAAAATATACCTTTAGAAGCTCAATAGTGATTTGAATTGTAATTGTGAGAAATCAAATCCTTACCCCTTCTTTCTGTCATATAACTCGATCTGACTTTCCTCTGCTAATATCATCAGTTTTTTCTGTCTGTGACCCTTTTTTTCAGTCTTCCATCTCTTTCTTTGCATCACACCATCAGTCTAAGCTCATCTCATACCCTAGGTATTGAGATTGTCTTCTTTCCTCCCAGGTTTTTCTTCCCTCTCTGCCATTGCTTTGACAGTGCAAATTGGAATTTATTGCACCTCGAGCCTTGCTTCCAGCTCCTTTCTAAGAGAGGTTTGTGCCCATGGGATGACAGTTAGTTTCTGTTTCAGTAACTCCTTTCTTTTTTTTTTTTTTACTCTCTTATCTTGTAGAATCCTCTGAAAGTAAGCTTCCTTTCTCCATTTGCATATTTTTGGTTTTTTGGTCAAATCACTCTTTCATCTTTTCTCAAATCCGTTAAATAAATGAGTTTTATGGCATTTCGTGTTTTCTGGTTTAGAGCCTTTGCATTTCCATACAGTTGTTTCAAAATCTTGCACAGGATGCCAGGGGCAGTTGCTGCACAGCACAGCTTTACTGGATATAAAATAATAGAATTGTTTTGGTTGGAAAGGACATCTAAGTTTGAGTCCACCCATTCCTCCACCGCTGCCCAGGCCACCATTGACCCATGTCCCCAAGTGCCACATCCACAGGCTTTGAAACTCCTCAAGGGATGGGGAGTCCATGGGCAGCTGTGCCAGGCTGGACAGCCCTTTCCATGAAGAAACTTTTTCTTATATCCAAACTAAACCTCCTGGCACAACCTGAGCCATTTCTGCTTGTCCTGTCACTTGTTATCTGGAGTAAGAGGCTGACACCCACCTGGCTGCAGCCACTTCCCCTCCTCTGTTCCCTTCTCTGGACATGCTCAAGCACCTCTATGTCTTTCTTGTCACGAAAGGCCATATTTTTGTTGAAACCAAAGACAGGTACTCTTTGTTAACACCAAAGATAGGTACTCTTTCAGCAGTTTTGTTGCATTATAGACAGCTGTTTGCTGTCTGGTCATCCTTAGTTGCTGCTCCTAGGGTGAAATCCTTCATTCTTAGGGAGCAGCTTGGATTGTTTGTTGCTGTATTAAATCCCAACAAGTTTATTTTGTGTCCAACTTCTTAAAAGGTAAAACAAAAATTAATTAAAATGCCTTTTGTCTTTATTTATCACTCCTGTAGTGACTGTGCCATTTGCAAAGTTTAACTGTAGTATTTAATAGAATCACAGAATAATCTGAGCTGGAAGGGACCCACAGGGATCATCCAGCCCAGCCCCTGTCCCTGCACAAACACCCCAACAATCCCACCCTGTGCATCCCTGGAGCAGTGTCCAAACTCTCCTGGAGCTCTGGCAGCCTCAGGGCTGTGCCCATTCCCTGGGGAGCCTGGGCAGTGCCAGCACCCTCTGGGGGAAAATCCTTTCCTGAAATCCCACCTAAACCTCCCTGGCACAACTTCAGGTCATTAGCATTTCTTTACTGTTGATGTATATTGATATAGGTCACTTTATATATTCTCTCTGTAAATTGAAAGTATTTTGGTAGCTCAAGCAAGTGTTTTATTAGTTTTTGGTATTTAGATGGGCCAAGGATGTGTTCCTTTTTGGACCTATTAAGAATATTTTTCACACTGTTGGGATGTCTCGCCTTTTGTTCATATGATGCATCCCATGTTACTTTTTATTATTCAACTGTCTTAATTTTGAAAAAAAATCTCACGTGAACAAAGTCATATAAATAATGTGTAGAAGCCTATTACAACATGGGTACTATTGTGCCTTATTTTACTTCCAGTCTCATTGAAAGACCATTGACGAGGCATATTTTTCATATTCTCCTTGAAATGAGTTTCACAATCACTGTTCCAGTATTATGCTCAGGACAAACTGTATGTCATTATTTTGGAGCATCCTATTCTTCCTTAAAATACACTGCTACCTTTCCTTCTCATTGTCCAAAGCTTTCAGAAAAGGTTTTGGCAAATTCTAACTTCAGATTTACTTTCAACTTCGAATTTTAATACCCACATATTTTTTTCCAATTTTTTCAAAATAAAAGCTGTGTTTTATGCATTGGGTTTTTTTTATGTGAAAAGTGTACTTTATTAGCTGTTTCAAACTGACTTTTTGAGGCACTTGTTAAATGAGTCTCCTTATTGGCTTCTTTTTTTTTTTGGCGGGGGGGGGGAATCTACAGGCTTTGTGGAGTTGACTTTTTGAAAGTATTAAGATCATATATTACTGATTTGCATTTTATTGTGTGTGCAAATAGCATTTAATCAGTTCGCTGGTATTAGCGACCATTACTATTTAGTCCAAATTAATTTTTTTATTTATTGAAGTTCAGCCCTGAGTTAAATTAAAAACCGCTGTGTAAAGGGAGGTAAGAAACCAATTTTGTTTTTAATTCCTTAAAAACAAACAACCACAGGACCTTGAGATTGTTTTTCAGCCTTGAGTCTTCCTTGTTGGCTGAGCTCATCCGTGGTGCAATTTGATGATCTGTAATAGATCACATTATCCCAGAATGGTGTGGGCTGCAAAGACCTTAAAGATCACCCTGTTTGTGGTCAGGGGCACCTTCCACTGAGCCAGGTTGTCCCAAGCCCCATCCAGCCAGGCCTTGGACTGCCAAGGACCTGGAGACTTCCAGCTGCACACAGCTTCTCTGGGCACCCTGTGTCAGGGACTCACCACCCTCACAGCCAGGAATTTCTCCTGATAATGCCAGCTGATGGTTCCTAATCTTCATAACAGATGCCAGCTGTTACCCCATCTTGTTCTTATTCCAACTTCACTGTTTTGCTTTCTAAACTTTGGGATGGATTACTTCTGTCAGGGAGAGATGAGCTGGGGTACCAAGATGTTTTCATTGTTCTGAACATAGCTTTTTATTATTATGAAAAGTCCATAATGGGTGAGATTGAAGGGCTGGCAAGCTCCATAGCCTGCCTGACAGTTGATGGAGAAGAGTGGATGAAAGAGGACAAGTATTCTGGTAGAAAGAATCCATATTCTTGTCAGTCTGTGCATGCTGCCCTCAGTGACCACAAAGTACATGCATTTTTCTGTTTGATCTCAATTTTTAGTTGGGCAAAAATAGATGTGTGATGAATACACATGAGGGAAATTTGGGAGACAGTCTCAGCTTCCACTTCTGGGCCTTGTACCTTATTGTGAAGAGGGGAACAACCTTGTTGTAAAGCATTTTTGCTTTTCAAAAATTGCATTATTCATGCTGTGAAAATCAAAATCAAGTCTAAAACTGTACAGACACTGGAGACATGACTGCTGCAGAACCAAGCAACTCTTTAGAATACAATATTTGTTGGTAATGAAAGATATTTATGAGCTAAACTTCATACAAATGGCTTTTGAGCATTGCAACTAACTCTGTGCTGAGTCTTTAAAACTTAGTCTGATATTTATCAAGGTGGTTTTCAGAGCTACAGATGGAGGCATAATAATAAGTCTATGACTTGGAATTGAAGTTTTGCACCAATTCAAGAGGCAACAGTACTTCCTAGGAAGCTCCAAATCCATTTGTTAATCACAATACCTAGCCTTGATTTTTTTTTCTTCTGTGTTTAGCTGTGGTGTTTTTGTAGAGCTCTTTGAATTTGCAGTTCCATGCATTTTTATTATGAAAAATTTAATTTGAAAGATTCTGCCATCTATCCCTGCCTTTTTGCTTATCTAAAAGATGGTCCTTGGAGAAGGATAACTAATGGATGGAGGAGAGAATTGTGTTGAGTTTTTTTAACCTGGTATCTGTGTTATGGGCAGTGGTCCCACAAAGAATTCTCCCAGCATGGTGTAAAGGTCATGAGTTTGTGGCTGGAAAGCAGAACTTTGCTAGGGAAAAGACAACAAAAACTTCTGCACTGCTGCTTTGGAACTAGAAATCAGTCACCAAGGTGTTGCTTATGCCATAAACTCTACTTACAGTACAATTAATTATGAAAAAAAAAAGCCCTTAATGAATGCATTAAGAAATAATTTATCATTATTTTCCTTTCTACTTTTTCCCAGTTCTCTACATTTCTGTTGGAATAAATAAATTTACTCTTTGCTGTTCTGATTTCATGCAGAGTACCACTGTACGTTCATTTTCCTCTTCACATGCATTGAATGCATGCACCAAAATCTTGATGCCACTCCTTTGTTTATATTTAAATTTCCTCTAAAACCAGAATGCTTTATGTATTTTCAAGAAAAATCTACTAGTTGGAAATCCTCTTTATTCCATATTCTTCCTCTTGGTGAAATTGTCTGTATCTTCTGGAGCATACAGCAGATTTAACCTGGTTTTGCTGCAGCCCACCTTAAGCATCTCCAGCTTAGTTTTAACTGATTATTTTGTCTCCACAGCACTAGATGGTGCTGATGACAGTATCTCTGAAATCTGTGTCTTCAAAGACACCCATGGTTGCAGAAGTAGCGCTTCTCTTTCCTACCAAGGACCAGTTTACACATCCAGTTATTGATCTGAACAAAAATTTTACTCTGTGAATGCAATGAGAGAATATGAGAGGGAGGGAAAAGACAGAAAGCAACCAATATCTCTTAATTTCTGTGCTGCTTCTCCCCCTTTTAACATGGAAAGTTCTAGTGGTATTGACTAATATCTGTTAGTGTAACTAATTCCTCATGCCTG
The DNA here is from genome assembly GCF_029582105.1 of Oenanthe melanoleuca. Taxonomy (NCBI): domain Eukaryota; kingdom Metazoa; phylum Chordata; class Aves; order Passeriformes; family Muscicapidae; genus Oenanthe; species Oenanthe melanoleuca. The sequence goes on along the minus strand of NC_079362.1, from coordinate 75,343,025 downwards.
TGAGGAGTGTTGGAAAAGCTTTTTCCTGAGGCTCTTGGGATGACAAGCACTGGTACTCAAAGAATCCACTCCCACCATCTGTGAAGAATATAATATGAATGATAGATTACAAGTTAAAAAAATTCAGATGACTTCTCCCAGTGCTGATCATCCTTTCATGAGGCAGAAGAGCCTTGTAAGCACATGACTTAAAACACTGATCCAGTTCCAAGAAGCAGAGGACGTCCAGAATATAATACTGAGGTACATTTTGCCACTTGAAAGTGAATTGTGTTCACAGCATCACAGAATGGTTTGGGGTGGACGGGACCTTAAATCTTATCCCATTCCACCCCCTGCCATGGGCAGAGACACCTTCCACTTATCCCAGGTTGTCCAGCTTGGCCTGGGACACTTCCAGGGATCCAAGGACAGCCAGAGCTGCTCTGGGCAGCCTGTGCCAGGGCCTCACCTCTAATCTTTTTGGTGCCTGATGATCAAGGTAGCCTTCCCACCCTCTAAAACACATATAGTTATCCTAGGAAAACCTAATAGAAGTCCTGTAATGCTCCAAAAAGAAGTAAAAAAGTCCAGATGATGTTTTTAAACACAGAAAGCCTAAAAACATCTGACACGTAACTAGAGCAAATGGCCTCAGGTTGCACCAGAGTAGGTTTATAATGGATATTAGGGAAAAATTCTCCAGGGAATGGGGTTGTTCTTTCACAGGCTGCCCAGGGCAGTGGTGAGTCCCCACCCCTGGAGGGATTTAAAAGCAATTTGAATGTGGCACTTGGGGACAGCGGTCAGTGGTGGCCTGAGCAGTGTAAGGGACATGGCTGGACTCAGTGGTCTTAGAAGCTCTTCCTAGATGGGGGATCACATTTATCTATGAATTGACAGTCATGTTTGAGCTATCCAGGGCTTTAAAGGAGTATCTTTTTGCTGCTGCTCTTTGCTGCTGCTGAGCATTAGCTGGTGGCTTTTGCCCAGTGGTGCTGCCCACCATTCTCCTTGTAAATCAGGTTACACCATCCTGTGTGAGTGTCATTGCCTTGCCTTTTTCCAGAATGCAAGAAAAATGTGTTTATTTCTCTGTATATGTATGGACCTCTGATTTAACAGATTATTTATAAAGCTAAGGTAATCCTTTTTTCATTGACTTAGGCTAAAATAAATTTGAAAGTAATATATACTAGTAAAATGTAATAACTTGGCCTCGAAATACCCAAAGCTTTTGTTATATACTCATATATATGCTCAGATTTCTCCTGTCTAAACAATAGGTTATTAGAATGGATAATATATGAGATACTTAAATGTATATTACAATATTGCATGAGGTGTTGCACTTAAAAATTGCATTCTAGTGAACACAAACTATTTATGAACTAAAATTGCATGTATGCCATTCCTTCTGTGACAATTTGACTTTTAAAAATTCAATCATGAACATAAAATTTTCTTCAGATCATACATTGTATAGAGTATTTCTGATTCAAACTCTGCTGTTACTTACCCAGATGTTAAATAAATAAATAAATAAATGGTTTAACTATTGTGCATTGCATTCTAAAAATTTTGTGTATATAATAACACTTCTTTCCTTACTGAACAGTCTTAACTATTACAGGACATTATCATGAAGTTATTTTAATTTTTTTCCCCCCAGTTTATTTTCTCTGTTGTCTAAAAAACACAACAAAGTGCTGGAGCAAGCCACGCAGTCCTTGAGAGGTTCCCTGGGTTCAAACGACTCTCCACTTCCTGATTATGTGAGTATCAAAATGAATGTTGTAATGGGTGCTTCGAAATTCTAGTCATACATCCCTAAACCTGCAAAGAATTCTCAGAGTGTGGCAGCTGAGCAACCACCAACATCAAAATACAGGAACCTGTATGAATGATGTCATGTCTGAAACATCTCTAAAAAACAAGAATTGCACTTAGAAATGGCAGAACAAAACCACAGCTATGCAGAGGGAAGAGACTTTCTGTCAACTCATGCTTTTCAAGCCATTTGTAATTCAGGATATTTAAATCACACAGTTGAAAATGGTGCATTTTTAAGAGCTGGGTTTTAGCATCCACAGAATCTTAAAATGCCTAAAAATGATTGAAACCACTTCCCAGTGAGCCTCTGGGGGAGTACTGGAGTCATGGGGCAAATTGGTATGTTCTGAATACATGGATACTTAGAGTTCCCTCATTGCTGAGCCAATGCCCACAAGTAGGCAACAATTTTGTATTTAATTGCACAGCTTATTGGGAAATCTCTGCTTTGGGTGGAAGAAGGACACATCGTGAAAGGACTTGAATAATATCTTTATACTGCTGAAATAACTTTGGTTTGTACTCATTTGAACCCTCACTGCAGTATTGTGTAAAGGAAAGAAAAGTTGATTTATTGGTTGCTCGGGATTTTTGAGGATGAAAATGTATCAACTGTTTTACATTCAGGGGTAATACATGATCCAGAATATGTCTGCCTAAAAATTCACATATCTGATTAGTCTAACATTAAATATAAAGATACCTAAAAAGATAATTTGATATATAGTTTAGTGACTTAAAAAAGAAAACAGCATGATACACTTGTCTGTAAACTACATAGGCACACATAGGCGTGTGATAACATACATATGAAGATACATATTTTAGGATGTGTAAGAGTACAATGCTTGAAAAATATTTTATGGGATTTGGACTTCTTTTAACTTGCTGGATGTAAACAATGCTGCAGTTAAAGAAAGGCACAGGGAAAGGGCTTTCTGTACGAAGTTGTCCCTTACATGCAGAGACAGCAGAACAATGCAGCTGATAGAGCTGGGAAAGCTCCCTGGAGTACAGCCAAGAGGCTTAGACACTGAATTTCATCTCTTTTTACTGTTGGTATGATGGAGGGATGGAAGGGGGAATGAGAGCACTTGGGAAGGTTGGTGTAGGGAAGAGTAAAATAAGTTACTGGCCTTTATTTTGAAACAATAAAACTATTAAACATGGCTTTCTGGTTATTTTCTTTTTCCTCTCCAAATTGTTCATGTTACAGCTCAGTCTGAAATATAGGCAGTTGACTAAAAAACATTGAGGCCAGATTTTGTCACTTCAGCATATTCTGCTCCTGAATGCCTGTTTATGTTGTGTGTAAGAGCAAGGAGGAGTGTAGGAGCTGAGGGGACTAAATGTCTGAAGTTCTGAAGCATGTTCTACCTCTGTATCCCAGCATGGAGCTAAGGAAAGGGGTGATTCCAGTATTGGCTGCTCTGCACAGGTTTGTTCAGTGAGAGGTGAAGGTTTGCCTAATAAGCAGGTCTCTTTGCAGATTCTGTACAGACCAAATAAGTACTTTAAAAATGCATCTCTCACCATTTTTTCATTCACTTTAATTTAGAAATTAATAATGTTCTTACTGTGCTCTGTAATCCAAAGGGAAATTTGCATGCAACCTGAATCCAAGGGTTAAATAATGCATAAAAGTATTCTAGGTGCTGCTTAAGATACTATCTTAAATTCTGAACAGTAGTACTCTTTGTATTTTAGTAAGTTTTTGACCCAATACACAATCACTGAGCTTATACTCACTGATGGTGGTAGGAATATACTGAGTTCTACCTTTACCACTTTTTAAAATATTATTTTTGTGAGTATCTGCTGCAGCCTGCCATTAGATCTGTGGTGTACCAGCAGAGCTGGGAACTGGAGTAAGGAACTGATCCTGTTGGTTCTTGCTGGTTTTTTTGTTTCTAAAAAAGAAAAGAGGAAGTTGTTTCATTTATTGAGGCTGGTCCAGTGTCCAGATCTTTTCCTGATAAACTCTTGTCAGTGTGGTGAGATTTAGGAGCAGGATGAAGAAGGCAGCAAGACAGAGACAGCCCTTGTCATTGCATCAAAGACACAATCCTTTGTTAGACTAATTCTCATTCTGAGTAGTTTGCTTATTGTTCCATAAGCCATAATAATATTAATTGTTTTTGTAACAGCATTGACCTGTTTTGAAATACTACATTTCGATCCAATTGGAAATGGGAAGAATCCACTTAGGTTTATCTTTCTTGCTTTCTTGCATTTAATGAAAGCATATTTTCCAATGTTTTTAGCAAACAAGAAAACTGGTGATAAAATAATTGAGAATTTTGCTTCTTTCAGTTCAAATCAAGACATATTACTTAAGTAAACGTCTCAATTATTTTCATGGTAATTTGATTTCAGCCTAATGTAATTTATCAAATCAGAGGTGCTTAACAGCATAACTAGAGACATGCTAACTTCTCTTGGGAAGTAGCATGACAGATGTGTTGTTGGAGCTACCATCTACCCCAAAAACTTCTTTTTAAGAATTTCATTGTATTCTTTATGATTTTTGAGCACTTCCCCTGCTTGCTAAACTACACTTGATAATGAGAGATTCTCCTTAAATCTTTCTAGGGAAAGAGTGGATGGAGAAGAAGAGAGTAAATTTTGATTTTTGGCAACTTCATATCATTTTCTTGTGATGTAAGGGAAAAAAACCAGTTTCCTTAATGCAAAAATTGAGGAAATTAAAAATCAAATGTAGGTATAGTATTAGATTTAAGTAGTTCAGTAGACATCATCACTTGAATCTTACCTTCTAAATTTTGCGTAAAAAATAAAATGTTCTAGCGAGACAAAGTTTGAATGTGTTAGGAAAAACTCTAAAAAAAAAATCCCATTTAATGGCAATACATTCAATTATTTAATACATAGCATTGTCATCTAAAGAGCACTTCAGTGGTGGATGAAATTTGGGATAGAAACCTTATAGTGTAATACTGAACTTTTCGTATTAGTAGATACGTTAATCAATATATGGAGAGCCATCCTTTAATCCTCTGTCCAAAATTTGTAGGGTTTTCGGTTATTTAGTGTAGAAATAAAAGCATGTTGGCAATTCAAAGAGAAAAATGTAAAAAATACAAATGTAGTAAGCTCTGTGTGTGCATGTATATGTATAAAAATATATGTTTTAATATATAGTTGTATGTGTAAAGTTTGCAGTAGCAAAGGCTGGTAGTACTGGGAGAGTTCCCAATCAGAGCTGGCTTTTCCTGACTCATTCCCAATCCAGTAAATTTACCCACTGTGCAAAGCTGGCTTTCATGGAGGGCTGGAATTCTGCAAATGTTGATGAGTTTTTCTCTCGTCTTGATAACCAGAATTAAACTTTGCATCTGGATGACGAGATTTCTGTATTATTTTCTTTTCCCCCTCAGTTTGTGCTCCATAATGGTCTAAATGAATTCCAATATTTAGATTCTTCTTTGATTTTTCTCTGATTTATATGGTAAATAGAAAGCAGCTGTCTTTTTAACCATCTAACTCTTGAAACTCCTAGGCCCCTCGAGCGTCATCTGGAAGTAATGTAGCTTGTAAAACAAAGCTAAGAAGAAAAAGCAATGTTTGTTTTATGTGGGATGAATGACATCAGTTGGGGTCCCTCTAATTCGGCCATTGTGGGGGTTATTAAAAAGCAGTATTACAAAAGTGGTTTCAACAAAAAAGAAATTTGGGGGGTGGGAGCTTATATCTTGTTATTACATTTGATTATATTCAAAGTTCCAAGTAGTTCATAAACAGTCCTTCGTTTGAGTTTCCCCAAGAGAGAACCAGCCCACTCTCCCCTGTACATCAATAGATGTAAAAAGGTTCCCTTGCATCATTAATTCCTAAGAAGAAATTGTCTGTTATAATTAAGAGCTCTGTATTTATCTCAGAAACTTGAAATTGCTAAAGAGAAAGTAAAATCAGGTCCATGGACTGCAGTGTTTGCTGTCTTTTAATCATAATGGAACAGATCTAAAATCTGTTAATGTTCTAGATTCAGTTACTTTGCAGAGAAGTTACTTTTTAATCCAATATGTAGCAAAAAAGTATTTAATTCACTATTGTTGTGAACAATTTGGCCTTTAAATAAATGCTGTGATGTTTTTGGGGTTAGAAGGAGACCATCTGCAAGCCTAAATCATTCTAGGATTATGTGATTCTATGAATCATAGACCTGTTAGGAGTGGGAAAGACCTCTAGGTTAATCAGGTCCTGTAATATGCTTTGTGCTTGCATATCTAATATTACATTAGGTATCCTGCAGCTCTATCTGATTTTTTTTAAATTATCTAAAGAACAGTTTAATGCAGAGCTCTGCCATCACATAGAAATGTTCTCCTATAAATGTGTGTTATCACAAAGAAATGGGAAATCTTCTCCACAATCATCTGATGACTCCAGTAATGATGCAGAAATGAAATTAAACCTACTTCCAAATAAACTGGTCGGCCATAATAGAGTTAGTGTGATGAAATTAACATTGTTCAGTTGGTAGTCTGTGAAGTGCTGCTCAGTGCTAATTGCTAAGAATGCACAAAATGTGTAAACTGGATACACTGTTGGCAGAATGGGAAGCTTTTGCCAAATTAAATCAAGACTCCTGACTAAGATATGTCTAAGATTTGTCAAATACTGGGGTGAGGAAAAAAGTTAAGGTAGTTTTGTTGGGGATTTTTTTTGTCATAATCTTTCTTTAAAATTCAGAAACCACCTACTTACCACCAAAACCACTGCGTAGGTCTCTTCAGTGTATTTGTCTATTTTCTTCCATTTCAAAATGTCATCAAGAAACTCAGTAAGACTTTTTTTTTAATGCCTTAGCCATGCATTATTAGTGGTCTAAAAAGCTTCATTTTTGTGTGTGAATTTTTAGTTTCTCATGTTGTCTAGAGGAGTAAACTTAAAATGTGATTATACAAGAAAATTTTTATTAGGGCATTGTTTACTGGAAGCATATGGTAAAGCAATATAGTACTAGATGGGTTTTGTATAGTATGTGGATTCTAGCTGTTTAAGTTGCACTTAATAGGAGAATCACCTTGTTTTGCACTATAATACCTTCTTTTTGATTACTCTGACTTGGTGGCTGATGAAGTAACATTTTCAATATCAGGTTATTCTTGGTTTTGCCTGTCTCCAGTATTGAGCAGAGGGCCTATAAATACTTTTTCTAAATACTAGTCATACCCTCCTCCAGATGAATTATATTTTATAGAATATTACTCCTACCTAATCCCCCTATTTTTATATCACCAAAAAATAGCTATTTCAGAATAGACTGAAATAACCACCCTAACCCAAATCTAAAGCAAGCTTTTCTATTGAGTAATAGCTGAATTCTGCAGTTCTGTCTGAATTCTTAATCAGTTCTTTCCTTTAAATGAATTGAAACTTTCATGAGAAAATGCTGCATAAATTATCCTTAAGAAGAAGAACTATCCTAAAATCCAGTGAAAAAGATGTTGGTGAAGTTCAGCCTGTTTAAACTTCTATATATCACTATGAAGTACTAATAGTTATTTGCAGCTGGTTTTTGCATTATTGTATCTTTACAAATATATTGCTTGTGGTTGAAAGATTTGTAGACAAATACATTGAAGAAGATCAAGATGATGTTCTTCAAAAAGTTGATGGGTCTTTCATCCCCCAGGACTTACACAAAAGTGTCATTGGTGTCTGGTATTTGTGTTACATAGATGGTGTTAAGCCTTATTTCACTTAGAAATTCTCATTATTTTGGGAAATAAGGATGAAAATCTGTTTTGAAAGAGTATTTACTGTAGCAGTAGCATCTTATGATCATCTGATTGAAAATCTTTCATTCTTCAGGTTTATGAGGCAGAAGAACAAATAAGTAAAAGAATTTTTGACATTAGCACTGCAAACACCTGCTAAAGTAATTTCAAATCCCCTTGTTTTGCTTGTTCAGAAACATGTGACATAAACCAAACATGAACATCATCATTTTTTACTTATTCTTCTTCAATAGTTCTAGAGCTTTAGGATATTGTCATTATTTTGCACTAAATGGTGTAAATTATGGCATATGTTCAAATTCTGTACTCAAAACCCGTGTTTTTTGAGAAGACTGCTTAAATGAGTGTCCTTAAAAGACAAGATGATTAAACTGAAGAAGCTGTAAGATTTGTCGTATAAATAAGACAAATTTATCTCCATAAGATAAAAAGGAAAATTTTGTTTTCTCCTGCACAACTAATTGGGTTGCATTTGAGAGAACTGGAAACCTGGGAATGCTGAGATATTAGAATGGTCTTAGATATTAGAATGGTCTTAGCTGTAGCTGTAGATGGAAAATGTGATACATTATTAAGATAAAGCCCTCACAAGCCTCTCTATAAAACTGTTTATTTCTGCCATGTAAACCAACATTTGTTTTATTCACACTAATGGCAAGTATTGAAGTGTTTGGATGAAAAAAGGAACAGTACTGATCCCCAAAGCACCCTTCTTTGCTGATTTGGTCATTAGATGCTTTTCCTGTTGTCTCTTTCACATGAATGGATTGTTCAGGGTTTCTCAGAAACCAATTATTCACCTGGACAGTTCATCTTGGTCAGACATCCACAGACAAGCAGAACAACCTAATGCAGTAGCTCTCCAAAGAATAGGATTTATTTTTATAGCAGCAATCTATTTCAACAATGCATTAAAACAATTTTCTGGTGTTCCTAACGCAAGGTTTTGATTGAAAAATGTAGTGCTTAAAAACCATAAGTATGTGGCCATATGTTATAAACATCCCAGTAATTGTTTTTTTAAACATGCAGCCATATAAAGTAGAGGAAATGGATGAGGAAGAAAGTATGTACCAAACCTTTTAGGCTGTTTGGTACTAAATATCTAATTGGAACTGGAATTTCTGTGTGCTGCTTTTTCTCTATGAGATATTGGCGGAACATGTTGTACCTTCAATTTCCAATTTCTCCTCTTTGTATTTTACGGGGACATTTACAGACTAACCAGTGAGATTTTTGTACATTTTTAGTTGTTGTTTAAAAAAAAAGCCACCCATTTCTATCAAAGGGTTCTAAGAAGTTGTTAAAAAAGTCAATGAACAAAGATCTTGCAGATATCTGTGATTTGGCATTGGAAAGACAAAGAAAATAAGAGAAATTAGGGTAAACCAAGACCCAGTGATTTTGAGAAACATGCTGTAAGAGTAAGATGGTGTGCTTCACATTGGATAAAATAATGGAAGTAGTTATTCACCTGTGGAGAGGCTGCTCACATCTCTCTGAAGTGAAACATCCACACCTCAGATGCTGTGTCCAGTTCTGCGCCACTCAGAACAACAAAGACACCGAGGGGCTGGGGCATGTCCAGGGCAGGAACGGAGCTGGGGAATTTGTTAACAAATTCATGTTACTGAAGCAAGTTAATCTCATCAGTTTACAGTTTATCTTCCTGGAGAGTTCTTGTCCCCCTGAGCAGCATTTCACAGTGTCACGCTGAGGGCAATTCTCCCACTGATGGCTCTTGTTAATATTACCTATAATGTTACACAACTGCTGCTGATTGGCAGTGTGGGTGGCCAGGAAACAGAATGATGGGATGAAGGGAAGGAGAGTATTTTAAAGGGAATGAGTCAACCATATTAAAAGACGGTCTTGGTCCGAAGTGAATAAGAAAAAGATTTGGAGAAGAAAAATTACTAATATATACAGAAATTCCAAACCAAAAGTGGATTTTGAAGAAGGGTTGTCTCCTCTCTGCTGCTCATATAAAGTATCACATGGAGCAAAGTAAGCCACTTACTGAAAACTGATTTCCTCATCACCTGGCCTGAAAACAGCATTAAAAAATTGTAGAAGGGAAAATTTACATTTTGTTTATCCTCATTGACAGGAGTGGATTCTTGTTCTCTGTGAAATATCTTTCTGAAAAACCTCTCAGAAAATGTAGAGAATGTATTTAGAAGAAACAGAAATTTTTAAGAGTCTGTTACTCATTTTTATTGATTTGTGTAGACACCCTAATGTTTTTCACAGGTGTAATTGAAAAGATAAACTTTTAATTCCCTTTCATGTAATCAGCTATTTCTCCTAATTTTCTCATTTCTTTGTTGATTAGGAAGTAAGTGAATTAGTGGAATACATTGCATATTTCTTATGCTAAATCAGCTTTTATAAATAGGAATTCTTCCAAAGAATTATTTAATTACAGAAACAATAACCCAGAGTTTGGGCAAAAAGTAGCAATTCTTAAGAATCTATGAGTTAGAGGCAGAGAAAGGGGTGTTCAGCCTGGGGAAGAGAAGGCTCTGGGGAGACAAGCCTCTAATACATTGCCATTGTTTAATCCTCCTGTATTTGTTATCCCCAGCACTTTTGGGAGATGTCTGATTGCCTTCACTTCTCTGAAACAAAGTTGGGACAAGTAAGATACCTTTTTTTTTTTAATTGCCCTTCAGATATGTTGCTGGAATGTGGTGGAGCTCTTCCAGAGCTGCTCTTGTTCATATTCAGGCTGGATGAGTTGTGGCCCACTACTGAATAACATATTCTCCAAAGACATTGTGATCCAATGCATTTTTTTGTTGCTATCAAGCTGGTACGGTGTGTACAGAGCCTGTTCCACTCCAGCATTTGTGTATGTGTTAACCCAAACCCTTGACCTCAAAGATAATGTTGGCTAATAACAAAAAACAACCATCCTGTTCTAGAGAAAATAAGATGTATTGTAACATTGCAGGTTCAATTTGCTTTATTCACTGCAATAGGACTCATTATCTGAAGTATATCTGTTCTCCCCAGATAAAGAGGAGAAAATGGATGTTGCAGTTCCCAAAGGCAAGTCTTTCATCTGCTTACCAGCAGATAATTTGTGGCACTCACAGAGAAATCAGATGCTTACTCAATGCAGCCAAAAAAAATTATCTGAACAAATAATGACAAATTTTCCCATTCCAAGACTAATCTCGTAGATTTTGATAAATTGAGGCAATAGGAAGAGTCATGTTACATTCCCATGGGAAAAAGCTTTGTGGAATTTTTCTGATATATAAAATTGTTTTCCTGCAATAAATTAGCCATCTTAACATGTAGTAGCTTAAATAGAGTCTGTTAGAAAACTTAGTGTAAATTATAAGTAACCAGTTACAATCACAAATGGGATCTTGGTGAGGAAGAGTTGAGGGACTCTGGGATGGATGTACAACATACCCAGGTGCTTTGCTGTCTTTCAGCAGTGATCTCTCATCTTGTCCCTGTCTGTCACTGCTGTGCTTTATGAACCAGGCTACACAAAATTAACTTTGGTCCCAAAATAGACAAGACTTCATAAATATTCCAGGAAAATTTATTTTGTTGGATAATGCTGTTTTTACATATTTCTATCAAGAGCATTTTGCTTCAACATTTGAAAAAATACCATCTGTTGCTCATAGTTCATTTTGGAACAAGAGCCTGTGTACATAGACTTCTATAATTATTTTCTGTAAGTTTTGGGTATTCCACATCCCAATTAAAGGTTCGTTTTTTGGCTTTCAGGCTGCAGCTGCTCTGTGCTTCCAGAACATTCAGCAGAGCAGTGGTCAGCAGCTTCTATGTTTATCAGAACTGATGCAGTGTCTTTGTGTCCAAAAGTCTTTCAAAAATAAGATGGAATGTATGAAAAAGAGATTTAATCTTAAAGTTACCCCATTTATTTGGTTTGTTTGCTGTGAGCTCTCAGAAGGCTGTTTCTCATCTCCTTACAATTTCCATTTTATTCAGCACTAGAGAGCAGTTCTTGAAATTTGTTCATGGAGATTTTTTGGGCCCAGGTTACAGAACAAATTATACTTTTACTGGCAGTGACTAGTTTTGGAGAATTGGTAAGGTAAGAGGAAAATAAAACCACTTTCTTGTGTTTTCTAATCTTTTAGAAGAACTTATCTCCTTTATACTGAAAACCACTTCAAAGCTCAAAAATGTGGTTTTTCTGATAGGCTTCATACATCTTTGTTAAGCTATTCCCTTTAATTTTGGAAATATTTAACACTGTTGAAGGAACGAATATAGTATGTGTGCTAAGTGGTGTCATAAAGGATTACTTCTTTAATCATGCTGCTGTCTTTAAATGTATCATAAGAAATAAAAGCATTTTCCCTTATTTATCTTCAGCTCTGGTATATGATGGTAGCTGTAAAGCATCTTATTCCTGCTTACTGCAGTTTAGGAATTTCTTGCCATGTCAACTGTCTGCTATCTGGGACCTGACATCTTTTATCATGCATTGCTGCTCTTTAATACTGAACCATCATAAAAGCTTTCCTTTTTGCCCACTGTCACCTTCTGTATGAGCAGCAACAGGTTAAATCAACCTTTTTTGTCATTGCTGTTTTTAAACATCCATAATATTGTCATGAGGCAGTCAAGAGGGGGATTTTTTGTGTTTTGTGGTGATTTTGTATTGTTGTGTTACCCATCTCAGTTTCCCTTTGCACTGGTTTTTGGTGTTTGAGCAGGGCAGGCATCTTGCTCTGTGGAAGAGGCAGTAACACCATTCCCTTGCCTCCTTGGCATTCCCAGAATTGTAATGATGGATATGTTTGCTCTGCAAACCCCTTCTGACTTTCTTATGCCTCCCACAGAAATTTCAATAGCAAGTTTCATCCCAAGGGCAGGAATACAGAATCTTTTGGCTGCTGGGCAGAGAGAAGCACTGACTTTTCCCACTGACATCCTGTGCGTTATCAGGACCGGAAAATCTTCTTCTTGGATAGTATGGAAATTGTGGAAACTCCATTCAGTCTTTGTTTGTATTGAGGACTTGGATTACAAAGTCTTGTGTGTGAAGTTTTTTCTCTTAGAAAGGGTCAAAATTGTTCAGACAACAATTCCAAGGCATTGATGGGTTTAATGTGTCACTGCAGAGATGCTGAACCACAGGATGAGGTTCAGCACAGGTGAGGAACCAGATGAGAACTTATGAATTCAGCTTCTGTGAAGTTGGCAGTTTTAGTCAGGGATCAGTATATATTCAGTTTGTTTTGATACCTTCTCAATTAAAATTGCTTGTACACTGAAGGTGGGTCTGCAAAACCACAGAACTGTGCGATCATTAGCTTTGGAAAAGTCATTGAGTCCAACCATTCCCCCAGCCTGCCAAGGCTGCCACTAACTCATGTCCCCAAGTGCCACATCCATATGGCTTTTAAATCCCTCCAGGGATGGAGACTCCATTCTGGGCAGCCTGTGCCAGGGCTGGACAGTCCTTTTAGGAAAGAAATTTTCCCTAATATTTATTCAACCTGAGCCTCCCCTGGCCCAGCCTGAGGCCGTTCCCTCTCCTCCTGTCCCTGTTCCCTGGGATAAGATCCCAAATCCCCCCAGCTGTCCCCTCCTGTCAGGGAGCTGTGCAGAGCCACAAGGTCCCCCCTGAGCCTCCTTTTCTCCAGGCTCAGCCCCTTTCCAGCTCCCTCAGCCTCTCCTGGGGCTCCAGCCCCTTCCCCAGCTCCGTCCCTGCCCTGGACACGCTCCAGCCCCTCGGTGTCTCTCTTGTCCTGAGGGTTCCAGAGCTGGTTCCAGGGTTGGTGTAATCTGTAATTTCTGAGTGATTTTCTCGAGTGATAGCAGGTGGTTCACACAAAATATGCTGAAAGTTGTACAAACACTTTGCCAGAGTGTCACAGTTGTTACTGCTAAGCATAATATTAAGGATGAAGAAAATATTTGATAATATAGTCAGAGATGATGCTGGGATGATAGGGTACTGGTTACATTCCTGAACTGTAATGTATTGTATGTAGTAAAATTTGGGAGATGTGAAGGAAAAGCATGAAGAAAACTGTGGTTTAACTTGCGTATCGGTATTTTTCTGGCCATTTGCAAGATGAAATGTTTTGCCATCTTCATGATAAAAGTATGGGTTTCTATACTTTGTTAACATCACAGAGGATAAAACAAATAATGCTCCTTCCGAAGAAGCATTAAAATATGGTAAGGGTGCTCAAATCTAGAGTTGTCTATGAGGTGAAACACAGAAATGGATGCCTGTGTAGCAACTGTATCTTCTCACAACATTGTTAAATTTATTTCTTTTTGGAGAAGTACTTACTTGCTTCAAAGAGGGTCCTCAGAAATCATCTCAAAGATACACTTCAAGGTCTACAGATTTCATTGGGTAATATTTACCCCTCTATTAATACTACTGTTAGGTTTAATGCATAAATTAGAAACTTTGTCTTATGTAAGACCTGCATTGGTCCTGATGGGAGCCTACAAGGAAGTGGAAAGGCACTTTTTACAAGAGAATGGAGTGACAGAATAAGGAGGATTGGATTTCCAGTGCCAGGGTGCTGGGGTAAGTGGGATATTGGGAAGGAATTGCTGGCTGGGAGGGTGGGCAGGCCCTTCCAACCCATACCATTCTGGGATAGTTATCATTCCATGATAATTATCAAGGTTTCAGTTCTTGCAGCACCTTCTTCTGTCTAACTTCTCCAAACAGTTTTGCTGGTTACATTTTGCAGCTAAACTGAATGTGTAGGGCTGCAATCAGAAACTTTTTTCCCTTGAAGAATGTGTTTAAAGTCCTTGAACTCTCCTCAAGGTAGATCAGTTCTATTAATTAAACCTGTATTATGATGATCTATTTACCTTTGAATGGTGGAGTTGGTTTTGTGTATGGGACTTGTTCTTCCTTGTTCTACCAGTCAAACTAAACAAAAATCTTCTCATACCTCTAGGGAATATTTAGTTTCATGGAGAAACAGAGAAATCTTCATTTCCTTTCAACAGCAAGAAAACCTCATTAGTATTTCAAGCACAGTATGACTAAATAGAAACACACAGTTTTAATTTTCTTAGTAAGAACATTGTCATCTTCTAGTAGCAGTTGCTTCCCAGGTTTTATGGGATTTTAGACAATGATTGGGTTCTGTTTTACTAAATACTGTTTGCATTCTGTTGTCCTTGTTGCGTGTGGTTTGGAAAAACTGTCTTGGGAGAGTTTGAGTTCCCAGCTGGTGACTGTCAGGTATTTTGGGCATTGTCGTGGATCCCCTTGTGCTGGAGCTTCTTGGTGGGCTTAGACCCTGAGTAGATGTCTTCCAGAGTAATTTACTTTTTCTAAGCTAATTGTGGTGAAAATCAGTTTCTTTGATTTGATTCATGGGGAAGCTTGGACCAACTTGGTCTAGAGGAAGATTTCCCTGCCAATAAAGCTTCCAAACAAAACTATTTTGGGACTTCTGTGATTCTGGGAATTGCAAAATCCTCAGTAAACAGGGCTATGAAAGTGAAGCATCACCCAGAAACAGTAAAGCAGTGAGGGAATCTGGGCAATTTTATAGTAATTTTTGATTGATTCTGGAGCCTGACTTTGAAAGAAGTGAAGGATAAGTTAAAATATTTTGAAGTGAAGTGGTTTAGGATTGGAATTTCAAAGATAGGAAGGGCATTGGATGGAGGAAGAGATGAAGGTGAAGGGGTGACCAGGACCAGGAGATGAGCTGTGGATTGGCTGTAGGTCAGCTGGATACTAAACATGGTATGGTGAAGTAATGTAAGAAGTACCAATGAAGCATCCTCACCTTCCCTGGGTTCCTGTCCTCAGAAATGGAAATTTTTTTCTGGACCAGTGCAAGTTGGGAAAACAGGGTTTTGGAGCATGAAAGCAGTTGGACTTGCTGCCTTGGCAGGTGTCCTGTGGTGTGTTTTCCCTTGGAGCAGCCTGCTCCTGGGACTGGACATACTCTATGGCATTTCCTCCAGTGTAGCCTTGTCCTGGGCTGAGGTGGGTGTTGGCATTGGGATACAGGCTGGAAATGCCACATTCTTCGTGGGAAGTTCCTGCATGGGCTGGCCTGGCGTGGCTGGAAACCTGTGCTCTCAGCCTGCCAGTTACTCAGGAGGGCAGAGGAGGAGTGTCAGGATGGACAGTTTATTTGGCCAAGTGTCTGGCAACAAACTTCACTCTGGTGTGACAGCTCTGCTTTCATTTCTAAGCAGTGCTTAAAAATCTAAGAGATGCCAGGGTTAATTCTTGAGGTTATAATCACTATGGGCCCTGCATTTTTTCACGTAATACCTACTTTGCCAAAAGTTGTCTGAGCTTGACATAGAGCAGCCAAAGAGTATTGCCAGTAAAAGAGATAAAGATAAGATTCTGGTCACCAAAGGCTTGGCTTTGAAGTTACTTTGCTCACTGAGGGTAAGAGCAGTTTTCTTGTGAGCTTCCTTCATTCCTCTCCTTCTTCTACTCCTTTGGCAGAGTGAGTTTATTTTGTTGAAGGTTTTATTTTCTGCTGAAAGTGCAGGAAATTCAGACAGCTCTCTTGGAATCTCCCCAAAGCTAATACAAACAAGATACATATGCTTCTCTTAAACTAAGTAAAAATAAAGTAAATTATTTGAAAAATATTTAACTATAGATATTCCTCTATGAAGACAAAAGGGAAATTTACATAATTACAGTTGCAGATGCTGATAAATTATGTAATCAAGGTGAAATTCTCTGGAGTGTCTGTTGTCTGTTGCTCACAAAAGATTGAAGAGTACCACCCTAAAATCTGGAATAGCTGTGATACTGACAGAAGTAGTAACTACTGAATGTCCAAAAGCATAATTCATTGAAGTATTCTTTAGCATGTACAAAGCCAGATTTAAAAAAATAAGGTGACGTGTAATGAATTGAAACTGTCTGTTCAGCTATACTTTGTGTGGCTGCAGCTTATGGATCTGAAACAGATTATCAAATTTTTCCTGCCGGTTTATCTCTGGTAAAAAATAAAAAAAAAAAAAAAAAAATTACAGAACTTGTGTGTTTGAGGTTAATTTGGCATTCTTAGTCCTTTTGATATCTGTTAATTGTGCAGGAGATGTACGCTTTTTTTTTTTCCATTGCTGACAAAATTGCCTTTATAGTCATATCTGCGTCATGAAGGAAGTAGTTGTTTATGACTATAATTTTTGTAATTCGTGTTCACAAATTGTTGAATCTCACTGAAAATATTGCAAATGAAGAGCTATAGTGAGTCATCATGGACAGGGGCTCAGAATGGAGAACAGCCATAATTACAGTTGCCTGTGCAACCTCCACCCTCACCTTTTCCTGCATCTGTATGAGGCCTTCAGCCTCAGCTCTGAAGATGATGGGTGGTCCCACAGTCTAGATGCAGCAACACAGACATGTTGCAGCCCTCCCTGACATTCCAGGGCCTGCAGGGGCTCCAGGAGAGCTGCACAGGGACTGGGGACAAGGCATGCAGGGACAGGACACAGGCAATGGCTCCCAGTGCCAGAGGGCAGGGCTGGATGGGATATTGGGAAGGAATTGCTGGTGGGAGGGTGGGCAGGCCCTGGCACAGGGTGCCCAGAGCAGCTGTGGCTGCCCCTGCATCCCTGGCAGTGCCCAAGGCCAGGCTGGATGGGAACTGGAGCAGCCTGGGACAGTGGAAGGTGTCCCTGCCCATGGCAGGGGCTGGAAGTGGATAGGTCCTTTCCCACCTGAACCGTCCTGGGATTTTCTGAGTTGCAAAGAAAGGCAAAGGGAGCAGATGTCCTTTTAAGGGGTCACTTAGAACTAGCAGGCAGAGTGGTGAGTCTGAGATGGTTTTCCTTCTGTGAATTGTGGAGTTCCTGGGAAGGAAATTATTACATCATGTCCAGCTGTTCTAAGTAGCTGCTTCACAGCTTTTGCACACTGTGTGCACTCCTGGCTCCACTGGAGAGGACCAGCAGTGTTGGTCAGAATGAGCTAAAGCCATCAAGGTTTGACACAAAGCAACTTGCACCTTTGAAAATTCAAATGTAGAAGCATTTTTTACTGGCAGCAAGTTCCCACTCACTAAAAGCCATTCATTGTCATAAGCAGTTAAGATCAGAATTGTGTTTGGACATTGTTTTTTTGTCAGCCTGCACTTCCATCAAGTATTTCTTTTGCAATTACATGTGACATTTCCATTTTATTTTGTCAGGTTTCTTTGAATTAAGACTTCAGCACAGAGTGGTGTCCTGTTGTTTTCTTTTACCCTATTTACATTATGCAGTTGTAGTATACTCCCTTACCAATCCCTGCTCAGGTTTGCTTTTTTTAGGCAGATAAGCTTCTGCCTGCTTAATGTCCTAACTATATAATTAGCAGTTATTTAGCTGAAAGTATAATTTGGCTGGAAAATTGCTATGATGTGAATGCACAGTGAGAAATGTGGCTTTTTTTAGTGCACACAAGTGACCGGGGTGTCTGTACCCATTGTATGGTGCATAACACCATTCCTATTAATCTTGCCACAAAGGAAAAGTTGCTCTGTTAGATCTCCAATTTTGTAAAAAGTTAGAGAGTAGACATCTTTGGGCTTAGAATTATTCATTGCTTTGGACTGGGGTCTACTGTACATGCAGATAAAAGGAAGGAAAACCAAATCATTGCATTTAACTGAATTTCAGCTTGCAATAAAGAAATATATAAACATATTTGTAATATATAGTCTGAAGCATATAATTGTCATGTGGACATGATGTGAGGCTTAAGTTTGTTCAGAAGTGCTTCTTAGAGCCATGGAATAGAATCCCTGAATGGTTTGGGTTGGAAGGAACCTTAGAGCTGATCTTGTTCCACCCCTGCTGTGGACAGGAGCACCTTCCAGGGTCCCTGTCCAACCTGGCCTTGGGCATTTCTCTGGGAAACCTGTTCCAGCTGTGGCTGAGTGTGCAGCACATCTTCCTGCATGAATGATCAAAAATACAAAATGTCATTAAGAAATCTGTCACCATGTGTGCTCTGTAATGCCCTGGGTACCACTCTGAAAAAGGGCAATGCTTGACTTCCAGCCTGGACCCAGGACTGAAGGTCAAAAAATGGGCTAATTTCATCATGAAAGAGAAACTCATGTCCACCTTTGCTTATTGATGCCATTTCATAGCATCACAAGTCACCAAAATTCTGATTTTTCAACAAGCTATTCTTTTTCCGTATAAACTAACTTTGGAGGAAAGAAAACAGAAAGCTGAATAATTTTGTCTCTGTTTATATTTGTACAAGCCACGAGGGATGGTTATGCAACATTAAGCTGAATTACACAAGACATGCCTCCCTTTATCTCCTCAGAACTGGTAACATTTAGAGGGTGGAGATTTGTATTCATTCATGAGAGAACTTTTAAAATCAGTTTTTAATCGTCACAATAATTAAAATAAATTCAATGTCAAATTGAATTAAAAGGATGAGCAGTCAGAATGTTCCATTGTGGGAACCAGGAGATGTGGCACCATAAATTAAACAGGTTTTTGGTGACATTGAGTTTTTGCATCCTCTGCTGACAGTGATTTGTTTTTTGATGGGTAAACACGTCTGTAAGGAGCTAAACTGTGAGCAAATGCCTGGGGTTTTGTGGTTAGGCTGCTTAACTTCTCTTGATATTTAAAAGCCATATACTTTTCAAGTGGTTCTACACATCAGGATGTAAGTATTGAATTCTATGGAAGTGTTTGCCCAGGAGGATACCATGCTAATTATTAATTGTACTGCAGTAAAGAAAGCAACAATATTCCATGATGGTCAGATCCAGGAACATCCAGCTCTGCCCATCATTTGCCTTGGCTTTAAACTTTTGAGTGTTCCTTGATAGTGTTTATCAAACTCAAATTGTTTTTCCCAGATAATGTTCTCATTCATTTTTGTTTTCCCCTGCATGCTCTCAGCTTATTTCCATTCTCTTTTCTCTGGCATGATATACTTGTTTTTTTCCTTTTAATAAAAACTACCCAGACGTGTACCTGGCTGTCTTTTAGCTGTAACTGCATGGCTTATACCTTGTGCATCTACAACATGACCAAACATCTGTCTTTTTGCTTTAGAAGTTAGAATCTTTGCAAAAAAAAGCCCCATATTTAATTTCTCTCCTGGGAAGGAGCAAGAGGTGACTACTTAGAATTATCCACAGTTATGTGGGGGCTGTGCCTACATTCCTGTGCCCTTTGCAGGCATGATTTTAACTCTTAATTGTACTGTTCAATTGATTGAAGCATGTCTACCATTCACAAATCAATATTTCACTTTTGTTCTCATGTAACAGTTAATACAGTAAAAAAAATTGGTCATAAAAAGCTGATGAGTATGATGTGTTAGTCCTTGTCTTGGCCACAGGCATTCAGCATTTCAGCTGTGTTCAACTCCTCTGAAAGTAATACACAGGGTGATAAACTTCAACAACAAAATGTTAATGTAACTTTAGTTATACCTGTCTTGATACCATGTCTGGATGTGGTGGGGCTGTAGCTTGATACTGATGATACCAAGGACAAAACCACATGGCATTTTATCAGCATTTCTCCACTATCTCATCCAAATGCTGTCCTTGGATTTATGCTTGTTTTTTTGCCTTGTTTTGAAAACTTTTAAACCCTTAGGAATGATTCAATCTCATTAATTATAGGAGCAAACAGTTCTGGTAATGTATGTGCAATAAAGGGATTCAGTGATATTCCTCTGTCTTTTATGGAGATAGTTCTTCTTATAAATTCTTTCTTATGTAGTTAATTGTGAGTAAAAATCTTTACTATATGTTGTATTTTTCTTCATATGGGTCCCAGATTCTGCACCTGCAATGAGATAGCTGAAATACAGATGGTTGATTCTGTCCATCAGCTCTTAAAAATGTTGAATTTAATTACTGTACAGTAACCTCTGAACCTTTTCATTGTTTGAAACTGACCACTAGATATTGGAAGATGGTTAGCAATGCTTTCTGTTTCAATTAGCTGTATGCCTGGGGTTTAAGCTGAACACCTTTCATTAAAAAACAGTTAGTTTTTGAAAAGTTGTGTGGTTTGTTACCTTTCTGGATAGATCTCACTTGATTTTGAATCATATTATTTCTGTGAAAGTCTGTATTTTAGATAGTGTCTTGGTCACTAGCTCACCCTGCTGAGGTGAGAGCAAAAGTGTGACAGTGCTCAGAGCTTTTAAAAATACACCATAATAGAGCATATTCTGCAGTAAATCTGAGTTGAAAGGCAAGCACCATTTCCCATGTGAGTTTGGTCTGGATTTTTCTTGAGATCCCAGGTGAAACAGTTATTTCTATTTTTGTCTAATATTTTCCATTGCATACCCTTCACAACACCTACCTGGGATGCTGTTTCATAGCACAATAACTCAGTAACTACAGGCAGAGGAACCACCTGCACTTTGAAAGTAAAGATTATTTCTATCATAGAAGAGTGTGATCCCATTGACAGCAATCAGCTTTGTAAGGGTTTCTGCCATCATTGTTAGCTACACTACAGTGCTAATTTAGTTGGCAAAGTCATTTTAAAAAAAGGAGATACTTACATTCAGAAAAAAATCCGTAACCTTCACTGTCAGGCTTTGTTGCTAAAGAAGGAATTTTACTGGAATGCATGCACAAAATATTCCTCTTTAGACAAGAGCTCCAAAAAGCTTCCACTTAAATCTCCCTTGTACATGTAGAAGACAAGTTTTGGGGATGAGCAGACACAAGTGTGGGAATAATGATGGGATCTCACTTCTCCATGGTCCTCAGTGTCACAAAAGAAATGGAGGAGCAGGTTAGGGGAGGGGTGCTGCCTTCTGCAGGGCCACATCAAGGAGAGTGATTTGGGACAAAGGACTGAGAGATGGGACAAGGTGGAATGCCTTCCCACTGCCTGAGTATAGATGGGATATTGGGAAGGAAATCCTGTCTGTGAAGGGGGGGAGGCCCTGGCACAGGGTGCCCAGAGCAGCTGTGGCTGCCCCTGGATCCCTGGCAGTGCCCAAGGCCAGGCTGGATGGAAATTGGAGCAACATGGGATAGTGGAAGGTGTCCCTGCCCATGGCAGGGGTGGAATTGGCTGAACTTTAAAGTTCCTTCCAACCCAAACCATTCAGGGATTCTGTGAGCTACACTTCTAGGAAGAAATGCACCTTGCTTTGCATTGAAAGCAGCTAGAGCAAAATGGTAGCAAAGAATTTGCTCTTTATGACTCTAAACAGGATAATGAAAATTTCTATGTTCTCTTCTGCCGTGGTGAGAGCATACATCTGCCACATGACAATTCCTGCAGTGCTACTTAATAGTAGAAAATAACTGTGCAGATTGAATGACAGCCCAACAAAATGCTGTGGTAAGGACTGCCTGCCTTTTTATAAAGAATTTAAGAGCCTTGTGATAACTCAGAAAATGAACTTTGTGGGCAGTTGGCAAAAGGAAATGTCGGTGGTTTCTTTGTTCATACCCAGCAGAAAAACTCAAGCTGGTGTAGCATGGTTCACAGTCTTGCCAGACCTGTAAAGTCTCACAGTCCAGTGTTTGATGTGATGGAGACCACCTAAATGATTGGTAGAAGTGTCCTTTTTTTACCCTATTCCAAGGCAGGACAGTCTGCTCTGCAGTCAGAATAACCATATTGGAGATATCCTGATGTGGAGCTCAGTGAGGGAAATCCAGGCAGCTGGTAGGAGTTCACATGCCAGCTTGTTCAGCTTAGGAAGCGTGAGTTGTCAAATGCACTGACAAAATGAAAAGCTCTACAAACTTATCTTAGTGTGAAGGCTTAGTGCACTACAAAAGGAGATTCCTTTTTTCATTTATTACAAGTGTTCTTCAATGCCAAGAAAATAATTTTAAAAAATAGTCAAAGGGGAAAAGTCTGGTAACAGTGACAGATGTTCAAGGTGGAGGGATGTTTGATCCAGTTGGTTTTCCTTCTTCTGCCTTTGCTTTTCTCTTTCACCCACTGTTTTTTATTTCTCTTTTATTTTTTCTCTCTTTTCACTATCTCCCCCCTTGCTTAGGGGCTCAACAGAAAATTTAATAAATTAATGATATGCTGAAGTGCTTTTGCTTAGAATACTAAGGGTTGAAAAAACTGTGTTCACTTAACCCTTAAGAATTCAGCTGACTACAATATGGTAATGCTTTATGTCGTGGCTCCTGTTGGGAGAACCAAGCTATGATGCTGAGTACTAGTATGATATAATTCAATTAAAATTTTGGTGATTACTGGAGAAAACAGATTCCTTTCCAGACACATGGATGCCAGATTTGCTCACCATAGAGACATTACTAGCCAATAGCTTTATTAATAATGATTACCTGTGCGCTGCCTTTATTACTCAATATTTTACACTGGAAAAAGGCACACTGACCTTTTACTCCTTTCTTAAAGGCACAAGACCTGAATGTGATCGAGGAGGTGATCCGAATGATGCTGGAGATTATCAACTCCTGCCTGACCAACTCTCTCCATCACAACCCCAACCTGGTGTATGCTCTGCTCTACAAGCGGGATCTGTTCGAGCAGTTTCGGACTCACCCTTCCTTCCAGGACATAATGCAAAATATAGACCTGGTGAGTGATACCTGACTTCAAGGGTGGTTACACTTGGTTATATGATCTCCTTTTACTCTGGAGAGATGGGAAATATGTATCACCTCTTACTGGTTTGTTTTAAAATGCTGAATATTTCTTGCCTTTTTGGGCCTACACTGTGAGGACTTCTGAGCAGCATAGAAATACAGAGTGGTTTGGGTTGGAAGCAACCTTAAATCCAATTCTGTAAATTCTTGAACAACTCTTTCTCACATCTTTATCATGGGAGAATCAGAGGGATTTTGAGATGCCTCTGGTAAGGAATTCCCAGCCTGTGACACATCTTTCACCCCCAAAAGGGTGTCGGCTTCTCTTGACTGCCCCTTGTTAGAAACCTGCCTGTCGGGGGAACAAATGCTAGTTTTCATTGTCTAACAATCCTTTTCCTTTTTTTTTACTCCTGTCACCAGCCTATTAATGATTATAGGGAATTATTTTTAAATAACTAAAGAGCTGACATTCAGCTGCCTTATACTGTGTCTGAATGTGTGTTGTTTTCACCTGCCAAGTGTTTTCTTCACAGCAACCTTCCCCTTGTGTAAGGAAATATTTTAGAAGAAAACAGAAGAAAATTGCTGTGGGTGAGAACATGTTACCAGTGTGGCTCTCTTTGGAGTATGACTTTGGGAAACAGTTGTTAATTATTTCTACATCTGATAGTAGTTTTAATGTTCATAGGGAGAACATGAGCTTCTGCTAGAAAAATCTGAACCATTACATGTTTCACTGTCTTCTAGTCAATATTTTCAGAGCTGAGCAATGTTTGAAGGCATTCTATGATCACAGGTTGCAAAATACTGGAAGGGAGAGCTGAGCAGAGTGCTAAGTCTCTGGATGCACTGAATAACATATTATTGTGTCTTATAATCTGCAGTGTTTCTGGCTGATTTACTTTTAATTACAGGAGATTGACAGGTATCTGATTGTCCATAGAGGAAAGTAGCTTTAAATGTTGAACTGAAGTCCTGCTCTGTACCTATTCCTTCCTCTTGTGTTCTCTCTTCACATTTTCTGGTCCTGCAGGAGTTTGGGGTGTGGAGGACTTGAAGCTCAAAACTCTCCAAACTTTCAGCAGCTGCAGACTACAGGCAGCATGATACTGCCTGCATGATTAGAACAAGATGTCTTCAAGTTATGTAAAGAGGATATGGTGCACTGAAGATAACAGTTGTCTACATTCCTGACTGAGATAGGGACCTTCTCTGGTTTCTTGCCCACATCCAGGATAACTGGTGGTGGCCAGATCCTTCTGCTTGCAGCCCTGTGCCTCCCACAGACAGCAGTACGTCTTTTCCTTTGTAACAGTTAAATGTAGGTTTTCCTCAACAATTTAAACAATTCCTCCCCAAAACTGTTTAATACTGGGTTACAGCATAATGCCAGTTACATTCAGAAACTATTTAAAGCTTTCCAAGGGAGAATGTTGAATTTTTAAATAGCTCCTTTGTTAGAGAAGCGAGGACGTCAAAAAAGAATTTTTAAATTTTTTTTTTTAAATGTACCTGTCACCATCTGGCAAGTGGTAAGAGCTGTCAGGCTTGTAGATCTGAATAAAAGATGAGATTCATCTGACTCCTCATCTACCCTGTCACGTCCTGCACTTCATACACAGTATTGGCAGCACCACACAGAACCAGTCTTTGTCTTGTGTGCTCCAGCCAGAATGTTCTAGCTGGTCTTGCTGTCCCTTGTGGCAAATCATGTTAGTTTTGCTGTACACATTGCAGGGAGCTTGTCTGGCATCTGAGAAGAACCAAAATGAGTTTCTATCTCCAAGAACTTGCCAGACTTTTCTCTGCAGTGGTGTAGCTGGGAACTCCATCCTTACAGCTGCATGGGACACTGTGGATGTCTGAAATGTAGCTGTGCTCTAAAAGGAGCCAGAAAAAAAATCTTAAAATATTTGGCTTAATAAATTTCTAAACTGTATGTTGCTGAAAGCTAGGAGGATATACTCATGGGGAGGATCTTCCTATTTTTGACCTGCTCTTATATTCTTATTTCAGCATCCATCCCAGCCTGCTTTTAGATAGAACAGTGAGCTGGCCAGGCTTTTCAAATTACCAAGGCTGGTTTTTCAGAAGCGGGTGGATCCTCCAACTTCCTGTGTACTGGGGAGCTGTGTTGGCTTTCAGGTTGTTGTGATCAGTGAAATGTTGTGGTCCAAATTGTGTAAATTGTAGATGGAAATGGTAAATGTTGTAACTTTTGGAAATGCAAGAGTGGTCAAGAAAAATTACCTTTCTGAAGCTCACCAAGTGTATCTGCAGGGACTCTGCTCCATCCCAAACTCCCTCTCTTGGTATTTTCTCTGGTCATAAGCAGCAAAATGTGTTTGGATTTTCTGCACTCATGCTGCAGTAGAACCAGGAGTGTAATTTTTAACAATGGCTTTTAGTGACAGGACAAGAAGCAATGGCTTCCCAGTGCCAGAGGGCAGGGCTGGATGGGATATTGGGAAGGAATTGCTGGTGGGAGGGTGGGCAGGCCCTGGCACAGGGTGCCCAGAGCAGCTGTGGCTGCCCCTGCATCCCTGGCAGTGTCCAAGGCCAGGCTGGATGGGGCTTGGAGCAGCCTGGGAAGGTGGAAGGTGCATTGGGCTTGGACTAGATGGCATTTGAAGGTCCCTTGCAGCCCAAACCATTCCAGAATTCCAGTCATCAGATAGCTCTAGAGATTCACATGAGCAGTAGCTGCTTATTGTGCACTGTGTCACTCTGGCATCCCTCTGCTCCAGCAAAATCTGCCCACCAGTTGATGAAAGATTCTCCAACTGTAAACTGTGGTCCAGATTTGTATTTTGTAGAGAAATAATAATAGACAAAGTGATAATATTTACTGGTGCAGAAATCAGACCAAAATACAGAGCATGTAAAGTCTGTAATTAGTTTTGGACACCATAACAGTTGCCAGTTTGCCTTGTCAAGAATGTATGAAATAGATATGTCATGTAAAGACTTAAATGCTTATTATTTTTACTCTGTTGGACGTAATGTACTCATCAACCAAAAGGAAGCATGGAAGAGGTGAAAAGGCTAAAAATTTGATGAAGAATTAATTGGACAATGTAGTGGGGATGTAATAATTAATAGTTTATGATGCAAATAGAAAAAGGCATTTGCTGCAATTCTGTGTGTGTATACAAGCAAAGAATGACCCAGAGGTGCCCTCTAAGCCTAATTACACTGGTGACATCTCAGCTGGATTACTTTGGTTTTAGAATCTCAGAATCATTTGGATTGAAAAAGACTTTCAATACCATTGAGTCCATTTCTCAGCACTGCCCAGGCCACCACTGACCCATGACCCCCAAGTGCCACATCCACAAGGCTTTTAAACCCTTCCATTAACTGGGGACTCCTCCACTGGAGTTGTGCCAGGGCTGGACAGCCCTTTCCCTGAAGGAATTTTCCTCAGTATCCAACCTGAGCCTCCCCATGCCCAGCCTGAGGCCGTTCCCTCTCCTCCTGTCCCTGTTCCCTGGGATAAGATCCCAAATCCCCCCGGCTGTCCCCTCCTGTCAGGGAGTTGTGCAGAGCCACAAGGTCCCCCCTGAGCCTCCTTTTCTCCAGGCTCAGCCCCTTTCCAGCTCCCTCAGCCTCTCCTGGGGCTCCAGCCCCTTCCCCAGCTCCGTCCCTGCCCTGGACACGCTCCAGCCCCTCGGTGTCTCTCTTGTCCTGAGGGTTCCAGAGCTGTCCCCAGCACTGGAGGTGTCCCAGCAGTGCCAGCACAGGGGACAGGCACTGCCCTGGGCTGTGTCACACCCTGGCTGGGACAGCCCAGGGGCCATTGCCCACCTGGGCGCCCCTGTGCTCATGCTCAACAGGCATGAAAGACATTCCAGGTAGGAATAAGAGCTGTAGAAAGCAGAACCTCTGTAGGTGCTGATTTGCCACAGGAAGGGTAAAGTGATGTGGTATTTTTCAAATAAAATGCTGCTGTGAAGTGAAATGGAATAATCTCTTTCACATTCTTGTGGGTTCACAGCTCATAAGGAAAGGCTTTTCCTAGGTTAGGAAAAACAAAGCACTGTGGTAGGTTTTCAGGGACCTCTGGATAGCAGGGCTTTGGCAGCATGGCAGAGGAGAAATCAGCATAGGGCTATAGGTAGGTGTGGGGATGCCTCTGCAGCCCCACCAGAGCTCAGACCAGAGCAGGAATTGCTCAGGTAACCTTCAGTACAGACCTGGCCACAGTAACTCTGGGCTCTTCCTCAGGATTTGGACCATTCAGTCTACTCTGGAGATACACATAATCTCTGTGTGCTTCATCATTGAGGCAAAAATAGGTGAACATATAAGGGTCATTAGTATATTGACCACTTTTTATTGAAAACTACTTATTTGCCTTTGTGTTTTTAAAAATCTAAAAGTCATCATTACCAGCTGATTGGGAACATATGGGAACCATTAGTACTGTACAGAAGAAACTGAAATCAAAATACTTTCTGTTTTCTATTACTTCACTTTTCATTTTAGAAAGCCATTTTAGTAGGAGATAGTGCATCTTTTTTAGCTAAAATGAGATATTCTTCTTCTGAATGGTGAACAAAGCGGAATGCTATGGTTCCTCTTCTGGCCTTGTCCAGAAATATTTCAGCTGGGAGCTCTCTATATGCCTCCACTTCAGAGGTGGTCTGTAATTTGGTCAGCCACCTCAGATATGTCAGGAATTTGGTGGAGGCTCTTCACTTATCATTCCTAAAGATGTGTTTGGTTCATGGCCATGGTGAGAACTCCTTGGCTTTCACTGCTCTCATATTTCCTACAAGCGAGCAACTGATACCAGGTGGCGGAACAGGCCTAACTAGGAGCTGCTAGAATTTTGTTTGCAAAATAGTCTGATAGACATCAGGAGGTTGGGAGCAATGGTTTAGTGATGCAAAGGATTCAATTGATGCAATTTCCTGCAAGGAATTTAATTCTTCAAAGACATTTCCCTGCTAGATTTTAAAATCAATCAAGTTGGCTTCGCTCTGGCATAGCAATCCCTGTTGTTAGACCTGCAGGGCTTAAGAACTAAGATTTTATGGCTTTCCTTAAAATGTGCTTTGAAAAACCTTGATCCTGCTGATTACCAGAGCCTGGCTAAATACTCTAAGGATCTGGGATTTTGGTGGGTTTGGGTTGGACTTTTTTTGGTTGTTGTTTGCTTTGTTGGGGGGGGGGGGGGGGGGGATATTTTTTGCCTGTTGTTTTTCTCCTCACTCTTATACCCTAGGAATGAGGGTGTATACCTGCAATACCTCATGTGTCCCTGAACATGCTCCTCATTTCAAGGTGATTCTGAAAAATACAGTACTTCAAGTTTGCTGATTAACCTCTTCTGTTTCTCCTGCTATTGAATCACCTGAAACTGTTTCACCCCTTCTTAAATCAGTGAGGTTTGGCATTGCCTCCAGGTATGACTACTGGATACCAAATGTAGCTGTGATTTGTCTTTCCCTATGGAAGCTACTTAGTTGAAGTGCTAATCCTGTAGTACTTTACAGCAAGAGGTTTGTTTTTTTCTTTTCTTCTCCATTCAGTGTGCCATCAATACACCATATTACTCTCCCAGTGGTGGACGTGGCTGGAAATAAAATACTCAAAGTGTTTCTTTCAATCACTTTAAAAGGGAAACAGAATTGACAAAAACAGGTTCAAAACTTACTCATTTTGTGCCAAGTGATTTTTTTCTTGTGTCTTGCAGAACTGACCTTTGCAGTTGCAGGCAGAGGAGGCAGCAACATGTTGCACTGTTATTTTTAGCTGGAGGAGAAGGAGAGGAGCTGTCATGTTCATTAGGCAGTGGCACTGCCTGGGCTGCCACAGGCCTCACAGCACTTCAGCATCTGCTGACAGAATCCAAGTGGAGAAAACATCTTGCCCTTGATAGCTCTGCTGTTGGCATGCTGTAAAGGGAAATATTTTGTTAATTCAGCCTTGCAGCCCGATTGAAAACAATAGTTGGGTGAAATAACAGACACTGTGGTTGTTCCCTCACAATCTCAAAAATTATCTCTGAAACCTAAAATATTGCCTTTAAATCAAAAATGTTTCTAAATCATTCTAATCCTGTTGTACTTTTAATAATCTCTGGCAATACCTTGTAAGTTTACTGTTTAGAAAACAAAAGGAGAAAGTATGAGTTTCTCATGGAAAATTGATCTCTAGGAAGAAGTTCTCACCGTGAGGGTGGTGAGGTCCTAGCACAAGTTTCCCAGAGCAGCTGTGGCTGCCCCTGGATCCCTGGCAGTCCAAGGCCAGGTTGGATGGGGCTGGGGCAGCCTGGGATGGTGGAAGGTGTCCCTGTCCACAGTAGGGGGTGACACTGGATGATCTTCAAAATCCCTTCCCAACCAAACCATTCTGTCAGTCTGTGATTAAAACCAGTTTTGAAAATCACTATAGAAAACAGTTTTTGTATAGAAATATTAATGGCATTTTATTGCAAACCCTGGCAAGGCCTGAGCTGGAGGTGGCCAAGCCAGGTCCCCTGTGCCCGTCGTGTCACAGGTTTGGGGACCTTGCACAGCCAGGAGTAGACTCTGCACAGGGCAAGGCTCTCCATACACCCACTGTTTTATCTGGACAGGGATCAGATACTCCTGATGAGGGGCTGTCAAATCCTGGATTAGATGTGCCTTTTAATCTCTGTTAACATGGAAGCCAGACTGGAGAGAGAGCTCTTAGGACAGGTTATGTTCCTTCATTGAACACATTCATGTTCCTTATGTTCATGGAAGGAACATAACCTTTCAGTACTCAGCATGACTAGGAAAAGAGTAATATATAGCAACTTGTGGAGTTTCTTCTTACTCTTCTTTTTTAAGCAGTCTTTGCAGTTGTTTTTTATTTTCTTAGACCAGTTGCCCAAATGATTAAGGAGAAAATTAATTTTTCAGAGTATCAGGACGACACCATCTCTCAACCTTGTTTATTTCCCCTAAGATCTGGGTTTTTTCTATTCATACAGTTATATGCTTGGTTGGTTTTAAAACCTGTACTAAAACCTGAAACTCATTTAATACTATTCACCCAGGGTTTTTTTCTGGTTTATTTTACTTTTGATGGGACAAGGAGTGGAAATCTGTTAATTTTCTTTTTATTTTAAATTAATCTCTCTTACTCAAGTGTAGAAGATGTTTAAAGCTCTTTCAAAGGAAAAGGCTAGTCTTCCTTGTTATGACGTTTAGCTTTTATATTTTTATATCTGACTAGATTTGTAGAAAAAGTGTTAGACCCTCTGCTACAGATGTTGGAGCTTGGACATGAGGGATGTAATACTGGATGCTTTTTGGTTTTATTGCTGATGTGGAGCTAATAAGAAAATGCCTTCTTTAGGATCTCTTCTTTATAATTAATCTTCTTTTACTTTTTCTTTTTGCTTTTCTGTTTTCTTACTTCATTGGGATACTTGTGGGTACCTCACTGTTTCATTGGGGTATTGTGCTCTCAGGGTCCAAACAAGAGGTACTTAATTTCTATATTGTTTGAAGTAGTAAGGCAAATAACTCTTAGAAATAAGTACCATTATTGAAGTAGATATTTTTAATTTTAGTCATCAACTACACATCAAAAATAGGCATTCTTAGCTCTCTGAAATGCTGACATAGCCTTAAAATACTGGAAGCCTGTCTTGCTTTTGTTCTTTTGAAATATAACCCAAAGAAGATTAGTAGTTTTACCACAAAAACATAAGTCTTTTAAAAACATGGTAAGAATGAAGGGTTTGACTTTCCAAAATAGGAAACGTCAGAATTCAGGGAGTATCTGTGAGCCTCATTCAAATTTTACATGTTTGCTTTATGATAGTATTTTATCCTTTTGGTTAAAAGTTAAATATTAAGTTTTGCTTTTGTTGTGGTTTAGCAGAACTTGAGCTAACAAGGCAGTGCCACTGGGATGGATTCTCTGCAGGAGCCTGCCCTTGGCAAGAATGGGTTTCACCAGTGATTACTGACAACAGAGGAGTGTTGAAATGCAGGAAGATGTTTTTTTCTTGCAAAGTCTGTGGGCAACTTGCTTGTTCCTCTGTGAGCTGTGTATCCTCCACCAGCAATTTGTCCCAAACTCTGTGCCAAAACCATGTCAGCCTCGCTCTGAGGTCCTCACGCTCTTTGCACAAGCTGTTTCTTGCTGTTTTACTCTGTTTTGTCTGGTCACTCCCTCCAGCTCCTTTGCTTATGAACTCAGCACATCTTCCTACTCCTGTTTTTTTTCTAAGGATCAGAGATCACAGTGCTCCTTATCTCTAAGAATGTAAAACCCTACCTGTAGCATCCGCCAGAGGCAGTGAAATTCTCCCTCTCTGCTCAAGTATGGAGATAATCGTAGGGACAGCACAGAAGATTAAACCTGAATTTACTCTTGACTGATTTCCATACTTCTGTTGTTAGAAACAAAATAAAACAGGGACAAAAACCCAAAACAAATACTACAATCCCATGACAACCCCAAAAAGCAACTTCCAGCAACTTTAGTCTGCCTGTCTCATTCACTTGGTGCAAGAGTTTCTAGAAATCCCAGCAAATCTTCCAGCTCAAAACAAGGGCTGGGCTTTCTGTGGGGGAAGTCAAAAACAGGAACAACAAATTTGAATCTCACAGTAATCAAGCCATCAGCTGTCTTTGTTTTATGAACAGCAGCTGAGCTGGGAGGCATAATTAGGGTAATGGTTTCTGGCTCCAGCTGTGTCTCACTACAGAACAAAGAGAGCTCAGCAGAGATTTTGTAGTATAATACACTTTTCCCCCCTTCTACTTGGGAGAATTATCAAAGATTACTCGATGGATTGGGACTGTGATTCAGATACAAGTGAACATCAGTATTTTTCCGCAGAGTGTATCAAAAGCTCACAGGATTTTGCAGAATCTGCCATCAGCATCGTGCTTGCCTCCAGCCCAGGAGTAGCCAGGTGCTCTGGTGTAGACAGGCTTTACCAAGTGCCTCTTGTGGTGCTTCCAGAGGGTTCTAAGTAGGTGTTGAAATGTTTCCCCAGACCCTTTTTGTGTTTTGAGTCCTGGATCCCCTGTGTGACTATGGAGTTTTCCTTGGATAAGGGATGGGGTTTGCAAAGTGTGTTCTTTTTGGATGAAAGGAGCTATAGGAATGAAGGTTTTCTGATGTCCCACATGGATAACTGTCAGTGGGATGTCTGTTTCTGGTGTGACCTACTGTGCTTGGAGAGGGATAAAAGTTAAAGCCTGACCTAACTGAGTTCTAGCTAACAAGGACCAGCTGGGTCACAGAAAAGGAGGTCGGAAGGGAAATACGGGAAAAATCAACTTGGCTTCACCAGGGGGATGTCTGGAACATGAGAGGGAATTTGCAGGATTCCTTGGGCCTAGAATACAGGATGTGGAAGGTATGTCTGGCACTTGGGGTGGATACTGGTTGAGGAGGAGCTTTGTGGTGTGGGCTTCCTTCTTACTGTCCACTTGCTGCAGCTTTGAGTGCTGCACAGCTCCCAGGAAATGTAGTCTCTCATATTGAGATGCTTTTCCTAAAGCCTTTTGTCCAAAAGTCAATGAAAGTGTAATGACTTTACTGCTTTACAATTAAAGTAAATTTCTAGCTCAAATCATAGAAAGACTAGAAGAACTCAAAAGCTTGATGGGCAGAACTGACTGAAAGAAATATAGGCATATGTCGGTGCACAGTACTTGAAAATGTAAATTTATTAATTCAGCTGTGTGTGTTAAACTGTAAAATCATCTGTCTGTTAAAAATGACTGCAGGAGGATGCTGAGAGTTGAGCTAACTTGACATTAATGAAGTCTCCCTGGCTGTGACAGAGGCAATAACGTGTTTATTCTTTAAGAAGTACAAGTACAGCTGTGCCAAAAAAGAAGATGACAGCTTTGTGTATAAATCGACCCAAAGATCTCTTCTATTTATTTATGTGCTGTGATGTTTCATTCCAGGTGATCAGCTTTTTCAGCTCCCGATTAGAGCAAGCTGGAGCTGAGCTGTCAGTGGAGCGAGTTCTGGAAATCATCAAGCAAGGAGCTGTTGCTTTGCCCAAAGACAGGCTAAGAGTAAGTGCTCAAGACCTCATCACTTAAAGTGTACCATTCCTATCAATTACACATACATGCCCTTTATATCTGTAACTTCAAAAAATCATCTCTCCTCTCAGTAGTGACTGATAAGTGATTACACTGTCGATTGCCATATGTGTATGTTTTCATTTAAATTCCTAATTTCTGCTAAATGTTTGGATGAGTTTTTGTGAATAGTTATTAAATTGAAGCGTGTGGAGAAATTAAAATTTGCTGAAGCTAAGGTTTTCTTCATCACATCCTGAAGATACAGGCTATGGAGATACACTCCATCTGTTGTTTAGTTATGCTGTTATCAAACATTGATAATTCTCTCTTTTGATTAATTTCTTTTTCTGTCTCTAGTGTTCTGCACCTCTGTCTGGGTCTATATTAAATGCTATAAAGATAAATTTTAGGGGCTTTAAGAATTACCCAACCTAGTGAAAATCAGTTCAGGACCTGTAAGTCTGGTCAACATGGTGATGAGCTTTCTGTATAATCCTGAGCAGTCCCCTCCATTGCTTTCTGAGAATCTTTCAAATCTCTTGAGGGATTTACCAATGACAGGCTAAAATCCATTAATGGCTGTGTGATGTTTAAATACTACAATAAAGAAATCTGTGTAAGTGGGTAAGTAAGCAAACGGGAGCTGTGTGTATTTTTTAAACATGATGAATCTTGTTTCTCTGTTATGCCAAGTGTATTTTAAATACTATCTGTTTTCTGAGAACTATTTTGGTTGCTACTCTGTGATAAGAGAGTGAGAGCACCATTTCTTTTGCGGTAACTTTAGTAAAATATCCTCTGATAAGGCACACTGAGTCCGTACAGCCACTGGCGACGGCTGGTAATTTATTTATATGCTGGTAATTTTAAAACACCCAGTGGGAATTTTCTAGCTGGCTGCATATACTGATGTCTTTCCTGAGTTCCCTGCATCCCTGAGATGGCACATCTTCAGTCACTCAGAATTCCTTCAGGAGAGGTTGGTCTAAAGTCCGTGTCCTGAGCCACAATACAGGAATATCCTGAGTAACACCTGAGCAGTTGTATCCAAATCCAGCCCTTAGGTTGTCCTTTCTACGTGGTGATGCTGTGAACACAGAGGAACACTGGAACTTTGGCTGTTTCTATGACAACTTGTTCTTATGTGCAGATATTTAAAAGCTCTTACATTGAGGCTACAGTTATTCCTTCTTGACAGAGAGCCATCACCAAATAAATTCACTGTTAGAAAAAAATGAAGGTTTTCTCAGTTACTGAACATGCCACATCGGCTGACATGTCAGGCCACAATATACAGAAATGCTGTTTCTGGAGAGAAATCGCATCAAGTTTCAATTTTCTGCACTAACGATATACAATATTCAAAATCATGTATTTATATTGCCACTTAAAGCAACCAACCAACAGTTTCTGGCGTGTGCCAAGCTCTGTAAGTCCTCACCAAACAGTCAAGTACTTCCAGTTTTAAGGATGCTTAGCGTTGCTTGGAGCACTTCCCTTTCCTCTGGAGCACTTGAGTTTCGGGACAGACTTACAAAGGGGATACAGCCAGCCTGGCACATCAGACTTCTGTATTGACCACTTACCTCTACTGGGTCTTTTTCCTTTTTCCTTTCCTTTCCTTTCCTTTTCTTTTCTTTTCAGCAGTTTGGTCAGAGCAGGTTACTTTTCCAGGTAGAAAAAGTGACGTTGGGGTGGGGCATTTGTATATATATAGATATATATGTATGCATTGTCATGCATCAATTTGTACATGCAAATAACATCCTTCCTTTACACAGATAGTGATGAGGAGCAGCACATGTTTCCCTCCTATAGAAGTGTTCTTGTGAGTTTTTGTGCCCTCTGTCCTTGTGCCTCTCTCCTGGGAGTCTCTCTGTTCCTCAGGTCTTCCCACTTCAGTCTGAGGTTTTCAGGGGAAGCTATTCTAAAGCTTGACAAACTCATATTAAGATCAGACTGAAGATATTGTTACACAATAGCTCTGGCAGCTCTGAGGCATTTCAGCAGCTAAATAAAGGAGAAAGCTTTAATCCTTATGTCTTTAATGACACTCTCTGGGTGAGTCTGGATGGGTGGGAGCAGCCCTACCCACGCTGGCTTTGATGGCACCTTTCAGGGAGCTGTGCAGAGCCACAAGGTCCCCCCTGAGCTTCCTTTTCTCTAGGCTCAGCCCCTTTCCAGCTCCCTCAACCTCTCCTGGGGCTCCAGCCCCTTCCCCAGCTCCTCAATGTCTCTCTTGTCCCCAGAACCAGGGGCAGCTTGTGCTCAGCCAGTTTGGGCAATGTCTGGAGGAATTCTGAATCCGTTGCATCTGTGTTGACACAGCCTACACATAATTCCAACGTGCAAAGCTGTGGAGTTCAATCCCAAGAATATATATGCATATATTCAGGTTTGCAGTTAATTGCTAACTAATTTTCAAGCCACCCTTGCCTTTTGCCACAGCATTCTGAAGTGCTGTAAAGTACAAGAGACCCTGCAGAGATATCATTCCTGCCTCCTAGAAATAACCATCTTCAGCTGAAGCACTCTGGGGAAGGCAGTTGGAACACGGAAATGATTTGGAAAATGAGGGCTGAGGCAGAGCTTTTACTCACTCACTTCCCTGCAGCTCAGACAATGATGTTTTTTTCTTGTGTGTAAGTACCCAATATATGCATAGATGTTTTCAAGTGAATGTTTTCAAGTTGCTTATCTTGGCCTTTGTTGAGGAAGTGAGCATTCAAGAGGTGCTACACTATTCATGTTCTGAATCTGTTGCTTAGTCCACAGTTCAAACATGAATCAACTTCAACTAAAAATAACAGCACTTAGAGCCACAATCCTCATCTGCATAATGGAGCTTATCAGTTTGGGAGCACACCCCGGTGCTCCTGCTCCCTTCCACTGTGGGAAGTAACACGGGATGCAAAGTGTGGTAGCAGTAGGTCATGGATAAATATATATATGTGTGTGTGTGTGTGTTAGGAAAGATATCCTGCATTTTCTTAGCAAATAATTATTGGGAAATGGGAGATCTAACTCAGATTTTCCTTCCAGTCCTGGAGCAGTCTGACTGGAGACAAACAATATAATTAACATTATTTTAAGCATATGCTTTTAGCTGTGTACTGTGGAAGGCCAAGTAAGTCCAAGCTGAGCAATTAGCCTTTTAGAAGACTTCTGCACAAACAGAGAGATAAAGGGCAGGTGCTGAAATCAAGAGCTGGTTATTTCTCCCTCAGTCTGTGGGAGGAGATAAATGAAGTTAATATGCCCAGGATGGAGGCAGAAGCCATGGCGTGGAGATAGAGCTGTCTCCTTTGCAGACAAGCAGCCCACAATCCAGGCTCCCTGCTATATTGCAGAAGCTTATTAAAGGCAATTTAGAGATCATAGTGATAGGTGAAAATTAGCCTCATTCTTTCTTTCTCTTTATTTTTTTTTAAAGTTCTCAGGCTGCCTTCCTTCCCTTTGGTGAACTATCTGTACTTTCAGGATTAGGAGAGTGAGAGCAGTGGGACTGTGTCTGGAGCCTGTGACTTATCTCAGGATTTCAAGGGGAGTTAGCCAGCAGATAACAACTCTTCTGCAATAAGTGGGAAAACTTGTTTCAAATGCCAGCTAGTGACTGGAAACTGACATTTGGTTTCATGGAGTGATCACACTTGGGAGACCATGTTTAATGCTTTATAAAAGAAAAGTTCCCATTACCTAAGCCACTTAAGATGGAGATTTGTTTTTCATGAGCATTTCCTGATCTGCTTGTGTTTTTCCTCTACTCCTTTTCTCCCCTTGCCAATGAGTATTTTGTCATCAGTGTGCACTCTGTCAGATGCTCTTTGTGTGCTATGCAGACGTGCCATTATGCCATCAACTCTCGTGTTTTTGATATGGTACAAAATTTAATATTTATTGAAGTGCATTTGAGTTCGATGGGCATTAAAATTTCACAGAATATGTAAAAGGAGCAGAGGTAAAAGCCTTCAGTCTCTTGACAGAACAAGTTTCGCTTTAGGTGTTAAAAGCACTTCTCATAGGTTTCCCCTTCTATTAACAATGTACTTCCAACTCCATCAGCATCCATTTGTTTCACTGAAAAAAGCTGCTAATCACTGAGGCACCAGAGCATAGAGGAAGAGTAAATTGTCGTTGTGGTGATGGCAGATACTGCCTGTGAGGTGGACCAAAGCAGCTTTATATCCCTGGCACATCACCTGGGAAAGCAGCACTGGCAGTTCAGCTACAAAAAATGTCATAAAAATAACATGGTTATTGACTGAGATGGCAGTGAATTCAACAGGGGATGTCAAGCACAGGTACTTTGGTAGAATCACAGAATCATTTAGGTTGGAAAAGCCTTCCAAGACCACCAAGTCCCACCATTTCCCCAGCACTGCCCAGGTCACCACTAACCTATGTCCAGAAGTGCCACATCCACACAGCTTTTAAATCCCTGCAGGTATGGGGACACCAACACTGCCCTCAGCAAACAGTGATTGACAGAGCTTTATGTGAAGAAATTTTCCCTGGTGTCCACCCTGAGCCTCCCCTGGCCCTGAGGCTGTTCCTTCTCCTCCTGTCCCAGTTTCCTGGGATAAGATCCCAAATACCCCCAGCTTTACCCTCCTGTCAGGGAGCTGTGCAGAGCCACAAGGTGCCCCCTGAGCCTCCTTTTCTCCGGGCTGAGCCCCTTTCCAACTCCCTCACCTGCTTCCTATCAGACTTACACTCATGGGTAATCAGAAATCAGACCATAAAAGAAAGTGTATGTGAAGTCCCCAAAATCAAAGGAGCCTAAATGTTGTCTTGGCTTGGATACTGAGCTCTCTTTGGAAGAATTTTCCTGCTTTTGAAGATGTTCCTCCCAGGGAGGAGACATCATCTGTTGAGCAGTCAGTGGTGCCATCACAACTACAGAGGGACAGGGCACAGGCAGCCCTGCAAAGGAACTCAGTAGTGTTATGTATATAAGCACCCTGTTGATCCAAATAAACCATCCATTGCCCCATCTTCTATTAGAATTGCTCCTGATTACAATTTTGTTTTTCCCCCACAGTCCTGCTGTTCTTAGTCCTAAGTGGTTATTTGGCCACAGCAAGATGTTGGATTCAGGATCCAGACCAGTGGTCTTTAATAATCCAAATTAAACCTTGGGGCAGATCTGTAATTACTTTAAAAACTATGTAGAGCTTTCTTGTGTTTGTTTTACTGCTGTTTCACTTTAGCTACTGTGGAGTTTCTGGTGGAATAGCGCACAAATTAACACAAAAATTAACATACAAATTAACAGTGTGACACTGTAAAGGGGTAGGAACAGAAAAGTTACAGAGACCAGCAGCTCCTTTACAGAGCTCCAGGGCACAGCACTAAGCAAGAGAGACAGAAAACTTCCTTAAAAAATAAATTCATCCAGTTCTTCCTGATATTTATCTTTTTTTTTCCTTCTGGCTCAAAGGTCAAAGTTCTTATTACAGTGGAAGCTGATTGTGTCTAATACATCCTTAGGTCTGACGCTAGGCAGGCGTCTACAACACAGACTTCCTTTTGCTGACCCTCAGCTGCTGTTAACCCTTACCCTGAAGAAGATCAGATTAGTGACAGAAGTGTAAGAAAGTTTTAAACAAAGTGCTTTTTGGGCCTTTCCAGAACACTGACCATATGCTAAGAATAAGAGTATTTATGGATTGTATATTTCCTTCTGACAATTTATACCCTCAATTAAGATGTCAGACTTCCCTGCTTCCGTGAGCTGACCTGTAAGTGATGGACAATAACTCATGTTTCTTTTGAAGGCATTTGTTTTAGATGTCGGCTTCTCACAGACCTCAAGTAGAGAAGAATATACTCTGTGTCCCTTGAGAAATATTATTTTGGGTAATCAAAATTCCAGGGGGAAAAAATGATCTTGAAAGTTCTGATGGGCTTTGTGGTCAGAAAATAACTTATCGTTGTGAAACTGTGAGCAGTCGAAGACATGTCTGCACTTAGCTGACTCTGGCTAATCTTACAGTGGGATTATAAACCTGTCTGTCTGTCTGAGCCAGGGCAAACCCTTATGCAGGTGCTTTTCTATTAATGTAAGCCTCTCTACTTAAATTGGTGAGAATGAGTTGAAACTAAGCTGAATGACACCACTATTATAATAAGTATGTCCAAGCAGGAGTTTCTATCATTTAAATCTGTTTAATTAAATGGTGCAAACTTGTGTGTAGGCAAGATCTAAAGTATGTGAAAAATACTATGGAAAAACTGTGATTATTATAGTGCTTGAAGTTAGATACTTGCTGACATAATGCATTGTATGGGAACTCTTGGCTTTGTAGTTTGAAACTGTACAGGAAGAAAAGTAACGGCATCATCCCAGAAGGGAACAAAAGCTTTGGGGGTTTAGTTCAGAAATAAATACCACCCTTTGAAGCATTAATGTGACAATCCACAGAAATGTGACTTTAGTAGGAAGTAGAGTTCAGTAGCTAGTTAGAATGCACAGCATGTTAGCAAAAAAATTTGCTTGTGTGCCTGGTTGCTTTAACACTGAAAAAGCCAATGGCCAAAGTAAATTCACTTTGCCACCTGTGGATTCAAAGTCATGGAATCACAGAATAGTTTAGGTCAGAAAAGCCCTCTAAAATAAGTTCTGCCAAGGAGGCCAAGGCTACCACTAACTCATGTCCCCAAGTGCCACATCTACATGGCTTTTGAACACTTAAACGTTCAAAAGTCTTTGAAATGTGATGACTCCTAAAGTGGATTTTAGCAGTCTTTAGAGAGCCTTGTTTGTAGCCATGCGTCATGCAAATACAGCTGATTAGTTGGATTGAATACTAACAACACTTCATTTTCAGAAGCATCCTTCAGGTAAAATGGAAGGAATCAGTTAACTTAGAGACTTTAAGGAAAGATAAATAAATTCTACTGCAGTCCTTAGCAATGTAGTTTGATTTGAAACTCGCTATCGACAGAGCTTCATATTGCTGAGCTCGAGGTGTTTGAAATGTTGGCATAGGCTGGCAGTGTTGGTGAGTCATTTATCAAGCATATTTATTTATTTTTCAAAGTTTGGTTTGATACTTTTATATGAAAAAAAGAAACAAGCCTAACAAGAACTCTTCATACAGTTACCCATTCCTGTAAGTATTCGCATGGATTTTGACTGTCATACGTGTCAAGATTTGGGTTTCTTTGGTGTGGTGTGAGACGAGTCCCTTTGCATACAAGGTCTTAGTTACAGCTGAGTATTTTATCTGCCTGAGCCTAGCAGCAGTGGTGTGCACCGTGGCACTCACAGCCTCTCCCTGGCACTCCCAAAGAGAGTTCACTCACACTGTAACCGACACCATATTTACATGTTACTGTTCAGGCTGTTTGAAAAGGGGATGTGCTTTCCACCTTTCCCCAGTTGTCTTAGGAGTGTGAAAATTATACAGTATCACATTCTTTAAATTATTTTTGTAGCATTATGGGGAAAGGGACAAAAAAAACCCCTAAAACCACCACCCCTCAAATGTTTCCAGGAAACTAAATTTTTCAAATATGAATGCTTCTGAGAACCCAAACAAGTTAGGTTTTCTTTTACACAGCAGCTGCCAGTCAATTTTGGGATTAAAACCAGCTTTTTAACTTGAGTTTACTTCAGTGGTTATAAATTCTTTCATGGAGGTGGAGAAAAATAAACAGTAATTTTTGGCATTGTTGACTAGAACAAAGAAAAAACCCAGCTATTTTATTTTGCTTGTCTGCCTGGCACACAGTTAAAAACATATTAATGCTTTTCTGACACCTCCCTATTGAAGAGTAGTATAAACATCACTGCAGCATCAACATAAGAAAAAAAGCATTAGCAAATTTTTGAATCTCTGATCATTAAACTGTTTCTCATGTAATATCAGTTTCTTATTGTAAAGAACCCAAAAATCCCTTTGAACAGAAAATAGTAATCATGCTTTTAACTTAGACCACTTGTGTAAAGCTTTTCTTCACAGATGAAGAATAAACTGAGAACTTCAGTATTGTTTTCTTCCTAGTCACTGAAGCATTCATTTCCATGGGGAAAATCCTGCTTCCACTGGAAAGTTTTGGTGATGGCTCCAACATTCTCAAGGTTGTCAGGCTGTATCTTTGTGCTTAGGAGATGCAAGGCAGGCTCCAAGGCTGTGTGTATCCCATGGTGG
Source organism: Oenanthe melanoleuca (assembly GCF_029582105.1). Classification (NCBI taxonomy): domain Eukaryota; kingdom Metazoa; phylum Chordata; class Aves; order Passeriformes; family Muscicapidae; genus Oenanthe; species Oenanthe melanoleuca. The sequence goes on along the minus strand of NC_079362.1, from coordinate 75,301,695 downwards.
GGAGTGTGTGGTTCACAGTGACAGTATTAGCTTGGAGGAAAGAGGGATTGTGCTTCATGCTCCCCTGTCCTCTCCTTGATTTCCCTGGCAGCTGCTCTGTGGGGATTGCATTGATTGCATGGTAGTTCAGAAAGTGAAGCTGGTGCCATGGTCAGCAGCCTGGTGAGGATCTCATGTTGTAAGAACTGTGTTTCTGCCTGTGCTGTGAGTGAGCAGAGCAGCAAAGCAGGGTCTGTGAGCTCCTGACCTTCAGCCAGCTCAGTTGGAGTGGATTGAGAGAAACAGCTCAAGGAGCAATGGGATGGAGGTAGAGCTTTCTTAGCAGGTGCACAGTCAGCTCGAAGAAACTGGCAGTGACTTGGGTTACCCACATCAAATCCATCAGCTTTTGCTCACTTTCATCTTGAATAGTTTGCATTTTGTCACCCTTCTTGGTGAATAACTTCTCTTACAGAGATTCAAATTAAGGCACTGATGTCTGAATCGCTTCAATGTACTTTGACTGTTTGTTGTAAATTTAGGTTAGATATTGGGAAGAAATTCCTGGCTATGAGGGTGGTGAGGCCCTGGCACAAGGTTCTCCAGAGCTGTGGCTGCCTGTTAAAGTGTCCAAGGCCAGCGTGGATGGGGCTTGGAGCAACCTGGAATAGTGGAAGGTGTCCCTGCCCATGGCAGGGGGTTGGAACAAGATGAGCTTTAAGATCCCTGCAACTCAAACTGTTCTGCAATTTTACAATAGAAATATTAATTATTCAGTGCAGGTCTTTCCTTTTGTCAGCCAGCCTGTGGCACTCCATACCTGCAGTGTTGTCCTTCACTTTAATGCCGTATCCTGAAGAGAGCAGGAAGATGTTTTCTTGCTGCAATGTTCCTTGCTCGTTATGCAATGCTGTGCACAGAGTCATGGCAGTATTTGGCAGAAGCATAGCAGCAGCCCAGAAAGGATCAAGGATTCTTTAAAGGCAGCAGAGTTGTGAATATCAAAATGCTCCAAAGAATGGCAGATTTTTTTTTTGTATCTCTTTCAGGTGTTCCCACCGCTTTTCTCATTTGAGGTTTAAAGCGTGCATTAATTAATGTGAGTTAAAGTCAGGGAAGGAGCGGCAGGAATGGGGAGTTTGTTTGGTCTACGTGTGGGTGTTATGTCTGAAACAGTGTTCTGGTGTTCCTCCAGGTCCACTTACCTTGTTTGCAAACCTGTGCAGATAGAGAATGTAGAGAACTGTCATTCTTTTATGCTGTTAGCTTGTATTTGTCATAGCTGTGAGCAGAAAGCACCCAAGATCCCAGCAAAGGAATGAGTAGTGATGCTGTGATAAAGGACAGACTCAACCAAGCCTGTGGCATTTTATTTGGGAGCAAGAAAGAATTTATCCTGGGATTTCCAAAGAGCTAGAGCATGCAGTAAAACTGGATTGAAACACATTGAGAGCAAGCGGAATGTTTCTTTAGCTTCCCCACCTTCCCATTTATTATTTTGTTTTTCAGTGATGAGATATTGTGCATCCTAGTAAACTCCAAACCCACAGTACTTTCTCCCTGTCACCAAGACATCTGGTTGTGCTGGGGGAGCTAATCAATCACAGACTCTGTTGCTATTATAAGCCTGCAAGCCACTTGAAAACTTACCCAGGATTTTGGTAATGAAGGGCCTGAAGTTATTATTTGAGCTTTTTCCTTTTTTTTTCCTTTTAACTTCCCTTCAGGGGTCATCAGACTGGCAGTATTTTTTTTTTTACAAGCTCAGATTGTAGACTTTTGAAAGTTCAATTCTGTGTGTGTCAAGCTACTTGAATTTCCTGTAAAAATGTTGGAATTATGAACAGATTTGTAATAATATGAAAGTGAGCAACATCCAGGTTAACTCTGTATGAAAAGTTGGTATTGAAATAGATCAGAAAGGCTGATCTTGGGTTGAGGCACATTTGTCATTTTGCTATTAAAGCTGATACTTACTGTTAACATTCAGCAAGACTATTAGCCACATATTTGAAGATTCACTTTAAAAAAAATTAATTTCTAGCTCAAAACAAAGAACAGTTTACAACTTGAGAGTGACGTTCACCTCTTGAATCGACGCACCCTGTAGCTCCAGTATTAAACCCCTCCTTCACAGCCTCACTGATGCCAAAATCTAACCAATAATGAATGATTTATCATTCTGTATTTGGCTTTTTCCTGTTGGAAGGGTGGGGGCGAGATCCTCAACTCCAGAGTACCGAGTCACTCCTAGCACTTGGCCCCGGAACGCATAAACAGTGCGCACTGTTACAAGTCCCATCCCAACGCCCGTATTACACAGCCATGTGTTCTCAGAGTTCCTAGAGCCTGATGTCAGGCACTGTGCTGGTGCTGGGTGTATTTTCTGATTTCCTGGGGGTCTCACGTGTGGCTGTGCCGCAGCCGGGGCTCGCAGCGCAGTCTGGCAGCACTGGCGTTGTGCTGGTGCCGCTCGGCTGGGCGGCGATAAGCAAAGAGACAGTCTGGCTCCTTCCAGGAGCCTCTCGGTCATGTCTGAGCGCTCGGCAGTTCCCAAAGCCTCTGGCTGACTTTCCCCTGTGGACCGTTCATTTATCAGGAAATGGAATTGGTTACAGGATTTCGCGCGCTGCCAAACCTCACTGACGAAATCGGCCCGTTCCTGCCCTCAGAAGTAGGAAGAATGTGTTAACTCTTTGTGCTGGTGCTTGTTTTTAGTACTTTTGCTGAAAATAAGCCAGGTTCCTTCCTACTTTTAAAGGTTTCTGGAAATTGCTGACACACTCTCACCTTTTATGAATAAACTACTAATGCTGGATAATTTTGCCAATTACATTTAGTTCTTTGCATCACAGTTACCATTGTCTTTATAAATATTATTTTAGGGCAATTGAATTATGTTAATGGGCGATTTGCCTGCTGAATTCAGTGTATTCTTCCTTCAAAAAATGTCTTATGAAATAGAGGAATGAAAATTAAGATTTATTAAAAACATAAACAATGCTTTGTTGTTTAAGGGAGGCTTTAAAGCCTAAGTTGCATGTATAGCTTATACATAACTTATAGGAGCTTAACCAGAATTGAATAGAAATATGTCTTTAATTATGTATATAGGATGACAACAAAAAAACCAAGTGCATTTCTTTCTACTTTCTGGTTTTGCATATAGTTACAAACCCAGCTGCATAATGGCAAAGTAAACACCACTCGTTTTAGATGATATTTGGAGGTCTTTGTCTTTCATTATGGATCAATTTTATAGCAAACTTTAAAAAACAAATGCACTTTTAAAAATGCAAATTTGTATTTTTTTGGTGACTCACCAGACTCCAGGTTGCTCTGAAGTTTGCAGGGCAGAGCTGGTTGTCAATTCAAAGAAGCATCTGGGCTGGAAAAAACTCTCTAAGACCATCAAGTGCAGCTGTTCTCCAGCACTGCCAAGGCCACCACTAACCCATGACCCCAAGTGCCACATCCAACCAGGTCTTAAACCTCTCCAGGAATGGGGACTCCACCACTCCACACCCTGGGCAGCTGTGCCAGGCTGGTCAACCCTCTCAGTCAAGAAGTTTTTACTAATACTCAAGCTAAACATGACCAAATTCTCAATTGTGCAAGTTGCATTGAGAAACAAGGAGCCAGTTAGATTTTATTAATTTATTTATATTGATCAGAAGTACTTCTGAGGACTTTTTTGTTTATCCAGTGGTCAACATCTGTCTCTTAAGACCCCCTAATTTCATCCCTAATCAGCTGAGCTCACTCCTTTTGCAATACTCTTTCTGTGTCACACACTGTGTGTGTTTCAGAGGGGGTGGAGAAATGACCATTTGCAGGTTGTCTGCTGGTGGGTGCAGGTGTCTGTTCCTGTGCCACTTGAATCATTTCGGTTTGTGCAATGATGTGTTGCACTGGGAGCATGTCTCTCATAACACATCAGTCTGTTTTAATGCAATCAATAGTTGTAACCTCCCATGTATGAAATTTCTAAGCCCAGAGGTAAAACACAGTGCACATATGGTAATTATTATGTCTGGAAGTGGTTGCTGCATTAATTGATAGCAGTAGCAAGTAATGCAGCCTCGCTTAATTTCATAGCTTCTTATACTAAAATCCTGTAAACAGAATTTTTGCAGTCTAATACGGTAGAGTGTTTTTTCTCCTTTTTATTATGAGCAAATCACTGTGAAAGTATTTAGAGCTCTCTTAGCTCATTTAGCTTCATGGCAATTTGTGGTCCTTTGTTCCAGAAACAAAAAGTGGCTGAAAACAGCTCATCCACAACCTGTGAAAGCACGTGTAAGCCTCATCTGCTGCTCTCTGAGACATGGTTGGTGTTGCAGGATCTGCCTGGGGCTGATGCCAGTGAGGGACCCTGCTCACAGCCTGCATCCTGCAGGCTTGAGCCTCTGCAGGGGAGGATAAGTGGGTGATTTGGCCTCACTACTGACATAACTGAGGCTCATAAAATTCAGATGTTTTCCAAGCCATGTCTGCAGCTCAAGTTAACGTAAAAATATTGCAAATTTAGCATTACTTGCTTTTAAAAAATCGTGGTTTAGTAGTGTAAATATAATTTTCTATTTTGAAGTAGTGTGTCATAAATACTCCTGAGGATCTCAGAATGTTGGTCCTTTTCCCTGTGAACCAGGAAAGCCACAATGGCTAATGTGCATGCTTGGAGATCCCTCATTCTGCAGTGAGAGGCTGATGATGATCAAGGCAATCAGAGTGCCAGTAACGCTCAAATCCGCTTGAATTACTTGTTGAAAAATGACTGAATTTGTCATGATCCCAAAACGACCTTTGCTGTCATCCAGGGAAGCTCCAAATAATTCAGAACCATGGTTTGCATTTAGAACCAAACCAATAGTTTGGGTTGAAAGGGGTTAAAGCCCATCCAGTGCCACCTCTGCCATGGGCAGGGATGCCTTCCACTATCCCTGATTGCTCTTAAGCTCTGTCCAGCCTGGCCTTGAACACTGCCAGGGATCCAGGGGCAGCCACAGCTTCTCTGGAAAATCTGAGCCAGACCTTCACCTTTCTTCAGTGCTTGCTTAAAATCATAATTTTCTTAAATACATACAAGATAAAGGACTAGCTGAAAATAGACTATTTTGGAGTAATAGGTGGTAAAACTGAATCACATGAATGCAAATATATTGTAGGGTTCTCAGAAGCACTGGTGAGAGTTTCACTGGCATGAGGGTTTATGGTGCCAGTTGTAGTTTTAAAATCAAATATTTGTTTTTATTCTCTCCTTTACATCCTTCTTGTAGTTAGGTTGCAGTTCTCTAGGAAAGATGCATCCTGTTCATGCAGAAGGCTTGTTTATCTTATTGATATCCAGGGAAGCATGTTTCATTCCAGGATGAAGGAATGCATCAGAGATGGGTATTGCACAAGAATCCAAGGTAGCTTGGGAGGGTGGTGCTTGGGTGAGTGACTGGAGTACAGTGATTCTGCAGTTCAGGAATGAGGTGCATTGGCCAAGATGAGGATGAAGGGTGGGCTAGCACAGGACACTCCTATTCCCAAGCTGCTGTCTGCATGGAGACTAATATTTACATGGAGGCTTAATGTCTGTCCCCTCCACCCCTGAAGATTATTCCAGTTACCTTCTGGAAGCTGCGTTCTGGATTCAGTCACTTCATTCTCGAGTCATTGCTTTCTTTGCAAAGCTCTACAATTGCACTGGAATGAAATCACTTTATCCTGGAGTTGCCATAGCTGCTTTCAAAGAGCTATTCCATAATACTGTTATGCATGTCAGTCTCCTGCAGAAGGCTAGGCAGTGTTTTGGCTATCCCAAACCAGTTAAAAAAAAAAAAAAAAAAAAAAAAAAGTTTAAACAAAAATGTGCAGATGTCAAGGTCCTACCTACCCAGCCAGGACTATCGTGGACTAGGTAACAGTAACCATTGAATTGTACAAATGCAAATGTAATAACATGAATACAGTAATATCTGCTGTGATTCTGAGACTTAATTCTTAAACCACTGAAAATGGGAAGGGGAAAATAAACCAATTCTAGCAGGAGGTTGATCAGCAGTGCAGGAGTTTGCTGTTTCTCTCCCATGGTTGTCTTCACCTTGCCATCACTTGAGTTCCCTTTGCTGCTCTGCAGAGCTGTAGCTGCAGTCACAGCCCTGTACCCAGCTGAGCTGAATAATGCCTCAGCCTTGGCTGTAGCACTCTGTGGGTTGTAATTAACTAGCTCCCATTAAGGCAGCAGATGAAAATTCATGCAGTTACATGCAAAAGCTTTAGAAGATGAAATAGTGTATTGTAACAAGAGGTGTTAAAGGAGGTTTTGTTTCTTTTTTTGCTCAAGACAAAGGTAAAAGTTCTGAACTTAAAGAAGGTAGATTCGGAGTAAAGTATAAGGAAGAAACTTTTTATGATGAGGGTGGTAAAATACTGGTACACCTTGCCCAGGGAGGTGAAGGATACTCCATCCTTGAAAGTATTCAAGGCCAGGTTGGACAGGGCTTGGAGCAACCTGGAAGGTCCCATGGCAGGGGGTGGAACTGAATGAGCTTCGAAGGTCCCTCCCCCACTATTGTGGGATTCTATGACTCTATGAAATAATTATGTAATTCTTTATGCTACCTGTAGAGAGCAGAAAAATATTTCTGTAAGGGACACAAGGGAAGTCTACTGCAAAGATCTCCTTCCCTGGATCAGAAGAATCTGGATGTGCTCTACTGGTGACACAGTCAGGATGGGAGACACCCTTTCAGCATCTTCATCTCACATCCAGTGAAAGGGGCTCCAGCTGGTTCTCAACCATGAGGACGCTGTTGGGCTGTGGTGAGCAGAAACCATTGCTGTTAGGAGTGACATTTTGGAGGAGAATAATGTAACTGGTGTCATTTTCTAACTGCCATCTGTGATGAGGAATGTATACCATCCTGTTGCTGTCCATACAGCAGAGCATCCTTGCTCAAGGCAGTGAATGGTGGGAGGCTGATGTTAGATGCTCTGCAAGCTTTGTGGAAGGGAAGGCTCAGGAGATGACTTACAAACTCCAGTCACTACAGGGAGCATTGGGATTGCCAAAAGAGATCAGTCAGATATTTCTTTATGCACAGCTGAAGTCTAGCCTTTCATTGCAATGTGAAATAACCAGAGAGGGTAGCAATAAACTCTGATTTTTTTCATGTGAGCTCTTGAGACACTGCAGTTGTTGTCCGTGCATTATTTTAACTTAGATGTGAAATTTAAAAATAAAGTAGTCCCAAAATTTAGTTTTTCAGTGGTACATAGATAGGGAAATTTGAACTGGAAGAAAAATGTTTAAACTAGGTATTAGGGAGGAATTCTTGACAGTGAGTGTGGCGAGAGCAGCTGTGGCTGCCCCTGGATCCCTGGCAGTGTCCAAGGCCAGGCTGTACATTGGGGCTTGGAGCAATCAGGGACAGTGGAAGGCATCCCTGCCTATGGCAGGGGGTGGAATGGGATGAACTTCTGGGCCTCTTCGAATCCAAGCTGTCTATGATTCTCTGATTCTCTAACTTTATGGGAAGAAAGGGCACAGGTAAGAAACTTTGAGCGGAAGAAGTAAAACTTCTCACAGATTCTAACGTGAAACAGTCTGTCTGTGTGTATCTATTGTTTGACACCAGATACATTAGATTGATTTCATTAACGAAGCTGCTGAAAGAAAGAGATACAAAGTACAAGGCAGAAAGCAGGCTGTGGAGAAACAGGAGGATGGGAAAGCAGTGTGAGTTTCCAAGTCGCTCCCCATGGCAACAGAGCTCTGACCTGAGTAAACAGCTCTCTGCACGTGTACATTTTTCAAAGCTACTTCCATTCTGCTAACTGCTGCCCTGCCACATCATTTGAACTCTGTTAACCTTCAAGGATGATCCCATTTTTTTCTGAAAGTGAGCACAGAGGAGCTTCCCTGCCCAAAGCTGCAGAGCTTTGGCTTTGCAGGAGATTGGCAGAAACCCCACACTCATGAGCAGCCCAAAATTCCTTGTCCAGCACATCTTACAGGAGGGCTCCCAGCCAGAGCCCAGCCCCTGCTCACTTCAGAACTGCACAATTGCTCAAGCTAAACAACATTCCCCAAGTTTCCCTCCCTAGAAAGCCTCCCTATACTTTTATTACGTTTTTTGCTGTGACTAAATCTGCCTCACATGTGTTGTGCAGCCTCCCCTCACTCTCTTGCATATGTTGTGAGTCCAGTGAAAAGTCCAGTGCCAAAGGCACTGCGTTTGCATGACGTGTTGTTTCCAAATATCTTGCAACTTTGGTCAAAATAAAGTAAAATTACACTCAAATGCCCTGACCCCTTTCTTCCCCTGCTCAGTTGAAAGCAGTTTCCAACCTGTGTGTTCCTTTTCTACTCCAAACCTTCAGTGTAGGCAGAGTAGCTGAAAAGTATAAAAAGTTGCATTTAAAATGAATTTATTCATTCATTTGATTAATAAAGTCCCACATTATCCCCCCTCCATCAAGGAAAAAAAGTATTAACCACTCTTTAAATAAAATGTAAAATAATATGTCAGAGGCCAACAAATTTATCCCAAAAGGAGCAAAATTTAATGAGTTATGACAAGTAAATACAAGATAAAGGGAGAAATGGAATCATGTAACTTCTAATTATACTGATCCAATTGCCTTTCCACTTTTAAGGTTTAGCTGTCTTTTCTGAATTAGTCTTTTGAATTAAGTTTCCATAACATGTGGCAGATTGAGAAAAACAGTCCTCAGAAAATTTCTGCCCTGGATGACAGATGAACTAGATAATGGAGTATAATCTCTTCCATTTTCATGATTTTGACACATTTTCACTTCTGTGTGTATGTTTAAATCAAGGAATCAAAATAAATTTGAGTACAGAATATAAATCCTAGACAAAATTACAGCTTTCATTGCAGTGTTGGGTTAAATGTAAACAGCAGGAATGTTACAGATATCTTCTAATTAAATGCATAAATCAGAGGAATGTCTTGAATGTTTACAGCAACTGCACCAAGAAGTGAGAATGAGGAAGAGACGCACTTTGTCAGCTGATGGCTGTGTCCCTGCATTCTCGTACAGAGTTTAATTTTGTTACAACCTTTGATACAAGTTGCAAAGCTTCTTTCCAGTTGATTTACAGGCTGTTTGTTCCTGCCTAGGATGATTAGGGATGGAAATGGCTTTTTCCTGGCTAAGCAGGCGTTTTCTCATGTCTATTATCATTGCTGCTGAGGACTCTGGTGGTAGGATTTGGAGGGCAGCTGGTTTAGACCACCCTGCCTTTTTTGTAGCTGTAGATGTTCTGGAGTATCAGATGATGGTATTGGATCTTAAATCCATGTGGATTTAGGCTGGGCTTATGATAAGGTTTTAATGTTAAACCCACAATCTGTTGAGCTTACAAACAAAGGCTGATTTTTCTTGACTGTGTCCTCATGTTGACACTTGTGCCTTAATAAACCCTATTATGCTCCCTTCTCCCCAGGTTTTCTCCTTGCTCTGTAAGTTGGAAAAGCCCTCTTAGACCATTGAGTCCAACCATTCCCCAGCACTGCCAAGGCCACCACTGACCCATGTCCCCCCAAGTGCCACATCCACATGGTTTTTAAAGTCCTCCAGGGATCCAGGGGCAGCCACAGCTGCTCTGGGCAACCTGTGCCGGGGCCTCACCACCCTCACAGCCAAAAATTTCTTCCTAATATCCCTAACCCTGCCCTCTGGCAGCCATTACTCTGTGGGGAGAGCAGCCAACCTCTGGCTCATGAACTGGGGCTTGAGGACAGAGATAGTGTAGCAGTGGGGTGAGAATTTCTCATCTTGATGATGCTGCAGCAGCAGCATCCAAAGCTCCATGAAGATTTCCCTTCCTTCACTGCAGAGCTATCAAAAACACAACAAAGATTGTTTTTATAGATTGGAAACCAGAGGCTGGATAGTTCACTGGAGGAACATCCTTCAAGTCTATGGGAAACAGGTAGCTCCAAAACATAGAAGGAAATGTTGTGTCAGTAGAGTGGAGTCAGAGGAGAGCACAGGCCTTAAACTTCCATGTTGTTCTTGATGTGAGACCCACAAGATCCAAGTGGTGCCTGTAGTTCAGAGCACAGAGTCAGACAGCAGAACTTTATTTGAATTCCTGGTACTTATCTGCCCCACCAGGACTTGCCAAGCACCATCCTCCTGAGCTAAGACCAGCAAAGACTGATTGTCACCAGGGCAAACAATCCTGGCCTGAATGCACAGGGAGGAAGGGAGCAGATATGTTCAATAACAAAGGGACATAATAGCTTTTTTGAAAGAATTCCCCAGCCTGAGGTGGGGAGTTCTCTAGGAATGTTTGATTCATGTCCAAAAGACAATCTTTACCAGAATAAGTCTTAATACAAGTGGAGTATCAGGGAAGGCAAACAAATCTGGAAATGCTGCATCCAAAGCATAGTGAAACAGAAAACACAAGTAATTTTCATTCATTATTGAAACAGCAGGTCATTTGGGGCCCTGTTTTCAGATTGAGGTGATTGTTTGCATTAGGAAAAAAAGCGCAGTTTCACTATAGGAGAGTGCTACTTTTCTAACTGGTGGCTGCAGGACGATGCCAAGCATATAGATCCATTTTGGTTGCAGTCAGCTCCTGACTCCCTGTACTCAGGCAGTCAAGGAGATTGCTCAGTTGGCCAGGTTCAAGATATGTAAAGATATCTTAGCAACTTGAAGGAGTCCTTGTCCTGCTCATACTTACTCTTTCTCCTTTCTACACACTGCTGGCCTCTATCACTGATAAAGGCATGTTTAAAATACCTAATTTGAACTTACTATCTCAAAATCCATTAATATAATGGAATATAGAATAAAATATAGCATAGAATGAACAACCTAAAAATCTATTTCAGAAAAGGCATCCTGGTTATTTGTTGAGGTCCACTTAACACCATCCCCCCCCCCCCCCCGCTGATTTTGATTTGTCTTCACAGGACTCTTAGCATTAGGGCAGTATTTTTTTAATAAGACTGTGAAGTCCACATTCACAAAATAACTGTGAAAACCTACACTTTTGGCACCAGCTCCTTGGCTGGCAGTCCTGGCAGAGATAAGGCTGCAGTCTGGCACTGTGTGCTATGGCTGGAAAGGTTTTACTGTCACTTGACATTTCAGTCCTCAGGACAAATAAATGGGATTTCCTGCATGCAGCGGTGCAGCACTGCTCATCTCGCAGCACAGTCTGTCTTTTTGCAGAGGCTTGAAATACTTAAGAAGGGAGTATGTCCACTGGGGTGTACATTTTCCAGTTTGGGGAGATTGGGGAGCCAAAGGTCTGCCGACTCAATGAGGGTGTTAGTCAGCACGTCCTGAGCTTCAGGCAGATAAGGGTCCACTTCCTAGGCTGCCCTGATCTGAGAGTTAACAGTTGGTGACAGCGAGTCTGTCTCTGTTCTTAAGTCATTGTTATAATTTTTTGTAATATTTACAGGCCTGGCTCTCTCAGATTAAAAAGCACAAAATCAAAAGGAGGTCTTCCTCCGTGGGCGCTGGGGGAGGATGTTTGGGCTTGGCATGCAGCCCCACCGCCGCGCTGGGTGGGAGGGACCGGAGCAGGATGTCGGCGCGGGCCTCGGCTCTGCGGCTGCTGAGAAGGAAAGCTCAAACCGTGTCTAACGACCTTCCAGGAGCCCTCCACACCAGGAAACGTGCTGTAAATGTCAGCCCCCGGGATAAACTCAGCTGGGAGAACGGACCTTGTCCGTTCGGGTTGATGCATGAAGCCAAGGCAGTGCATCAACGCTTGTACAGTGATAACGGAGAGCAGCGTGGTCCCAGTTGTCCAAAGGAATGTTCTTTTTGGCTTGGTGGGATGTTTTGGAGGCTGCATTGAACCAGTACGTAGTGAAAGCATGTCTGGGACCTCATCACTGGAAAAGTATGCAAACTGAATCACTGTGCTCTTCTCCTGCCACCTTTTGTGTTGCGAGAATTTGTTCTACACAAATAAATGAGAAAACAAAACAACTGTGACGTGGTAGTAACTCTAGATTTGGGGTGAAAGAATTAGGCAGATGAAAACAGCATTTTGACCTCTCAATCCTTTGTGGTTCTGCTGGATTATCCCAAGACTGTATTAGAGCAGAGAAAGGTCATATAGTAGTTTGCAAAAGTAAAAATTTTTAAAGTGTGAAATTAGTGGGGTTTATACTGTTGTTGTGCTTCAGTTCCTTCCCAGGTCAGATGCTGAAGAGCATAGAGGTGGGTGCTGGAAACTCCATAGTCTTCATCAGCAAGCACAGTGTGGGACCAAGTCCCATGACAAAATCTCCAGCTCCTTCTCTAGGGTGGAGGAAGAAAAATCTAACCCTGGGCATAATTCCTATGAGGGGGAAAAAAAAAAAAGGATGAGAGAACAGTAGTATTTATTACCCTGGGTCAGGATATGGCCATACAGTTGTCCATACAGTGTTCCCAAAGTGCATCTCCCTGTGTGGGTCATGTTCTTAAGGTTCATCAGATTCCTTCATTGTCACACATGTATCCAGCACCTTCTGCCCGTTTTGTGTTGCTGATTGCATGGCACACACCATGGAGAATTTTATTTGCTCAACAGTTGGATCTTTGGTGGGAGTAGAAGTCAGGCAGCAGGGAGAAGTTTATCTGGGGTTTGTTTCAGGGCAGTGGGATGGTGCCGTAGCCTAGGTGGGGCAGCCATCCGTGATGTTATCTGGAGCACAAAGCATTTCCATGATAAACAACATTCCTTGTATTTTAGACTAGTCTGCTATCAAAGTCAAAACAACTTCTCTGGCTTGAACAGTAGCACTCACTGCTTGAAATGTAAAATATATAATTGGCTCTAAGCTTTGTCTAAAGCAGATTCTCCATGTCATTTAATATATAGCTGCACATATTAGTGTACATTCATTATTCAGCATGGTTATTTTCTCCAATCGTTTGTGAATTTCACTAGCCCTTTAAAATCCTTTCCAGTGAGTTTTTCCTTATTGTTAAAAGAAGTTTAATAAATTGTATCAGTTAGACTAAAAGTGTGTATCTCACTTTTCAGAAAATAATTAGCAGATGGTTGTCTCTGACATGAGCAGTGGAATATTGTTGGGCATTTATAGTATTGCCATGTTTTTTTAAAAAAGCTGATTAAGGGAATATAGATCTGTCATTTTTGTCTAAAATTTGAGGCAGTATTCCAGATACACAACTTAATTCTTGTCTACTGCCTTCCCTTACAATAGCTCCAAGAGGAGACTTTGCCTTTCCCACAGCTACCTCATCCTCCTTTGAGTTCTTCCACATTGTTGCAAATAATCAAATTCCCTGGGAAGAATTATTTTGGTCCTGAACCATAAAGTTCTGTTTGGCAAGTCCTGAACCATAAAAAGCCTTTTGTGTTTTATATAAGGGTTTCCCCACCCAGTGTCATGACCAGGTGAAACTGGGGCTCTGAGAGCACCATGAGCTTTTTCTGGAGGGAGGAAGCATCTCAGGATGTCACAGATCACAGAATCACAAAATCATTTGGATTGGAAAAGTCCCCTAAGACTATCAAGTCTAACCATTCCCCCAGAACTGCCAAAGCCACCACTGATCCATGTCCCCAGGAGCCACATCCATACAGCTTTTAAACCTTTCCAGGGATGGTTATATGCTCCAGATCTGGTTGACTGCAGAATTGATCTTACCCTGCCTTTTCTTGCTTCCTAGACTTTATAAATACATTTTGTCTTCTGCAGAGTGATGCAAACAGTGTGTGTGCATGTATGGACTTACGACAACTTGAGTTTTTGCCCAGTTTGAGATCTTCAAAGACGTGTTCCTCATGAGATGTTCCCAACTGATTTATTGCTGCCAGTTTCTTAAATTTACTTTTTGCACACTTGAAAAGTGGCAGAACCATAGAATCACTGAATGTTTTCAACTGAAAGGGACCTTAAAGCTCAGCTTGTTCCAACCCCCTGCCATGGGCAGGGACACCTTCCAGAGCACCTTCTCTGCTCAAATCTCACTCATGAAACTCTGGAAAGAAAAAATTCAGCCTTGAATCAGCTTTGTTTGGCAAGTGAGTGGTATTTTGGGGTTTGGAAAGTCTACATAAGGTGTTCTGAGACCTTGGAATTTATGTATTTCTAAGCCCTTCTTTGAGGGCACTGCCAAAACATCATGGTCTTACCTGTGAGTTGAGGTATCCAAAATCTAGTTCTAATGTTGTAACCTTTTGTTAGCAGGTCTGTAAGTCTTCCATATAAAGGTGTCAATGAATGAGTGATTTCTAATCTCACTTCAGTTTTAACAGAAATGTTTGCTGTAAACATACTGTTTTTTGTGGTTGTATAAAACCTTGCACATTAATCTAGAGAAGGATGGCTTGCAAGCAAGCAAGCACAGGAAACCAGGGCTTAAAGTCATTTGCATCTTCCTTACCAGTGGTAAAAATAGGGACTTCTGTTATGAAATGTGCATTTTCTGTAAATCCCATGGTAGGAAGAGCTTATATGTCTGCTTCATATCCATAAAAGTTTTGTGAGTTGATAGACTCATCCCCATTTGGGCTTCAGGGATTATTTTGTTTTTCAGATTTTAATTCCCTAAATTCAAGAGCACACAAAGGATTTGACTTATTTATCTGAGTGGTCAGTGTATGTACATGACAAGTGCTCAAGCAAGATCAGGACCAGAACTGTTTCTGTCAGTTGTGTCAGTAGCTTTGTTCATTCCATGTGTTTAACTCTCTTCTTGGGTAGTTTTTGTTTTAGTTTTTTTTTTTTTTTAATGTAAAAAACATCCCTTATTTGAATTGTTGTCGTTTTGAGGTTGTTCATTTTTTGCTCAGACCTATGTTCTTTCTTCTAAAAAGCCACTGTAGTTTCTGAGATTTACTCTTCTTTCAGGTTAAGCCCTGAAGTGGGTGAAAATTCTCTTTTTTGTTGATGGTACCTCATTTACAGGTCCTGCCTTCACCCTCATGCTTCAAGTGTAATTACATATATCAGTCTCTTTCTTTTCTTTTTATTTGGTAAAGCCAACATGTGTTTTATTTTCTGCCATGTTGTAAATATCCTTGTAGTGTTGTTTTCCATCTCCATGATCTGACAGCAAATCTGGCTCCTGGCTGTTGAACAGACCTCTTGTAAAAGTTCTGGAAAGATCTGTGTCCATCTAGATAACATGGCATAGAGAACAATCCTGACAGGGCAAGCAAATTCTAACTAGAGCTGTAAATCCCTGAACTGTGACTATAAATGCATAATACTTAAAATGTACGAAGAGATTAATGACACTTAATAGTGTGTGATATGTAGGTTTGGTTCAGTCTTTCATCTGGTAATCTTTTCCTCCCATTCCAAAATTCTTCCAGGTAGACACAGGATCTCTGAAGCTGAACAGGGATCCCCTTTTTTTCTCAAACCAAGGGATTTTCACAGAATCCTGGAATAGTTTAGGTTGGAAGGACCTTAAAGCTCATCGCATTGCAATCCCCTGCCATGGCAGGGACACCTTCCACTGTCCCAGGCTGCTCCAATTCCCATCCAGCCTGGCCTTGGGCACTGCCAGGGATCCAGGGGCAGCCACAGCTGCTCTGGGCACCCTGTGCCAGGGCCTGCCCACCCTCCCACCAGCAATTCCTTCCCAATATCCCATCCAGCCCTGCCCTCTGGCACTGGGAGCCATTGCCTGTGTCCTGTCCCTGCATGCCTTGT
Source organism: Oenanthe melanoleuca (assembly GCF_029582105.1). Taxonomy (NCBI): domain Eukaryota; kingdom Metazoa; phylum Chordata; class Aves; order Passeriformes; family Muscicapidae; genus Oenanthe; species Oenanthe melanoleuca. The sequence continues at coordinate 75,286,042 of NC_079362.1, read as the reverse complement.
CCCCAGTCCCTGTGCAGCTCTCCTGGAGCCCCTTCAGGCCCTGGCAGGGGCTCTGAGCTCTCCTGGAGCTTCTCTTGTGCAGCTGAGCACTCCCAGCTCTGCCAGGCTGTCTTTATAGCTGCTGACCAGTTGTCCAGTTTATTTTCTGTGCTGTGTGGAACTAGCTCAGAGTCCAGGTCTTTTTGATGTGGACTGAACATACCCTGAAATAAGTACCTGGCCTTGTCCTAAGCTCAGATATATACATTTATGCAGTGCTTTTGGAATCTGTACAGATTAAAAGCCTGGTATGAAGACAAAAATGGCACAATTTGTGGCTATTGTAATTTATCAGCAATGTTCCTTTCCTGAAGGGAAAGAAACAAGTGTGTATTTGTTTGCATCTCTGAATTTCTAGGACTTTAAGTCTCTCATTATTTGCTATTCTATCCCAGACAGAAAAGCAGTCTTCTTCTTATGGTACTCTGCAAAGCTTTGTGCCCTGGCAGGTTTGCCACAAATATTTAACTCATTTAAATCATTGTGGTTTTACCAATAATTATCTAGGCAGAGCTGTTTGATTGATTTTTCCCAGAATGACCTGGCTTCTCAGTACTCTATAAAAAAATTAGTAATTGCTGAACTCTGACCAGAGGCACGTCTGCTTCTCTGGCAGTAGTTCACATCTGACACTGAAAATTCACTGCTGAGCATTTGTTTCCCTGCAGCTGTGGTTATACAAACCTTTACTCAAAGTGATCTGAAAACAGAAATCACGTATCAGTGAAACTTGCTGAAACAATTCTCTCTCTGTAGATGAACTCTCCAACCCTCCTGGACATGGACGACTGTGACCCACTAGATTGTGGGTTACCTGTCTTATGGAATTTTACTCCCTGGGAACAATGTTGTCTACTACAGCTTGTGTAGTTCCTTAAACTTTCATAGTTCTATTACTATAAATAATACTGTATTTAATATGTATTTATTAAATAATATGTAAAATACTTGTTATATTTAGCTTGTGCACAGATGGTTTTGCACCTCTTATTAGCCTTAGTTTTTTATTTCTTTTTCAACCTCCCAGCTGTATTCTGAGCTCCCATTTTCTTCACTGTCTTTCCGTTTGCACCTATTCCTTAGACAGATCTCTGAACAAGATGTGTGGCTCACACTTAGTCTAGCACATTTCCTGTTTGCTTCCTTCATCTCCTCACCATCATCCTCTATGCTGTGAGCCCGAGGAGGAGAAAAAGATGGTATCAGGCAGGTGTGGTGTAGCCCGTACAAATATTAACCAGAGCCACACAGACTTTCTGTCTGAAGTCAGAGAGAAGCATCACTGACATGAACAGAACCCAAGAAAGATGAAACGGCCTTACTGCCCCACAGGAATTAAGCAATTTCAAAAATTCAATCTGTCAGTATCTTAGAGCAAGCACTGAGACAGTTTCTTCCACGGATTGTGGTCTGTTAAAGAATTTGAGTCCTTATATTTGTATAAACCCAAATATATCAATGTTTTCATATGTACCTGTGTATCCATACCATGAATAGTGTATTGGGCATGATTGTTGAGTTGTGTTCAAGATCCTTGGCCATTAATTTAACTAAGATTGGTATTTTGGGGACCAGATTTCCAAGTGGCGTTGAGGACTTGGCAGGCAAGTACAGGTATCATTCTTCTGCCCAAAATGCTCACAGATTGGCATGTTTGGTGCAAGGCAGGTTTTAGGGGCAATCCTTCAGGGGTAAATTTTCGTTAATAATAGAAACTTGGTGCAGTGCTGAACCTGAGCCCTCTTTTTTTCCTTTGCCATTTGATGTATTTTGCTAATGAGGTCCAATCCTACAGATGCTCTGCAGGCAGTACTGCTATATTTAGCTGAAACAATATGAAACACATAATTTGCCATCAAGTCATTAGGTTACCAAACAGGATTCATGGTAAGCTTTTCAAACACAGAGAAATCCCATTTTCAGAAAGACTTTGAAGCTTTGGATTGATGTAAAGTTCACATGAATTTGACTCTCAAATGTGTTCAGACTCCTTCAAAAGAGCACTTCTCTGCTCAAAGAGTCACCTGCTTTTGAAAATTCTGCCTCTTGCTTGATTGCTGTTTCAGAAACCAGAGTTTCTAACCAGAACTCCAGGAAAAGAGGGTTCTCCAGTTTTTTATTAATCCAGCTGTTTAATTTCTTTATTTTCCACAGTGACTGCCCGGTATCTTTGATGAACACTGCTTTTCATCCAGTGGAACATCTAGATCAGGGAAGAAGCAAAGACATTGCTTTTAAAGCAGCTCCATCTACCCTTGCCTGCATTATCTGAGTGGAGATTGTCCACTGACACAGCGCTGTAGCCTGAGAGCAGCTCTGAGGGTTCATTTGGAGGAAAGGGGATGTTTTATTTAATGTATGGCTCGAGCCTTGTAGCTCAGATGGCACTGCACTTCCTGAAGCAGAGCCAGGTGCTGCTCGCTGGCCGTGGTGTTTCCTTCCTCAACGTTAACTGAAAAAACCAAACCAAAACAAATAAACAAAATAAAACAAAACAAAAACAACCAAAAAACCCAAAAAAAATCTCCCCAGTGTTGTTGCACTTCTGTGGTGGGGGAGCTACAGCAGTTCAGTTCTGTGTCTGTTCATCAGACTTCCCGTGGTTTTTCATCGGATCATGTGATTGACAGTGCAGACAGTCAGTAAAGTTCTCAGTCTGTCTCATTTGTACCCTCGTCCCAACCACTAAATCTAACTTCTGCTTTGTCTGGCAGAAGAAAACAAGATAGGGTGATGTGGTGGGGTGATTCACCGGAGCTGATAAGTGGTGTCTGTGTTTGAACTGTGCCGTTCAAACCGTAATGTTACCTCTGTCTCGCGTTTTCAAGGACTTTCTCAGGCTGGTTTATTTTGAACTATCTGGGGTTGTCTCTCCCTGTAAGGGGTGGAAAGACATGCAAATAACAACTCCAACGGACCTCTTCATGTCAAGCAAAGAGTTCAGTAATTAGATTGTGAGCATTGTCATGTATTGGATCAGAAAAGGATTTGGGTTGGGAGAGACCTTAATGCTCATCTCATTCTTCTCCCTCCCATGGGCAGGGGCACCTTCCACTGTCCCAGGTTGTTCCAATTCCCATCCAGCCTGGCCTTGGGCACTGCCAGGGATCCAGGGGCAGCCACAGCTGCTCTGGGCACCCTGTGCCAGGGCCTGCCCACCCTCCCACCAGCAATTCCTTCCCAATATCCCACCCAGCCCTGCCCTCTGGCACTGGGAGCCATTGCCTGTGTCCTGTCCCTGCATGCCTTGTCCCCAGTCCCTGTGCAGCTCTCCTGGAGCCCCTTCAGGCCCTGGCAGGGGCTCTGAGCTCTCCCTGGAGCTTCTCTTGTGCAGCTGAGCACCCCCAGCTCTGCCAGCCTGGCTCCAGAGCAGAGGGGCTCCATCTTTCAACACCGTCCATCCAAACAAGACTCAAACAGGATGGTGAAGGAAAAAAAGGGATGATTCATCCCATGCCGAGGTTTTCCCTCTATCATTAAGATTACCATTTAAATACCTTAGCACAGCCTCTTCTTTTCAGTGTTGCTAAAAATGAGGTTCATTGGGGTGTCACCAGCTAGGGTGCCAATGTCTTTCCTGGAGTAAGCTGGACACAACAGCAGCAAGGCAGAAGAAAATAGATTTGTGCACTGCAGGTTTGATGTGCCACTTTGGGAATTTTGTTAACCATGATAAAGCCCTCACCAATGTTGGCTGGGTTCTTGCTGGGAGTGCCCTGAGACCCGTGTGGCCTGGTTGCTTCACAGTGTCACCTCCTGTGTGTCTGCAGCACACAGGGCCCAAGGCTCTTGGTCACTCATTTGAAGCAGGACAAACAGGAGACAAATGGCACAAACATGAATTTAAACATTCCTTGGACTGTCACCTGAAAATCTTGGAAACTTTTTGAAAATCTTAAACCTTTTTGGCATCAGTCAAGCTTTTTACGTGGTGGTTAAATCCTGCTGTTACAATTAGTTATAAAGTCACTCTCATGAAGAAGAAACTTTTGATGATTTGTTAACAAATTCTGTTTTCAGTGAACACCCTGTTAGTTCAACAGTGTGGGTAGTTTTTTATCTCAGCAGTGGATGGCTGCCATGGTTAATCTGGCAAGTTACATCATAGAATCATTGAGGTTGGAAAAGCCCTCTAAGATCATTGAGTTCAAACATTAACTCAGCAGCACTGTGCTCACTACTAAACCATATTCCCAAGTGCTACATCCACACCCCAAAGATACTGGTGCAGTTCTCTCCATGCTGGGCCTCTAGAATTTCTCATTTTAAATGAATGAGAAAACATGGCCAGCACACAGCTGTGGGTCATTGCAGTCATCTAAAGAATGTGGATTTGAATTGCTGGCCCGGAATTCTGATTTTTCATGTCTCATCAGCAATGCATTGAGCTGTCCTGAGCCTGCTGTTCAGGTAGACCATCAAAAATCCATCAGTACTGCCATTATCTACATTCTTTTTATATAGACTTAATCAAAATTGTGTATATGTAGGGCGGTGTGTATTACTGCTCTCCTTAAAAATCTCATTCTCCTTGTCTTCATTTCCAAGATACCCCCGCAGGCTGTTCGAAGCATATGTTGAATATCAGAGAGTCCAGGCTGGCTGCAGTGAGTTACAGCCTTTAATCTGAAATTGATTATTAAATTGCTACGGTACGATCGCAATAAATGGCAACATCGATCAGCCTGAAGAGAGGCTGAGTAATAAACTCAATGCATGCCTTATTGCCTGAAAATATGAATGCTACCTGAGTTATTTTATGCTGCCCTTCCAGCTGAGAGATAATGGGACAGTAAGACCTGATCATCTCAGATGCAGCTGTTGGAATTTCTGGTGTAGTTTTGTCTACTCTTTTAAGGCTGAAGATGTTTGTTAAGCTGCACAAGAGCCCAAGAATGGTTCCAGGCTACTGCCATGAATGTTTGCAAAGCCAGTAGCTACATCTGTGACCTGAAGGTAGAAAAAAAATTAATTAATTAGTTAATAATTCAACTCAAATTAGAAATCTTTAGTCACTTTCCCCCCCACTTCTTCCCTCGAAGAAGGGCTACCATGGGCTGCATCCCTAGTGTGCAGCCACCCCTGGGTGAAGAGTGGCAGCTGTGCAAGACTTTCCTCTGGCTGGAACAGTTGCCATGGTGTAATCATGAGGTTGAACCATTCATTCTGCTGATGCAGTGCTGAACAGAACGTGCTCCTGTCTACACTGACCACAAGCCAGGAAGTTTTGGAAGGAAGTGGGGAAGATTGCATTGAGGATAAGCAGAGTAGAATGTCAGGTTTAAAAAAAAATAAATACTAATGAAAATATACATGAGGGCTTGGTTGGGGGGTTGCAGAGGGGGAGGACAGGGGCATCTTGAGAACTTGAAGCTGTGTTAGGAAGGGATAGAGAATGTCAATGAAAAGCAGGATCTCACAAGGCTGGTGAGAAAAGAAGGGTTTGTTGAGTACAAAAGAGAAAAGTGTGCTGAAGAGAGAGGATAAGAATGCAGTGGAAGGGAGTTGGCACGGCAGTAGGCTGGGAGATTGGAAGTGAGAGATGGGGCTGAATATAGGTGTAAGGTACCTAACAGTGAAAAAAACAAAATGATACAGGAGATTAAACAGGCTGGTCAAAACAGACTTGGAGAAGGCAGGTTGTAGAGAGGTGGTAGAAAGTGGTTTAGGTGCACAAAACGGCTGTGGGAGAGTTCTCTACCACAAACTGTGTGTCTGACACAGGAAATTAAAGCTGCTGATGTACCTTTGAGATTCTGGGCTTTGAACTCAACAGAGGAGCTAGATGCAGGAGAGCATTTAACAGCCTTACCTTTTAGCTGCCTCAGTACCATAGAGATAGAGAGAGATAGTGCAGAACCTTTTAGGTTGGAAAACTCCTCCAAGATCTTGGAGTCCAGCTGTTCTCCAGCACTTCCAAGGCCACTACTAACCTATGTCCCCAGGTGCCACATCTGCATGTTTTCTACAACTTTTCTACAAGTTTCCATGTTTGCTGACTCCAATAATACAAGGAACATGGGAGCATAGAAGTTAAATACCTAACTCTGAAAACCAAGTGTCTAAGAAATGCCCCCTCAAAGGAGACTGATCCAGCTAGAATTCTTGTACCCTTAGGCACTGAGCTCAAGAAATAGGATAGGGATTCCCTTCATTATTAATGGGCAAAGAGGCTCCTTAGCCATTGCTGTGCTTGTTCTGATCATGTCACACGGTAGAGTTTATTCTTAGTCTTAGCCACAGCCTTATAAATAATAAAATGGGTCATGTTTTATCTTACCCCAGTGATCGTTGTAATGCGGCTTTTGCCTGAGACTCTGCCAAGCTCAGACACAGGCAACGTTTAGAGGGGGATAAAGTGAAGAGCACAGTACAAAAGTAGACTCATCTCTTTCCAAAATACTCTCTTACCAAGAGTGAACCTGGTGGGTTTGCAGTGTGCACTGCTTTTGGAGGGAAAAAATGAGAAAAATGGGAACTTGAGGTTTCAGAATGTCTGTCTCTTCTCTTTGGTGACTGGGGACAGCACCCAGGGAGCAGCTGGAGCTGTGCCAGGGAGGTTTAGGGTGGATTTCAGGAAAGGTGGATTTTCCCCCAGAGGGTGCTGGCACTGCCCAGGCTCCCCAGGGAATGGGCACAGCCCCGAGGCTGCCAGAGCTCCAGGAGAGTTTGGACACTGCTCCAGGGATGCACAGGGTGGGATTGTTGGGGTGTCTGTGCAGGGACGGGAGCTGGGATGGATGATCCTTGGGGGTCCCTTCCAACTTGAGATATTGTGTGATCCTATGATATCAAACTGTGTTTATTATTTCAGCCTCTTCAGAGCATTCTCCTGCTAAGAAGCCAAGTACAATTAGTTGAAAAATGTTTTGTAAGGAAAAATGCAATAAATAAGTACATGCACAAGCAAGAAGGCTTTTGAGGAACTGCTAAAACTGAGTTTTCCTTAAGACCTTTGTGTTTTGTAAAGGATTCATGTGTTCAGTTAATAGGCAAATGAATTGTGACCAGCAGTAAAAGGCTCAAATATAACATGCTAATGTAGCATTTGATTCAAAGAAGAAATTATAAATGATCTCCTCATCCTATAAATATTTTCCTTGGGTTCTAATGGTTTAGTTCCTTCCATTATTTTTTTCACCAGACCTCTTTCTTCAGTGTTTATGTGGGCTGTGTGTTTGCAAGCAGACATGCAAACCTTCCCTCACTGGACTCTGGCTTCTTGTTGCAGAAGTTCCCCGAGCTGAAGTTCAAGTACGTGGAGGAGGAGCAGCCCGAGGAGTTCTTCATCCCCTACGTGTGGTCCCTGGTGTACAACTCTGCCGTGGCCCTGTACTGGAACCCCCGTGACATCCAGCTCTTCACCATGGACTCGGGCTGAGGGACAGCCCAGCCAGGCCAGCCCCACTCCTTCTTACAGGAATCTGAACCTCTGCACCCCTTCCAACCTGACCCCCTCCAGCTGCCCCCTCCGACCCCAGAGACAGTGTCCAGCCCAGCCTCACGCTGGGACAAGCTGGTGTGGGGCACTGATGGCTTGTAGGCAACCTTGTGTTTATAGTCCATAACCTTGAGCTTGTTTGATGAAAACGAGGCCTTACACATGGGGTGTGATGTTACTACCAACCACAAACCTGATCGTCCTTTTAACTTAACGGGCTAAATGAGATTGCAGGCTTTGATTTGGAAGCAGCATTTGTATTTTTGGCTCTTTCCAGCGGGCAGCTTCCTTGGGTCAAGCTTTTTATGGTCTCTGAGATGCTGCTGTGGGTTGCTCCTTACCTAATCCCATGTTTTCACTCACAGCCCTTCGTTTCCGTGGCACTGTCAAGGCTGCAGCCCTTAAATTGCTGTCATCCGAGGGAACTAAGCAAGCAGCATCTCAATCAGGTTAGCTCCCAGGCAGATTCAAAACACTTGATTTAGATGTTTGTGGGAGGATTTTCAATAGCAAGTCTTCTGTTGTTGTTGTTGTTGTTTGACTGGCAAATACTCTCCAGAGGGCAAGAAACACCTGCTTTCAGAGTCAGGTCCCTTACAGACTTGTTTTTCTGTGCTCCTGTTCAAAATTGTTCCTGGAAATTGAACATGTAAAGAAAGCGGGGAGGGGAAAAAAAGTCCAAAGAAAATAATTACAAGATTGTAAAATAGACCAGTGTCCTGTAAACCTGTGCGTAATGGTGACAGTGTGTTTTGGGGATCCTTGACAAAACTCTGTGTTGAAAACCTCCTGTCGGCTTTTAAAGTTTTATGGCAGAAGTATAAATTTATCTGAATGTAGAATACTGCTCTCTTTTTTTTGTTGTTTTCAAGTGCCCTTTCCTGATATACCTGTTTCAGCAGTGGGAAAAGCAACAGAAGTGGTGTGATTTTGAAAGAAATCTCATTTTTTCAAAGTGGGGATCATATTTTGGGGATGCCTGTTGCACACACATGCACCCACTCTCCTCGTCCCACGTGCTGCTGTGTGGGGGACTGTCACCAGTGCATTGCATGCCAAAACTTCAATTTCAAGGAATTAGTTCCTGAAGATGCGTGGCAACCCTCTGTATTCACTGCCTGCTCCAGCATGTTCTGTTTGTTAACCTGAGGAATCGGGTGCATTTGCTTTCAGAAAGTCCTTTGAATGGCTTTAAATAGAATTTCTTGCACCATTTTGTCCCTCTGAAGGATGTGCTAAGATTTCCTTTTATCTGCTTATTTAGAGACAGAAGTCCATTTGAGTCTTACACAAATGGAAATGCTGGCTTATTTAAAAAAAAAAAAAAAAAAAAAAAAAAAAAGCTTTCCAAATTTATTTAAATATAGCTGCGAAGGGATATATACAGCCCATGAGCATTTAGGACTTTGAAATGGCAGAAGCTTTTGACAAAAGACAATGGTAAGACTGGAGATGCAGTGTTTTCTTAGGCAAATAGGAGAAATGAATGAACCATGACTGAGCTGCACATAAGTTGATCTGTATTTTGGATTTATTCTGTTTTATTTTGGTCTTTGAGCAAACGTCAAAAGGGGATAACTATTCTTGGTTACTGTAGTGATTTGTAATTTTGTCTTTATTAAGAGACTAAGAGTGTTTGTGAGTCAACAGGGCTGCCCAGATTTGGAAAGGTCAGTCTGAAGATGCACTTTTAAACCATGGATTCTAAAGCTGCTGGGCTGGCTCAGTGTTCATCTGTTTTTAAACACCCTGGGGTGAGCAGAGCCAGAGAGGCCCTGCCAGGGCAGACGCTGCTCAGCCAGGTGTCAGACTGCAGAAAACCTGATTTGTCTGTGAAAGGGCTTTTCACAAGAGAGGGGCACGTAAAGCAGCAGTCTGATAGAACAGGACAGACAGCTGCTGAACCAGCATCGGTGTCTCACAGAAAATTGTCTCACTGACCTCCCGTTGTGGTGACACTGAGGTGCAGAGGGTTTGTTCTGATGGTATAATTTCCTTGTGTGTTTCATGGAATGCCCTGCTCCCAGGTCCCAGCTGGTTTGGAACAGCTGGAGTTACCACCTAAAGCCAAAACAGCAGAGCCAGACCAAGATTTAGGCAGAAATCCATGCTGGCCCCATTGGCTCTCCCTAGAGCTGGAGTGTGACGTGGGCCTGGCAGTGTCCTGACATCTGCAGTCTGGTACAGTCACAAATACTCTGTTTTTCCTTCACCTTAGGGATCCTTTTCATTACTTTGTGTGAAAGATTTATTATGCGTAATTACAAAAATAAAAAAGATTAAACAGTAAATACAGGGTGGTGTGTTTTATGTCACGGGGCTTGGCATGGTCATCAGCCAGCCCAACTGAGGTTTTACATTGTCCTCCACGATGTGCAATTATTTATTGTATAAAGTAAATCAGTAAAATCTGGTAAAAGAACGAACATGTCATGCTGCAGTGTCATGTGGAATGTCACCTCTTGCCAGCTCAGCTTTAGTTGTCACAGTGGCCATGGCCTGGAGGGACACTGGGAACGTGCAGTCATGGGGAAAGCAGAAAAGGGACAGGGCTGTCCACACAAGACCAGACCTGATGTGTTGCTGCACCCTCATATTCTCTTTCCTGTCCATTTCAGCTGATGGTGTCTCTGGTTTTGGGGTGTGGGGTTCATTTTGGGGTTTTGGGTGTTGCACCAGGACCTTCTCCTGACCGTGCTCATATTTGGGGTGCCCTAACTGTGGCCTTCCAGTACCTGAAGGTACTGACAGGAGAGCTGGAGAGGGACTTTGGGAAGGGGCCTGGAAGGACAGGACAACAGGGAATGGCTTCCACTGCCAGAGGGCAGGGACAGATGGGATTTGTTATTACCAGCAGCTGTGGCTGCCCCTGGATCCCTGGCAGTGTCCAAGGCCGGGCTGGACGAGGCTTGGAGCAGCCTGGGACAGTGGAAGGTGTCCCTGCCCATGGCAGGGGTGGGACTGGATGGGATTTAAAGTCCCTTTCAATCCACACCATTCTGAGATTCTATTGTAATATTCTTGCTCTGAGTGCTGATCACTGGTGTCACCACCTGCCTGGGCTTCCTGAGCAGCTGAGAGGGAAATCCATCACTTCAGGGCTGAGAAGTCAGGGAGGAGAAGTCAGGTCTGCCCACAGAGGACCATCCCTTCCAGAAGACCAAACAGGCAGAAAACTCAGCTGCTGTGTAAGTTGTTGGTGATGTGGGACTTGTGGAGCCTCATGCACGTTTCCCTGGTGAAAGAAATCCTCCTCCCTCCAGCAACAGAATGAAACTCTGATCTTGCTGTGAAAGTGAGATGGGGGGGAAGGGGGTTGGAAGATATAGATGCATTGGGCATCATTCACTTTGGCAAAAGCAGTCCAAAAATCTGCCAGATTTTTTGGCATTTCTTGACCCTAATAGCCTAAAACCAAAGAGTATTGGCAAGTTTCGGGGGAAAAAAAAAAAAAAACCAAGCTGTTTTGTACGTGCCAGTAGATTGTTGATCTACCAGTTAAACAGGAAAGGAAGAAGCAAACAACTCCCTTCCCTTTTTTGGAAACTCTAAAGATTTTGTACAACCTTTTCTACTGGTTTTATCATTGCATATGTTGTCTAATTCAGCCAAGTAGAGGTCAAATCTCGTATTTAGTCATCTCCAGGCTCTCTTGTAATTGATTGGGGTTGGTCTGCAAAAACCCCACCTTCTGTGCTGAAAGAGCAGGAGTTTTCTATATGATTGCACTTCCTCAAATCACCTGGCCACTGCAAATCCATTCCCATTTCTACCCATTCCCACTTTGTCCACCTTACCTAAAAATTTGTACCATTATTGTAAAATTCAGCATGCCAGCTGCTTTTGTGTTCGACTCATTAATTTTGGGATTTGAGGAAATTGTTATTACCTTATTTATGGTCTGTTACTGGCTAACAGCCAGCAGTGTTTAAGGTAACAGCTGCACATCTGAGAGCAAGACACAACAGCCTCGTACTGAGCTGCTGGTTCTGAAGCCTCAGCTCTGGACACGTCCTGGCAGAGGCTGTGGTGGCTGTGAGCTCTCGGTAAGGATGCAGGTGTCCCTAGAGACTCACCTGTGGGGGCAGATCGTCCTGGATGCCACACGGTTGGTTGTGTGGGTTAGGCTGGAAGTTTTCTGGACTTGGCCAGGTTGGCTTTTAAACTCTTAAGAGTTACTCATTGTTGGTGCCTTTGCACAGGTCAGTCATGACACTCAGATGTGTGAGAAGGGTTCAGGGAAAGGATCAAAGGCTGGGAGTTGCCCTGTTCTTTTCACTTTCAGGGAAGGAGCCTTTTTGGCAGGACATCCCCGGGCTGCTGTGACATCACCCGCGGAGTGCTGCGGGCCATCCTCCTGCGTGAGACATCAGCGCACGTCAGCAGAGCCTCACTGCCTGATAACAGCTCTGCCAGCTGAAGATAATGGCATTTCACAGACAAAAGGGCAGCTCTTCAACCTCCATTGACCCCGGCAGCAGAGCTGTTCTTCCTGCTGTGACTTTGGGAACATCGACTCATAAAGAGCAGGGCGGGGAGGTGCTGTAGGGATGAGAGTTTAAAGTAATTATAGTATTAGGGCTGGAAGGGGCTTCAAAGATCTCCGGAGCCCCTCTGCTCTGGAGCCAGGCTGGCAGAGCTGGGGGTGCTCAGCTGCACAAGAGAAGCTCCAGGGAGAGCTCAGAGCCCCTGCCAGGGCCTGAAGGGGCTCCAGGAGAGCTGCACAGGGACTGGGGACAAGGCATGCAGGGACAGGACACAGGCAATGGCTCCCAGTGCCAGAGGGCAGGGCTGGGTGGGATATTGGGAAGGAATTGCTGGTGGGAGGGTGGGCAGGCCCTGGCACAGGGTGCCCAGAGAAATTGATGGGGCCACGGAAATGGCTGCAGAGTTGCATGGGCTTACTCAAAAGCAGCAGCCCGTGAGCTATATCCCTCCTTTGCAAGCCCCTGACTAGAGATTTTGGCATCTCTTCTCTGGGAATACCGGGGATGTCCCTGGAGTAACAGCACTGTAGAAATCCTTTGCCTTTTGAGGGCAGTTAACCCCGAACTGAAAGGTTCCAGCTGAGATTACAGCTCGTAATCGTTCAGTCATCAATGCTGGGTTATTGCTGGGTGGATGCATTTCAGATGTTGGGCTGTGCTGCCTGCCTGCAAACGAATTTCCCCAAGGAGCTGTGCTTGGTGTTGGAGGCTCTGCTACCACCCATGCACTGTGACAGCACTTACATGTACTCAGATAAATGAAAATGTCACTATTGGTGAATCCCTCCAGGATCACGACTCCAATACACCATAGAGCTGCCAAACTGGGACAATTTGAATGAGAGATTTAAAGAGGAGAGATGATTTTTTTTTTTTTTTTTTAATGCTGCTGAAGCGCACGGCATAATCCTTCATCATCACTTTAAAAACTGTCTTAAAATTAATCCAAAATGAATATGTCTTGGCAGACGTGATGAAATGTTCAGCTGTACATAATGTTTTTGCCAGATGTCTTGGCAAACTGAATGGCAGACTTCAGTCTTCCTTGCAGTCAGTTTGTGCTGCTGAAAGCCCTGAATGTGATGGTACCCAGGGAAAATTGAGGATCCGGAGAGGAGCAGTGACAAAGTAGGTGACGTCCCAGTGATGCTACCCTGGCCCCTCCTCCTATTTATGAAACGACAGAAAAATGCTTTCCAAAGAGCAAACCAGCTTATTAAATCTGGCAATTCAAACTAGGAACAGCTGTCCTCGGCCTGCTGCTTCTATTTTTGTCCCTGGAGCTGTCAGGGTCTGTCCCCCCTCCCAGTGCAGCTCCTGCATCCAGTCTGCAGTGCTCCCCACCATGAATCCTGCTGGGTGTGGGGCTGGGAGTGCAGGGGACCAGGGGTGCTCAGTCCCACCAGAGCTGTCTGTCTCTGTTTAAGAACTGTATCAGCTTGAGAATAATGGGAATAAATCTCTTGGGCAAAACCATGCCTGGAGATTCAAAGCCTCTTGCAAAACAGGTGCTTGAAGGCCTAAAAAAGTGGGGTTTTTTCCTAGAACAGCCTTGTGTGTTGTTTTGTTGGCCAGGCTGCTCCTGGAAGGGGGAATGCCATCATTCCTTGATGTGGGATGTTCAGTATCCGTTATATTTACTGGGCTGAACTTTGGAATAAATGTTCTGCTTAGTGGCTTGTGTCCTGTCCATGTCTCTGCATGGTGAGCAGTGGAGCAGAGACAACCAGCACAGCTGTTCTCACCCTGGAATAAAGCTCTTTGTCATGGCTCCAGGGAAAAATCCTCACCTTCCCCCCCCACCACCCCCCCTCAAAAAGCAAGTTTTTGCAAGTTTCGTCCAACTAAACATGAAGTGAAAATTAAATTTAAATTATTTTCTTTCTCCTAAATCAAATCTCACAGGCGCCAATTGCCCTTTAAAAGGTCAGGCTTTTAGCCCACAGAACTGTAATCGATACATTATTGACCTAAACAACAGCCATAAACTACAGCCTTTGTCTCCTTGCTTGGCTTCTCCTCCTTCCTGGTGAAGCACATTTGGGCCAGGAAACTTGTCCTGGTGAAGGTGGAATGGAGAGGGCTCATAAAGCCTCTCATCCACAGCAGAGCTGGAGAGATGTGAGCATCACCAGCACCCACAGAGCAGGATTGCCCCTTCCTTCCTTCCTTCCTTCCTTCCTTCCTTCCTTCCTTCCTTCCTTCCTTCCTTCCTTCCTTCCTTCCTTCCTTCCTTCCTTCCTTCCTTCCTTCCTTCCTTCCTTCCTTCCTTCCTTCCTTCCTTCCTTCCTTCCTTCCTTCCCTCCTTCCCTCCTTCCCTCCCTCCTTCCCTCCTTCCCTCCTTCCTTCCTTCCTTCCTTCCTTCCTTCCTTCCTTCCTTCCTTCCTTCCTTCCTTCCTTCCTTCCTTCCTTCCTTCCTTCCTTCTCCCAGCTGTTTGAAACTGGACAGTTTTGGACTGGAAAATGCCCAGCTGGCCTGGTCAGGAGGTGGATTTCCCGTTTCCCACGTGTCCATCCCTAACACAGACCCAGAAGCTGTGTTCCAGCTGTTCTTCCCCTCCTCACCAGGTCGTTTCCCTGTTCAGTTAGGGACATTCAGCCACACCTGAGCCACAACACCAAGTGACCAAGGGTGCTATGTCCAGGTCATGGTGGCCACCAGTGGCCACATTTGAGGTACAACAACACCTCTGGTGTGTACCAGATGGCAGAGGCTCTTCTTGTCTGGCTGGGGAAGAAACAAGCATTTTAAGGCAATACCTTCCTGCTTGTTGTCATTGATTCTGTGCAGCCAAGTGAAAGTCCAGTGAGTACCCAGGGGAGAAGTGCTAGAGAATAAGCCAGAAGCCAGAGTCCTGACTCAAGGAGTGATTAATTAGTAGGAAATTACACTGATAAGGAAGGACTGAGCCTATAAAGGCAGTTTGGATGAATATGTATGTGTATAGTGTGCACATGTGTGTATGCAATACAGATACATAGAGTCATGGTATTTACATATACACATGTCAAAATGGCACATCATTGTTATTTATGATTGATTTTATGATACATTATCTGTAAAATGACCCCCTTTCTGATGTACCACGCTGTCTGATGAAGGGCCATGAGTAAGAGCACAGCACTGTGTGGGTTTGGGTGTGTGCCCTGGAGAACACCACCAAGAGGAAATGCACAAGTGGTGGCCACAGGTGACACCTCAGCTGTGTTTGGGGCAGGACTTGCAGGTGACACCAGGCTTTTGCAGTGAGGATGAGGACAGCACATCCCAAGTCAGGAGCTGCTGGTGCAGGATTCACCTCCTCCGTTACCTTGTGCCGCGGTGTTTATGTTGTGGCTACAGGCATTAAGTGAGGGCAGATTAGCAGTGTTTGTGCAGCTGCCAACCTCCCTGTTGTGACATTTCCCATCTGCCCCACTGTGGTTTAACCCTCTGCTCCTGATGAAATTAAGAGCCAGGAAGAAATCCCTTCCTTCCCCGACCCTCATGCCGGAGCAGCTCAACCCCTTTCCAACCAAGTTCCAAAGCTTCCTTTCCAGCATAGGCCTGAAATCCCCTGCCTTGCCCTGTGGGCAGCCCTTGGGCTGCTCTGCAATCAACAGGCATCAAAAGCCTTGTTTGTACCAGTGTGCTTCAGCATCACATCTGCCTCTGATAATCTTCAAGGGCGGACAGTCCTCTTCAGGTCAAAACAATTTAGGAGCTGGTCCTGGCAAGTCCATCTTCCACCTGTCCGGTGTGCAGCAGCAGCAGCCATCAGCAGGAGCAGCTGCCCATGCTGTGGCAGACCCTTACCCTACCTCCTCCCTCAGAGAAGGTACAGCAGGATGGAGAGCATCCCTGAAATGTTCCAAATCACAGCCTGCAGGGACCTGGCTGGTGGATCCAGGGCTTTTTCCTTCAGTCTGGAGCACAGATCTGGGGTTCATGAAGCTGGGAATAGTGGCCTGCTACACCTTCTTCCCAGTCAGTGCCCTCAGCCCCATGATGGACTCTGGGGACCAGAAGCTGTCCATTGAGTCCTCTTGATTTGAGAGACTCAGAAGAGGATTTGTCACTTTGCAGTCACAGTTTAAGGCCAAGTGGAGCAGGGTGAGGCTCAGAAAAGGTGGAGAGAGGCTGAGTTTTTTACTGATGCCTTTGCAGCACTGCCCTTCCAAGTTTTAAGGGTGTCTTTGCTTTATAGCTTTCTCCTACCTCGACAGTAACCCTTGGGATGGCAGCTTGGTGTGGTGCGTGTGGGAGATGTTGAAAGACAGGGAGATGAAGAAACTTGTACTGAACACTCTGCTGGCTCTTGGCCTGAGACTCTGGGCCTGCTCAAGGCCTTGCCAAGATCGTTTTCTCGGGGAGGATACGCTGATGATGACAGGCAGGTATTTCTTTGATGCAATTCTGTGTATTGCTGGGGAAAGAACGTGAAGTCCCGTTTCCCCGAACGCGTCGGCTGCCGCAGCCTGGAGCCCAAGCCCGAGCCTGCCTGGAGCCACCCTGCACACCCTGAGTGCCTCCCTGCACCTTGGCCTCACACTGCATTTCCCCAGATCCTCCTCTGGAACCTCCCTGGCACTTTGCTGGCTCGTTCTTTGCTTCCTCATCCCTCTGACACAAAATACGCACACCCCCTTTTAGTGCGAGCAGCTGCAACCAGGGCCTGGCAGGATGAGCAGTCTCTCCTCCATCCTTGTAGAAATTCCCAGGGAAATTTCTCATTTGTGAGTGATTTTGAGCAATTTCCATGTTAGTTCAAGGCCTGCATGAGAGTTTTTCCTGTTTTGGCTTTGACCAAACAAGGGTGAGAATGCCTTCCTTGCCTGAGTACCAAGGCAATGTAGCAAACTGGCCAACTTGGTGCTCATCTCTATCAGAACAGGCCCTCAGATAAAAGTGAGCACTGATAGTGCCACAACTGCAGCCTCTTGGAGGAGAGGAGGTGCTCTGCAAGGTGCCTAAGTCCTACCTGGTGGGAAAGGATTGGGGGTCTCCTGCTACTACCTCTGTCCCCAGTGAGTGGCTCCACAGGGTGTCCAGCCCACACTCACCCTGGGCATGTGGGGTCATGGGGTGTCCTGTGGAGTCAGCCATCACTTGTGACAGAAGAAAAAACTTTCCCAGATGCCCCTGGATCCCTGGCAGTGTCCAAGGCCAGGTTGGACAGGGCTTGGAGCACCTTGGGATAGTGGAAGGTGCCCCTGCCAGGTGAGCTTTAAGGTGTTTTCCAACACAAACCATTCTGGGATTCTGTGGTTCTATGAAAAAAAGTCTTCCTTGGGGTCGAGAGGAAAACACAGGGAGAGGTTTATAAAGACCAGACCACCCAGAGGCTGACCAGAGCTGGGAAGAGCAGGAGTCTATAAGCCATCCCTGGATATTGCTCTGGACAGATGCTCAGAGGGAGACAGAGACCAACAAGGGCAGCAATGCAATGGTGGAGAAAAGAGAGTTTGTTTTGGGGGAGAAAGGTACCAAATTTGGGGGGAAAGGTACCAGATTTGGGGGTCTGCCCAAAATAAATTTGTGCATGGGCTGTGGGGCAGAGGGAGGAACCCAGGGACCCACTCAGAGCATGGAGTGGCCCAGGTTTCCACCATGCTTCTAGCACAGCTTGTTTTTCCTGGGAAAATGAATCCTTCTTTTGCAGCATTCATGAGAGTGGCCCACGCAGGGAGCAATACAAGAAGGGAATGGCCTTTTTTGGCCACTGTGCTGGGGACAGAATGTCTCAGAACATAATGAATGAAACACAAACGTGCGGTGCCCCGTCAGCACCCCAGTGTGAGCTGGGGGTCACAGCCAGCACACCCACACGTGGAGCAGCACAGTGGAGACTGAGACCTCCTTTTCTGCCTGACAGAACCCCTGTGGCTGCTCCATGGGGCAGTGCTCTGGACACAGTGCACAGATCACGCCACGAGAGAGAGCAGAACATCTGGGGCTGCAGCTCAGCAAACGAGACGTGGGCAAGTCACGCCCCTCCAGACAATCTCTTGTTCAAAGTGAAAACTCGCCACAGAAATTTGGAAAAGGACGTGGAAGGAGTGGGGCAGGACTCCTATTATGTTTGGAAACTATTTAAATATGTCAATATTAAGGGAGGTAATTACCACTCAAGCAATTCCAGCAAACGAGTCGGTAACAGTGCCTGCTTTACGGGAAGTGCATTTCCTCTTGGCAGACTCCTGGCTGGGGATTATTGAGTGTGCAGCTCTCCCTCCATCCTCTTCACTGGGGAACCAGCACCTCCCAGCCAGGCAGGGCTGTGGAGTTATGGGCTGGGGTGCTGTAACATGAGGGAGCGTGAGGGCCAACCTGAGCCTCGTGCAAGTGATGCTCTACCCCTGGCTGCAGGTCTGAGGACACTGAGCAGCCCCATGGTGCTGGGAACACCATCCCACGCTCTCCTGGGGACAGTGACCATCATTTCTGTGGTCAAGGTCACCAGCAGCAGCCTGGTGCTGCTGTGCCTCTCAGAGCATCTGCCTGGCTCTTCCACTGCACCCATGCTGTGGGGAGTCAGAGGAAGGAGAGGGCTGTGGTTCAGGGGCTGGACTCTGTGCCCAGATGTCCTGAGTCAGCTCCCAGCATCACCACTGGTGTCCCTGTCCTGTCAGACAAGTCACTTCACCTCGGTGATCCTGGCTCTGGCCTCAAACCCTGCTGTGGTCCAGCCCTGAGGCAGCACAGGGTCACTCTCTGGCTCGGGGAAGTTACTCAGGCCCTTTGGCTCCTGGTTTGAAAACACTGAACCCAGAAATCAGGTCCTTGAGCCATTAGTCACTGAAGAAACAACAGCTTCCCAAAGCTGCTGAGAGCCTTCCCAGGGCTGCTGGGAGGAACAACCTCCCCCTCCTGCTGGAGATGCTCGGGGTGCAGCAGGGCTGGCATATCCAGACACTCTGATCTGGATCATTCCCATGGACAATGGGAATTATCTCATGGGAAAGCTGCTCTGTGGAGTGGCCACCCTGCAGCTGTCCCCTCTGGGATCACACACAGGTGCTGCTCACCACTCAGCTACCCAATGCCATCCACACAATAACCCACTAAGGACACAAAAACCTCCAATCTTCAACTAAAGAGGTGCAATTAACCTGCATCACTCATTAGAGAGGGCTTGTGTATAATCCTCATTACTGAATCTGCATGTTTTCCATCATCTCTGTCTACAAGTCCTTTCATCCACAAGTTGCAGATGGTGAACCAAGATCTCAGAAGTTTGGAATGAGAGGAGCTTTAAATTCCCTTTCAACCCAGACTATTCTGGGATTCTGTGATTTTGCCATCCCTTTGACTAGTTTTGAATTGCACTGACTCAGCATTGCCCAGGATGTTCTTTACAAGCCTGATGTGAAGTGTGTGAGTGCTCATTATTGTCCACAAGACATGGACCATGGTATGAGCCCTTTTAAATTCGTTAAAAGCACTTGAATATTTTTAATTAATTCCTTTTCTTTTTTTTTCAATACCCACCCAATTTGAGCCCTAATCCCATCTCACGGCTGCAGAGGAGCTACAACAAAAGATTAGCTCATGTTTAATGTCTGTTTAGTGCCTGAAAGGCATCTTGAAAATGTAAAATGACACGGAAATGCCAAATAATCATATTTTGTTGTCATCACTGCCCTTGAGCAATGTCCTTAAGCCTAACAAATGCTTGCTGCAAGCAAAGCAAATGTCCTCTCATTATTTTTGAACAATCCCACCCCCTGTCCTGAAGTTTGGAGTACCACAACCATATCTTGTCAGCTGGAGACATTATTTTTGCTGGGATTTTGGTCTCCCCATAATTTCTCATTGCAAAGCTCAAATTTCTGTTGGTCAATCATTGCCTGCAGTACTTGGAGGAGCCCAGAAGGTGAGGGGATAATGTGCATGTCCCAAACACAGAGTGCTGCATAGAGTGGAGCCAGGGAATGTTGGGAATAACAGACAAGGACTGTTGGTAAGAGCACACATGGGGACACCAGGATGGGGCTGGAGATGGGGCTGGAGATGGGACCATACAGAGGAAGGGCAGCATTTTCTGGGACAAACCTTGTTCTGGCTCCTGGAGCAAAGCACAGCCCAGCTCAGTGCAGGAATGAGATCAAGAAGTGGCCATGGACTTTAGCAAACCTTTGACACCATCTCCCACCTCATTTTTCTGGAAAAGCTGCAGCCCACGGCTTGGACAGGTTCAGTCTTAGCTGAGCTCAGAAGAGGCTGATGGCCAGAGAGTGGTGGGGAAAGGGGCACTGATTGGGGATCCCCAGGGCTCAGGATTGGGGTCACCCCAACCCAGTTCAGCTCCAGGCTGGGGTGGAGGGGCTGGAATGATGGGAAAGGCCCTGGGGATGCTGGTGCCAGTGAACATGAGCACAGCATGGGCAATGGCCCAGCCAGGGTGTGACACAGCCCAGGGCAGTGCCTGTCCCCTGTGCTGGCACTGCTGGGACACCTCCAGTGCTGGGCACAGCTCTGGAACCCTCAGGACAAGAGAGACACCGAGGGGCTGGAGCGTGTCCAGGGCAGGGACGGAGCTGGGGAAGGGGCTGGAGCCCCAGGAGAGGCTGAGGGAGCTGGAAAGGGGCTGAGCCTGGAGAAAAGGAGGCTCAGGGGGGACCTTGTGGCTCTGCACAACTTCCTGACAGGAGGGGACAGCCGGGGGGATTTGGGATCTTATCCCAGGGAACAGGGACAGGAGGAGAGGGAACGGCCTCAGGCTGGGCCAGGGGATGTTTGGGTTGGATATTGAGGAAAATTCCTCCATGGAAACGGTGGTCAGACCTTGGAAGGAGCTTCTCAGGGAGGTTTGGAGTCCCCAGTCCTGGAGCTGTCCAAGGAATGATTGGAGGTGGCACTCAGAGCTCTGGGTTGGTGACAAGGTTGGGATCGGGCACAGGTTGGACTTGATGGCCTTGGATGTCTTTTCCAGCCTCATGGATCCTGAGAATCTGTGGCTATGGAGGGGACAAGGCCACCCAAGATGTCTGAAGCCTCCAAAGCCTTTCCAGAAAGGCCCAAAAGAGCTGGCTGTGCATGAGAAGTGATTTGCACAGAGTGAGAATCTTCTCTCCAGGTGAGGAAAACTTCTCTGCTAAAGGTGCCCCCACAAAGCCTTGATGGCATTCCCAGGACCCTGGACATCCCATCAGCTGGATGGATCAGTGCTGGAGCCAGTACTGGGGATTTTTCTTTCTCCCTTTCTTCCTTCCTCTGCCTCTCCAATTAATCTCTCCCTTCCCTTTCACCCTACCCCGTTACCCAAATCCCTCAGCCTTGTGCTTACATTGGGGTATCAGGGACTAATTTCCATGACATGGGTGTAACTCACTAACAAAACTTTGTAGGATTTCACAGACCCTCTGACTCCTGTCACTCCTTTGATCACGACCACCTGCAGGTTCTGGGTGCTCCCTTCTCCTTAGGGGATGAAGTTGCTGCTGTGTGAGGTCCAGCCACCAATATCCCAGCAGAAAAGTGACAGTCAGGATTCCCCTGTTCACATCTTTCCCCACATCTTTATGGGGGGAACCTGAGCTGAGCTGGCTCATTTTCCTGTGTTTCACCCCTCATGAAGTGTTTCCTCACCTGTCATTCCAAATTCTTGCTGAAAAGCCACTACTGGGAAAACAAATATTATTTACTGTTTTGTATTCTGCCCACTGGCAGGGACAGGGGTCAGGCCCATCTCTGCACTCAGCAGGCAGCACACTCCATCATTTCTTTTGCTGTTTCCTTCAGATGATACCAGCTCATCCCAGAGATGTGTCCATCCTTTTCTTCTGGGTGACAGCATTTGAGGCTGCCTGGGGCTGCAAGGATCAGCTGGTACTGATCTGATGGCGTGCACTGATCTGCTCCCAGAGCTGTAATTTGATGAAACAACTACTGGAGTCCAGCTTTGGGATGCCATGGATGGCTCCCCACCTGTGCCAGGCTCCTGCTCTTGCTCGTGGCTCCCTGTGACACAGGGAGTGTGTGTAGGGTGAGGAGTAATGCACTCAGGGAACCAGGAAAAAAAAAAAAAATCCTTAGGGGAGGCAGCAGGGGAAGGTCCTGTCCCTTGTCTGCTGTGCTGCTGTAGGGTGGGAGTGAGGATGAGCCCTCACAGCCACCACAGGGCTGGGGCCACATTAACTATGGAGAGCTGAGAGCAGCAATAACCCAGCAGGGGAGAGAAAAGGAGCTGCTGCAGCCAGTGCAGAGGAGGGTGACAAAAATACTGCAGGGCTGGAGCCCCTCTGCTCTGGAGCCAGGCTGGCAGAGCTGGGGGTGCTCAGCTGCACAAGAGAAGCTCCAGGGAGAGCTCAGAGCCCCTGCCAGGGCCTGAAGGGGCTCCAGGAGAGCTGCACAGGGACTGGGGACAAGGCATGCAGGGACAGGACACAGGCAATGGCTCCCAGTGCCAGAGGGCAGGGCTGGATGGGATATTGGGAAGGAATTGCTGGTGGGAGGGTGGGCAGGCCCTGGCACAGGGTGCCCAGAGCAGCTGTGGCTGCCCCTGGATCCCTGGCAGTGCCCAAGGCCAGGCTGGATGGGAATTGGAGCAGCCTGGGACAGTGGAAGGTGTCCCTGCCATGGCAGGGGTGGAACAGATGATGTTTTAGGTCCCTTCCAACCCCAACCATCCTGTGTTTCAAAGCCTGAGTGCCTCTGTCAGGATGGGAGGTTCCAAACGCAGAGAGGAGCTGCCCAGAGGAATGAAGACAGATGTGGTGCTGCTGAGGGTGGTGCCTGGACACAGAGCTTGCTCCTTGGTGGGGTGAGAGGAAAGATGCTGGTGTCCCAGAGCACAGCCCAGACTATTCTCACCTGATCCCCTTTGCTCCTCAGTGTTGCAATATTGCCTGGCCACTGCAGACGAGGAGGAGGAGGCAGGAAAGAGCTGCCCCAGCAGCACATCCTGGCTGTCCTGGGGCTCCCTGCAGCCACAGCAGGGGCAGGGATGTGGGGAGCAGTGCCATGACATCCATGTCAGCTGAGGGATGGTCCTGGGTGTGAGGCTGTGAGTGTCCAAGGCTGTGCTGGCCTCGTCCCTGCTGTGATTTAAGTAGTGGGCAATCACTTCAGCCTGCAGGTTTAATTTTTAGATAAAATTAGGAGGGACAAATCCCAGCCAAACCATGCACCTTTTGGCCCTACAGAGGACATTATATATTACATTTCATCTCACCCTGCCATCCTGAGAAGGGAGGCTGGTCCATCCTCTTTGCTCACACAGTTCCATCGCTCCTGTGCCCACAGGACACAGAAAATTTGGGTTGCTCCTGCTCTGCCTGGCTGACAGATCCCTGCAGCTGCTTCCTTGCCCTTTCCTCATGGGACATGGCTTGGGAAGGATGAACTTTCTCAGGGGGAAGTAGCTGTAGTTGGTGGCTGAACTGAGTTCCTTAAATTGAAGGACTATTAGGAACAGCCCAGCCAAAGCCTAATGTGGATGGAAATACAGGAGCTGGAAGCCTGAATCCTCTGAGATCCATGAATCCTTCGAGGCTGGTGATAAAAATGCTGTTCTCTTCGGTGGGGCTGGAGCACAAAGACAAACCCAGCTGTGTTACAAGGAGAAATTGTTCTCCCAAAGCATCAGGTCACTTAAAAGAGTGATTCCTGGCTGGGATCCCAACAGTGCTGCACTTGGAGAGAAGACTGAGACACTGGGCAAGCTTGATATTTCACGTCTGGTTTATTTGTTTGATGAAAAAATTTCAAGGAATGAATGAGAAAAGTGGTTCTTATTTTTTTTTCTGCTGCATAAATGTTGGAGAAAATGATTTCTCTTCCCTGTAATTAACCTTGGGGAGGAACTTCTGTGGCAGGCATTTCACCCCAGCTGTCGCTGAGAAAGATGGATTGGAAGATGTAGAAGGGAAATAAGGAGATTTAGAAATAATCTAGATTCCATTTCTCTGTCAGATGTAATCTAAAGAGAGCCTAACTGTCCACATCTCTTTGCCTGCAGACAAAACAAGGTGCAGCACAGATCCCTTCAGAAGCACTTGAGGTGATTAAAATAAAGGCTTTCTCAGAACATATTTCCTTGAATAAACACCTGCCAAAATTCCCAAATTCTGCCCCAGGTACCCCACCACAGTGTTCTCTGCATCTCCCAAAACGAGTTTTGTATGGGGATAAAAAAAACAAAACCTAACTAAAACAAAACACAATAAGCAATCTGTGGGTGCAAAACACCAAGGAAAGCTGATCATCATCTTAGGCAGCACAGGGTTTCCAGGGAGACATGCAGCCAGGCTGTTTTTCATGGAAATGTTAAATATCCAGCTCCAAACAGCCTCAGACACCCCTGGCCTGGGAGGACCTGCAGAGGCAGAGCATCCTGCTTGTGCCACGCTTTCATATGGATGCAAGCTTGGCTTTTAACCACAGTGTCCTAATGGAGATTAAATAACTCCACAAACAGCTGCTCTGTGGTGATATCGAGTGGGGCCTGGATGAATTTATCAATTTAGATGGAACTGGGGAAGTTCTGCTAATGCACTTGAACAACAAAGGTGCACAGATGGCAACTGAAATGCTTAGGGAACTTCTTAAGAAAAATCCAGCTGAGCCTTATAAACGAATGTCCTTTGTAAAACCAGCATCTGAGAAGCGAGGGAGAGAGACTCTGTCTGAACCACTTTAATTAAAATATTAATTTTTTTGCCATCAGGGACCTGCCTGAAGCTTGAGATGTTTAAATTATCAGTATGGTTGCAACAACCACATGGCTATAGGGGGTAAAAAGGGAAGGCAAGATTTGCATGTGGACCATCAGTGCTTGTTAAGGAAAGGGCAATTGGGGAAAAAAAAAAAAGAAGAATGAAAGAGAAGAATGAAAGAGGAGAAGAGAAGAGAAGAGAAGAGAAGAGAAGAGAAGAGAAGAGAAGAGAAGAGAAGAGAAGAGAAGAGAAGAGAAGAGAAGAGAAGAGAAGAGAAGAGAAGAGAAGAGAAGAGAAGAGAAGAGAAGAGAAGAGAAGAGAAGAGAAGAGAAGAGAAGAGAAGAGAAGAGAAGAGAAGAGAAGAGAAGAGAAGAGAGAGAAGAGAAGGAGAAAAGAAAAAGAAAAGAAAAGAAAAGAAAAGAAAAGAAAAGAAAAGAAAAGAAAAGAAAAGAAAAGAAAAGAAAAGAAAAGAAAAGAAAAGAAAAGAAAAGAAAAGAAAAGAAAAGAAAAGAAAAGAAAAGAAAAGAAACCAGCTTTTTACAATTCTTCCCGGCTCATTCTGGTGTGGGCAGAGGTGTTTTGTGCAGGCAAGCACCGTGTATGCATTCAGAGAGGCCTTTGAAGCTGCCCAAACACAAAACATGAGGCTGGCAGAGCTTGCCTCGGCTGACACTCACAGGGGTAAGGGCAGGGGAAGGCAGCAGCTTAGCTGATGGCTTTGAACTCATGCATGTACTTTCCAATTATTTAGATGGCCTGGCCAGATAAACATCAGCACCCAGGGATTGATGTTAATATTCACCAGAACAAATGTTCCAGGTTTTCAGCCCATAACTTATTCAAACCAGTTGGTGGGGAGCAGGGCTGCTGAACTCGTGTTGCCTCTGAACCCAGAGCATCCCAGGGAAGGGTCTGGGCTGACCTCAAACAGCTGCCCAGGTGCTCTGAGGGGATTCTGCCCCTGTGCCCAGGTGAGACCCCACCTGCAGAGCTGCCTCCAGCCCTGGGCTCCAGCAGCACAAGGACGTGGAGCTGCTGCAGCCAGTGCAGAGGAGGCACGGAGATGCTGCAGGGCTGGATCCCCTCTGCTCTGGAGCCAGGCTGGCAGAGCTGGGGGTGCTCAGCTGCACAAGAGAAGCTCCAGGGAGAGCTCAGAGCCCCTGCCAGGGCCTGAAGGGGCTCCAGGAGAGCTGCACAGGGACTGGGGACAAGGCATGCAGGGACAGGACACAGGCAATGGCTCCCAGTGCCAGAGGGCAGGGCTGGATGGGATATTGGGAAGGATGTGGAGATGCTGGAGAGGAAGCACCAAAAGTTGGACAGAGGGATGGAGCAGCTCTGGTATCAGGAAAGGCTGAGAAAATTTGGATTATTCAGCCTGCAGTGGGCAAGTTCTGAGGTGGCCTAATTTTCACCACCAAAAATATGGAGCAAGAGAATTTACAAGGGAGTGACAGGACAAGGGGGAATGGCTTCCTACTGCGAGAGAGCAGATCCAGGATAGATAATGGGAAGAAATTGTTCCCTGTGAGGGTGGTGAGGGCCTGGCACAGGTTTCTTAGAGGAGCTGATGTTGCTCCAACCCTGGAATCATTCCAGGTCAGGCTGGACTGGGCTAGGACATACCTGGGACAGTGGAAGTTGTCCCAGCCCATGGCAGGGGTGAAATAGGATGGGCTTTAAAGGTCCCTCCCAGCTCAAACCATACATGATTCTGTGATGTAGGAGCAAGGAGAACTGCTGGGTTTAACTGCTGTTATGTTTGAAAGGCCTTCAAGGGTGCTCCACCATCAGAGGAGCTGTTCTCCTGCAAGACCTTGCTAACCAGGGACAGGGGTTAATATTCTGTAGGGGACTGGAGCAGGCTGCATCCTCAGCAAGCCTCCATCCCTGCTCCTCTGCTGGGGTGAACCACCTGCACCTGGAGCCTGTGTTCCAAAACCAGGTCCCAGTTAATGCTGCTGTGCCTCCTGTCACCCTGCTGAGCCCCTCCTTGGGCTGTGTGAGGCCCAGGGGCAGCCAGCCCCTTCAGGGGCTCTGCAGCTCCTGCACAGCAGGCTTTGAGGCCAAACGGGTGCCCAAGGCACTGATGAGTAAATGCTAATTAAACATACTCATATTCTGGTCTGTGGCTCAGCAGGACACCCAGACCTCCACCCCCAGAGTGCCCCACCAGGTGGAATTAGCATCTTTCCCACTGGGAGCTCATGCCAGGAGCTGGTGCCCTGGGGCAGGGCTGAAGGGCACACGTTCCAGGTGGTGTCCAGAGCCCCAGGCTCAGCCAAGCCCCACCATAAACCACTAAAACACCTCCTCTGGTCACCTGAAGGCTGTGTCAGAATGTGCACATGTGGTGGAGGCAGAGGAGGAGGAGGAGGAGGATGGGGAAGGTGGGCTCTGCACTGCCAGCAGGAAGGGTTTGCTGTGGGTTACCAGAGTTACATTTCCCTTTATGTACTGGCTTTATGACCTCTGCAAGCCCAACCAGGGAAGAAAATACAAGAACACACTGAAATAATGGAACCATGGGATGGCTTGGGTTGGGAGGGACCTTCAAAGGGCATCCAGTCCAGCCCTCCTGCAAGGAGCAGGACACCTCCAGGACACTGAGAGTCCCTCTGAAAATTGATTTAGTAGTACTTGAAAGGACACAAGCCAAAGGCAGGGATATGTACAGATCTTTCTGAAGGCCACATGACACACATTGTGCAGGGACTGGGGCCAGTGGTTTGAGTTTTTGTGGGTTAAGGGTCTGTGTCCATTGCTTAACCATAGCCAGCCACATGTGGACAATAGGGACATCCTTGTCTCCTCTGGAGGCAAAATAAAATCATTCACATGCTGGAAGATGGAGGAGCTATGCCATAATAATAAAAATTACTGTATGTGCTGTGCCAGTCAACTTCCCTGTAAAACCAAGTCCTGCCATGCACTTTATTCCCTGGCATTCAATTTAAAAAGTATTTCCCATTTCTTACTTTGAATAAGGACAGAAAATGCTGTCATGTCAGGGACAGTCAGGTGATTTTTTACTGTGCAAAGCAAAATAATTTCACTTCACAAGCAGCCATGGGAGGCCTTACATCAGATACTGTCCTGTTACCTGGAAATCAGCAGGACAGAAGGGCTCAGGTTCTCAGCAGCCACAAGAGTAATGCACTGGGCCTCCCTGTAACTTCTATTTCAATAGGAGGCATTTATGGGATAGGTGGAGACTTCTTTTAAGAAGAAAAAACAGGATTGTATATTGATGCTCAGCTTTTTCATACCTATATGCTGATGTATCAAATGCAGGACAATGGCCAAGAAATGCAAATCTTGGCCCAAGCCAGGACTTCCTGAGGCCCATGGAGCAGAGACCACTCACACCAGCAGGAGCTGTGGCTCTGCAAGCAGCAGAGAACAGCTCAGAGCACAAACAGCTGGGAGCAAAACTGGTCAGAAATCCATTAAAGAAACTGCTGGTGCCAAATCAATAAAGACTGCATGACAGATGAGCTGATGTATGAAACTAGAAAGAGTGAATTGTGTGTTCATCTTTCCTGCTCTCACTTTTGGCACATCCCACCATGCACTGGAAGGAGCTCAGGTGGATCTGTGGGTACACAAAATGCCAGCCCAAAGAACTGGAATCAGTGGTTTCAGCACAGGTTTTTTCTTCAGTTGCATGTACTCACAAATATATTCTTTCTGTTTCTTTGCATGCTGAGCTGACTCAGTAGCTAATTCATAGGGTATTTAGTGCAAATCGTTCCTGACAATAGTCAGTATTCCAATTCCATGGCAGGTCTCACCTGGTATTTACAGATCATCCAGTATGAACCAAATATCAAGATCCTACTCTCGCTCTCAAGTCACAAATTTTATAATTGGAAAAGGCTTTGCAGGTTTTAGGAACACACAGTGGTTGGCCTGATCTTATTTGCCAGCCATTCTTAGAAAAGAAGAAGCTGTATATAATATTTTGCTAATTATGAGGTCCAGTTTAGTGGTCTGTCTCGTGAACTGATGCTTGTATTGTAGTAAAAGTGCCTTTACAGTTCATTCTCTAGTAAAGCAGTGAGATGCACTGGTCTAGCCACTCTGAACAGCAGAGCCAGCCCAGCCAGTCTCCTTTTCTCCACATCTGTGGCTCCTGTGCAGTCCCCCTCCTTATTTTGGCCTTTCCTGAGATCCTGAGAAGCCTCCCAGCTTTTCTCTTAGGAAGGAGGGTCTAAGCACATGGATATATGGAATCATAGAATTATTTGGGTGGAAAAGGACCTTAAAGCTCACCCCATCCCACCCCACCCCTGCCATGGGCAGGGACACCTTCCACTGTCCCAGGCTGCTCCAATTCCCATCCAGCCTGGCCTTGGGCACTGCCAGGGATCCAGGGGCAGCCCCAGCTGCTCTGGGCACCCTGTGCCAGGGCCTGCCCACCCTCCCACCAGCAATTCCTTCCCAATATCCCATCCAGCCCTGCCCTCTGGCACTGGGAGCCATTGCCTGTGTCCTGTCCCTGCATGCCTTGTCCCCAGTCCCTGTGCAGCTCTCCTGGAGCCCCTTCAGGCCCTGGCAGGGGCTCTGAGCTCTCCCTGGAGCTTCTCTTGTGCAGCTGAGCACCCCCAGCTCTGCCAGCCTGGCTCCAGAGCAGAGGGGCTCCTATTTCAAAGACCTGAATTTTTGGGGATTTTTTCCCTGGAGTGCACCCTGCTCAATTCCCAGCTGTGCTTCACTGAGAGCTGCCATGACCCAAAGACATCCAAGAGCCTCACAGGTCTGGGACAGATTTCCAGGAAAACAAGTGGAGTCCAGAGATGCAGGAATGGGAACAATAACCCAGATCTGGATTTGGCAAATGGACAAGGGCTGATGGAGCAGGGTGGAGGCTCGAGGGGCTGATGCCACCCAGCAGGGTGGATGGGATTGTTTGCTCTGGCTGCTTTCCAAAGTCATTCCGGTGACTGGGAGGTGGGGGGGATTTCAAGGAAACATTCGAGATGCTCATGCAAACCTCGTTTTAAAACATGGCTCAGCAAAATGACTCCCTGTTTCACACGGGAAGCTGCTCAGTGCCAGGGGAAAGAAAGTGCTGGAGGCAGGGGCCCACCAGAGGCCATCAGGATTTTCCAGCATCATCCCCCCAATGCTGGAAGTGAAAATATGAAAAGTCTTTGGGGTGCAGTATGACCAGATTATAATAAAAAAATAAAATAAGTCCCTAATTAACTGTGCTATTAAGGGTCTGTCCCCTTCTCTGGGGGAAGGATCAACGTCTTCTAGGATGGATGCTTGCTAATAAATCAGGAGGGCTTTGTTCATCTGCCAGCTCCCCCACAGGCTGGCTGGGTGGTCTTCCTGCAAGTTAAATCTCTTTAACCTCAGTATCTCTGTCTGCAAGATATGTAGGAAATATATATATATTCATATATATTCCTTTCCCCCCTTTAAAGTCAAACCCCAAAAGAAATGTAAAACAATTAAGAAATCTGAGGTGTTGCTGCTATTTTTTGCATAGCAAAAGGCAAAGCTCCAGGGTGAGGAGTTCTTTTAGCTTTTGTTATCACAGAGTTTTTTTTTGGTGGTTTTTTTTTGGTTGTTTTTTTGTTTTGTTTTTTTGTTTTTTTTTTTAATATAGAGGGGATCCAAGAGGGGAGATGGGCAAAAACTGCCAGATCCTGAATGGGACTCCTTCTTAACAGGAGGTTTTGGGCAGAACTGATGATGAGCATTCTGGTAATCTCCTGCCTAGACAGGATGTCAGGAGCTGTTTGGAAACATCTCATCCTGAATGAGATGGGTCAGGCAGGCACAGAAACACCATGACCTGCAGTGGACAGCCAGGCTTCAGGGTGCTTTCTAAACCCACTCAAGTTTCCCAGTGCTCACTGAGCCAGGACTCACTCTCTCTCCTTATTATTGTATAGTTTTACCTGACCTTGGGTTTTAGCTAATTGCTTTTTGCCTTGGATTACCTGGACAAGGTTTTTATATAACAGTTCTTGCTGAGATTAAAAACATGAGAGGTCAGAACACGGGCCCTGCAGGTTGGTATTTGGATGGCTCTGACAAGAGTGTGGTCAGAACTTTGCACAAAATGACAAATCTGAACATCTGAGTCAAAGAGCTGAGGCTTAAACCACAGAGGAACTGGATTTGTTTTTCAAAGTAGCCAGTCTAGACATAATTTTGCCACTTTGCACCTTTATATCCTCCTGCTCCCCTCTTACTGTGCTTTAAGGAAAATGTCAAGATTACATTTTGTTGTGCTCTATCACCAGTCCCACAATTTCCCAATGCAAACTGCAAGGTGTCAGCAAACAGTGGGAACAGCAAAAATGTTTCACTGCTGCTGTGAAAGTGTAGGTATAATGTATCTATTTGCTGAATTGCAAGAAAATTCTTTTCCTGCTGCGGCTGAGCGTTGGCAAAATTGGTCACTTAATTCTAAAAGAATTAATTTCTCTTGAAGAAAGTAGCAGCAATTGCTTCAATGTCATGGCAACACACACCAGCACTGAGGGAGATGTCTGTCACCATCTCCTCACTTCAGTCTTCCCTTGGAAATAAAAAGAAAAAAAAGCCAAACAAGCATCATTTTGGCAGCAGTTTAGCAGTGAGGGAATATCACCCATGGTACCAGGTCTGCTGGATTTGGGGGAGCATCTCCAGGGAGCATCATCTCCAGCACCCTTGGGGCAGCAGGAGGCTGGCAGCACCTCCCTGCCTGCTGCCAAAATCCCAGAGCATGCACAGGAACAGCACAGGACCAACGTCTTGTGCATCTCAGCAGCCACCAAACAGGACCCAGGGCTTCAAGGGTGGTGCAGGGATGAGCGGCGTGGGTGTGGGGTCCAGGCTTTTGGCTTCCTCCCGTCAGAGTAAATGCAAATTACCCTGCTCTGGAAGCTAGAGGGAATAAAATCCTTACAGGCTGTAAATTACACTGAGTCTCTCTAGGATCCACAGCTCACCCTCCCAAAAAATCAGCTCTTGCCTTCGGCCAGGGCTCAGTCAAACGGAGGGTGGAGTACGGGCGGGTTCCCAATGATATCATGGAAGGATGTGGGTTTGCCTGCGAATTCCTGTGTCTTCTCCTGAGCTAATTTCACTCTTTGTTTACTCTTATCAGGACTTCTGCAGCCAAGAATTAATTAGCAGCACTGCCTTAGTACATTGGGGTCCTACCAGTTCAAGTCATTGTATGCACACAAAGCCAAGAAGATTTGCACAGCCTAAAACAATTTTTTAAAAGGAAGTCACTACTAGGCAATATCACTGGTTGAAAAATCAGCTAATTATACCAGCAAAAATAAACACTGAAGGAGAAACCAGCTCTGCAGCTTCACCATGTATAAAGCAAGCAGTGCTAGTGGCTTGGAAGAAGATGCTTTTGTAAGGACATTGACTTTTTTTTGGTTGCTGAAGAGTTTTGTCAGACTGCCCTTCACCTTGCAAGGCACCTGGATAGGACAGGCCAGAGAGCCTCACTTAATGAATTGCCTGGGGCTGGGCATTTTTGCTTTTGTTGACTGTTTTTGGTTGGGGGTTTTTGTTTATTTGTTTCTTTGTTGGGATTTTTTTGTTTGTTCTTTGTTTGGTTTTGGGGTTTTTGTTTTTTATTTTGTTTTGTTTTTTTGTTTTGGATTTTTTTTTTTTTTTGTCTGTTTTGTTTTGTTTCATTTTGTTTTTAAAGAGGGACAAAAAGAGTCCAAATGGAGTGATACTTTGTCACACAGCACTAATCTAGCTACTTGAAGCAAGACACACAGAGGTCATTTGCTTCCTCTAGTTACTAAAGTAAATAAATCGCGTGTAGATTAAATGCTGGGTGATGAAGGCAACATTATACAATATCCCCCGGCAGACGCTTACATTTCCTAGATAAGATACACGGCCGAAAAGGCTGATGAACTGAAGGCTTTCACATGGAACTGCCACTACTACCACTACTAAAAATATCACCCAGCCGTACTAAAATAAACATTTGTATGCACAGATAAAGCATGTGCTCCGATGTACAAGCTGTGCCAGGGAGAGCTGTACCTGCAGGGCTCCTGTCAGGGGCTCTGCCCTGGGATCATCCCCAGGACTGGCAGGAGCTGGGACACATCGGGAGGTGGGAGCAGGTTCAGGCTGCACATCCCAAAATGAACAGGAGCAACAAAAGAAATAAAGAGACAGAAAGATGCTGCAGGGCTGGAGCCCCTCTGCTCTGGAGCCAGGCTGGCAGAGCTGGGGGTGCTCAGCTGCACAAGAGAAGCTCCAGGGAGAGCTCAGAGCCCCTGCCAGGGCCTGAAGGGGCTCCAGGAGAGCTGCACAGGGACTGGGGACAAGGCATGCAGGGACAGGACACAGGCAATGGCTCCCAGTGCCAGAGGGCAGGGCTGGATGGGATATTGGGAAGGAATTGCTGGTGGGAGGGTGGGCAGGCCCTGGCACAGGGTGCCCAGAGCAGCTGTGGCTGCCCCTGGATCCCTGGCAGTGCCCAAGGCCAGGCTGGATGGGAATTGGAGCAGCCTGGGACAGTGGAAGGTGTCCCTGCTAATGGCAGGGGTGGCGCTGGATGTACTTTAAGTTCCAACCCAAACCACTCTGTGATTCTATTTTTTTATTTGTTTTAGGCAGAAGAGAAGCTTCAGTAAATATTTTCACATCACAATTTTGATGCCGATGAGAGCATCAGACCAAGATAATAGGAGTCTCATTTCCTCTTAGGAAACTAAAGGAGAAATGAGGCTTGGGAAGAAGTTCTGCAGTCAGCTCCTCTGTCACCCAGCTCCCTGGGGCATTACCCACAGGAAACACAGCTTCCCTTTTCTTCAGGGACACCATGCTAGGAAGTTCTCCTGGAATAAAACTCCTCTCCCAGTGAGTTCCCACCTCCATGAATTCCTTCTTGAGACAAAGGCCATGTTCCAAGTATGGTAGGTAGAAATGTTTATCCATAAAGACATTTCTGGCCTACAAAAGGTATTTATTTTTTTCCTCTAGTCTGGGAAGATGGGACATTGGTTAGTCTTTTGCCAGACAGAATAAACTCCAGAATCCAAAACATTTTAGTGTGGTACATCAGAAGCCAGTCAAGCAACTTATTCCAGTGTTCTATGTGATAATTTGAGTTCCAGACTGCTTAGGGTGGATAGAGACATTAATGTCATCAGTGCCACGAGCCAGGTCACTTTCCTCTACACCAGGTCATTCAAAGCCATGTTTCTGTTCAGACATAACTGGGAATGTTGTTTCTTTTGAGTAGTTTACAACACTTTAACTCTGTTTTTCTGTCTATTTTATTTTGTACCTGGGATGGGAATGCAGCACCATGGCCTTGCAATAAAACAGTACAGTCCCTGGAGATCAATAGCTGCAAGTGTTTACAGAAGAAAGGCTCATCAGGTAGCTCTGAATGAAAAACATGCCAAAATCATACACTGGGGCTCATTACATAAAAATCTCAGAATAAAGGTAAGCCAACCTAGCCACATAGGTATGTATGGCATACAACAGTACATGCAATTTGGGTTTTGCTCTTAAATCCTCCTGTCCCCAAAAAAGAAAATTAAGTTAACTCTAAACATGTTTCTTTTTCTACTAAAACCATCTAAATTAGAAAGTCCTTGAGCAAGCTGTTCCTTTTCTATTCCAAATCTTAAAGGAAATTAAACCATCAATGCCCCCCAGAAGTTACCAATTGAATTCTGCCAGGGATATGCAAGGAGACAGGTCACCCTTCAATTCCAGGTATTTATTTTCTCTTATTAAGTGTTCCTAGTAGACAAGTGAAAGAAAATAGCTCAATTTTTGCCTTTCACAATGTCACTTCTAAGAATGATTTTTTCAGTTCCAGGAAAGATCAATCACATTATTGCTGGCAGTAAGTAGCACTCCCACAAGCTGTTAAATTCTTTACCTGCAGACAAGTGGCTCTTGAATAGCTAAAAAACCCTGTTTCCTGCCTTTTGAAGATATGAAAGAGACTCAAAAGGATTATGAAATCACTGTAGCAGATAACCTTCAGACAGCAGCATCATCAAAAGGCAAGGATAAACAACAAAATTCATCTAACTGTGTAACGTCAATAAGCTCCAGATGGAGAAGAACAGCCTTCAGCAAAGCCAGAGTCCACAAGGAGTATTCTTGGGGAGTATAAGGAAAGGGAATATCATGACTGACAGCAGTAGTATATACACTTATATATATATATATATATATATATGTGTGTGTGTGTGTGTGTGTGTGTGTGTGTGTGTGTGTGTGTGTGTTTAATTGCACACAACACTTCAGCAGAAAGAAACTGCAGATTAGGGAAAAAAATAATAAAGGTGCAGGCATGATACAGAAGTGTATTTCTCACTTCAAAATAAAAATACCCTGCAGTCTAGACTGGGAGTTTGGGGCCAGAAAACTCCTGGGGTCACCCTGTCCAGAAGAGACAAGCTGGCCTGAAAGAAGTGCAGAAAGTGTCTGTTGGTTGTGCATATCTTACCATCACATACAACCACCTGAAAAGATTTTTAATTGGTTACTCTCTCATTAAAGTCCGTAAGAACAAGTCCTATGCACGAGGTATGCACTGGGACTGAAACTGGGCTGCCCCTCTTTGTTTCCTGGACCTTCTCCCCTTTGTTGCCCTCTTCCCTCACAGCTGGCCCATGATTCCAGCAAAGCCAAACAAGGTTCTCGTGGTGCTGCACAGACCAAACCCAAAAGTGCAGACAGGGACATCTCTATCTTTAAAGTTGTTCCAGCCATGACAAAAGTTGTAAGTACTTTCAAGCTCTCCCTGATATCAGTAAAAATTGAGGATGCTCTACATCCCATGGGAACAAGTCTTGTTTCCAGGTGTATTAAAAGTACTTCAGGATTTTTTTCTCATTTGAAATAATCCCATGGGACTCTTGCTTTGGCTGTGCAACGGGTTTGCACAGCATTCCACAAAGTATGGGACTACACATGGGCACTAGGTAACTCAGTCCTCTGCTTC
Source organism: Oenanthe melanoleuca (assembly GCF_029582105.1). NCBI lineage: Eukaryota > Metazoa > Chordata > Aves > Passeriformes > Muscicapidae > Oenanthe > Oenanthe melanoleuca. The sequence continues at coordinate 75,250,470 of NC_079362.1, read as the reverse complement.
CACCTTCAACTCACCCCTAACATTTTGAAAATTCACAAGAAAACTGTAACTGGTGTTATTTATGGTCTATCAGTCTAAGAACCCTCACAATCCTGGAGGATTTCTTCTTCCTCAAGAGCAGCAGTTCCTGCTCCATGGATGGCTCAGCATCCAGGTGGGTGGGCATGACAACAGAGGGCCATGGACCAGCACCTTGGAAGTGAAAACTCAGCTGGTCAGACTTGAGGTTTGGCTGGCAGGACTAATGAGTGTCAGCAGAAATATCCCTCCAGCAGTGTGAACTTTGATTTCCAGCACAGACATGTCCTCCTGCACTTCTAGCTGGTGCCACCTGGGAGAGGGGTTTGGTCTACACAGCAGGAAGAATTTAGAAGTCAGTACCAGATGTGTTTCCTGAGCAAGGAGTGTCTGGGTGCCATGGCACAGCTCTGCTGCTAACTCCTCTGAGCACAGACAACACCAATTTCTGCCCTAACCAACCTCACCTGCTGAAAAGGTATTAATTAGTAACTATTCACCTGGAGCCAGACTTGGTAAGTGTTTTCCCAATGACCAAACCAAAGAAAAAGAACTCTGCAAACTTTCCATGAGCAGAGCTGCTCAGGGCAGTGAAATACATGGTGGCAAATAGTAAATTTTCATATGTCCTTTGATCACAGTCCAGATGCTGCTCTGTCTGTGTCATCCACATCTCTCCATGACCCAGCTCTGGATGAGTGAAGCTGAGCAAAGGACAGCCTGTGCTTGAGTTCCCAGAGGATGAACCATGCACCAGCAGGTAATTTTTGGCAGGCAAGCCATAAATTTGAGATCAACATTCTGATGGCTCATATTTTGTCCGTCATCTCTGACAGAGGACTTGTAGAAAGGTGTCTCACCTGCAGTGACAAATGAACTCCTGCTTTGAAGCTAACAGCTTCCCTTGAATTGCTCTCATTATTCTATACCTTAGACTTCCTACACTGTATGTACATCTTCTTTTGAGCCAAACCTGCCAGAAGGACTGGATTTTATATTATATCATAAAGTGGCAGGATGAGGTAATGATACATGTCCCCTTTACATGCCATTTTCCACAAGGCCTAGAAGGGATCATCATACTTTATTTTATGATCAACGGGTCACTCATCTATATCTGCTTTGAAGCCACAATAGACTTTTTGCCAATCACTAATAGAAACTAAATAAACACAGCCAAGCAGTGTCATCTATCTGTGTGGTGAGTAATTGTGAGGGGTTCCTTTTTAAATAGATGCTGAAGTAAATATAGAAATATCATTTTACAAATGCTGGCTCAAGAAGAGGTGTTGGGAGCTACAAAGAAGGGACATCTCACTTAGGTATGTACATATAGAAGTGAAAACGTGGTCCTGATACCATTATCAAATAAATACCAAAAGAGTTTAATTTGGCTTTTATTGCCCTCTGTGTGCATAGTTCAGTGTTCCATACCCATGATAGAAAAGTGCCATTCTACTTCCAAAGCCTTGTTCACAGAAATGACCTTTTTATTGAATGTTTTTGTTCTAGCAGGCAGCACTTAATTTCCCAGGGAGGCTGTTGGGGCACTGTTCCATACATAAGAGTTTGTGTGAGGGTCACAACGCGTGTGATGACGAGTTATAATGCAGATGTATGATCTTTCTAGACCCTCTCTCTGTCTGTGTTTATTAATGACTCTGCAGCTCTGAGCACTGGGTGTTCTGGCTGACGCAAGTTATTCTGCTCTCAAGGGCAATCCTCTCTCTTGTGTCCTTGGGGCACAGTATTCACCCTCACCTCTACACCTGCCGTGTCAGGCTGTGCTGTGGGTCCAGAGGTGTAGGTTTCTCAGTGCCATATGGAGCCCCCTGCTACCTGCAGAACAGTAATTTAAATATTAAGGACGCGTGGGTTTGGAAAGTTCAGCTCTGGGTGAGCAATACTCAATTAACTGGGGAAGAGGGAAGTAGAAATTGGGAAGAGGAAGCAATGGGGAATCATAAAGGGTTTTCAAATGCTTTTGTAATCGTCTGCAGATCAGACACAGGGCTGGTGGCTCCTGTTGATGCCTGCCAGCACTAAACCACCTGAGTGGCACTGAAAGATTTATCTCCAGACAAAAAATGGAGACGGTGGAGAGAAGGAACAGGCAGATATGAAAGACAGTGGGGCACAGGAAATTTCTTCCAGGCAAGAAACTTTGGCTCCCAGATCTGTAGAAAGAGGGAAACAGATCTCCTAGGGTTTCTGCTCATTGAGCATTGACTGTCATTGTACTTCTGCTGTTCTTCACCTCCCCTCCACAGTTCAGTCCCACAGCCTCCCCTATTGCTGTCAATAAAACCTTGAACCAGAAAGGAAGAAAAACACAGACCTTTTTCAATACCTCTACCTCTGGAAAATATAAGTTTCCAGGAGACAAGGACTCAGTATTCCTGGGACTTGCACCCACAGAGGGACATGGCAATAGGACACAGGTCTGTGCAAGAGGACATCCCAATTTCTTCAGCTGCCAGGGGCTCGGAGTTTGGAAGGATTACACGGTGAAATGGCTCATCATTCTTTGTGTCCTATCAAATGGGGACATGCACTCACATTTTTAGTGAAATGACTGCTTTGTGACTGCCTGCAGGCACTCAGTGGCAGCTGTGGCCAGAAACATGGGCTGGGCACAGCCCAGAATGTGGGCAGAGGGCAGGGGGGATTCTGCCCCTGTGCTCAGGTGAGACCCCACCTGCAGAGCTGCCTCCAGCCCTGGGCTCCAGCAGCACAAGGACGTGGAGCTGCTGCAGCCAGTGCAGAGGAGGCACGGAGATGCTGCAGGGCTGGAGCCCCTCTGCTCTGGAGCCAGGCTGGCAGAGCTGGGGGTGCTCAGCTGCACAAGAGAAGCTCCAGGGAGAGCTCAGAGCCCCTGCCAGGGCCTGCAGGGGCTCCAGGAGAGCTGCACAGGGACTGGGGACAAGGCATGCAGGGACAGGACACAGGCAATGGCTCCCAGTGCCAGAGGGCAGGGCTGGATGGGATATTGGGAAGGAATTGCTGGTGGGAGGGTGGGCAGGCCCTGGCACAGGGTGCCCAGAGCAGCTGTGGCTGCCCCTGCATCCCTGGCAGTGTCCAGGGCCAGGCTAGATGGGAATTGGAGCAGCCTGGGACAGTGGAAGGTGTCCCTGCCATGGCAGGGGGTGGAATGTGATAAATTTCAAGGTCCATGGCAGGGGGTGAGGTGGGATGATCTTCAAGGTCTTTTCCAGCCCAAACCATTCTGACTCCATGAAAACAGCTGCTCCCAGCTGGGCAGTGGCACCATCTCCCCTGTGCAGCTGCAGACCTCCCAGGAGTTCTCTCTGGTTTGTGGGTGCCAAGGCAGAGATCCCCAAAACAAGCCAGTCTGGGCTGCAGTGCTTCCCTCTCCCATCCTCACCCCGTGTCCCCCTGGACCTCCCAGCTCCCTGGGCCCCTCCTGGGGCTGAGCAGGCTTCCCACATGGGTGCATCTCCCATGCTGAAGTGGGTGTCCAGGAAAAGGAATTGTACTCTGAAGGGGTTTTTCTCCTCTCTGAGACCCTCAGGAGACACTGAAAAATTTTAGACCAGAAATCTAGCTTTCTTCTGCCAAAACAGAGGTGAATGCCATCTAATGCACGGTCCAGCCAGGCAAGTGCCAATAGTGAAATAAATGTTTTCAATCAGTGTCAAATGGTGTATGAGGCTCTGAGTTTTTGCTGCCCAGCCTGGAGAGCAGAGCTGAAGTTCCTTGGCAGATGCTGGAACAGAAATCCACACTGCCCTCAGGGGTGCCTGTAATGGCATGGGATTTCTGTACATTACAGCATTCCTTTAACACCATGTCATCTAATGACAGACTTGCTTCTCTTTTTTGGGGGGTAGGGAGATAGAAATTAGGTTTCTTACATGGTTTCTTCCCTCTTAGCTGTTTCTCAGTTTAGTTTTCAGTTAGGCCATGGACTATGTGTTAACTGTGAATAAAAAAAATTAGTTCTGCCTGGCAGTAGGTGCCCTTTGGAGTGTGGGAGGAGCTGCACCCTCTGATTGCCAGTAGCTGAACTGCCCTAGAGTAATGACACAGAGAGGTAATAACCTGTGAGTGAGCACAGTTGTAGCTGGGTAAACTGAGGAACAGGGGTGGCACAGGTGAAAAAGAGTGTAGTGGAGCAGAGAGGGCACAGGAGGTGGCAGGGTGGGGCTGCCAAGGGTGAAGGGTGGCAGGAGGAGGAGGAGGAAGAGGAAGAAGCAGCAGGGAACCCCCAGCACCAGGGAGCCCAGGGAGGCTGAGACTGGCATGGTCTGAGCAGGGCAGCACCAAAGGCTGAGGAGTTACTGTGGTTATTGTGAGCCCTGAAATGTCCCCTGTGCTGGCACTGCTGGGACACCTCCAGTGCTGGGCACAGCTCTGGAACCCTCAGGACAAGAGAGACACCGAGGGGCTGGAGCGTGTCCAGGGCAGGGACAGAGCTGGGGAAGGGGCTGGAGCCCCAGGAGAGGCTGAGGGAGCTGGAAAGGGGCTGAGCCTGGAGAAAAGGAGGCTCAGGGGGGACCTTGTGGCTCTGCACAGCTCCCTGACAGGAGGGGACAGCCGGGGGGATTTGGGATCTTATCCCAGGGAGCAGGGACAGGAGGAGAGGGAACGGCCTCAGGCTGGGCCAGGGGAAATTTTTGTTGCAAACTGGGGAAAATTTCTTGCCTGTGAAGAGCTGTCCAGCCCCAGCACAGCTGCCCAGGGCAGTGGTGAGTCCCCATCCCTGGAGGGATTTCAAAGCTGTGTGGATGTGGCACTTGGGGACATGGGACACTGCCCTGGGCCGTGCTGGTGTCACAGTTGGACTCACTGGTCTTGGGGGGCTTTTGCACCTAAACAATTCTGTGATTTTATACCACATATTTTATATTAACACGTATTTCCCATTGTTCAACTGCAAGATGCTCTGGAGCTGTGGCATGGCTCACATCCTTTATCCCAGGGCTGCATCCCAGCCGGTGCTGATGGGGACAGTGGGTGTGAGCTGCAGCAGGACTCTGTAGGCAGGGAGGTAGCACTTAAAATAGTTCAGGTGTACAGAAAATGAGTCCTTTCTTCTGAGACTCTGAGTAGTTTTTCGTTCCCGGTAAGCCAAAGCAATTAAGAGAGCTTTACTTAATCTAATTTACCACATTTTTCTGTAATGAATATGTTGCAGAATAGTTTAACAGTCCGGACCGACTTTCAGAGCAGTACCCATTTGCTTGCCTGCTGCCCTGCAGACTGACCTGGGACAGAGGGAGACGAAGCGCTGAGAGCCACCAGAGGGATCGGGGCGATGTCACGGTGTTCCCAGCTGTGACCCAAGAGACCAGGACCTTGCTGCCTGTCCTTTTCATCACAGGAAGCGTCCAAGGCCAGCCTGGATGGGGCTTGGAGAAACCTGATCTAGTGGAAGGTGTCCCTGCCCATGGCAGGGGGTGGGACTGGATGGGCTTTAAAATCCCTTCCAGCCCGAGCCATCCCAGCATCCTGAGATCTTCCCAAAGCACCAGTGCTGGTGGAGAAGCCCTGAGAGCTCTGAATTCCCACTGACACACACCCTTCGGAGGTGAGAATACCCTTTGTAGGAGCCAGCGAGATCTTGAGAAACCCGAGTTGCTGACTTCCTAGCACATCACCATAAACAGAGAATAATTGTAATAATAATAATAGTACTTAGCCTGTAGGGACAATGGCTGTTGGGGCCGTGAATGGGATGGATCTCGCAAAGATCTGTTTATGGTGCCTGTGATATCAGAAAGCTTGGCAGGAGGTCTGCTGCTCGGATTTCTTAAGGGCTTTAGGAGGTGATAATTGTCTCACTTTTGCTTTAAATACCGTGTTAATTATGGTTTTAAACAATGGTTATAAAGTCATCCTTTAATTATTTGTGAAGTGCTCTTCTCTGTGATTTGGGAGGCAGGTGAGTGCTGGAAAGCTTTGGGAGGAGGTCACAATTAAGTACCCTCACAAGGACCAGCATGAAAATAAAAATCTTCCTAATTTTGCTGATTGTAATTGATACATTTTAAGGTATCTCTCTGAACCAGAAGGCACAGTGAGCGTAGGATCCATTACAATGAACTTTTTCTCTTTGCTGTAAATCAATTTTCTTCTCTATTCCATATGTGGTATTGGATGGTTTGACTTCATCATTAAATTATGTCAGCAAACCACCAAAAAAATCATAAAATGAAAAAAAAAAAAAGAAAAAAAGAGTGTTTCCAATGCATTTTGGGTGTTTCAGACCAAAAGTTACTTTTATATCTTTGAAAAAACCTCAAATATTAACACATATGGGAGATGGTGAGCCATGTTCTGCGATCTCTAGAAGAGCCACAGGTACCTCACTCAGTACAGCTGTTCTTACCTCCTCGCAGAGAATGTAAATTTTCCTCTTAAATGAAAAGAACAAGTCTGGGCCTCTTTTGGATTAATCATTGCTATCAGATGGCATGCCTTCTTCCCTCCAGATAAAAATGAATGTGCAGGTTTGGGTAATGTGCTTTTGAAAATCCAATCTTTAAATTACACTTTACTTCTAATACTTCTTATTTTTCTTCACTTTATGCAATTTGGATTGTGAAATCAGGTAAGCCCTGTAAGTTCCTGTCCAATCCTATATTTCTTGTTTACCTGAAACTGCCTCACTTGAGGTTGAAAGAAATTTTCTCATCCTGAAGGTAGTACTATCAGACAGAGTTTCAGTTTTATTTTTGTGCTAGCTACTCTCCCATTCTCAAGCAATTTCCATCACTTGGAAATTTCAGAGAAAAAAAAAATCAATTCCCAGCAGGTTGCTTTTCCTGGAACTAAGCCATGTGCAAGGCTGTGATGAAAACATTTCTGTTTGGTTTAATATTTGTAAAAAGTTATTAAAGAATCCCAACCCTACATTTAGACAAATGAGGACTTTTCAATTATCTGTTTTAATGCACTGGCTCTACTAATTCATAAATTGTCGGGTATGAAGAGCTGTTCCTACTGTCTAGACTACCCACCTGAGTAACTCGGGGCAGAAGGACTCCCTGCACCCGTACAGGTTTAAACCAGCTGCAGCTCATCTGCTGAATACCACCAAAACCTCATTTCACAATTATTATTGACAAAACATCCACCACAACCAGGGGTTAATTACTCCACCTGGATCATTACTGCTGAAAAACGATGCTTCACTTCTCAATTGTGTCCTCCTAGTACAGCAACTACCTTTTCTTTTTTTTTTTTTTTTTTCACCCATGCAGGTATATCATGACTAAGTCATTGCAGATAAAAGACATTACTTGCCTCAGCTGTCCTGATTTTGAAGCATCTTTTAATTATTTGCACGCTTCTTCTCCCTTCTCTCTCACACACCTCAAAAAGGTGTATCACATATAAATCCAAAATAATTTTATCTAGACCTATAATGCTCCCAGAGAGCTGGAATATAAAGAAACAACTAATAATTTTGTTATTGTGAGTATTTGTCTTGGGTTTGAGGACAAGAAATCCAGACTGTTCTTTGAAGCAGACAGTTGTGCAGTGTAACTGTGATACTCCACATGTAAAAGGTCAGGGCTTCATAAAGTCCTTGATTGCAGATGTCTGAGAGTTGGATTATTTTTTTTTTATGTCAAGCTGTAGGTCAGAAAGAGGAGCAGTGATGCTGAACAACTCACCATAAACATGGGAATTTTCTTTTTACAACAGGCCAGTCCTTGTCTCTGACTGGACAAAATTCCCATCAGCGTCACTGGGAATTTTTCTTGGTAAAGTCTGTGAAAAGCATAGGCTGTTACGTTGCCATCTGTGAGGACATGACTAATGTTTGAGGGAGAGAAATCAGCTCCACAGTGCATCTGGCCAGGCCACTGCAATAAATACAGAGAGACACATAAATGATGGTAAGGTTATGACCTATCCCATTAAAAAGGAAGGAACTCCAAAATTACACCCCTACCTGCCAGCAATAGGAAATACAGAAGCTGGAGTTTTTCCTCTTGCTTTGCTCGCTATTCTCCCATCCCTTTCACAACTATTTCCTTCTGCCAAAAAGGGTTTGGGGTGGTTTTGTTTGATTTTGTTGAGGGCGCTGTGGGCTCCTCCCGCTGGTAAACTGATCTGCGGGGCAGTGGCACCTCAGCCTCCTTTCCTGGGCAAGGGGACGGGCACATCCCTGCCTTGTGGCAGCCCATCTCTCAGGAGCTGATAAATGCCCCTAAAGACAGAATTCAGGGATTGGCTTGATAACATTAGGGCTGAAAAGCTGCTTTTAAGTGATGGACACCCCACCCTTCCCCAGTGCTCCTGGGCATTGGTGTTGCAATGTTGTTCATGCCAGAGTCCAGGAGGCAGTGGACCCTCACTTGGGATGCACCCTGAGGTCCTAGAATCGTGGAAACACAGAGTAGTTTGGGTTGGAAGGGATCTTAAAGATCCTCTGGTTCTAATCTCCCTGCCGTGGGTAGGTCTGCAGGCAAATGTGGCTGAGAGCAGAAAGTCTCTGTCTCCTCTGAGGTGTCAGGAGGAGCAATCATAGGGTAAGAAATACTCCTGTTTCTCGTGTCAGACCCAGCTCTTTCCATACATCCCGTTGTCTGGTCCAGAGATCCCCACAGGTAACTACAAATAAAACACTGCAGTTCATGCACATGTACTTGTTTGAAATAAAGAGGATTTTGATTAACACTACCAAAACTGAAATATTGAAAGAGGGACACCAGCTGTACTGTCCACATGTGCTTACCTTCAAAGCATTCCAGCAGAGCCACTTTGCTGTTACAGAAAGAAAAAATTCATTTTTTGAGAGCTTGCACACCAAAACAAATCTGACAACTTGTATTGCTAATTTGCACATCTGAAACATGGAAGTACAGGTACAACACAAATGAAGAGTTACAACTAATGCATTAACATTGCATATTTTATATTAATATTGTGTTGGACTCTTGGTAGATCCTAAGGAGCTAGGTGCAGGCAAATGCCAAAGGCACTGGGATTTCTTGGTTGGTCTGCTGAGGAAGGAGCCAGCCTTTTTCTCAGCATAGCATGTCCTAGCTAAAGGGATTTCCAAGCTTTCCTTTATCTGTAAAATCAAATATTGCAGCTGTCTCCATTCCTCCCTTTCACATCTTCCCTCCAACAGCCCTGTCTCTCCTCTGCCTGGCCTGTGGCTCCCAAATGACACTGTGTTCTCCTGCCCAGCTCCACCATCATCCCCTCCCAGACTGTCTGACCTAAATCCCTCTCACCTCCTGGTCATAAATCCCACTGGTGACATTCACCAGGAGCTGGGCTGACCCTTGGCCCCACTGGTGACCAAGCACTGCTCCCATGGGTTATCTGAGGGACAGAGGTGTGGCAGCTCTGTGGACACTGGGTATGCCAGTGAGTGACCAGCAGAGAGGCCACGGAGGGCAGGCAGTGCTCCTGTGGCCCACCTTGGCTTGTCATGGCCATGGGACACCAGCTCCTTTTTCCTTTTTGCCAGCAGCATTTTCTCTCTGGCAGCAGCCTGTGTTCACTCCTCCTTTCCCTGCAGCACAGTGGGTCCTGATCCCTGCACCATCCACACTCCTCTCTGATGGATGGAGTTACCCCAGCATCTTACATTGCAAACAGCAAATTCTCCTACTAGAACTAGAAAGACATACAGTTTTAATATCCACTTATATATATAATTTCCTTTATGTTTGCATAAGGGAGACTGCCCTGTGTTTAACCCCTTTCTAGCTACCAAACCTAAACACTACAACATCTGTGTGGTCAACTCATAAAGCTTAACAGAATGTGAGCCAGAAAACCATATAGTCAGAGTCAGGCATGTGTGAGTGCCCTGGTGAATCAAAATGTTCCCATGTTGGAATGACCCCACCAGGAACAGCCCTGGTGCCTGTCACAGATACTGGTGGACATTTGATTTGGATGGCCAAACCCCCAGGGCTCCAGAGAGGAATGGTTTTCCCCACAGCTGGTAAGCACTGGCAAGGATACATCTCATCCAACCAGGCTTTTTTCTCATTTTTCTCACAGAACAGTGTGGGCTGGAAGGGACCTTAAAATTCACCTCATTCCAACCCTTTCTTCCACGGGCAGGGACACCTTCCACTGTCCCAGGCTGCTCCAATTCCCATCCAGCCTGGCCTTGGGCACTGCCAGGGATCCAGGGGCAGCCACAGCTGCTCTGGGCACCCTGTGCCAGGGCCTGCCCACCCTCCCACCAGCAATTCCTTCCCAATATCCCATCCATTCCTGCCCTCTGGCACTGGGAGCCATTGCCTGTGTCCTGTCCCTGCATGCCTTGTCCCCAGTCCCTGTGCAGCTCTCCTGGAGCCCCTTCAGGCCCTGGCAGGGGCTCTGAGCTCTCCCTGGAGCTTCTCTTGTGCAGCTGAGCACCCCCAGCTCTGCCAGCCTGGCTCCAGAGCAGAGGGGCTCCAGCCCTGCAGCATCTCCGTGCCTCCTCTGCACTGGCTGCAGCAGCTCCACGTCCTTGTGCTGCTGGAGCCCAGGACTGGAGGCAGCTCTGCAGTGAATTTCCCTTGTATCCACTTTCACTAAATCTTTTCCAACAGTCCAGCCTTGGATTGGCCACCAGCAGCCAGGAGCCACCAGCACTGAAATGGTGATTTAACTCCCTGGGCTGTGTGACAGGAGTGAGCATGAGATCCTTGTCTCCCTGTGCCACTCACCACACAGAAAGGTTGCCTGAAGAACTCTTTTCTCTGCAGATCTTGGGTCTCATAGCTTGAATGTGCTCTCTTGACATGAGCTGCTGGAGTGGAAGGAGACTGGCTACGGCCAAAAGGGCTTCATAACCCAGACTTTGAACATTGCTTGAGAGCTGCTCTCAAAATAATGCATAAAAATAGAAGCAGGGCCACAAGCTTAGCTATTCCTAATGTGCACAAAAGGATGGGAGAGTGCCAGGAGCCAGCCTGTGCTGCCTCTGCCCTGCCTTCAGCCTGGCTTGTTCTCTCCTACCTCCCCTGACTGCCTTTTCACTGCCGTGAAAAGGAGACACATACCCCCAAAAGAGCAAAGTGTGTTTGTTATTGACCCTCGCCTGGAAAGTGTATGAAGAGGGATCAGCTCTGTTTGTTTGTACCCGGTAATGATGTCAGGAAAAAGGATTTTTTTTTCCCAAGTCTGGTTTTATCCCCTTTGTTGGAAGTGCCTTTGGTGAGTCTCACACCCTGGTGCTGTTAGCAAAACAATTAGGTTAACAGTGCCTTGGCTCCAACTGTCTGTCAAAGGCTGAATTGCAATGCAAATTAACTCGGCTTTAGCTCTTCAAAGCCAGCTGGGTTCAGGAAAGGTCCCCAGAAACCCCCATGAGAATGGGGGTCTGGGGCTGGGGAGGGTGGGCTCGGCAGGATTTTACATCCAGGACCTAATGTGTTGCAATGCGTTGTGCAAACACGTTGTACAAATGCAACACTTTTTATAAATCCTTTCGTATTCAAAAGGGGCTTAGAAGAGAGACTGGGAGAGAGTTTCTAGTAGGGCCTGAAGTGACAGGACAAGGGGTGATGGTTTTAAACTAAATTAGGGGAGATTAGGGAGACTATGGAGAAGGGAAAAAAATCGTTGTCTGTGAGGATGGTGAGGCTCTGGCACAGCTCTGAGCTGTGGCTGCCCCTGGATCCCTGGAAGTGTCCAAGGCCAGGTTGGACAGGGCTGGAGCAACCTGGTCTGGTGGAAGGTGTCCCAGCCCTGACAGACGAGGTGGAACGAAATGAGCTTTAAGGTCCCTTCCAGTCTAAACAATTCTTGAATTCTGTGACTCAAACATATTTTATTTCTCCCCAGAAATAAACAGTGCCCTTCATGCATTTCAGGACAGGTTTCTGGCCCAGGGTGACATTTGAGCAATGCATCCAGAGCAGGGCAGGCTGTGGGTATCACCCTGCTTTCCAGTGTCCCCTCAGCCCAGGTCCCATTCCCATGCTTATCAGATTCATTATGCTTATTTCTGTATTTTCCATATGGGCACACACATATGGTCTGTTTAAACAAGTTTGCAGGGTTAATTAGAAAGCAGTTCTTTATCAGTTATTTAATATTTAGCACTTCTGGGGCAATTTTCACCTGCAGAGATCACAAAACCAGGCAAGTGCTGATGGTCCTGCTGTACCTGTGGGAAACCAGAGGTGCCAAATCTCGGGTCCCTACCCACAGGAAAGGCAGGTGCCCAAGGTCGCCTGGAAAACCTATGGCAGGGTCGAAAAATTATATTAACTCCTGGACCTCTTTCCTGTCCTTCTCCTCCTCCAGCTCTTCACAGCATACACCACACTCTGCTTTTTTGTTGCTTCCTTCATGACAATAAAGTAATTGTCAGTGCTGAGGCAAGTGGAGCTACAAAGAGGGAAATAAAATGTATCATATACATCACAGGGTAAATAGATTGGGGTTCTCTGAGGAAGTGAGGAAATCAGCCTCAGTGTATGTGAAGTCACTCCAGAGCCCATATGACAAGATATTGAACCAAAAATACTACTCAAATTCCGTTTTTCAGGGAGCAGAAGGAATAATTTAAAAAGCAATGGGACTTGTTTGCGTGTGCAGAACCAAATGCTGATGCAGTTCTGATTTGGCCCCTGCTATAACCCAAAGACTGTAGGGTTGTGCCCTGGGCTTCCCTCCTGCTTTTTATTTGGAGGTGAAGCAAGGAGTCAATTGCCCTCCTCAGCCTCCAACTTCTTAGTGAGGCTTCCTAAATTATTCTTTCTGATACCAACAAATAACATTCTTCCCCTCCCCAGTGTTTTTCTAACTATTTATCTGGATTTTGAGCAGATTTTATACCTGGCCAGGTATGGTCTGCTTAGCATTTAATAAGCCTGCCCCCAAATCTACTCACTTTCTGCCTAGTTTAGATCCAGATTCTGCAGGTGCCAGGCCCATTTTGTAGCATGCCTGACCTGCTCATGTGAATACATGCACAACTGGGTACTTAAATGATCCCTGCCCTCCTGCCTGCCTCAAATTCAGGCATCCAGGACGAGCACCAGGGGGATGTGCCTGTTAGTTTTATGCGTGCTCTACCTGGTGTCACGTTTAGTCGGGTGCATTCGTTTCGGATTTGGCTTTGGCTTTGGATTTGAGCCGGACTTACTTGCAGCAACCACGATTTAAGAGTCCCGGCTCCTACTTCCGACGCGATAACTGCCTCGGAGAGTGACCTTAAAGCAACTCATCCGCCCGCAGTTATCCTGTGAAAAGGGAGCTGCTCCTCCGTGGGAGTGCGTGCAGGACGGGGACCCCTGGGGAGTTGCGCTGCCCTGCCAAGCCTGGCGCTAGGAAGTCTGGCCGGACTTCCCAGCTCGGCCGCAGAGCGCACCAAGGCTGGACGAGAGCGCAGCCTCTTGGTGGCTCAGTTTTCCTCACCCTCTGCAGGTCCAGAGTCGGAACGGGGGAATCTGCGGAGCGCCCAGGGTGCCAGGGGTTGTTACCGCTGGTGGTACCCGCGGCGAGAATACCGGAGCGCTACGTGCCTGTCATTTCTGCTCCGTGTTTGGAATCGGAGCGAGCCGAGCCTCCATGGTGTGTTTTCCTGTCCTTGGTGACAGGTGCTGTAAAAGCACAAATTATTATTATTATTATTATTACTATTAATATGATTATCATCATCATTACTACTGTTATGGCTTTTTTTTGGTGATGTGCCTTCTTTCCATGGGCAGACCCGCATCGATTTTTGAATTTTCACGCTGATTTGGTTTAATATTCTAATATTTACAGTGAGCCCCGGCACAGCGCAGCCCCGGGAGGAGCTCCCCACCCGGTGCCCCGCGGGGTGCGGGGTGGGGGGACACCCCATTCTACCCGCACCCCCCACCCAGAAACAGGTAGGAAAAGAGGCACCGAGAGGGGCGGGGGGATGAGAAGGGGACACACACACGCAGAGACCCACAACCTCTCGGCAACCCGAGCCGCCTCTTGCGCAAGGGCGGTTGGAGATAAATATAATATATAGATATATATATATATTTTTTTTTTTTTTTTTTTTCCCCGGAGCGACACGGTGTCTAGACGCCCACGTGACGGGGCCGGGGCCGGGCCGGGCCGCTGCGCACTGCGAAGCCGCCGCCGGTGCGGGGGGAGCCGGGGGAGGGCGCAGGCACCGCGCCGCCGCTCCCGCCCCGCCGCGCCCCGCGCCGCTCCCCCCGCACGGCCAGGCGGAGGTGCGGGGAGGAGGGCGGCTGACTGCGGAGAGCGGAGGGAGAGAGGGGAGGAGAGGCGGGGAGAGGAGGGGGGGGGGGTGAAAAAAAAAACACCACCACCCCACGAAAGGAGGAGGAGAAGTAGGAGGAGGAGGAGGAGGGGAAGGAAGGCAGGAAGGAGGAGTGAAGAGGAAAAAAAAGGCACCGCGGCAGAGGCGCCGGCAGCAGGGAGAGGGTCGGCGGCCGGCGGGCACCCCCGCACCCATGTAAGCTCCGCCGGGAGCGGCGGGCCCGGCTCGGCCCGGCGCGGCTGCTGGGGAAGGCAGGAAGGAAGGGACATAGCCCCACTTTTCTCCCTTTTTTTTTTTTTTTTTTTTTTTTTTTTTTTTCTTTATTTCCTTTCTTTCTCTTCGTAGCAGCCGGATCAAGACTCCGTGTGGATTAAACCTTTGGAAAGAAGGAGGGGGAAAAAAAATAAAAGCCCACCCCGAAACCCCCACATCAGGACGACCTGGGCTTTTAAAAAGGGATACAACACTCTGGATGCGCTCGTTCGCCTCTTTTGTGACAGATGCTTAAACCGACGTCCAAACCTTAGGGTTGGTGTTTTGGGGTTTTTATACCTTTTTTTTTTTTCTCTCTCTCTCTCTCTTTTTTTTTTTTTTTTTTTTTTTTTTTTTTTTTTTTTTACCCTTTTTAACAGACGCCTTTTTGGCTCGCTCTTTCTGTTTTTTTTGCCGGCTGGCTCTGCCCAGCGCCGCATCCCAGCCGCCGCGCCCGCTCCCCGGCGTGGCGGGTTGATGGGCGCCGCGGCCCCGGGGCGGCCGAGGCTCCCCCGCGGCTCGGGCCGCGCTCCGCACCCGCGCACGGCGGCGCGGCGCCGGCAGCCCCCGCCCGCCTGCCCCCGCCACGGGCGCCGCGGGCTCTAGACGGGGATTTTTTCCCTTTTTTTTCGCTTTTTCGGGCAAAGCCGGAGCGAGCGACGACTCTCTCCCTTCCCTTCCCCCCCCGCGTTTATTTTTTCCTTTTTTCCTTTTCTTGATTTTTTTGATTTTCTCGGTTTTGGTGTTTTTCTTCTCAATCCGGTTTTTCTGTAGATTGTCTCGCAGCGGGCGGAGGCGCGGCCGGCGCATCCCCCCGCGGGAGGCGGCGGGACCCGCGGCCCCAGCGCGGAGACTGGCGCATGCCACAGCCCGCCTCGGCTCCGCTGCCCCCCGCCGCTGCCCCCCGCCGCCGCCGCCGCCGCATCCCGCCTGCCGGCCCCTTCATGCTCGGCGGACGACATGCCCGTTTTGTAGCCGGGGGCCCCTCCTCTCGTCCCGCATGTTCAGGACCAAACGCTCGGTGCTCGTCCGGCGGCTCTGGCGGAGCCGCGCGCCCGGCGGCGAGGAGGAGGAGGAGGCGGCGGCGGGCGAGCCCGGCGCGGCGGCGGCGGTGGCCGAGCCCCGGGCGCACTTGGGCGGGGGGCGCGGGTGCTGCCCGGGCAAGGCGGGCCGCGGCGGGCGGGCGGCGGCGGGCGCGGAGGCGGAACTGAAGGCGCTGACCCACGCCGTGCTGAAGCGGCTGAAGGAGCGGCAGCTGGAGGGGCTGCTGCACGCCGTGGAGTCCCGCGGCGGGGCGCGGACCCCCTGCCTGCTGCTGCCCGCCAAGGCCGACTCGCGGCTGGGACAGCACTGGTACCCGCTGCCCGTGCTGCTCTGCAAGGTGTTCCGCTGGCCCGACCTCCGCCACTGCTCCGAAGTGAAGCGGTTATGTTGCTGTGAATCCTACGGCAAGGCTCACTCCGAGCTCGTCTGCTGCAACCCGCACCACCTCAGCCGGCTCTGCGAGCTAGGTACGGCGGCGGGGGATGGGGGGGATGGAGGGGAATGCGGGAGATGGAGGGGTTGGAGGTGTGCAGGGCTTGGAGAGATGTGGGAATGCAGGGGAATGGCGGGCACGCAGGGGTGCAGGGGATTCAGGGGTGCAGAGGCTGGAGAGCACGCGAGAGATGGAGGGGATGCAGCGGTTCGGGGGCTGAAGGTGTGCAGGGAATGGACGGGATACAGGGGTGTAGGGGATGGAGAGGATGCAGGGGTGCAGATGTTAGAGAGAATTCAGGGGCTGGAGTTGTGCAGGGGCGGAGGAGATGCAGGGAATGCTTGTATGAAGGGGATACAGGGATACGTGGATGCAGCCCCACTCACCCCCCGGCCCACAAAACTTTTTCTTTTTCCTGTCTGGAGGAAAAGAAAAAACCCAACAAAAACCCCAAACCAAAACAAAACCAGCCCACAACAAAACCCAAAACACGCACAAAAACTTTCCATTGCCGGGGTCTATATGTATTTCCTTCTGTATTTAGGGGAGGGGGCGACGCCCCCACCTCCGGGACCCCCTCCCCTGCCCTCCCGGGGGCCCCGGCGCTGCCTCCCCGCCGTCCCCGCGCGGTGCCGGGGGATTAAGGGCCGGGCGGCCCCGGCGCTGCCGCGGCTCCGCCGAGCCAAGGAGGCCCCGATCAGACAGCCCGAGCGGCAGATAGCAGGGAGACTGGCGCCAGACGGCCCCTTTTGTTTATCTGACAGCTAAATATCAAGGCAATCACCGCCTCGCTGCCCTGCCTCCAACCCCCAGAGCTAAGACAAACAGTTTTGCTAAAAGAATGCCACTGTTATCATAAGTTCCTATCTTTTTTCTTTTTTTTTTTTTTTTTTTTTCTTTCTCATGGCTCTGCCTTTATTTTCTCTGTACTTCTCTAATTCCAGAGTCTCCCCCTCCACCCTACTCCAGATATCCAATGGATTTTCTCAAACCAACTGGTAAGTAGACTTTTTTCAATGCAAGTGTAAGAGATAAAAAAATGGCAAAACAGCCCCTTTATCAGGGAAAACCGTCTCCTGCCTTTGTCATGCTTTTTGCTTTTGGGTTGCTTGTGTGCTTCTGTGCCTCCTCCTACCCCTCTAAGAATTAACATGTAATTTATCTGAGCCACCTTGTGCACAATGTAGGATTTTAAAACTCTGGCAGGAAACTTCAGGAGGGATTGCAGTGCAGCTCAGGCCTGTGCTGCTTGAGTCAGCCAGGAAAACCATAGGCTCCAGTTGGAAATGGCAGTGCTTCTGCACCCCTGGGTGAATTTTTAGGGACTTGGGTTGGGATCCAGCACAGCATCTCCCTGATGCCTGGGAATCCCTGTGAACTTTGACAGATGGACTGTTTGGTTAGAAATCTCTGAGTTTTATAGGAGCCTAATCCTACCTCATTAGGTCGAAAAAATAAAAATAAAAAAAAAAAAGGGAAAAGAGTTTGAAAAGTTATTTTTTAAACCTTTTCAAAATCTAAATTTCTTAACACCGCTGTGCATGCCTGTTGCTTGTAATTGAATGTCAGGGTGCCAGGGGAGAAGCCCATTTGAGGCTGGCACCAGCTCTTCTGCGGTTGTCTGCATAAACTCTTGGTTGGCAGGGAGCTCGCCGGGTGTGAGATAAATGAGGCTGGGAGAGGGAGCAGAGGTGGGGAGAGTCGGAAACGCGGGGAGCTAGGGAGGAGCAGCTCCTGCTTCCTGGGGATTAGTGGCTCTGGAGTGGGCTGGAGCACGGTGGTGTCTGTGGCACTGCAGGCTGGCCAAGGTAGATGTGCAGATATTCCTGAAGAACGCTATCAGGTTGTTCGGTTGGGTTTTTTTTTTTTTTTTGGCCAAAAGAAGGCTGTCTGTAAAATTACCTCTCTCCAGGGTGTCAGGGCTAAAAGAAACCCCAGCCTTGAGGCTGCTTTGGTGCACTGGTGGGGTCCCATCCTGCCAGCTGCTCCCTTGGAGGCTGGACTGTTGTTTTCTCCCTCTGCAAACTCTTTGGGAACACTAATAAGTCTTTTTTTTTTTTTGTCTTGCGGAAATAAACAAAGATATTTAACAAACAATTGGGTTGCAAAGCATGAGCTATCTTGCCTTGTGTGAAAAAAAACAGGAGATAAGGGCTCATGAATGAAAAAGGGACATCAGGAGTAGGTTCAGAGTAGGTTCAGCATCCTGAGCACGTGCTGGGAGGCAGAAGGGTTGTTCTGTAATAGACTCTGAGGGTCTGCTGGGTCATGAATTTTGTGGGTTTCGCATAATTTTTGCCGTGTGCTCCCCCAAAAGTTCCTATTTCTGCCTTTATGGCTTTTCTCTGAACTCATTGATGATCCTGGCATGGGATGCAAAGGGGTTTGGAGCTTCGGGAGAGAAGGGTTAACGCTTGGTTTTGGTTTCCTGTAAAGATGTTAGGATGAAATCTATTAGCAGGATTTAAACATCCAATCTGCCTCTGCCAGGATCTCGTTTTCAGTTAGCCGAATGATATATTTATTCATTAGCAAGTGTTGACATAAGGTAGCAAAATGTGTGTAAACAGCAAAGCCGCAGAGCACGAATGTGCCGTTTCGAAAGGAAAAGTTATTCCTATCGGCCAATAGGAAGTGATTAACACTGCCCATCGGAAATACAGCAACAACTGGGTTACTCACCAAAAAGCCCTCCTTTTTTTTCCTTTTTGAAAGAAAAATCCACTTGGCAGCTGAGCTCTGACTAACGGGGCTGTGGCAGGCACCAGAGGAGCCTGGAAGTCTGTGGTGGCAGGTGGGTTTTGCAAGCTCAGGGTTTCTCAGCATTTCCTCTGCAGGGGGACTGAGGGTTTCCCGTCCCAGCCTTGGTGTCATCTCCTGTTTTGAGAACTGTGGGAAGGTGTGAGGGTTTTTTACCTGGCTGATGCCCATCAACCATCTTCTCACCTGGGACCTTGGATGGGAACCTGTGTTTAGTCTCTGTGTTTAGGCTCTGCCAGTGGAGCTGGAAATGTGCATCCAGCAGGGAACTTCTGCTTTTCCATCAAGCATGGTAGTGGTGGTAGAAGTTTTTTAGGAGTTTAGTGCCATGTCTTGTAAGTGCTTCATATGGAGATACAGGCAGATAATAAACCTGGACTGGTGTAGGCTCTGGCAGAAGTTGCCAGGTCAGAGAATCAAAAACCAGTTTATTTTGGAAAGGACCCATAAGACTATCTAGTCCAACCCTTCTGCAATGAGCAGGAATATCTTAACTAAACCAGGGTGCTTCCAGCCCCATCCAGCCCATCCTTGAATGTTTCTGGGGTGAGGGATCTACCATCTCTCTGGGCACCCTGTGCCAGTGCCTTACCTGACCTGCCATCATTAACCATTTCTCTCTTCAATCTCATCTAAATCTCTCCTCTCTTTTTGTTTAAAACACTTAACTGGAGGGGATTAAATTGGTTTTTCTGGAGGTGATGGAGGCTGAGATGGGCTGGAGGAAAGCAGGGATGGACAAGGAGCTGGGAATCTGCTGCAGGCAGTGAAATGCCACAGCAGGCTGTGTTGGTAGGATAGATCTGGTATTTGTGTACTTGTCATAGAACAGAAAGATCTGCCCTCAATGCCTGAGTTACCTGAAGGAAGGCTGTGGGTCAGCCTGGCTTGGTCATTCATAGAATCACAGAATGGTTTGGGTTGGAACGACCTTAAAACTCATCTCACTCCAACCTCCTGCCTTGGGCAGAGACACTTTCCACTAGACCAGGGTTCTCCAAGCGACCTCCAGCATGATCTTGGACACTCCAGGAGTGGGCAGGACTTTTATCAAGGAGAGGATTTTCCCTCTTCCTCACAGGGGATGTTGGCGGGGATGGATGATGGAGGTGTGTGGGCACTCAGCTTTCCTGATGTCCCTGCTGGAGCTGCTACTAGCACTGTGCTGAAAGTGAGGTGGATAGCAGTGCCCTCAAATAACTCAGGGAGGTTTTTGACTAAGCTTTAAGTGGGATGAGGGGCTGCAAGTGGCTGCATTGTGCTCCTGCGTGGCTGGACCTGGTGCTGCTGGTGTGAGAGCGCAGGAAACGCACTGAGATGTGGCTGCGGGGCCGAATGCCCTCCTGTGGTGTCAGCTTTCAGGGGAGCTGGAGGTTTGGCAGCTCCCAGGAGCTATTTGACACCTTGCAAGGTTGGGCTGGTGGCCACAAGGAATAACTGTGTGTCCCCGCAATGGTTTTGTGCTGTGGGGAGGCAGCGCTGGGAGATTGATGTGAGCCAGGCTTGGACTAAGGTCTGATCCTGAGACCTCTCTGGGGCTGAAGGTAAAACCAGACCCAGTTTCCCCCACTAACGAGAGCCCTGGGCAGCTCTGTGGGCGGTAGGAAGAGTGCAACAATTAATCCAGCCACACACAGGGCAGAGACCCCCTGAGGGCTCTGCCTTTGGGCTCCTCACACCAGGCTGGTCCAGGGCTGAGCTGCACCACTCTGCATTTTGGAAAGGGAGTTTAGGGGGTGATTTGAGTTGGTCCAGGGCTGAGCTGCACCACTCTGCATTTTGGAAAGGGAGTTTAGGGGGTGATTTGAGTTGGTCTAGGGCTGAGCTGCACCACTCTGCATTTTGGAAAGGGAGTTTAGGGGGTGATTCGAGTTGGTCTAGGGCTGAGCTGCACCAGCTCTGCCTTTTGAAGATGAAGTTCAGGGGGTGGTTAATGGATGAAGGGAATTGTCTTTTGGGTGGTGAGACATGGGAAGGAAGCTGAGGAAGAAGTGTGGAAGCACATTCCCCCCATTGCTAGGGTTATGTATTTGAGGTTTGGATAGGATTCTGTCCTGCCTGATGTGGTGGCAGAGAACCTGGTCATGTAGGATCTCTAGAGCAAGGCAACAGGGAAGGGACCATGTATGTCCCTTTTCCAGAGGAACTCCTCAGAGAGCTGTAGCTGCAGGCACAGGGAGCCCATGGCAGGGTAGAGTGGTCCAGCCTGTGTTCAGAAAGCATCTGTAGCTCAAGCAGTTGAAGCCATCCCAGGGGAATGAGGGGGAAATATCTTCTCTGGACTAGAAAGGGTTAAAAAAAAGTAAAAACCCTATTTCTTTAAAGCATAGAAAGCACGACAAGGCATTTAGAGAGCGTATCATATACAGTATTTCACAAGTAAGTCTATTTCCTGTCTCCCCTATTGTTTTCAGTTTGATTAAGTATATCCTGTTAAACTGTATATTCCTGTTAGGGCTTTTACTTTACTCTGATAAAATGAGGTTATGCAGACAGGAATTTCTTATTCACTGGTATTTCAGGGGTGGGATCTGGCAGAATTGCTTTATCAGAAGGGAGAAAATCAGCTTGGCTCTCCTGGTGGTTGCCCTTGCTTTGGGATAGAGATGCAAGCGAAATGAGGGCCCAAAGTCTCTGAGGACCAGAAGTTTGTATGAAGGTTTTCTCAGGCTTGTTCTTCAGCTTTTTGTCCCACATGGTAGTGACCAAAAAGCTGGAGTTGGTCTGTAGGACCAGGAGATCAGTGTTGGCTTCTGACTGTTGTCACCTGGAGGAGAGCAGGCTTAGGACAGAGAGGTCCAAACCTTGATCTCCAGCACCTGCTTGCACTGGGGGAAACCTCTAATGGAGCAGCCTGTCTTACCCTGCCCATTGGTGGTGCACAGAGGGGTAGATCCAGCTGCCCAGCAGGCAGCAATAAGGTCTGCCAGCAGCTGGTGGTGACCAAAGTTGAGCAGGGCACCACAAACTCAGGCTGTTCACTCCAAAAGGGCAGCAATGAGACGTTTCCCTTTCAGTTCCCATTTTGGTGAGTTACAGGTTTTGGCTAAATTGGGTGCACAAAGCCACGATTTAAGCATTTTTGGAAGCTTGCTTACATCAGAACGGAGACAACCTAGATCTCCTTAGCCGGTGACTTGTCCAGAGAGGTGGCAGCCAGCCTGTAATTTCTGCTGGTCTATAATCAGCGCTGGCTGGCGATGAAGCGCAG
The DNA here is from genome assembly GCF_029582105.1 of Oenanthe melanoleuca. NCBI lineage: Eukaryota > Metazoa > Chordata > Aves > Passeriformes > Muscicapidae > Oenanthe > Oenanthe melanoleuca. The sequence goes on along the minus strand of NC_079362.1, from coordinate 75,228,552 downwards.
CCTTGACTGAGACAACGAGTTAGGGTGGATGCTTCTTGATGAACTACCGTCTCTGCACGGACAATTAGTAATCGCTTCCTGCTAAGCCCTTTGGAATGTGTGCTCTGCTTGGGGCAATGCTGGGAGCCTGCAAAGAACCACCTATATACTGACTTTTTTTTATTTTTTTTCTTTTTTTTTTTTTTTCCTTCCCCTCTCTGTTCCAGCAGATTGTCCAGACTCTGTGCCTTCCTCCACTGAAACAGGGGGAACTAATTGTCTAGCCCCTGGGGGGCTCTCAGGTAAGACATCTCTCGTTGCCCTTGATCTTGGCCGTGGGTCGGATCGCGTTGGCGGAGGGTCCTGACAAAAGGCGAAGTGATGCTGGGGGAGTTTTGGGAATGCACATCCCTGAGAAGGGAGTGCTCAGAGGGGGAGTTGGGTTTCATTTCAGTAGCAGCCGTGTACCTCTTGTGCAGAGGATGTGTTGAAATCCCAGACAAGGTTCTCCATCCCTGAATGCTTGTATTTCCTTTGAAATCCAGCCTTATGCTTCATTCAGTTTTTTTGGGCTAAGGCAGGAAGAGTTAGAAGGACTGAGGCAGGGGAAGGCTAAGCAACATTGGTTTGCTGTTTGTTGAGGTCTGTGGGTTATGGGAGCAGGTGCACTCATACTTTAAAGAAGGATGTGGTGTTAAATCCTTGGCTTGGTGGTGGGGACATCTCATCTCTCTGGGATGAGGATTCTGCTCAAATTTTACTCCTGGTAAGATCACCATCCTCCCTCATCTGATGCTTAGGGTGCATGGGGAGGAAAGGTGGCCTGTTTTTTTGTAGAAGATGTTGCAGAGAGAGCTGATGATGTTTTTGTAAACCTTCCTGATATATTCAATGATTTCCATTGTTTTCCTATTTGCCATTTCCTTCAGCCTCCAGCTGCTGTTACAGGACGGAGGCTTGTAAGGTCTGGGCTGTAAAGGACCTTTGACGGTCACTTAGTCCAACTCCCAACCCCATTTCCAAGGTGTGATGTCTCCAGCACCTCATCTCCCACCCCAGACTGGCCACCTCAGTGTCTCTACCAGGATTAAAGTGTCTGAAGCCATGTACCTGCAGGTACTGGCTGATGTTTGAAGGTGCTTGCCTTTGTGGGGATGTCTCCTTGATTTATGATTTATTCATCGCCCTGAAACTGGAATTCAGAATTAGGTTGGCGGCGGCTGCACGCGCGTGCATCTGCCCCTGCCTCTCTCCAGGAATTGCGTTTGGTGTGGATGTGATGTCTTTAAGTGAGCCTTGTTTGTTTTTCTTTGGGTGTAATATATACCCTGTCTGTTATTTGAGAGGGGAGCATATTGTTTGTTTAAAGGCCCTAATGAGAATTAATCAAACGAAGGGGGAGAGGGAACAGGAAAACTTGTTGGTTTTTTGGTTTCTTTTTTTTTTTCTCAAGGCAGAAGGATTTGCATTTTTTAAAAAATTTTTTTACCATTGGAGCCTATAGCTTCAGGGAATTAAAAAAAAGGGTCTGTAGAAAGAAAAAAGACAAGAAGCAAAACAACACAATAAGGATGTTGTTAGATCTTTTTTCTTCTTTTTTTTTTTCCTTTTTCCTCCTGAAATACACCCTTTGCAGAGGGGAGGAGAGAGTTCAGCTCCACAGGATACCACATGAAATAAGCAGAGGAAGTACTCGCTTTTAAAAGGGGGCTTTCTGTAAGGTTCAGCCTATTGATAACATCTCGTCTGGCAGCTCTGCTCCCGAAGGGAAGGCAGGAGGTGGGGGCTTGGGCTGCAGGAAATAACATGGCTCGTTCCTGGTGCCTCCCAAAGGGCCGCGGGAAGGGGACCCCTAGCTCCTTAATTGAGCTTCTTCCCCAAATGAAAGCACATTTCCACCTGAAAGTACATTTTAACTTACTTTATTCCATTGTTACTATTTCATTGGATTTGATTTTTTTTTTTTTTTTTTTTGTCTCCCTTATCAAAGGTTTCCCCCCTCCCCAAGCCTGGAAACAGAACCTTTTTACGATCATTAACCACTCTTTTTTCCTCCCCAAATGTAATTGTAGCCATTTAGTTTAATGAGGAGCTGATAGGAGAGTTGATCTTGAAGGGATATGGTTAGCTACCCAAGCCCTGAAACAAAGCCGAATGCCTCCACATGAAAGAGCATTTGTTTTGAATTTGCTCTGATTTACTGGCATCTCCCTTCCGCGCGCAGAAGTGCAGTGCTGAAAATTCCCAACTGGAGAGACCCAGTCAAGAAAGGAAAATAAACGCACTTTGGAGAAACCCTCCAAAGCTCACTTTCTCCTCCTTTTTTTTCCCTACCCCCCTCCTGCATATTTTAGTTAGCAGAAGAGTGTGTTTGAAGAGGGATTTAATGGGTTATTGGCAGGGTACCTGGCCAGCGCTTTGGCTTGGTCTTATCTGTGTTTGGGCAGATAGGGACGGGTGATGCTGGGTGGAGAATCCAGCATCCCTTGTCCCCTCCAGACCTGTGCAGTGTTGGATTTGCAGCTCCTTGATAAAGGGATGGCTTAAGAAAAGGCGGGGTGGGAAAAGCAATTATTTTGGTAATTTGGAAACTGGAGTGGGTGCATGAGGAAAAAGACATCACAGGTGGATGTTGGTGGAGGTGGGATCCTGCAGCACTGCAGCCTTTGGTCATTAGTGACCTGTGGTGGGTGCTGGTGGAGCAGCAGGGTCACTAGACCTGCTCTGTCTTGAAGAGCAGGATTTGGCAAGAAAGATCACTCTCAGTGCTGAGAATTCGGGAATGGGGCCAGCTGGGGTTCACGACCACTGCGGCGGGGGAATGCACCGAGGGGTTGAGAGGATGGTGGAGCACTGAAGGGGCTCAGTGAGCGTCCCTGTGGCTCTCCCCGAGGAGCCTTTGATGAGGAGGAGTCTCAGATCAGCCACTGCTGGGCTCTGTCTCTTGCTGGGGCTGCAGGCAGTTGTGTTGATGGAAACCAGAGGCTCTGGAGGATGTGTGGCGGGGGGAGCGGCGCGGCCGGGGGATGCACGGGGAGTGTTTCCCCCTTGCAATAACTACTCTGAGCTGCTCTTTCCCTCCCTCCCTCTTCTTTCTGTTCTCCTTCATCACCCAGGAGTGCAATCCTGGGTAGCCCTCCACACCATGCTGGTTTCTTCCCCTCATCCCACCTCTGCTCTGCCTTCCCCAGCCACCCCATTCTCTGGCTGTTGTGCCCCTTGCTTCCCCCAAGGCACTGGCTCTCACTTCTGTATTCTTGGCTTTATTTATTTTCTTATATCACCTTTATTTTTATCAGTGGTCAGGCTGTGGGTAGGTCAGGACTCCTCGCTCACGTTTTCCCCCACTGGCATGGCTGTGCTCAGGTATAGCCAGATCCTTTCTGTCCTAAGTGTGGTTAAAGAGCAAAAATATCCCGTTGGAGATAAAAATAATTCCTGTAAATAGGAGACAGAGGGTGGTTTTCCTGTATTTTGAGCTGGCTTGTTCTCAGCAGATGTGTTTGGTTGTGACTTCTTTCAAACAAGCAAAGCCATGCTTGGAGAGCCTGTAGGTGGCTGGCCCCTGGTTTGGTGGTATGAGATTGGTGGGAGCCAATCCTCATGACCCTAGAGAAGCCCTGCTCCAAGGGTAGAAGTGAGCTAGCTGGTGGAGCTTGGTGGTGTTAGTGCTGGGTCTCCATGGGATGTGATCCACCACTCCTGGACATCTCTGTCCTGCTCTGTGTGAGGCTCAGGGCTGGTGGCAGGCTGTGGTATCCACAATGGGTGAGGAGGTGGCTCTCCAGCAGGACAGATGAACAGTGCTGGGATCTGCTGGCAAAGCAAAGCTCTCAAGAAGTCCAGAGCTTGTCCTCAGAGAGGGAGAGCAAGCTGAGCTGGCTTCTGTCCACTGCTATTTTATATAGGCTGCTCCTAAAATACCAAACCTGAGAGGTTGTCCAAATTTTGGTCCCATTCTGCTGATTTGCCCAAACTGGAAGCACCTCACGGTCTCCAAGAGCCAGTGGATGCTGAGTGATGATGCTTGATGGGTGCTGGATCAAGGTTTTGCAAGCCTTGAGTCTGGGAAACCAGCAAGGCCCTTTTGTAGCAAGCACAGACTCAGTTTCTCCCTCCCAGCTCCACACCAAAAACGCAGGGAAAAGTCTTCCCCAGGCTGGAAGAGCATTGGCATCATTCCCTACTCTGCCTCTCTGTGCTGTGGGACCTTGTCTGGTTTAAGGGACCTCTTGGCTGATTGACATTTCATTCCAAAATTGCGGGCAGGCCGGGAATGTTTCACTATGCCTCTGATCCCTGCTGGTATCTGCTCGCCAGGGAAGAAGCACCTTGTCCAAATCCGGAGATATTTGCCCCCCAAAGCGGCTTCCCGTTGCTCTCCCCTCGCCCATGTAAACAGGATCCTGTGCTGTTTCTCCGCCAGAGCCCTGCCTGTGTTTTCCCGTTCCCCCTACTTCCACCTCCCTCCCCTACGGAGTTTATAACCTCCTGTGAAATGCCTTTATTTACAAATTGGCATCCTATTATAATCTGAAATTGAGACATCTTCCTGTGGAACTAGGATTGTATATTTGTCCCAGGGATAAACAATTGCTTGGGAATTTTTTTTTTTTTATTTAAGTCACTTATTTTTGGTTTATTTTTGAGCTTACGTCGTTTTAACATTTTTTTAATTCGCTTTGAGCGCCCCAGGGCGTTGCACCCTTTCCTTCCCAGCCTCGCTGGGAGACGTGACCCCCTGCTCCTTGCTTACCTAAAAACCACAGTCCTGTCCTGGAAAGGACAAGGTTATCAGGGGTTAATGCCAGGATGACAGCACTGGAGCCTCTGGAGCAGAGCAGGCTGCCTGCCAGACTAGGAGCCTCCCGGCTCGCCTCGCACATCATCTGACCGTGGCCGACTGGGAGGAGGGAGCTGGTGCTTGGCACCGACCCCGGGCTCTTGGCTTGGCCACCCTCTCCGGTTCCTTCAAGCCCCGTGAGGGCTTTTTTTTTTTTTTTTTTTTTTTTTTTTTTTTTTTTTTCCTTTTTTTTTTTAAGGGCTTCTCACCCTATGGGGACCCCCCTGGGACACAGCTGGGATCCTCCTCCCGGCTCCGGGCGTTTCGCCGATTAAAATCCTTCCAAAGCAAATAGAATCCATTTAATAATTACTTTTAAGTGCTCTAGAGCCTCTTGAGCTTTTCCTAGATACTCTCCTACCATGTGTTTTTAAAAAGAAATGATAGCAGAGGTGCTGCCCCCATTAGATAGTTTCAATCCATACCTGTAGAGCTTCATTAAGCCCATTTTTCCAGACGCCAGTCGATTTTTCCCAGCCAAATGCTGCCTTTGGAACATCTGATGACAAAATGCAGGAGACCCCAGAACCAGCAAGTGGAGATGGTAGTGGGAACAGTGATGGGGTCACCTGCTTTTTAATCCCATAACCTGGCACTTTTTGGGGGAGAATGAGGGTAGGAAGGTGAATTTTGGGAGTTGAGTGTCGGTTCAAACCGCGCTCTGCTCGCGGTAGCTGTCCCGATGGGCAACTTGATCACTGGGGACATTTAAAACTCGGTGTGACAAAAACACTCGTAGCGAGGAGCAGCCCCAGGCTGGCAGGGATGCGGGCTGCATCGTTTCCATCCCCACTGTCTGCCAGCGGGTATCACTTACACTGAAGGAACCAGTAACATTAGCCACACGCATTTCCCTGCCACGGGCATGGGGGTTTGCCTGTTTCCAGCACCGTACAGCTCCCTGCTGGCTCACAACGGGGTGCAGCGCTTTTTAGGGTGCCCAGGAGAGCTTTGTGAGTAGGCACCCTGTCCCCAGCCCTAGCTGTGCCCCAGCAGGGGGTGACAGGCTGGGCGGCCAGTGGGTGCCAACCCCTCTGCCGTCCCCCGCCGGCGTGAATGACCCACGCCGCAGCCTGGCCGCCTGCCTACTGTCACAAAGGAGCTTCCTTCCCAGTTTATTTTCAGCGCTGGGATATTATTAACCGCCGAGGCGCAGTCTCTGCTCCAGCCACCCTCGCTTTTTGCCTAAATCGCTTTGTTTTCGCCCGCCGCCGGCGCGGCCGCGGTGCCGCCGCGGTACCGGCTGCGTCACGGCTGCTGTTGAGGAACAGAGGGCACGGAGGAGCCTGATCCTGCACGGGGCTGGGCAAGGGAAGGAGCTCGGCTCACAGGATTTCCGCCTGCTGGCTTTGGATTAGCCCCTGGGTTTTTTTTTTTTTCTTCTCCTCTATTCTTCAACTACTTTTAATAAGTGCAACATCTTGGGTGTTGCTGCCTGCCTCTTTCTATGCAAGTTATTTTACTTTATTTTATTTCTGTCTTTTTTTTTTTTTTTGGCCTTTTTCCTTCCATTTTCTTTTCCTGCTTTCCCTCTTTGATCTTCTGTTTTCCTTCTGCTTTTTCTTCTTTTTTTCTCTTCTTCTCCTTCTTTTTCCCCTTCTCCTTCATTTTCTCCTTCTTCTTCTTCTCCTTTTTCCACTTACCTTCTTTACTTTTTTCTTCTCTTTCTTCTTCTACTTGTTTTCTTTCTTCCTCCTGTTCTCCATCTCCTTGATGCCCTTCTTTTATTTTCCTTCTTAATGCAAGAAAAGAGCTTTTCTGGGCAAGCATTGCAGGGATTTTCCATCCCCATCCAGGGCAGGGTGGGGGCTTGGATCCCCTGTGCACAGACCTGCTGCCACTCTTCGGGGGGTCTTTGCCCATGGGCTCAAGTAATCAGCTCCAAAAAGTTTTTTCCAGGGTGTTTTGTGCTACTGGGGATGTTATGTGGTGTTTGCTAACAGACAGCAAACTCTTCCTTCTTTTTTCATTTCTTCTTTGTTTTTCCCCTAATTTTTTTTCCCCTCCCTTCTTTTGGGTTGCCATTTAAATACGTGATGATAACTTTCACCCTGTTAATTAACAGGAAACATTGGGACAAGACAGGAAATTACATCAGTCTTTTATGAGGAAAGAGCCAAGAAAAAAAAAAGCAAGAAAACATAGTTATTAGTGAAAGGAAAGAAAGTGCCAGGGGAGGGAAAAGAAAGAAAAGGAGGAAAAACCACCATCTCATAGGCCCTGCTTTTCCAAGGGAAGCTGCTCCAGTACTTGATTTTATTTTTATTATGTTGAAAAATATTTGACTAGCAGGGTCACCTTTGCTTGAGCGCGACGGTCCAGCTTCCCGAGGAATTTTTTTTTTTTTTATTTTCATGCTTTTTCTCAGCTTCCTTCCCCAAACTGTGAGGCCTAGGAAGCTCTTGGCCGGGAGACTAATTTTGGTTTGGCTGCTCAGCCCTTCAAATTGGTCCCCACCCAGTGTCATTATCTTGGTTTTAACTTGCAAGGGGAAAAAAAAAAAAAACAAAGCAACAAAAAACCCAGAAAAAAACCACCCTGTAAGAGCTGGCTCAGCCCTTCTCTACCCTTTTAACCTCACTACATAAAAAACCTACCAGATTCAGCCTCCCTGGCTGGGCTGTGCTGGCAGTGCTGAAGTTGCAGGGGGTCCTGGTGATGCTCTTGGTGATGCTCCCCTGTGTGTGATGACCTGTGCCTGGCTCTGTGGTCCTTCCTCATCCTCCCTCAGCCTGGGATTCCTGTTGGGGTCTGGGGTTTGGTGAGCCAGCTGTGGGGTGAAGTCCTGCCCCCTATGACTTTTCCCTGAGCATGTGGAAAGGCAAATTTTGCCATTAAAGGAATAATTCAGAACTGCTCAGGCTCTTAAACCTAGTTGCAAATATATATCTTGTAGATGTACCTAGTAAGTGTGACTGTGGATGGTTAAATGTTGAGCAGAATCTATTCCATCTCTATGTGTAAGCTGAGTACACATAAGTATGGATGTAAATAATTCAATATAGATATAATTATGTAAGATATAGTCAACATACAATGTTTATATTATATAGATATATAGGTTGAATATATTGAATATTGTCATTGTATACTGAGTATATTCCATATTTGTATAGAATTCTACATAGTAATTGCACAGTTAAGGAGATTTTGTTCATAGAAAGCAGAACTTCATCAATAAGAGGTGACTTTGTGGTGTTGAAACATGGCTGTTAGGAAGGTGGTGGAAATTCGGGTGTGTGTCACTTTTGCAGGTGGTGGGTTGGCTGTGGATCCAATGATTTTTGGTGATGGAAAGCTATGGGTGGAATTTATGTGTGATAAAAATTACCAGGCGTCCCTGCTGAGAGGAAACCCCCTGCATGGTGGGTAATCCAAAATAATTCCAGAGGAGTTGAGTGTCTGTTTGCACACTGGTGTGCAAGGTGAGGTTTTGAGTAGAAAAGCAGGGGAAATGGCAAAACAGTCAAGAAATTAAGCCATGGGATGAGGTTCTGCTCACCCACACAGGATGGCTGTCAGTGACCCCACGGCCAGGCTCCAGCAGCACCTTCCCAGGACAGAGTCAATAACTCCATAAAATCATTCTTCAGGCAGGAATCAAGTAACAGGAGTTTTATTTGGAAAAGGAGCTGGGAGCCTGAAGTTACATCACTGCATTTGAACTGATGAATTCATTTTCTTTGGAAGGCAGTCTGAGAGTTTTTAGCTCACGATAAGGAACAAACCCATAAATCATAAGCATGTAGTTTTACTGTTCTTTGTCACAGCCAAGCATGGAAAATGTATCCTGGGTGTCAAGAGCATAAAGCTTTGGCTCACCTGAGAGCTGCACTGCAGTTATTTTCTGGAGAAGCTGGTGTGGTGCTGGGCTTGCCAAGCCCCAGATTCCCTGGGCTTTATCCCTGTGTGAGGATGCTCCTGGGTCTTAGTGGTGCCCAAATCCCTCAGGTTTCAACCCCATGGGAGGATGCTGCTGCATCCCAGTGATGCCCAGTTCCCGTGGGCTTTGTCTCCATGTGAAGCTGCTGCTGGTTGTTGGTATCACCCCAAATCCCCTGAGTTTTGTCCCCATGTGAGGATGCTGCTGGTTGTTGGTGACACCCCAAATCCCCTGAGTTTTGTCCCCATGTGAGGATGCTGCTGGCTGTTAGTGACACCCCAAATCCCCTGAGTTTTGTCCCCTTGTGAGGATGCTGCTGGCTGTTGGTGACACCCCAAATCCCCTGAGTTTTGTCCCCTAGTGAGAATGCTGCTGGCTGTTAGTGACACCCCAAATCCCCTGAGTTTTGTCCCCATGTGAGGATGCTGCTGGCTGTTGGTGACACCCCAAATCCCCTGAGTTTTGTCCCCATGTGAGGATGCTGCTGGCTGTTGGTATCACCCCAAATCCCCTGAGTTTTGCCCCATGTGAGGATGCTGCTGGCTGTTGGTGATGCCACCCTTGTCATGGCAGTTCCCCACTCAGGACATGTCTCTGCTGTTGCCACGATGAGTTCTGGGGCTTTTTTTTAACCTGTGTGCTGCCGACCTGCCCTGTTTTATAGCCTGGGGCAAACCTCTGCTGGCCTCTGTCTGTGAAAAGGGGGTGCCAGCTCCGCCGGAGCGCCGGGAGGGTTAATTACTTAATGAATATAATATTCTCTATAATTGCTACGCATTATTAATCCAGAGCAAAGTGAGAGGCGAGGGGAGGGGGGTGTGTGTGTGTGTGTGCATGGCCAGGCTTGTGAACTCCTTCCCAACGCCATCCATCCTGTCTGTCTGTCCCGTGGTTGCCCCCTGCCCTGGCTGTGCTGTCCGTGTGTCCGTCTGTCCATCCCTGTGTACCTGTGTATCACACTGACATGTATAAATGTGTGTATCCCGTGCACGGCGTGCTCCGCCGCCCGCTCTCAGGAACAGGCGTGATTAGATTATGAAGGCAGACAGAAGTAATGATTAACTTTTTCAGTCTGCCTGCTGTCTCCAGTCTGGCGCTGGGTGTTTTTTTTTTCCCCCTAAGTAGGCCCTGGCCCCGCGTCGACAGGGTATTAGGTTGTAAAGAAAGCCAGGAGGAATGAAGGCAAGGGAGGGAGGGGAAAGGGGAGGGAGGGAGCCTTTTCCATCGGATCCGGGACTGGAATTTATTGGCAGGAATGCAGTAAATGCTCCAAATGCCAGCCCAGCTAAACAGTTTTCATAATTGTTACGGAGCGGGGCACGACGAACGTGAAAAGGACTTTTGTTCCTACTCTGCTTTTTCCATGGGTTTACATCCCTGCGAGGGAGATGCTGCTCTGGGAAAAGTCGCTGGGGGATGTGGGCTTTCTAAATTTTTTTGGTGTGGGAAGAGACATGTATACATTTATTTATGTCTGTTTTCAGTTTTTAGGGGAGAATTCTGGGTCAGCATGCTGCAGGAAGAGGTGGTTTTTTTTTCTTTTTTTTTTTTTTTCCCCCAGTATTGGAATAAGAACTGCAGTGATGTTGTGTTTGTGTAATGCACTTAGAGGGGGGAAAAAATCCTAACACGCATCTGTGTATCAGGTATCCATTTGGAAATTGTAGACTGCTCTACTTCAGCTTTTATTAAGGTTTTAACAAGGTTTAAATGTGTAAACCACATGGCTACATGTTGTCAGCGGAGGGCTGTGGCTGCCCGGGGAGCTGTACCCCTGGATGCTGGTGGCTGTATCCCTGCCTGGCAACAGTGAAGCTTTATTTTTCATTGAAAAAGCTTTATAAGGTCATCTAAACCCGCAGCTGGGTGATTGCACGGAGGAGGGCTGTGACCCCATGGCTGGCACGGCCCGGTGGCCTCTGGTGGCTTCAGCATGATTTATCCCAGAAAGGTGATGGGCAGGATGCTGCCACAGGAGCCTCCAGCACAGCCCAAGCCGGGAGAGAGATTTTTGGCAAGCTCATGCTCACATCTGATTTGCATTGCAGCAAGTCAGGAGCCCTTTGTGCGCTGGTTTCTCTTTCTCAGAAGGTTTCTGGTTGGGATCTGGGTTGGGCATGGGTGGGGAAGAGGTGTGTCCTGGTAGCTGCTGAGGCTGGAGCATGGAGGTGGCTGCTCCTCTCTGAGCTGGGCTGTACCAGCCCTGACTCACTCCGGGCTCCCAGCATCTCAGGCTGAGTTTTCCAGACAAGTCTCTCGGCTGATTTGTCACAAAAGTGAGATTATTGTTGGGCTGCCTCGAGGAAGGGGAGAAGGCTGGAGAGTGCACAGGGCAGTGGAGCACCTGCACCACCTCCTGAGCGAGTCCCCACCAGCACAGAACAGCAACGGGGATAAAACAGCAAAAATAGCATTTCTGGGGGGGTTTCCACATGGGTCTGCATGCCCTTGTGACTCTTTGGATGGCCTGGGAGTCTTATAAACCCCATGGATTTTGGCAGGGCTGCTCTGGAAGGGTCTCACCTCTTGCATCATCCCTTTGTCCCACCCAACTGTCGAGTTGGAGCTTGGGGAAGGGATTCCCGTCCTACTGCTTTTTTGAAACAAGGGAAAAGTTTTCCCACACCTTTGAGGGGTGCAGAAGGAGAGGCAGATAAAGAAGGTTCTTTAAATTAAAACTTCAAAAATAATTAGGCTGACTGTATACTAAACAACAGCAAAGAGGCCCATTTACTGTAAATATTATGAATGGATTTGGCTGGCTTCTTCATCCCCACCCTTCCTCTAAGGCTTTTCTCTGAGCTGAGTCGAAATTCGGCCTTCAGACAGCACTGTACTCTATAATTTGCATGGCTGATGAGGCCTGAAGCCTGGTATGGAGGAAACTGGAGTCAGCTGGCTCCTCTAACCACTGGAGACAGGCAGACAGGCATTTTTGGTGTGTGCCTGCATATTTTTTCCCCCCACACCCCACCACCTTGTAGCTCCAGCCTTGCTTGGCTTTTAAAGAGAATGGTCACAAGAAAAGGGTTCTTCTCTTCTAGAGTCTTTTTTAGCCAGGGTAATTGATTAATCACCGTAATTAGACAGTAGCAGTGACTAATAGGATGTTTATGAATCAAATTTCTGGTTTGGTGGACTCCGTGAACTTGCCAGTTTCACTTGGGTTCTTTCTCTGCTGCCCTGTAAATGCAGGGGACATGGATCACCCTATATTTTTTAATATGTGTTTTAATATTTTTGGAAATTACTGCAGGTCCAGCCTTGGCATCTGCCATAGTGGTGTTTGCTCTTGAGTCTCTGTAGCTCTGCAACAACATGCTTGCAGGGCTTGTCTCTTTCTATCTTTCTTTCTTTCTTTTTCACTTTTATGTTCTTGCTGAATCAACCCTCCAAAAGGTCAGGGCTGGGTTCCAGGCTGGGGGAAGGCTGACTCAGGGCAGCACCAAGCTGGGGTGGGAACCTGAGGGGATGTCCTCAGGGGTGAATCATCTCTGCCCACCATCTCACCTGACCTCATTTTTGTCCTGATTTCACAAGGGGGATTCCCAGCTGTGGGGAAGGTGATGGCAGTTTTTGGTTGGGTCACCTGGGGACTGAGCAAAGCCCTCCCAAATTTTCAGGTCACCCTTAATACTAACCTGAACCAAAGCCCAAGAAAAATGGGGAAATATGAGAACCCTTCCCCTGATGGCTTCTGCCATATTTTATCCTGCTTGACCTCATCAGACTCAATCTTAGTAAACATCAGCAAATTGAAATCTTGCGGTGAAACTTTAACATTTATTTTCATGCAAGGTTGACTGATTTTGCAAGGAACAAGGAGCCATTTGAGTGATTGATTGGACAACTCGCTAATAAATTAAAAAAGTAATCTTAAGGCTCTTTAGCCTGCATGACTACCATATATGCTGAGTAATAAGAGCCGTCTAATTAGACATAGACACAAATTTATGGTCTAGCCTGTCAATCCGCGGATTAAGGGCTGCATAAGTACCTACTGACACGATGGGCTGTAATGGCTCCTAAAGAGATGTTATGGTCTATCATGTCAATAATCCACAGATTAAAGGCTCCCTGAGTAGGTGTTGACGTGGCAGGCTGTCTCAGCTCTTGGGGGCTCTTGTGCTGGGGAGCTGGGGGGACCCCACGGCCCCCAGGGCAGTGACATCCCTGCAGAAGGTGGGAGTTTGTTTCTTCTGCTAACAGCAGGAGCTTAACACAGGGCTGTGCCTGAAGCTGGGCTTTCAGAAACCATCCCAGCCACCAGAAGCTGGGGTCCTGGGGCAGGTGAAGCCCTTATGTGCTGGGAGATACAAAAGGTTTGGGGCAAACCCTGCTATGGGTGGAGTCTCCAGGCTGCCCACAAACTTTGTTAAAGGCACAAAGCTCCTTTTCTACAGCAGTATATATCCTTTAATGTGGATTTATCCTTTAACTGGGACTTGTTTTTTTCCTTTGCTTTTCTGGAAATAGAGCTTTTAGGGATTTTTCTTTGTTTTGCTTGTTTGTTTATCTATTTGGTTGGTTTTGTTCTGTTCTGTTCTTACACCCTGAGAGACTAGAAAGGAAAGTGGGATTACCCTTTTGGGTGCCCATTTTCCTTTGTTTTGATGAGCACACTGCTCTGTGTTCTCCCCACCTTGATATAATGCCTTTCATTTCTCAACTCAGCGGTCAGGGGGATATTTTTCCTGAGACCCTACAAAATCAGCAAAATCCTGCCAGTAACAGGAGAGGCAAAACTGAAACTGGAGAAGTCCTGAGGACCCTCCAGAAGAGCATTTAAAACTCGTGAAAACCTCTGGGGTTTGTGTCTCCATCTCCTGCATCTCTAAGAGTAGGAGAAGATGAGGGTCATGGAACTGTCCTGGACACACAAATGCCACTTAAGGTCAGCCAAGAGAGATTATCAGGTGCTAGACATGCTGAGCTTGGTCTCAGCCCTGGCCCAGCCCAGCCAGACATGTTGTGCTGACACCAGTCCAGACAATTTTTTTTAAGCACAAATGCCCTCTGTGTGTGCTGGTGGATCAAGGAGGAAGAACTGCAGCGTGTTCACCTGCTCCTTGGCAGTGCCCATGGCTCTTATTTTCCAGCAGAAAGCTCTCTCCTAGGAAGCCAGGCAGGGTTCTGTCCAGGTCTTGGAGTCTCCCAGCAGCACAAGGACGTGGAGCTGCTGCAGCCAGAGCAGAGGAGGCACGGAGATGCTGCAGGGCTGGAGCCCCTCTGCTCTGGAGCCAGGCTGGCAGAGCTGGGGGTGCTCAGCTGCACAAGAGAAGCTCCAGGGAGAGCTCAGAGCCCCTGCCAGGGCCTGAAGGGGCTCCAGGAGAGCTGCACAGGGACTGGGGACAAGGCATGCAGGGACAGGACACAGGCAATGGCTCCCAGTGCCAGAGGGCAGGGCTGGATGGGATATTGGGAAGGAATTGCTGGTGGGAGGGTGGGCAGGCCCTGGCACAGGGTGCCCAGAGCAGCTGTGGCTGCCCCTGGATCCCTGGCAGTGCCCAAGGCCAGGCTGGATGGGAATTGGAGCAGCCTGGGACAGTGGAAGGTGTCCCTGCCCTGGCAGGGGTGGAACAAGAGGGTCTTTAAAGTCCCTTCCAACACAAACAATATTTAAAATGAGGAGACTTTTGTTAGCAGTTCAGGGTAAATGCTACTGTGGTGAGTATTGTGCCAGGGTTGATGTTTGATGGGAAATCCAGACCCTGGAATGAGGGAGAGGAGGGGTTGAGATGGTGAGAACGTTAGGAAGAGTGTGAGAAGATGCTCAGGATCAAAACTGCTTTTTGGAAAAATGAATGTATATGTACATGTATTACAAAAAGTGTACATACATAGTTTTGAACACTTCCACGTTTGGGTAGTTTAATTTGTCTCTAAACCTGATGTCATTGATGAAATATCCAGTTACAGGCATTTAAAATCCTCATCAGTAAGGCCATTTTATTCCCATTTTCAGCGCTGAGTTTTTGTCACAGACACTGGTAATAATAATTTTGACAGCCCTTGATGTGGTCAGCTGGGGGCAGTCCTGGTGGGTCAGATAGCTCAGTGTGTGCAAAACTTGCTCTTTTCTTTCAAGGTTGGTTGACTACAGGAAAACCTTTAGCTAAAAAAAAACCCAGAACAAAACTGAAAGATTCCCCAGCCTAGCTCCCCTTCACATTCATGAACCTGGCACAGGGACAAGGCTGAGATATGAAGGACAACAGAGATCTAAAACAACCCCAGGACAGGAGCTGTGTTGTTTTGGTTTATGATTATTGTTTTTAAAATTCAATTTTGATAAAATGCTTTGGTTCTCTGTGAATTAAAAAAAATAGAGAACTTCCCAAACTCTTAATAAAACTGCTGGAGCTTGGAATGACATGCTTTCATCAAATTAAAACTCACCTTGTGATGGAGAGAAAAGCCACACCAGAAATTTCCTGCCACTTCCAAAGGAGGTGAGATGTGAGTCCTTCTGCCATAGACTGGAAGAACCAAGTGTGGGACTCAATAAATTTGGGTGTTTCTGTGGTGTGAATGTCCCATACCCACTGCTGTTTCTGCAGCTGTCAAGTTTTTGGGGGTTACTGCTTTGGTATCCCATCCTCCTGGGTTTCTGTAGGATGGAGGATCAGCAGGAGCAGGATCATGCCCTGAGCCCACAGGCAGATGGGCAGCCCCAGTGTGGAGAAATCCTGACTGTGGTCTTTTATTGAGAAAGTTCAAGCAGGACTTGATGGTTTTGGGGGTCAAGGCAAGTGGTGGGGAACCTCAAAGCCTCTTGTGCTAAGACTTGACTGGGATGGTGCTTTTATTGAGGACATTGCCAAAACTGGGGCAGCCCCTCAGGAAAATCCAGGAAGGTGTGGAAAATATGGAAAGGAAAGGAGTTTTCCATTTGGAATGAGATATGGTGTGGGGCATCACTAGTGATGAACTAAAATTACCAAAAACATTATCCCAAGGGGCTTTGGGGTATTGCCTTGGTTTCTCCCCTCTGTGAGGAGCTGATGTGAATGGATGTTCTCTGTAGACCTGACTATGAGTGATCAATACAACTAATTCCCTGAATTCCTGAGGGCAAACTCGCTTTATTTTCAGTCATTTCCATACTATTATTTTTTCACAATGAGCTTGCACAATGTGCCGAGGGGAGCCTGCTGGAGCCTGCAACGGAAACCATGGAAAATCCTAAATAACCCAGTGATAGCAGCAAATGGAGGGACCCTTAATAACGAAATAATAGTGCAGATGTTTGTAGCATTAAACATTATCATTGTTTGCTGGGATATGGGAACGCTCCCAGTTTGCTGGGAGTTCTCCAGGCGTTTAGAAAGGGATCTGTTAGTACTGAGTAGCTCGTAAAAATGATGCTTTTAACTCAAAACAGGGATCCCAAGGGGTTTGCAGCCCTCTCTGGGCTGTCACACACGAGGATGTGGCTGTGGGTTTTCCTGGGTTTTTTTGTGTGTTTGCAGGGAGTTGGATGGTAGGTGCCTGCCATGACCCCAGGTTGCACAGGGTGAACCCAGCAGGGTGGTTTTTTTTTGAGCATAATACTTCTGTTTGCTTCGCTTGCACAGATCCGTGATTACTGCCACCAAAAAAAGCCTCTTGGCAGAAAAAAAGAAAAAAAAAAAAAGAGAAAAAAAAGAAAGTCTGTCACTGTAGGAAGCGTCTCCTGAGTCACTTTTTCCTTCTCTCCTGCCACCTCCTCTCCTGTCAGTGATGCCACTGGCTTTTCCCACCCCTTTTCCTGGCGGATGCCAGGAGCAGGGGGGTGGGTGGGGAGCAAGGGGGCTCCTCTGGGGTCCCAACAACTGCAAAAGGCAGCTTTGGTGGTGGCTGGCAGGGAGGCTGAGCCTGTTT
Source organism: Oenanthe melanoleuca (assembly GCF_029582105.1). Classification (NCBI taxonomy): domain Eukaryota; kingdom Metazoa; phylum Chordata; class Aves; order Passeriformes; family Muscicapidae; genus Oenanthe; species Oenanthe melanoleuca. Next base: position 75,211,984 of record NC_079362.1, on the reverse strand, counting down.
GCCCGAGCCCAGCCCTCATATTCTCATGGATTTTTGACCAGACGTGCAGTCAACAGCCGAAGCCCGCAAACGGAAGAGGCTCTGGCATATTTATACTGTGTGCTGGCATCAGCTCCTTGAAAAAAAACTCAAACATCCCGGATTACCTAAGATTCGTCCTTGAGGTCTGGTCACCCCATGTCATTCAGATACCTAGTGGGATTCATTCATGAACTTCCAGCCCTCTATAAAGGTCTGTTCATTCATCGCCAAGGCAGTTTTCTATTTTTTCTTTTTTTTTTTTTCCTTTTTTTTTTTTTTTTTTTTTTGTAATTATTGGTAGGTTTGGGGTTTTTTTTTTTTCTTTTCCTTAAATGCTCTAGACATTAAATAGCCCTCTGTAAGGAGCAGTGAATTAGTTGTTACATGGTCTTCACTAATGCAGGCATAAATACCAGGTGAAAAAGTCCTTTATTTCCCCCTGCCACCTCCTGAAAGGGATGCTTTTATGTTCAAATCGATGAAAAACTATAGGAATTCCATCAGGGGTCTAGTGGATCCAAAATTCCCTCAACTGCTGCAAAACAAAGCCCAAAAGCCTCTGCACATTGCAGACTGACAGTGAGGAGAGAGTGGGTGGTCAACAGAGATCCCCTTTGGACTGAGGAGCATCCTTTCCCTGGGTCCAGAAGCATCCCTCCCAGATTCTTCTCCCTCCCAGGCAGGTGGTGGAAACTCCATCCTGGGGTTGTTTCTTGCCCCTCTGGATGCACTTTTGGATGGAGGGCAGTAACTCAGGGAGGAAGTAACGCAGACTGCCCTCCCTGCCCCTCCTCAGCCCCAGGTCCCAGCAGGACAAAAAATTACCCACAGCAAAGGCTTGGGACACACCCAGAAAAAGGAGTGGAAGCACAAACTGGGGTGCACCTCCACAGGTGCTGTCCCAGGAACCACCCCAGCATGACCAGAGCCCCCATCCCTGCTTTAACCCTTTTTTAAAGGGAATGAGGGTCCCTATTTTGAGACATACACAGTCAGGCCCATTTTTAGTAGCTGCCTCCAGCAACTGGAGAAATATTTTCCTCGCTGGCGTAGAAATGAGGAAATTAAAAGTGTGTGGCTGGGCTTTTTTTTTTTCTTTTCTTTTCTTTTTTTTTTTTTTCCTTTCTCTTCTCCTCTCTTAAAAGCACAGCGCAGGGCTTGAACAAGATGGGAGGAAAACTGGGAAAATGGGCTTATTAACAGCAAAAAATAGAGAGAGCAGGCAGCCAGCATGTTGCCCTGGGGAGGGAGGGGTTGGGAGGGGCTGCAGGAAGAGTTTTGGTTGCTGGGTCACCCACCATCCCAGCTCCAGCAGTTTCTCTCATAGTTCAGGGGATTATTTTGGTAGTGCTCACTAACTTGCACTCCCAGCTTGATTTTTTTTTTTTTTTTTTTAAATACTGTTATAGAGATGAATAGTTCCCAGGTCTTAACATGCCCAGTGAGGCTGGAAGGAATTACCCAGGGAGCAGAGCCAGGCTGTTTGGGATCCTCCTTCAGGAAAAGGGGCTTTCTCACATTTTTTCCCTTCTCCTGCCTTGCTTTTTCCTCCTGCATCATTGCCGTGCTGTATGGGGTAACTGTGGGAAAGGGAGTAGAAAGAAGGGCTACACTAATGAATTTCTATGTGTTTTTGCAAGTTTTCAGGCCAATTTTGTTAACACAATATTGTTCTTTTAATACAATTGTGTGAGGTGTTTTGGTTCTCTCTACCTTTTGGTGCTTCCCATAGGTTGGGGTGGCATCTCATGTCCTCATACTGTCTCTCACCCAGGCCCTGAGGGCAAGGAAAAGCCCTGTGGACCAAAGCAGTGAAGTTCTCATCCCCTGTGCTCCTGTGGGGTGACTTTCAATGTGGTTTTCTTAGCAGCACCTCATTTTTTTCAGTGTCTGTGCACAGTGGATTGTCGTTTATGTAAATAAATCCATCATTCAGTAGGGTGTAAGTCCGGGGGTTCAGGTGTTTGGTTGCAGGAGCATCTCACCTCTTGTGTTGGCGCTGGAGGTGGTCCTGGTGTTGGTCTGGGTGAGGTGGCTGTGTCATTGTCATTGACTTTGTTGTTCAGGACCTGTAGGACTAGAATTAGAACCAACTAGAACCAGGCACTGCAGCTACACAGGAGATGTTTTTTTGGAAATAGTAGATGAACTGTGGACATTAATGCATGCAGAAGACAAGGGCAGGCAAGGTGCTGCTGGTTTGTGTTCATTCCCTGGATGCTAAATCTCCCTTTTGTTGTTTTTCCTGCTGTTGTGCAGATTCTCAAGTTCTTCAGGAGCCAGGGGATAGATCACACTGGTGTGTGGTGGCATACTGGGAAGAGAAGACACGCGTGGGTCGGCTGTACTCTGTCCAAGAGCCCTCCCTGGATATCTTCTATGATCTACCTCAGGGGAATGGTTTCTGCCTCGGACAGCTCAACTCAGACAACAAAAGCCAGCTGGTGCAGAAGGTGCGCAGCAAGATCGGCTACGGCATCCAGCTCACCAAGGAGGTGGACGGCGTGTGGGTGTACAACCGCAGCAGCTACCCCATCTTCATCAAGTCAGCCACACTGGACAACCCCGACTCCAGGACGTTGCTGGTTCACAAAGTGTTCCCAGGGTTTTCCATCAAGGCTTTTGACTACGAGAAGGCGTACACCTTGCAGAGACCCAACGACCACGAGTTCACGCAGCAGCCGTGGACCGGATTTACTGTCCAGATCAGCTTTGTGAAGGGCTGGGGCCAGTGCTACACCAGACAGTTCATCAGCAGCTGCCCCTGCTGGCTGGAGGTTATCTTCAACAACCGGTGACTCGAGACAGAGCGAACTCACCACATCTATACTACTTTGCTGCTATTACTTCCTTCTGAGTGCTTGCTTTTCATGCAGACTTTTTTTTGTTTTTGTTTTTGTTTGTTTGTTCGTTTTTCGTTTCGTTTCGTTCGCCCTTCTTCGTTTTTTTTGAGAAATAGCTTATGAAAGATTTTGTTTGTTTGTTTGTTTTGTTGTTTTGTTTTTGTTTTTGTTTTTTTTTTTTTTTGCCTTTGGGGTATTTTGATAAATATATATCTATTTTTTAAAAGTGTGAATGACCAATAACTCTCAGAAGGGCGAGAGAAGGGTGCAGTGGGGATAGATCACACAAGATAATTACTTCACGCCTCTCGAAAGGATTATCCAATGGGGATCGACGGATTTGAAAGCCACTAGCTCTATGTTACAGCTCCTTCTCTTGGACAACACAAGGAGATGACTGTATTTTTGTAGCACCACCTTCCCAGCGACGGCGACACCCTGACCCCTTCCCCAGCAGTGCCGACCCCGCGTTGCCGCCGAAGGATGGTGCAGGACCTTCCCAGACAGGTCTCTTACCGACCTTTTGTGTTTCTCTTGTTGCTGGGTTCATGTCTTGTCACTGTGTTCATTGTTCCACTGCTTTTTTCTATGTTTTTTATGACCGTGGATTGGTGTGAGGGGAGAAATAAAACAACAGTGGAGGGACTTCGGGCGTGCGGCCCGTGCTTGAGATCGTTTGAGCTGAGAATGCCAAGTGACAGAATTTTAAACCTAAAGTAAAAGAAAATAAATTAAAAAAAAACAAAATTTAAAACAAAACTAAAGAAAAACAAATGGGGAAAACAAGAGAAAAATTGTCCACAACAGTCGGTGTGTCGTAACCTGCTTAGATCAGGTTATCCAGGTACCATCTTATCTGGAAATGCAGTTGTGCTTTCATTTCTTCTTGAATTCATACACGAGTATGATACTTTTACACTGTTCTTAGCTCAATGAGCATGTTTAGACCTTAACATAAGCTATTTTTCTAAATATAAAGGTTTAATTGAACAAGAGAGCATTCTTCTTGGAACTTTAGCATTGTAGTGCTTTGGAAAAACACCCACACAAAAGAAAGGACTCCTTAAAAAACCCTGAGATTTATTAAAGAAAAAAATGTATTTTATGTTATATATAAATATATTATTACTTGTAAATATAAAGACGTTTTATAAGCATCATTATTTATGTATTGTGCAATGTGTATAAACGAGAAAAAAGTAAGAAAAATGCACTTTGCTTTAATATAAATGCAGATAACAAATGCCAAATTAAAAAAAAAAAAAAAAAAAAAAAGAGAACACAAGATTGGTGTTTTTTCTATGGGTGTTATCATCCAGCTGAATGTTTCTTTTTCTAAAGGAGTCTATGTTCCATTAAAAAATAAAAATGTACACTTGATCCCAAACTGTGCCAAGTGGCTTTTTTTTGTGGTGTGGATGGGGCAGACTGGAGAGATGCTGGTCTGACTGGGTGCTGGGCTGGGGAGAACCTGGGGTGGGATCATCCTGAGCCTTGGGCTCTGCTGGCCTGGTTTGGCTCCATGGCTTTTGGCTCCCCAAATTGGATGCACCCTGAGGCTGGAGGGACTGGCTGCCCTAAATCCACTGGGTTTTTTTGTTGTTCCTATTTCTGCCAACTTCAGCCTGAAAGAGCCCAGTGCTGGGGACACAGCTCCCCTTTGACCCTGTCCCTGTCTCACAAATGCCTTGTGCTCTCTGCTGGGACACTGGTGGCCTGTGCCAGCAGGTGAGGAGGACAATATCAGGAGGAAGCCAGGTTTTCCTCAACTATTTCCTACCTTTTTTATCTCCTATGCCTCTGGAAATAAAGGTGGTTATTCCTTTTGCCCCCCTCACCCTGCTTTTGAGTCATTCCCTGCTCCTCATCCTCCTCGCTCGTGTGGTCTGCCAGGAACAGAGACCCTGTAAATGGTTCCTGCCTTCTGTGGAGCAGGACCTTGAGTGGAAACCACCAGAGACTGAAGAACATGGGCAAGAAGAACATCCAGATGGGCTTGTGAGCTCCCACTCTACCCTAGAAATGTGGTTTCAGCCTCTGCTGTGCTCCAGGGCTGGGCACATCAGCAGGTCAGTCTCTGTGAGCATCAGGTCACAGCACAGAGGGATTTACTGACACAGCATTTGGCTCCCTCCAAATGGACTGTTCCTCCAGCTGGACCATGGTGCTGAACACATGAACCAGCCCCAAAATGGGTGGGTTTCAGTTTCCAGGTTCTCTCCTCATCCTTCAGGTGGGGATGAGCATGGAAAGCTGAGGCAGGATGGATGCACCCATCCTGCCTGGCTTGATGTGCCTAAGACTCACCTGGGAGAACAGGAGTTGAAACAATCTCATCTGTGCTACAATTTGGCTCATTTCCATTCTGAGCTCCCAAATTTGAGCTGTCCAGTCACACCATTCCTGGGTGGTGCAGAGGCCAAGCTAGCAGTGGTGACATGCACCAGAAGCTCCAGGATCACCCTCAAAGGCACTGCAGGGGAAGGATGAAGCAGACAAGTGCCTCACAAAACCCCTTTGCTGTTTTGTAGCACTGGTCTGTGTGAGCAGGTCTCTGTGGGCAGAAAGATCACTCCAAGCCTAGGTACATATGGCCAGGTGTAGGGCCATGCTGGGGTTAAAGCCAGCTGCCTAAGAATCACAAAAATCAGAAAAATCATGGAATGATTTGGTTTGCAAGGGATCTCAAACTAGTTCCAGCCCCCTGCCCTTCCATTATCCCAGGGTGCTCCAAGCCCTGTCCAGCCTGGATCACTTCCAAGCATGGGGCAGCCACAGCTGGGTATGTTTTATTCTGGATTAACAATGATATAGGGAATATTTGGTTCACTTGTGCTTCTTCCAAATCCAAGCTGGGCTGCTGAATCTTAACCCGGAAGAGAAGAGATGAGAGCTTTGAATCTGAGGCATGGCACCAGCTGAGCCCCATGGACAGCCACAGAACTCTGCATTGCAGAGGTGTTTTCATGTGTTTCACCTTGTTCCATGAGGTACATACTGTATCCTGGTGGTCAAGGCCCTGAAAACAAATTGTAGCATACATTGCTTTGTCCCTTGAATTAAAATCTGATTTTAGTCCGTGAGATGTGACCAAATCATTTAACTTTCCTGTTTTCCAAGACTTCCACTTGTGAGGTACAGAGGTTATAAAAAGTTGTTCATCCTGAAAGCTGAAAGCAAAGGATGAAAGTACTGTACCCCTAAACAAACTTTTCACATTTCCAAAATATATCAGGTTACAAAAATACTCCCAGGGCTGGAGCCCCTCTGCTCTGGAGCCAGGCTGGCAGAGCTGGGGGTGCTCAGCTGCACAAGAGAAGCTCCAGGGAGAGCTCAGAGCCCCTGCCAGGGCCTGAAGGGGCTCCAGGAGAGCTGCACAGGGACTGGGGACAAGGCATGCAGGGACAGGACACAGGCAATGGCTCCCAGGGCCAGAGGGCAGGGCTGGATGGGATATTGGGAAGGAATTGCTGGTGGGAGGGTGGGCAGGCCCTGGCACAGGGTGCCCAGAGCAGCTGTGCCTGCCCCTGGATCCCTGGCAGTGTCCAGGGCCAGGCTGGATGGGAATTGGAGCAGCCTGGGACAGTGGAAGGTGTCCCTGCCCATGGCAGGGCTGGAACAAAATGAGCTTTAAACTGTTTCATTCTATGAAAATGCAAAGAAGAAAAATGATCCAACAAAGCCAGAGTGTGTTTGTGGAGATGTGCCCATCATGGGTGCAGTGCTGGGTGGCTTTTGGGTCATTTGCAGGGTGCAGTCAGGGTCTAGAATATCCTCCACACCCCTCGCTTTACACCCTGCCCTCTGTGACTCCCCCTGGCCATGGCTGGGACACACTGAGCTGTCTGGACCCTCAGCTGGACAGGACTTTCCAGGTAAATATTATATAATCTGGAGAATGACCTGAAAAGCCTGGCAGATCACTTTATTCTAAGAGATCATTGCTTGCATTCATCCATCAAAATACAAGGCCAGGCAATGCTGTTCACAGTAAGAAAGCTGAGAAATAATCAGCAAAACTATGGCTTTTCAATACTATGACAGTTTTAGCTGAAATGTTCCAGCCCTCACCTCCTGCTGAGCTAATTTTAGCCCTCATTCAACAAGAAAAAAAAATAAATTAAAACAAGACAGAAGGATGCTGAGCACCAGTTCATGTGTGACCCCATTCACTCGTTCAGCTCTGGGGCTGGTGGATGTGGGGAGAGTGGGAGGTTAAAATAGAGACTAGAGGTTAAGCAGGGAGGAATTTCCCCTTGTCAAGAGTTTTCCAATGCTGTAATTCCATCTGTAGGGCTCAGAAAAGCTGCAGCCACACAAAACAAAGTGCTGATCTGGTATAAACCTGGTCTGAGCAGAAGCAGAAGGAGCTGTGGACAAGGGCAAAGCCAGCTCCTTCCAGAATGAGAACACTGATGTCCAGCTGGCAACATGATGGGACAGCAACATGATGTCCTTCTTGCCTCGAGCCTCCAGCACCTAAATTCAGGCACTCTCCTGCTCCACATGCATCCTCCATCAAAGCAATGCTGGCCCTGGGACCCCACTTACCATCCTGCTCTGGACAGCTTATCTGTGGATTCCACTCTTCCCTCCCTGGCAATCATCTTAGAGAAATCTCATCTGCTTAAGAGGCTCAGACATGAGGTGGTTGAGACAGTCTGAAGTCCAGATTTCCCAGAGGATGGCGGGACATGTCTCCCTCCTCTCCTCCTTAGAAAATAATTTCTCTGGGAATTTGGGATGACTGAAACCTGTCTGTTCTTGCTAGCTGTATTTTTTTTGCTTTGGACCGTGGCTCCAGAACCATAAGTGCTCAATCTTCTGATGATATACTACAATATGTTGAATTGCAGCACAGTGGGGTCTTATTTCCCCAGTGCTGCTGAGCAGTAATTGAAGAGTTCAATAAAGAAGGGTCAAACGATGCAATTTTTGTCCTAAATCACACATGAAATATTGTCAAAGTGTCAGCTGCTGAAGTACTGCAAGGGTAGGTGGTAAAATTCCACCCTCTTCAGATCATGGTTTTCCACACAGGATTTGCAGGTGGTGCAGAGCCATGATCCCAGTGCCAGGTGATGCTCACACCTGGCTCACTCTTTAGGTACCTGCAAGCCCACAGGGGGAATGGGTTCTTCTGCCCATGCAGCCCTCAGCACAGTGTGGTGGTTATGGGCTGGCTGCTCCAGACAGTTCAGACCATGAATCCTTGGAAAAACTGAATCTTTGTGCTGGTTGTGGTTCCACTGGTGTAAAGCTGCCCCACTGGATTTTATCAGCTTGTAAATGGTAGCTCAGTTGGATATTTCTATCTATCTATCTATCTATCTATCTATCTATCTATCTATCTATCTATCTATCTATCTATCTATCTATGTATTCATGCCTTGGTCTGAAAGGTCTTATGGAGGCAAACTGGAGAAAAATTGGCTTAAGAGGAATAAACAAAACACATAAAGCATTTTCTTTGTGCTGTCTGCATGCATTTAAAAATTCAACTTACTTTATTGGGTGTATGCTGGAAAGAAGATGCCAGGGTGGGGGCACACCTCTGGTGGTTTGATGGAAGAGGTTAAAATGGGCTGGGAGAGCCAATTGTGAGAAATATTCAGAGCAAGAAGTGAAGATGGAGCTACTCCTGTGCCATTTATCTGCACAGTAGCACAGACTCTCACGGGTTTTTTTGACCAGACATTTTGTAGACCTTGTAACAAAGAGCAATGAGAGGTGATGTGCTGGGGGGTGGACAGCAAAGCCAGGACTGGCCCTGAACAGCTGTGGTTGAACAGCCAGCTCATGGCTGGGCAGGTTTGTCCCCTGTGACCTCACCAGACTTTGACAGGAGCCCTGCTCAGCCTTGCACAGAGGAGGCAGAGGAACATCACCAGCCCCTCCAGCAACTCATACAAATTTTTGTGTGGCTTACAGATGAAATGAGTAAAGCCCCAGAATGCTTGTGAGGCTCTGGTGGCTGTTGTGGTTAATGGGGAAGTTGCTGCTGTGCAATGTTTATCAGCCAAGGTCCCTGTCATCAGCTTCACTGGAAAAGCCCAGGATGCTTCCTCTTGTCATGCCACCATAAACTGCCAAAGTGATGAATTTGACCATCCTCTTGGGTTATTTTTCAGAGAATTTGGTTTCTGAAAACCAACAGGCTCTGGTGCTCACACACTACATCTGGCTGCCAGCTGCACACGTGGCTGGACTTGATGACCCTGGAGGCCTTTTCCAGCCTCGAGGATTCTATGACTCTAGATGTCTCCTGAACATGGTGACAAGGTTCAGGTCTGAAAATGTGGAGGGAATCTGAGAGTGCATTCAGTTCCCACGTCCAAAAACAACAAAGGCTGGGTGGAGGGAGGAGACCTGAATGAGCATCTGTCCTGTAGCAGAGGCAGCTTGAGTTGTGCTGTGCCTCATCCTCCTCAAGGGACCCTGTGGTGGGAGCAAGGGTGAGCTTTGTCTGGGCTTTGGTGCTTTGGTGTCTGGGCTTTTGGGATGCCCACTGAGCAAGGAAAAGCAATGCTGAGCAGGAGCACAGACCCACCTCAGTGGTGAGGACACCCTGTGCAGGGGGACCCTGGTGTTCCTGTCCCCACCCTGTGCGTGCCCAGCGCCATCTGCAATATGACAGAGTTATATTTGGGCTGAAAGAGGAGGATAGGGGCTTCCCTTCACCCTCCACACACTGCTCAGCCTGTAGGCACCGTGGGGAGGCTGTGGGAGCTCTGAGCTCCTTCAGCCAGGAGCTGTCAAGCCCCTTTGAGCTCAGGCAGTGCCCGATGTCGTGGGCAGCTGCTCGAGGCTCTTGGCTCCATCCCTTGGAGCAGGGTCAGGGCTGAAGGAGGGGGGAGGCTGAGGCCCACAGGGTTTTAGATCAGCTCTGAGAGTCAAATCTGGGTGGTTTCATTAGCTTTCAGCGTGGTGAAGTGTTTGCAGCCTTTTTTTGTACCAGACGGGAACAAAGCAGCGCGAGTCAGACGTCGTCGGTGCGGGCGCTGTCGGTTACCAGGGTTACAACACGCATGGGAAAAAGGGAAAAAAATCCCACATATTGCAAGGAACTAAGTACTAATTTTGCTGTCGAGGCGATACATAGGACTGGCATTACCATGGATGTATTTATATCCTCTGCCCTGTAGCAAATATGTAAGTTATTCCGAGGCATATCCGTACTCTGGGTTTGGAGCTGGACCACCAGACCTCCAGGGAGTTGTTGTGTGAGAGCTGAGGGGGGTCTCTTGTTGTTCCCTGCAGCTGCCCAGATGAGAATGTCAGCATGAATATGCTTAAAATAGGAAAAAAACCCCCACATTCTAACCCCAAAAATATCTGTTTTGCACAAGGCATGCTGCAAAGAAAGGAGCAGGACAGCTCTGGCTCCAACCTTCAGCCAGTGAAGGGACATAACTGGGCCCCAGTAGCCACAGCTACCAAAGCTTGTTAGCTCAGTTTAGAGCCCATCTCCAGTGGAAAATGGGTCAGAAAACAAAAACCAAAACCTGTCATCTGCAAGGTAAGCCAAGGCTGACTGGAGGAAACTACAAAATGAAGATGGTGGAAAAGGGGTCCAGTGAAAGAGAGTGGAAACCAGATCTGATGAAGGTGAGAGAAGGGAAACCAACCTTCTGTTGGGAGCTGTGTGGTGGAGTCCTGCAGAGCAGTGGGGGCAGTGCAGGAGCCACAGGGGAACACTGGCACAAACAAAGCCAAACTCCTGGAGATGGTCCAGCACCCCAAAATGCCCTGCTGGAAGTGGTATTTACTCCTTCCCTGGAAGCTCAGGCGCTGCGGTTTGGTTCTTCCAGCCCAGGAAGCTGGGATGAATTTCACGGTTGGAGAATTTTCTGGTTTTAATAACTGATCAAGAGCAAGCAGTGGGATGGAGAGGCCTCGTGCAGAGATGTGGGCTCACCAGCAGAACCACTTCCAGCCAGCAGCCAGCCTGGAGTGGGGAATTGCCTCCACCAGAGGGGCTGCTCAGGGCTCCCACCTCCCCAGCCGGGCAGGAGGGTTTGCTTTCATCTCCCTGCCTACAGCATCTGCAGCCTGGGCTCGTAAAGCTTTCAGTGATGTTTTAACCCTTCAGGGCTCTTCTTTCTTTTTCTTTTAGGGAGTTTTCTGGGGACAAAAGGCTGCAGTTGGAGCATTACAAAAGCCATGCAGCAGCACCCCGAGCTGGAGGAGCTGCCAGCTCCGTCTGCTGCCCGTGGAGAGAAGCACAGTGAGACCTCAACCCACAACTGGGATCATTCCCTGGGGTCCTCTGGCCTGAGAGAGACTGCTGGACTGGGACAGCATTGGTGGTTTAGTGTGCATACTGTAAAAATAACTTTTCTTGGGACTTTTTTTTTTTTTCAGAGGTGCATCACCACTCTTGGCAGCAGCAAGGCTCCAGGGTTGGATTGATTTTCAGCACAGTCAAGCTCAATGCTCCTAATCCAAAGTCTTTCAGCTCTTGGAGGTCACACTGAGTTCAGGAGGCAAATTTCTCACCTGGGGCATATTTTTGTTGCAGGAAAGCAGATCCCTAGATAGGGACTGGCTTTGTTAGAGGAAACTGATCTCAGATACAGAGCAGCTCGTAGCTTGGGAAACTCCAGGGAGATGGAGCCAGACTGATTCTGGTGTTCAGAGCTCAGCAGCTTCAAATACACCCATCCCCTTCCAGGGAACATGAACTGTCCAGTAAAACAGCCTCAGCTGGGGCAATAAGGAACACTGGATAAGGATAAAACAGAATTTGAGGAATGTCCAAAAGGGACCTGAAAGTGGAGGTGGTCAGCATGAAGAGCAGGAAACCACAAGGAACAGCAGCAGGTCTTGGTTATACATCCCAAAGTCTCATCTGGTTTTTGAGGCTCCATGAAAGGTTCTCACTTGTGGGCTCTGCTTGGTGTCTCCTGACTGGGTGCAAGAGCCTCACAAGCATCTTGTGAGCTCCAGGAGTTGTGTAAGAAAGTGGAAAGCACAACTTTCCAGTCCTCTGAGTGCAGGAAAATTTTGACAAGTGCAGTAAGAAGACTTGGAGCCTGGATAGGTGAGAGGGGAAAAAAAGGTTATTGGGAGTTATCATGGTTATCATGACCTTTAAGTCAGCTGAGGATGTACGTGATTAATTATTTTTTAATGGTTGGGTTGGCAGGGCTTCCTGGGCTCTGGGACTCCTGCAGGGAGTAGCTGAGGGACAGCCCCAGGTCTGACAAGCTCAAGAGTGTGCAAAAGCTCCTCCATCAGGCACTGAAACATCCAAACTCGAATAATGTGAGAGATTCAGCCAGTCCAAGCTATGTGAGGCTGAGCGTTGAGGGGAGATGGGTGATCTCACAGAGATCTCAGAGAAGTTGTGGAAATAAATAGAAATTTCCTCACATATCCATCATTTCCTGAAGCAACAGATTTCTGCCCCTCTCTGGCTTTGCTTTAAGCAGCATCTCAGGATCCAACCTAGAACCCTAAAAGCTGCACTTTAGGCTTGGGTTTTGGTGTGTGGCCCATGGGTGTCAGCTCTCTCCCTGCTGGCCTCTCTCTGCCACCTCCTCCAGCTCCTGCACCATTCCAGCTGCACCCCTGAATGGGGTTTACCTGGAGTTTAAGGTAAATTAATTGTGCTTTGACCTGAGCTTGACACGTCACAGAAACTGAATGACCTCAAGCAAACTGCTTCTGCCTCAGTTTCCCTTTCCTCCAGTTTTTCCTCCCAGTTACCAGCCCTGGTGCCTTTGGTGGCATCTGGAGTGACTTCCCCCCACCAGCAGGGTTTAGTTTAGAGGCTGGGGGTGGCTTCTCCACTCACACACCCGTTGCCCAAGCCAGTGCCAGAGAGGAAAGCTGAAGGAGAGCACAGCACTGGGAGGGGAGCTGCAGCTGGGACACGAGTGCTGGTGTTTGCAGCTCCTCCACGCCAGGAGACATCAAAGAGGGCATGGCACCCTCAGCTCCCAGGAGCAAAAACACCCTTCCAGTTCAGGCATGCCTCACTGTTTGCTAAAAAAAAAAAAAAAAAAAAAAAAAGCAACAAACCCAGTTCTTATTAATCTGCGATTGAAACTGTAATTATGTCATCGCTCTGAACAGCCCCATCGACAAGTTCAGGCAGGGGATGGGGCTGAGCTGCCGAGGCTGGGCTGCCTCTCCTGCACCTCTGCTGGCCTTGCCTGGGCCACTGAGTGCTCTGCAGAGGGGACAAAACCTGCAGTGCCCTCCTGGGAGGGCAAAGCTGCTGCTGTGTGTCCTCCTGCCCTGCTCCAGTCTGGGTGCCTGTCCCCAAGGCCAGACCCTTCCACTCCATCCCTTTGGGAATGCAGGGCTCAGCTGCTTCTCCAAGGTGTTTAATCCAGGCTGCAGCCCCTCAGTGCATCTCAGCTGGGGTTTTGTGTCACCAAAGAGCCTCAGCTCATGATGCTGCTGGTTTGTACCTCCCTAAATGTCACCTGGGTGTCCCTGCACAGGGCACAGCCCCAGGAGTCTCTCCCACCCCAGGGATGCTCAGCCCTGCTCCACCCTGCAATTGTCCCAAAACCACTTTTCTCATCCCAGAACCTTCCCCCTCTTCCTCATACCCCACACTGCACCCCCAGCCCCACACTTGCCTCTGTTTGCTCCGAAAATGCTGGTTTCAGCTCTCATTGCACTCAGATGATTTTTTGGGCCTTATTAAATAACACTGCAAATGTTGATGTTAATTAAAATTCCTCCTAGCCACTCCCTGCTCACCCTCCTCTTGTAACCCCTCCTTAAAACCTCATTCATTTTTGGGATCTTCCCAAACAGAGGCTCTCCAGGCCCAGCTTTTTCCGTGGAGTTTCTCCATGCCACATCCCTCCTCTGTAAAAAAGCTCTGGGGGTGCAAAGCACTGCTTGCTTTTTTCCTTCATTGCTGTTTTCCCATAATTTTGTCCATTCTTGGAGCTTAAGGAGGAAGTTCAAAAGGATTTATCATGTTTAGGCTGATCTTTGTGGCAGGGATGGTATCAACAGACTCAGCATCTCATGGGAACAATCTTCTCAAGGCTGGAACACCTGACTGGAAGATAACATTTTAGGAACTGAGCTCCCACCTGTCCAGCACTGCACCTTGAATATTTGGAGTAATGTCAAACACATCCCTGGGTTTTGCTGTTAGTGGTCCCTGCTCCAGGTTCATTGCCCCCCTTTGGATATTTGGTGTCCTTGCTGGAGGGGGACGAATCATCCCTGCAGGAGGACTGGTCTGAGGAAAATGCCAAAGTGCCAAATTTCAAAACAATCCAGCCAAGGAAGCAAAATAAACCCAATTTATAGAAAATGGTGCTGGAAGAGAGCACTCTAAAACAACTAACCCCCTGCCAATCCCAAGGGCAATCCAGACATCCTTAAACTACCTGCAATCACTGTTTTCCAGCCCATTCTTAAAAATCTTAAATGCAGCACTACTATGTTTTTTTTCTCAGGCAGTTTTCCCAGGCCTTTATTATCTGTCTGTCACCTTGGCTGTATCTTCCTTCCTGCAGGTTAAGCCACAACTTCTCAGCCCTTCTTTTGAAGGGTTTGTTTCCTTTCCCTCAGCAGCTGTGTTTTATGATTTACAATATCCCTTCGTCTTTTTTTTTTAATTCTTTGGACTAGATAGCACCAGGTCCTTCAAGCTTCCTTTTTAATTTTCTGAGCACTTTACACACCATCCTCCAGACTGTCTCTATTACTAGTTTACCACCTTTATTAGTAAGTCATTATCCAGGATTCATTAGACGCCACTTACTCGGCTAAATGCTGTTTATTAAAATACTTTTTTCTTCTCATTATTCCAGAATGTAATAGCTATCTGCCAGCTCTTCATGGCTTTGCAAAGGTGAGGGATGGGTGTGTAAGGGCAGATATTTTCAGCACCAGGCTGCAATAGGTGCACAGGGAGCTTGGGGCATTTGACAAGGACCAGCTCAACTTCCCAACCATCCCTTGGGTGTCTTTGAGGACCCCATTCCCAAAGAGATACAACACCCACCAGAAATCTGGGGTTCCTCTGAGGTCTGTATGGTTTGGGAAACCTGGACTGTCCAGTTCCAGCTCACAGGATTCCCTGGAAATTCAGAGTGAAGTCTCCAGGGTTGTGCTGGGCAGGGAGCAGCCTTTAAATGAAAATGGGTCAAGTACACCACAGTTTTATCCATTCTGAAATGATGGGTTTTTTCCACAAAGACATTTTGATGTGGGAAAGCATTTTGTGATATTTATTGTAATTATCTCTGATGATGCAGTTGACTCTGCTGAAGATAAGGAGGACCTTGGAATTCCAGGAACAGCATTACCAGTGAGATAAGCATCAGCCACAAGGGCACAGTGGCTTTCCCTTTCAGACAGAAGACATCAGACCCCCAAGCAGAGTAAAAATCTCCAGCCATACACAGCCAAACTAGGAATGTTTTTTCCAGTTGAAGACCTCACCCTGGGATCTGTGTGGCAAAGCAGTGAATTTTGAGCATGAACTCCATGTCTGCTGAGAGTGTTTTAAATGCAAGGATAAGACAGTGCACTTATTTTCTGCTTGAAAGTTCTGCACATATTGCAGACATTTTGGTCAAAGAGCTCTATTTACTCTCCTTTATTTTTTAATTCAGGCCATTTGAGAATAAAATACACACTGAAATACATTTAATTGTGTTTTCATGAGTGTTTAATGAAGTTTGCTTCATCAAGGGTGATGGTCAGAGAAACACAGAGTGGTTTGGGTTGGAAAGGGACCCTAAAGATGCTCTCATTCTTGCTCCAAGCCCTGTCCAGCCTGGCCTTGGGCACTGCCAGGGATCCAGGGGCAGCCACAGCTGCTCTGGGCACCCTGTGCCAGGGCCTCAGCACCCTCACAGACAGCAATTCCTTCCCAGCTTCTGATCTAAATTCTAAATGTTCTTGAATCCAACTTTCTGAGGCTCAGTTTCAAGCCCATCATGGCTTGAAGGAAGCAGTGGCAGAAGGTGAGGTGTGCAGGGAATGCAGGAACACTCTGGAGCCAAGACACCTCCACTGATGATGGGCAAGGCAGGGAGTTTCCCACAAAGCCTTGCTCTCTGCAGCAAACATTTTGGCTCTGGGGGAGGTGACCCTGGGGCAGTTTGGACATATGTGGTGCTGGATTGTGTCCTGTGAGCCCCTGACTTGTGAGGGAGAAGATGCTCTGGCATTAGGGAATAGAGGGGGAAATGTGGGGGTTAGAGGTGTGAACGTCCCTGGGGGATCCTGGGGGTGTTTTCACTCCTTGTTTCACTTTTCTATCTCTTTTTTCTCTCTTTTTATCCCCCTCAGGCCAGGACAAGGCTTTTTCCTTTCTAAGTTGCAGACACCTTTGTGAAGTGACCCTTAGACCAGGTTGTCTGAGGTGAGCAGAGCCCCTGCCAGCCACTGCTGATTAATTATTACATCCAACCTCCTGCTTCTCAGCCTTGGGAACTGCTCTGCATTGGGTAACTCCTCATTTTTCTCCACCCCCCCTCCCCTCAAGTGGGCAACAGTCAAAATACAACTTGCCCCAGCTTTAAAAAAACCCCACTTCCCACCAAAAGTGCAGGTCAGGGACAAGAGCCCCTTTTGGAAAGGAGCAGAAGGGTGCCCAGGGGGATGTCCCTCCTCAGAGGCACAGCAGCTCCAGGGAGTGAGAATGTCTGGGAGTGAGGTTCTGTGGCAATGGCAGAGCCCTGGCAAAGGGACAAGGTGGAGCCTGGCTGTTTCGACACCGAGCACTTCAGCCCTCGGCACGATTTCCATTGGCACCTGTGCCAGCACCGGCAGGGAGACCTTTGCTCAGCTTCCTATTAACCATTTAGTTTTAATTAAAGGCATTCAGCTGCCACTGACCAGCTGGGAGGACAAATGGGTGGTCCTAAACCATCACCTCTTTCTGTTTCTGTCGCTAATCTGGCAACATTTGGCATTGCAAGGAGGGGAGGAGATGGGTGCCAAGGGGAAAGGAGGTGTGAGATTGTGTTTTGGGGAGGAAAGGGAGGAACCCACAGGGATGAGAACAGAGTTATGCAAAGCCTCTCTTAGCCCTGAACTTGAAAATTCTCTGTGTGAACGCCCCAGAAGGAGGTGAATTCATCACCTCAGTCTGCCCCAAGTGCTTCAGCCCTGGTCCCCCTCAGCTGTCCCAAAAGCCTGGGGACCCCTGGGTGCCCATGCCACTCCTGCCACCAGTGCCAGGCCTGCTCTGACAGCGTCCCCCAGCGCTGGCACCTGTCCCCTGTGAGTCAGGGTGACCAGCCTGTGGCTGGCCCTTATCTCCTTTCCTTGTCTTATCTCCTTCCAGCAGAAATTGGATTGGGATCGGGCGCCCCGGGAGCTCCAAGTGGAGCAGACGATGCAGGCAGCTGATAATGGCATTTCCTGGAGGCAGAGCTCTTGGGCAAGGACTCCTAGGAATAGCTCACAGGGAGGGCAGGGCTGAGAGGGCTGACATTAAAAAAAAACCCTCTGCAGCACTGGGTTACTCATCTGCCCACCAAACAGCCAGTGCTGAGATCCCACTGGACACCCTGGGGGCAAAAAGAGCGACCTGGGGCCTGGGATGACCCCGGGAGGCTGAGCAGGATGGATGATGCTGGTGGCCAAGCTGCAGCTCATGTGAACTGGGGGTGAACAGAACATCCCCTGCACCTGGAGCAGCACAGGGAAGTGAGCCACAGCTGAAGATCCAGACTTGTCCCAAAAAAACCTCCCACCCCAAGGTATTTACCCCTGGGGTGAGCCTGGTGGATACAGCTCGTGGGCAATCACAGGAATGGTCCCTTGGGACACAGCTGGGATTCACTCAGGCTGCCCACTGCCATGTGGTGGGCTCAGCTCACCCCATCGAGGCTTTGGGCTGATGTGGGGCTGGGGTTTGCACGCACAAGGGTGACAGAAAGGGACAAAGGCCACCGGCTGTCCTCCGGGGACCCCGGCCGGGTGCCCTGGGCGGAAAGCACGGCGGTGCCCTGCCGTCTGGGCTTCCTTCCAGGCTCATCATGGGACTCCCAGCAAATCCCCTGGGGCAATCTGATCTCCTGGACGCCAGGCACCTATCCCTCCCTCTGGCACGTCGGGCTTTCCACGGTTTAAAGTGCCAAAGTTCATTGAGAGCGGCGGCTCGGGCACACCCACAGCCCGTGCCACCCTCCAGGGGACACGCAGGTCACCCTGCCAGGAGGAAAGAAAACCAGGTGCAGTAGGGAGAAAGTCACTTTGCTCCCAGATATAGAACCATGCAGGGAGGAAAGAAAAAACATCACCCCTGTGATATGTCCTATAAAAACCCCAGAAATTGTGGGGCTGCTGGTAGACATTAGCCAGTTTTATTTCACAGAACAGTCAGAATTGATGATGAAACTCTGTCTGAGGCCTCACAGAGAGAAATGACAAGCTTCTCAGTAGTCCTTGAATGGCTATCAAATGTGTC
This sequence comes from Oenanthe melanoleuca, assembly GCF_029582105.1. Taxonomy (NCBI): domain Eukaryota; kingdom Metazoa; phylum Chordata; class Aves; order Passeriformes; family Muscicapidae; genus Oenanthe; species Oenanthe melanoleuca. Next base: position 75,193,711 of record NC_079362.1, on the reverse strand, counting down.
ATAGTCAGAAGCCAGCCTGGAGGGACTTTTCCTCCAGTGGGTTCTATTCCAGGAAATCAGTCTGCCCTACGAATTCCCTAGATGTGTCTGTGATCTAGGAGGCATCTTTGTTAAAAAACTGCTGAAGTTTCTGCAAACTCTTGAGTAATTCAGGAGGTGAAAAACCATGTGGTAGGAGCCTCCTGCCTGTTCTGGGAAGGGATGGCTCATTGGGAAGCACACCTGGCCATGGAGGGATGCAGTGCCACTCTGCGATGGGTTTGGTGTGAAACCTCCACTCCCACGCCCTTGTGCTGCTGCTTTCATCACCCCCTGGCCCAGAGGGGACTGCTGTGTCCCCAGTGCCAGGTGCAGGGCCCTGTACGTGCTCCCTGCACCACCCACACAGCTCTGCACGGGGCCAGCAGCTTGCACAACCACGGGGTCAGGGACAGGGAGCACAGCTCTGGCTCGTGGGTCCCACAGCCTGTGCCCACGCCAGCAAACCCATCTCCACTCTGGGGTGGCCACAGGAGAAATGAAGATTAGGAGAAGTGCTGGCAGTGCTGGAAGGTTGTCTGGAAGCCCAGGGGGTTGGCATGGGACGAAAATGTGCCCAAAATCCCTTGAAGCATCTCCAGTGCAGACTGCTGGGGTCCTTCTGCAAGTCCAGATTTCCCCTTTGTCCTGTCACCCTGGGCTGGGGCAGACACAGAGCTGAGCTAGGGGAAGGCTTGGTCAGCCCTGCACCAAACTCCTGAAATGGATTAAATCACACCTGAAAAGGAATAAATCCTGTAGCAGTGTTTGAGCCACCACATCACCACCTTGGATTAGCAATACCACGAGAGAAGCCTTTCCCGTCTGAGGAGGCAGTCAAGCTAGAGTGAAACCACAGAAAGACCAAGTTAAAATAAAATAATCATAATAAAATAATCCTATGCCCCCCACTCGCCTCCCTCCTTGTGAACTCCACTGAACTTTGAAAAACTAAAACAAAACAGGGCTGAGTTCAGCCTCAGTTCAAGCCGTAGACAAAGTTCAACCTACTTCTAATTTCATCCTGACAATTCCCACCAGAAAAGAGGCTCCAGCACAGCACCCAGGGGTAAGGCAGCCCTGACCCTCACCAGCCCCTCTGGACGTCCCCAAAAACTCCTGCCCACCTGCAGGTGGGACAAGAAGCACGAGGCCAAGTGTCCCAAACACCCCAAGGGAGCATCCTCCATGGTGCATCCCTGTGCCACAAGGCTGGCTGTCCCCATCTGTGTCTGGGACAGGTCTCCAAGGGACAACTGCTTGTCAGACTGCTATTTATTTTTTATTTATTTATTTATTTATTTATTTATTTATTTTTTTTTTTTTATGGGTTTTAAAATTTTTTTTTTCCCCATTGCTTCCCTTAGGAATGTCACTTAAATCCAGCAGCACTGGAGGAATCAGAGCTGGAGAAGAGGGTAATTAGGGGAGAGAAGGGGCTGGAAGCACAAGAGGAGATGAGGCTCCCTGCAACCTCCTCCTGGCATTTACAGGGGAACACGAGTGGTGGTGATTCTTAGGGGGATTTTGGGATGCAAATCCAGTGCATCCCCAGGGAAAACTGAGGTTATGGTACTCCCCACTCCTGGAAGTGTTCCAGGCCAGGTTGGATGGGGCTTGGAGCAAACAAGGGTGGATAGTGGAAACCATGGAGTGAGAACAGGATAATCCTGAAGGTTCCAACCCAAACCATTCTGTGCTTCTGTGATTCTGTAGTGCTTGCAGAAAGTGTTAACAAAGGGAGAAAACCCTTGTGCAACGTTCTGGGGACCTAAATGTGAACTGCAGGGACCCGGGATGGTCACCTGTCCCCAAAAAGATGAGTGCAGGTGGTGACTGGCAGAAGGACAACGCATCTTTCCCAAGGAGGAGACATCCTCTGCTGTGGAAAGGGAGCTGAGGTGGCCAAATGTGACAGCACAGAGCTGGAAACCCGCCTGCAAACACAGAGGGAGCAAAGGGAAATATAAATTACAGGACAGACAGCAAATGGGGGAAAAAAAAAAAGTGTAAATTGAGCTGAAAAACAGAACTCAGGCAGCAGCGTTGGGTTATTTGGGTTTAGTCCTCTTGGGAGAGCAGTGAGCCCCTGCAGCACCCTTCAAGTACTCAAAAAACAATGGGAAAGCAGTTTTATATAAAGAACATATACAGCAGTTTGTGCCCAGGCAATTATTGTAAAAACTAATTGCAATCACCACATGCAACACAATCCCTGCCCCAAACTTCACCATCCCCCCAAAACAAGACATTTATCTCTAAGGGATCAGCACAAACCCATGGTTTCTGACAAATACCCTGCATTTTTTGTGCTTGAAAAGAAGAGCAGAGCAGCCCTGCTAGCTGGGGATTGGTTTCTTACACGAGTTGTAAAATCCAGCCCTGGGGAAAGAAGTTACCTTTGCTGTAAAACAATCTGCCGACTGGATTTCACAATCTTTGTCGTCTTTCTCTCCCCACAGCAATATTTTTACGGTGTTTGCCCTCAAACCAGTTTTTCATCAGCCAACATGTGTAATTACCAGCAGACAGGTTTTGGATAACCCATCCCCCGGTGCAGTTTTTCCTCCCACCCTAATCTACAGAATCTTCCAGCCTTGCTTTGAATACTGACCTCTTTTGGACCTCAAAATTTTAAATTATTTAAAAAAAAAAAAAAATTGCTTTCTGAGCCTGAAAGTTGCTAATCCCTGGAAATGTCCAGGGTGGATGGGGCTTGGAGCAACCTGGGATGATGGAAGGTGACCCTGCTCATGGAAGGGGGTGGAATGAGATATTTAAGGTCCCTTCCAACCCAAACCATTCTGAGATTCCATGATTCTGTGATCAAAGCAGGGAGTAGTAAATGCTGATCAGGATTTACTTTAGAGTTTTATCCCAGGAAGAAAAAGAAAAAAAAAAAAAAAAAAAAAAAAAAAAAAAAAAAGGTGGCAGTGACATAATTTGGCTGTGGTCACAGCTGGAAGCCCCAGCTCAGCTGACACCTGGCCATGGTGCTCTCATGACCCACCTGGGCACAGCACCCTGGCTCTGCACATTGGATGCCAGAGCACAGGATGCTGTGCCAAGAGAGCCCAGGCTCCTGCAGAGCTCTTTGTTGCTGGTTTTAAAGGTAAAAGAGCACTGCCTGCTGCCCACCTCCACCCACAGGACAGCAGCCAGAAGGAACTCCTCCCTGGTGCCTGTGTGGAGCAAGAGCAGGTAGGATTTGTCCCTTGGATTGGGAAACCTGGGTGCTCCATCTGTAAGCATGCTCCAAATAAAACCCAGGCTTGGTGCTGCCTGTACAGTGTGGAAATAACCACCTGGACTTCATAACCACTTGGACTTGGGACAGGTCCTAGATGCCACAAAATCTCACAGACCACTGTCCTGGCCTGCCCACGGCAGGGGGATGGAATGAGATGGTCTTTAAGGTCCCTTCCAGCACAAATCATTCTGTGATTCTGTGATTCCATTACCTCTCCTGCCCATGCAGACCCCCACTGCAGCCCAGCTCCTCACACAGCTGTTCCCACACTCCCACCAGTTGCAGGGATCTGCTCCAAGACCTGGTTTCTGCTCACAGCTTCACCACCAGCCACTGCTGCAGGGTCACCAGCAGGGTCTGTGCAGTCCTACCCATCCTCACAGCACCATTTACCTTGGGAAACCTTCCAAGATAATGAGTTCCACCTGTGATCAATCCCCACCTTGTTACCCAGCCAACAGTGGCATGTCCACTCATTCCTCTGACTCTTCCAGGGATGGATACTCCACCTCCTCCCAAGGCCTGACCACCCTTGCCATGGAGAAATTATTCCTAGTGTCCAACCTGAAGTCTTGGCTGCAAAGCCACATGTGTCAGGCATTGGGACATCAAGAATGACGGGGGGGACAGAAACCCTGATGCATTTTCCTCTGGCAGGGCTGGGAGGAGAGCAGCAGAGGCTGAAGCAAGCCCAGGACGATGGCAAAGGTGATTTCTCCCATCAGACCGTTGCCATCTCCTGGAATCATTTTCCCAAAGTGGAAACTTCTGATGAAAAAGCTCTGTGGGAAGTTATTGAAAAGGCCTGAGCTAATAAAAATCTAATTTGTTTAAATGTTGTTGCTACAGCAACACAACATACATTGAAACAAAACACTTTGGTGAAAAAATGGGATGATTTAGGACAGAATGCAATCCTGAAATTTTGGCATTTCTCTTGAGAGGGACTTGGCATTTTTTTCCCATTCATTCTGGGCAGACAAAGCCAAACATCCATTTCTGGGAACACCCACCCTTGAGACCCCACACTCACCTGTACCAGCAAGGATAACCACAGTGACCCCTCCAAGGGGTAGAGTCTGCATTCCTGAAAATGTTTACATCAGTAATTTACAGCCCAAGGATGCAAGGATTTATTCAAGAAATGTTTCTCTAGGAGTCCAGAGAAGAGCAGGACAGACATCAAGCTAGGCTCAGCAGTCACATTTATGTAGCCACACAAGTCTCCAGCTTTATAATTGGGGATCATAGTGTAGGATACAAAAGGCAGAGGCCACAGTCTTGTGCACTACTGTTTTAATATCACTGTTTTTCTTGCATCCCAAGCAATAATCACTTAAGCCACAGTTCAGAAGAGAAACATAGCCCCAGTGCAGTTACATTAAGGTTACTTATCTTTGTTCATTTTGCCACCAGCAGGAGCACTTAAAAACTCCCTTTAACACTCAGCAGAGATGCAGAGCTGCTGGAAGAGGAGAACATCCTGCATCCTGGCAATTTTCAGGCTTGCTATGTTTTAGGGAAGCCAAGCAATCTTACTCTGATCCATGGAGTCTGTTTGCTGCTGTCTGGGTTTTTGGCAGACATGAGGAATTCACAGAAATATTCCTGCATCTTGAAAGCTTTGGCTCTCTAGTGATGCCCATCCATCTGCTCCTAATCTTGTGTTACTGCAGGTTATTTTCTCATTTAATACATCTTGGTGGTCCCAGGGGCCCCAGGGATTGTCTCTGCTCTTGGCTTGCTTGCTCCTAGCCCAACTCCAGTTTTGATAAACTCTTCCCAGAGCTGGTCCAGATGCTCAAACCCCTGAGTACAAAGAGGCCAAACCCCAGCACACCCAGAGCTGTAGGGTCAGGCTGCAGGGTGGGACTCATGATGGGGATGTTTAGGGGTGGATCTTTGGAAAGGGTGGCACAAGGTCAGGTATGCTATTTCATAGGATTACAGAATGGTTTGGGTTAGAAGGGACCCTAAAGACCCCCTTGTTTCACCCCCTGCCATGGGCAGGGACACCTTCCACTGTCCCAGGCTGCTCCAATTCCCATCCAGCCTGGCCTTGGGCACTGCCAGGGATCCAGGGGCAGCCACAGCTGCTCTGGGCACCCTGTGCCAGGGCCTGCCCACCCTCCCACCAGCAATTCCTTCCCAGCTTCTGATCTAAATTCTAAATGTTCTTGAATCCAACTTTCTGAGGCTCAGTTTCAAGCCCATCATGGCTTGAAGGAAGCAGTGGCAGAAGGTTAGCTGTGCAGGGAATGCAGGAACACTCTGGAGCCAAGACACCTCCACTGATGATGGGCAAGGCAGGGAGTTTCCCACAAAGCCTTGCTCTCTGCAGCAAACATTTTGGCTCTGGGGGAGGTGACCCTGGGGCAGTTTGGACTTATGTGGTGCTGGATTGTGTCCTGTGAGCCCCTGACTTGAGAGGGAGAAGATGCTCTGGCATTAGGGAATGGAGGGGGAAATGTGGGGGTTAGAGGTGTGAATGTCCCTGGGGGATCCTGGGGGTGTTTTCACTCCTTGTTTCACCTTCCATCTCATTCTTCCCTCTCTTTTCATCTCCCTCAGGCCAAGAAAAGAGACAGGCACCTCTGTTAACCAAAAATTAATTGTCTTGGGCTAGAGAAGGGTTTTCCAGAGGAGACCTTGGAGGAAACCTGTTCTTTCTGAGATTGGCTCAGTTGGTTGAGAGCATGGTGCTGATTGTGACTTCACCCCAGTATGGGCCATTCACTGAAGAGCTGGACTTGATGGTCCTTGTGGGTCCCTTCCAAGTCAGAATATTCTGTGATTTTGTAATAAACACCATGAGTATCGTTTTCAAAGACTATTTTTAACAGGCAGCAGTGGTTAAGCCCTTGTTGCTGCAGCACTGGGTGGAATGTATGTGATTAATCAGGGGGATCCTCTAAAAGACCCCCAGGTAGGGAGGACACAAAGAGGTGGGAAATTGAATTTGGGCAGAGGATGGGGAGCAGGGGAGTGGCAGGCAGACCAGGAGAGGGGCTCAATCCATCACCCCTGGAGCTCTGAGCCCTTTGCACCATTCCCTCACCCTCACCCCTGTGAGCAGTGATAGGGAGAGGGACCAACCCCACAGGAGGAGCAGCAGGATGTGACCAGTGCCAGGAGCACTGAGGGGTCCCCCCAGAGCCCCCTGAGCTGCATTTCCACCACAAGGGATAGATATTCTGCTCCCACCACCTACACATTCCTTTCCTTCCATCCTGAACCAAAGCAGGGTCCCTCCCGGAGCAGGAGAAGCGACAGCGCGTACCCACAAAGAGATGGGGAAATGTCAAGCTTTAAACATTTATTACTCAGATGATGCATTTTATAGCATACAGTGGGTCTGGATGTTCTATAAACAAAGACTGAATCGCCACAAAGAGTTATGAGCTCCCTTGTTTTAACAGTCTCTGAAATGCTGAAAACGATGAGTTTGTGATTTCTCTAAGTATGAATATCTAGTCTTTACTCTCCCCAAAACCATTTTCCTTTTTTTTTTTTTAATTTTTAAATTTTTTTTAAAGCGCTTAGTTTAACAAATATGATTAAATTAAAAATGTCGCTTTTTCAAATGCAAATAAATACATTAAAAAAAAAAAAAAAACCAAAAATAATTTCTAGCATTAACTCTGTGTTCTGCAGGACACCACAGCTCCCTTGGCTAATGACAGTGGACTTTGCAACCTTTAGTATGATTTCTTCTGAAAAAATACTGAAAATATCACCAGGACTGCTTAATAGCTACCACCAAGAAGAGCAAAATTAGTGTAAAGCCATAAAATACCCAGCAGGGAAATTAAAAAAAAAAAAAAAAAAAATTAAGATTTTGAGAGATTTCCAAGTGAGGGGTGTTATAAAAATAAGCACGAAAATAAATCATAAGTTATTCTGACAAGTTTTCTTTCAAAGCCATCAATCATGCCAAGAATAGATACTAATTAATCTCCTTCAGGGGAAGAGGGGAACCAAGCAAATCACTTACTTTTCCTTTTTTTAACTCCCCATTTTTGTTTCACCTCCATATACACGAGACTTCTCTGAACAGCAGTGGAATCCCTCATGGGGAAACCAAGCAAGTCACTTTCTGTGTAGCAAAACCATCAGTTTGGAAAGATTTTTACCAGGAATGAGGCGAATAATAAGCTGGGGAGCCTGTCAGGGTGTCAGCAAACCTGCTCTGCATCCCAGGGAGATGGGCACAGAGGTGATGCTGCACATCCACACCACCCTGAGGTTTGGCCCCACACACATTTGGCCTGAGGGGGTTATTTTCCCCTTTGCTGATGTAGCTGTATGGGGACAACACAGTAAAACCCCACACAGATACTTTTATTGAGCAGCAAAGATGGAATCTGGCTGGTTTGGGGACACATACCTGGTGGCTTTCCACCTAAAAACGCTCGTTGGAGAATTACGCTCTTTGGCGACCGTTTGTAAAATAAACCAAAATATTAAAAAAAAAGAGAGAGAGAGAAGAAAACACTCCAGGATCCCCAGGTGCTCTCATCCCCAAAAATTCCCCAGCACTGTTGCCCATCCTGTCCATCAAATGTCCTCGTGGTGCCTCTTTCCCCAACACGGTACCCTGGTGAATGATGCCATGTGCCTGCCGGCTTCCTGCTGATGGACTTCAGAAAGATACCATTGGCAGCATGTAATTTTTGGGGAAAAAAACCCCATTTTTGGTCAACATTTCAATTCTCGGACATCAACAGAGTGACTGATGTATCAAAGCAGTTAATGGCTGGATGAATGTATGCTAATAGCAGAGATAAATGGCAACACATTAAAAACCGACGGAATTCTCACAAAAGTTCTTCATTTCCAGTGCTGGAAGGGAAAGTCATGGGCCAAGCCTGGTCAGTGGGGGTTGCAGGATTGCCCCACAATGAGAAAATTGAATAAGCTCTTACAGCAGGTAGGGGTAGGGAAATGCTTTAGGAGAAATTCTGCCCTGTGGCTTACACTTTGATTCTGAATGCCTCCTGATGCACTGATGGGTGAATATTCAAGTTTTTAGAAACAAAATCCCCAATTATCTGTGTTTTTCTTTTATTTTTTCTTCTTCCACTACATCCCAAGAAAAAATTCTGTGGGAAGTGAGAAGCTGCAGGGGCCAGAGTGGCAGTCTGGATCACTGCTGGCAGGACCCCTGGCACCCCAACCCATTAGGTTGCTGTCCCTGCTACAGGACTTTTCTGTTCTTAGAAAAAAATAAAGAAAAAAAAAACAAGACAAAACTGTTTTTCAGGCCTTCTCCCAGAAGACTGACACTCTGCCTGAGTGTACTGTGATAGGTGTTATATCCCCTTCTCCTCCACTCCTTGAGAATTCAGGGAGCAGAAAAAACAAAGAGCAATGGGCACAGCCCTGAGCCTTGTAATACTGATGGGCTTTGCCTCCTTAATGAAGTTCATCTGCTCATTAATACTATCAAACCACATTGCTACTAATGAAGCTGACCCAACGCAAGGCGCCGTCACTGTGCGAAGCTCCTGGGCTTGAGTAAGTGAAGCAAAAGTTAAATTTTTCCAGACAATTCTAATCAACTCCGCAATCATTTTGCTGCTCTCTAGGTAGACAGGAAAACTGAAGCTCCCGTTTCCAGGTCCTCTTGCTCCAAATGCAGAATGAAAACTGGATCAGCAGACAACCAGACGAAAATTCGGACAGTATTGAACTGCAGCATCACGACTTTCACCCCCTTGCAATGCATTTTCTGCTGAAAATTTCTGCCCCTTAAATTTTGCAGCAAAAGCTTCCTCCCCATCACAGACAGACCAGCACATTCATAAGGCACCCAAGAACATACTGCACATCCAAGGAGGTCAGGGTGAAATCTCTCTTCTCTACAGGCCACCAGAAACGCAACGTTTTGCTCAGAAAAATGGGTTTGAGCTGGTGAGTTCAGGCCCAGCCTGCCTGGTCTGGGGTCCGTGTGTTCCATCCTTGTGGCATAAATTCTCTTGTCGTCAAAGGAATAAATAGAACAGTGAGAAGAAACCAGGATGGGCTGACAGCATCATGCCTTCCTTGGCTCCTGCAGGCAGGATGGGGCAGCCTGCCCCCTCGCTAGGCTTCACTAGAAAAAGCACCTGGAGGGATTTCCTAAGTCAAAGTGTTGCTGGATCAGCAAATAAGGAGCCCACCGTGTTTTCATGATTCAGGTGTTGCCCTGGACCAACCTCTCAGCCCCCAGGTGGCACCTCCCCACTGTCCCCCACAGCTGTCCTCTCCCTCAGGATGCTCCAGCACGGAGCCATGAGGGGTTCCTGGAGCAACCTGGGGATCCCCAGGCACACTCTGCCTCTCTGAAGATGTCAGCATCCCTCGATGGCACTGTGCCACTGACACCGAGCGTGGGGCAGTGCTTACACTGAGTGCTGCCCCTGCACACTGCACACCTAGCAACGCTGGATAGCATATTCAGCTAGTTAGAAGCCAGGCTCAAAACTTCTATTTTTGGCTTTTTCTATTTTTCCCTCTTCTTTTTTTTTTTTTGCTATACGCTGCTTGTCTTCTCTTTACCAGTCTCCAAAGAACATCAAACCTTCATTTCTCCCTTGCCCTGTACATTATTAGGCCCAACTATAACAGGCCTGGATTTAAATGTATAATTACAACCATGACAGTAATAACAATAAAGCACTCCTTCAATGGAAAAAAAAAATTTTACAAAAAAAAGTTAAATGATTATAGTGGCTGAGGAATAACGGCGACTTGAACAGCAAGAGCCACAGAATCCCCTGTTTTTAGAGCCCCCAGCTCAAAGGACACGTTTCTCAATCCACCGAGGTTACTGGCAAGATGACGGTGGCTAGGTAACTTCTGCAGTGGCTTTAGGACTCCTTTAAAACACTCCTTCTGCTTCAGCATCTTCACATAAACCATCACCCAGCTCGAGGGAAGGCGCTGCTCTCCTCGCCCCGAGCTGATCACAGCTGTCCGTCCAACAACACAACAAGATAAGAAGAAATTACGAATGCTCGAGGGAAAGAAAACCCAGTGCAAATAAGAAAGTCGTCCTGCTCTCCAATCTGCCTCTGAAAGGGTGGTGGGTAGGTGGGGGAACACACAGAAAGTCGAAAACAAGAGAAGGAGGGGGGGGGACCTAACGCAAGCCCCGCTTGACAAAAGCCATCAATTATGAGCGTCTGGTGTAGTGTGTGCCTGGCTTTGTCCTCCCGAGACATCTGCTGCCTGCTGTCTCCTGCCAGTTGGCCAGGGCAAGGCAGGAGGACGGCGTGAAAACAATACTAGCCCCCACTTAGATTATTTTTTTTTTCTCTCCTCCTTTTCCAAATTCTCTCTCTTCTTTCGAAAGCCAAACAATAACCCGGCGGGATGCGCTGCTGCTGCTTGAGCAATGAGTTCAGAAAAAGAAACCCCTAAAACAAAACCACGGCAGGGAGGAGGGGTGGCACTTGGCGACGCGGCTGAAAAAGAAACATGCTGCTCCCTCCCCACCCCATATTCTCGAGCATGCTGGGGTTTGGTCTGCTGGGGGGATTTAAATCAGAAAAGCTCTTGCTGGGTCCCGTCAAAGCGCATGTCTTCTTCTCGTCCCTTACCACCCCACCTTGCCCTGCCCCCTCAAGCCGTCAGTTTTTGGATGGTCTTGTTGTAGTACTGAGTGATGGTGGGTGTCAGGGGGTTCCAGTTGTTGGCGTGCAGCTCGATGACCTCCAGCAGCAGGGACCTGGTCAGCATGGACTCGGAGGGACACAGCATCTTGTCGCGTGCTATCGCCAGCAGCTCCGTCATCATCTCGGGCAGCTGCTCCTCCAGCAGCCGGCCAGTGCTCTGCAGCTGTCGGGAGAAGAAGGGGTCAACCTTGGATTACTGATCCTTGTGGGTCCCTTCTAGCTTCAGACAGTCCAGGATTCTATCTTTCTATGATGTCAAAACACCCCTCCGGCTTTTTACAGACACCTCCCGTCCCTTCGGTTCTGCCCTGCCTGGTGCAGGCACGGTTAAAGGCGTTGTGGCTTTTGAAAACCAAAACCACCCAGCAGCAGGCTCCAAGAGCTGAACACGAAGGGCGAGGTTTTCAAAAGCATCCGCACCAGGCTGCTGGAGGAGTGAATGGTTCAGCTCCCACTGACTTCAAAGGTAGCAGCGACGGATTGCTTTTGGAAAAAAAAAAAGAAAAAAAAAATCCCACCTAAAAATCATGCTATTGTCAAAACAAAGTGCAGGCTGTGATGTGGTATTCCTGCCTTCTACCTGGCCCTTCATTTACTCGCTGATTCAGAGCTCCCAGTGACTCCCAGTCATTAGCTGGAATAAGCAAAACGCTCCTGTGTGCATAACAAATCCTGCCCTGCCGAGATCTGCATTTATACCTGTCATGCTGCTTTGCTGAAGACAGCCAAGGGCTTTTTCTAAAACAATTACCACCCCTTGGAGAGCCTCCATCGAGCAGCACAAGCTGTGTGGTTCCACAAAAAAGGTCCAGGTTTGGGGTGGACAGTGATGAGTCCACAGGAGGCTCCCCAAAGCAGAGCTCCCCAAAGACCTCACCTTAAAAATCAAATCCACCTTCTCATCTGCTTTGCTGAATATTAACTATTCAGGCTGTAACTTCAACTGCTCCCTGCAAGTAAAGCATCTGTCTCCACGGGCCCATCACTTCCCAAAAAAAGTAAGCAATAAAACTCTGCTGTATTTCACAGAATTGTAGGTTGGAAGAAACCTCCAAGGCCACTGAGTCCAACTTGTGCCTGATCACCACCTTGTCAATCAGACCAGAGCACTGAGACCATGTCCAGTCATTTGCTTCTCTGCAAAAATGCTGCTGAGCCCAACAAGTCATTGGGGCAGCTTTTGCTCCAATACTTTTGCTCCAAGCTGTTTCTGTGCTTAAAAACTTAATAGAGGGTGAGATTTGAAGGAACCAGGATAATATAATTTTGTGACAGGACTCCAGCTACCAAACTTCTTGCATCCATTTACACGCATCAGGAGCCCAGCCACAGTCTTAAGGGCCACCTCTTATCTCACAGTGGTCTTCTACCTAAACTGTTCTTCTGAGACCCCACCTGGGGTCCTGAATCCACCTCTGGAGTCCTCCAGGGGGAACAGTGATCTGCTGGAGTGAGTCCAGAGGAGGGTGACAAAAATGCTGCAGGGCTGGAGCCTCTCTGCTCTGGAGCCAGGCTGGCAGAGCTGGGGGTGCTCAGCTGCACAAGAGAAGCTCCAGGGAGAGCTCAGAGCCCCTGCCAGGGCCTGAAGGGGCTCCAGGAGAGCTGCACAGGGACTGGGGACAAGGCATGCAGGGACAGGACACAGGCAATGGCTCCCAGTGCCAGAGGGCAGGGCTGGATGGGATATTGGGAAGGAATTGCTGGTGGGAGGGTGGGCAGGCCCTGGCACAGGGTGCCCAGAGCAGCTGTGGCTGCCCCTGGATCCCTGGCAGTGCCCAAGGCCAGGCTGGATGGGAATTGGAGCAGCCTGGGACAGTGGAAAGTGATCATGATCATTGCAGACAGGTGTTGGGTTAAATGACCTTGAAAGGTCCCTTCCAACCCAAATAATTTGATCATTCCAAAATGCACAGAGGCCACACAGCTCTTGGGTCTGGAAACATCCAACATCCAGATGCTTGGGCAAGGATGGAAGGGGCAAAGCAGTGAGGATCAGGGCAGATGTAGAGATGCTTCCCTACCTCCATGGAGCAGCAAAGCACAGCATCTTCCTTCACATCCTGAGATTGCAACAACTGCAAAAGAGAGAAGAGACAAGCAGTGAGAAATGCGTGATCTTCTTCCTCCTCCCTTGGGACTTTCCTTCTATGTCTTTGTCCAGCTCAGCTTTTGACACTTCCAGGAGGAAAGGACACAAAATCAGGACAGGAGAAAACAGATTGTCCACACAAAAATTTAAAGTAAGCAGTGACAAAACATAGGGTAAAATTTAGATTAACAACTTTCCTAATAAATTTTGTTCAGGTTACATTGCTTTTTTTATCCCATGGCAGGTGGTGAGAAAACACTCATTTCACACACACACACACAGGGAATAAATGCAGCTGTTAGTCAACAAGACTGGAGCAGTACAGACCTAGGAGTGGCGGTTTGGAAAGGAAGGGATCTGCCACCCACCCCTGAACCTCTCCATCCCTGTGGGGACACTTCTGACAGCCACAAAACTGCCTGAGTTACATCCAATTCACTGTAATTAATACAGCTCCTTCTAGGCTGATTACACAGTGGTGCAAGGGCAAGGGGTACCAACGAAACTACAGAGTTCCAGGTGCACCAACTCCAACCCTGCTCTGCTCTCCATGAACTCTGTGTTACAAACACCAGCTTGCAAGCAGCAGCAGCTTTCAGAAACAACCCAAAACGTTGTTTTGGCACAGGAGGGTGCTGGAAGATTCAGACTCAGGGTGTGCAACAAGGGTCAACAGCTCCACCTGACAATGGCAAAATGTAGTAGCTCAGCATGTCTCACCCCACAAACACTAAGCAAGGACTCTCAAAACAGGACCAAAAATATGTATTTTTCTTTGTTCCCATATTTATGACAATTACAGGTGCTGGCAACACTTGAGGCTACAGCCACTTCCATCCCATCACTTTGGGATGAACAAGCCCTGATGGCCCTGAGCTAATCCCTGTGCATAGTAACCACTGAGCAAAGGGAGAAAAAATAGGAAAACTGGCTTCACTGTTATCTGAAATTCATTAGAGAGAAGCAGACTTTTTAAAAGCAGTTGAACTGATTAATACCGTCCATAACAAAATTGCTCACTGTAACTAAATGTTACTCCAAAGTCACACACGTTAGTTAAAATTTGAATTGTGACTCTAGGCCTTATCATCTCTCCTTTACACTCCTGATTTTCCATGTTTCCTCTCCCCTACAGATAAATATCTGTCTGTTTACCAGCTGCACACTGGTTGGAAAATAGGGGAAAGAAGAGGTAACACAAGGAATTATCACTCCCCTCAGAGTTTTGTCTTTTGTTTTTGGCAGACAGCAGATTCCTCTCTTTGAAGATGGTGTTCAGAGCATCTAAATGAGCACGTTGTCCATTGGTTTTATCTCCTGTTAGCCAAACTTCAGCCAGGGTTTTCAAATCATACAACTTTTTTTTTTCTCCCCCCACCCCTAGTTTATCTTTCTGTTAAGTTGTTTGGAAAATGTTAGTTAAGCCCAAGCTGAGTGCTCTGAGATAAGTTCTTACAAACACTTCAGATTATCCACAAGAAAACATGAGATTATTTTAAACCCAACACCAACAATGAAAAAAAAATATCAGTTAGGGAAAAATATAAACAAGCAGTAGTCCAGATATTCCCTCGTGGGTATTTTGCTCATGACCATGGCATGAAGCAGGGCTGCAAATAAAGTAACAGACAATTCCTTTTAACAGCACCTTTCTTATCTTTGATATTCTTTAGTAAAGAACACAACACAAAAATTAAAGCATGAAAGTAGAGTTAGGATTGACTCCAGCCTTTCCTCTGTCATGGTCTCTTCAGTGATCCTGCTCCCTGCCCAGGATATGTGGTCACAGAAAGGCTGCAACTTCACTTAGCCCCAGCCTCCCACACACAGGGTTGGGACATGCTTCCCTACCTCAAAAGGTGTTTGTGAGGATGAACATGTCCCTGTCAAGTGCTCAGATGCTTGGCTAATGAGGAACAGTCTCACTTACCTATGATGAAACAGAGAACATATCCTACCCAAGCCCTGGGCAGGCACCCTCCAGCTTGACCCTGCCCTCATGGACACCATCTGATGTGACTTGGCTGAACAAGGAGAATGTGTGTGCTCCAATGTGTCCATCAGGGTGCTATGTGCTCCATCTTGTCCATGGAGATACCATGTGCTCCACCTTGTCCATCCAGGTGGCATGTACTGCACTTCACCCATCCAGGATCCACCAACTCCATTGCTCCAGAGGCACCCTGTGCTCCACCATCCATCCATCCAAGGCACTATGTGCCCCACCCTGTTGACCCAAGTACCACTGCTCCATCAGGGTACCAAGAGATAGCAGTTTGAAGCACTACAGGTGAGCCTCTGCCTGAGACAGGCAGGCTGGGGAGGCCACAGCCTGCCCACCAAGCCAGGAATATCTCTGTGCAGGAGGGGACAGCCCAGCAGAGAGATCAGCTGGTGCTCTGGAAAACCAGAGTCCAAATCCATGGCCACAGATGGCTGCCAGCCATATGATCAGTGCAAGGAACTGAAGCCTGAAGGATCAGAACAATGTCACTGTTTCTCTGCATGTTGATGATCACATTTGTAGCATGTTGGGGTGTAGGCACTATCTGTTTCTGAACCCTGCATGACAGGAGGAGATCAGGAAGCCTGACATGGGCACTGGACCTTGCTGACTGCAAGTACTCTGCTGCCTGGGGTCCCACCAGGGATGTCCTCACCCATCAATGACAAGCTGCACATATTTCTCAAAGGGTACTTCATCCCCACTGATGGTGCCCCATGTGAGCACCAGGCACTCAAAGCACTGAGGTGGCTCCTTCAGTCAGAGCACAGTGCTTCCCAAATCTCTGTGACCCCTGAGTCAGACCTGACCACGGCTGCAACTAAAAAATAGTGAAAATGTTTTGAGAGCTCCAGGGAAATCACAGCCCTAAAGTCCCGGCGCTCGTGTGACCACCCAGCCAATTGCATTCACTGTTTGCAATCTAATTCATATTTACTTAAAATATTTTAAGGTAAACACTCTAAACCCATTAAATTAGCACTCCCACATTGGAATTATTATTTATTTAACTATTTATAGCTGCTCCTCCCCGCTGTGTGCCTCTGCCCAACTCCCACCACGGGCGCCATCCCACCCTTCTCCACCGGGTTCCCACAGGGTTCAAACCAGCTGGTGGACGTGGAGCAGGGATCTGAAAGAGGAGCACGAGGCAGACAAAAGGGCAGGTGAGCTGGGACTCAGGCTGCTCAGTTTAACCTGTAATCATCCCCCGGAGGCTGGGGCTGTCTGCGAGAAAAACTTCCCTTTGCTCTCCAGCCGGTTTCCCCTGTATCGGGCGAAGCCGGGCAATGAAAGCAGCAGTTCCTGCTGGAAAGCAGACAAAGAGTCTGCCTGATTTCCTAAGAGAGGAGGCTGCATGCCAGAATCTGCCCGGCCAGTCATATAATACCCAGCCTCAGTTGCGAAAGGCTTCTCTCTTTTGTTTCTGGCGCTGGACTCGCTGCCTTGCAGACGGGTGTGAGATATCAGGCACCTTCTCCTTCAGATTCCTGTGCCACTCCAAGACATGAGCACTGGGCAAGGTCCTCTGCAGCCAGTGTGCCCAGGTGGGCTCTGGGTGCCAGACGAATATCATAAGCAACCCAAACTAAGTTTTAGGGTCTGCTCCTGGAAGTGCTGTGTCTTGGTGAGTTGCAGTGCCTTGCAAGGTGGCTCTTGAGCACAACTGGTATCCATGGTGTGCTATTGGGACCCATCTCCCCTGGCCTCCATGGGCCCAGAACCTTCTCTGCACATCTCAGCAGAGATAAGCAATATGGGGTGGACATGCAGCCACGGCTGACGGGCCAAAGGAGCCCAAAAAGCACAGCTGTGCCTCATGGACAGAGCCAGCCTGGTCCTCCTGAACAGCAATGGGTGCATATGTATGGGGTGCAGACCACCAAGAGCAAACCAAAAAGTGAGGACAATGGGACTCGCCCCAAACATTTGGTTTTATTATCTGCTTTCTCAGATCACCTGGCTGCTGAGAAGCTGAAGTGCTTACTTGGTATTCTCAGGAGTGCCCACACCACGAGGAGGACAGGAGAACCCGCCCCACCTCCTCTTATCACCAAACCACACAGGTTTAATTGTGTTCTTCAGCAATTCTCGCCAGGAGATGGGGTGGGAGCAGCCCAACGCACACATCACCCCTTCCAGATGCAACGATACCTCTCCTGCAAGGCACAGTGCTAATTACTGTGCACGATATCGCTTGCAAAATGACACATAAGCAATGCTGGCCACTAACCACCCCTTAGCATGCAGTGTTTTATGACGCTTCGGTGATGACTCCAGTGTGAAAGCGCAAGAAACCTGGAAAATATCCACCCAGAGCCACGGAGAGGCTGGGGTGAGACCCAGGGAAAGCTGGGCTGACCGCAGTCCACGCGCCGCTCGCCCCGGCTCCCGACGGGCATCTCGGGTTCACGCAACACGCACGGACACACAGGCAGCCCGGGCCTCAGGCTGCCCACAGGTATGCTTTTCATCCACACCTGGGTCACGAGGAGGTGCCTCCCAGTGTTCCCCCCTCCCAGGGACTGTGGAGCATGACCTCAGGGGAACCAGAGTGCTGCAAATGCAGGCGCAGCAATCGGCTCGCTGCGGTGCAGCAAAGCCACGGGGGAAAATGGAGACACATTTCCGTGAGGAAGGGGAAGATCAGTTATTCGTGCTGGAGCTTAAGCAGAGTGGACATACTGAACTGGAAGTGTGGAGGAGATGTCCTGCTTTTAACCAGAAAGGGCCTTAGGAAGGGCCACGATGGCCCGGGTCCCCTGAGAGATGGATCTGTTCCAGCTCTGTGGTTGGGATCATCACAGAGACTCCCTTACGAAGGGAGCTTATAAGAAAGGTAAGTTTTTAGTAGGGACTATAGTGACAGGATAAGGGGTAATAGTTTTTATCTAAAAAAGGGAAGATACAGAGTAAATAGATGGAAGAATTTGTTTACAATGAGGATGGTGAGACTCTGGCACAGCAGCGAGGGAAGTCACATGAGACTGACTTTCTCTGGAGAAGAAACAACTGAGCACATGGAAACAGACTTCTAGAAGCTCACAGGCACAAGTGAAATATTTTCTGCTCACCCATTTGATGCTGAGGTTGCCCAAACACAAAGTTTTGGGGAAAACCTTTCCCTCACAGAGCTGGCTGGGCTGATCTCTGCACAAGGCACAGGCTCTGCCATGCTCCAAAATGTGATTTCTTGGGGTTTAAAAACACAGCTCAGCTGGGAGAGGCAGTCTGTGTCCAGCTGCTTCCACTAGCAAAGGTGCTTCTCTCCCCACTCCCTTCTGCTCACACCTCTCTGGGGATCTGGGAAGCTTTCCAGGCTACAGAATATGCACAAGGTGCCACCAGATCCTGTGTCTCCTGGAGGGAACCTTCTTCCCAGTTGCCTGACTGGGATGTTGTGGTCTCTGCCTGGGTGAGAATGTCTGACAGCAGCTCCTGCTGCTCCATTAGGAAGAGGCCACCAGCACAGGCCACTGTTGATCCCACAATAATCTGCCCAGATGAAATGGCACAGGGGCAAGGAGCTCTGTGCTGAGCTGCTTGTCCCTGCATGGCTGCATCAGAGCCATGTCCACAGCAGACACTTCAACATACTCTGGACAACCTAAATGGGTTTTGGTGGCACCAACTCCTTTTATATTGATATGCTCCTCTCAGCTCAGGAGGAGACTTCTGTTCTCTTATTACACAACCAGGACTCCCTGGGAGGATGGTAAGAAGAGATTAGTTTGTTTATTGCATTGAGTAAACCAAAATGTTGGTTATCCTTCTTGTCGGCCTCCTGAGGAACTCAGAGATACTTAACAGCAAATTGAATTAAGGTCAGAGGAACAAAATCCTGTACCCAGTCGTGGGAAACTCCTCCTACTCCTTTCCACTGCAAGACAAGGGAAACCATGAAACACGACACTCTCTCTCTCCCCGGATCTGGAACGGCAGAAGAAATTCCTGCGAAGATGGAAACCATTAAGAGGCAATTACTGGAGACAATGATGAAGAAAATTTGGTCACTCATCAGTCCAGACGCTGCAATCCAACAGTAGCCCGGTGGTTACACATCCCCTGGCTGGAGCTGGCCCTCCAGGACCTGAAGGTGAGCAGGACAGACAACCAGAGCCACCCAGTCTGGGTGCACAGGGAGTTCAAGCCACCCAGACGACTGGCTTCATCCTGCCCGTCCGAAGACATAATAACCCTGGGAGAGGAGGATGTGATCTCATCCCAAGGGTCCCGGGGAAACACAAAACATGGAAAGAAACAGTGGCGAGACCATGGTGCTTGATTGCAGCGGGCTCCACCCTGGCTGGCCGGAGGCTCTGCGCTTTCCTGGCTCTGCAGAGGCAGCGAGCGCGCAGCGGCAGACGCAAATAGTTGTGTTTACATCCCATTGAAAGGGTTTTTGGGAACTAACAATGCCTGGTACGGAGGGCGAGGGAGAAAAACAAAGCCACGCGAGGAGGAGGGACCATCCTGTGAGATGGTATCTGACTTCACTTCTTTATCTGCACAAATTGCTTCCTCTGCCTTCTCCACGGGTCCCAGAGAAATGAGGGTGGCATTTTCCCTCCACCGGTTTAGTGTTGGGACTAAATGAATCCTGTGGCTTTCCAAGAATATGTTCCTGCACATAAAATACTCAACAAGGCAGATGAGCTTATAGGCACTGGGCAGCCCTCTTTGGTTTGGCCTGACCTCATCTGCTCCCAAATAACACCTGACCTCCACCTTAACTATGCCCTTTGATCAACATGACCAAGATTAAAGGAAATCTGCTGTTTCCCAAACAAGCTGCATTCATAGGAGTGCATTTGCCAGCACAGCTATGGGGGTCTGGGAGGTTTTTGGTTGGCTAATTATTTTGTATGCATGGCAGACACAGAGGTTACAGGGACATCCACCCCTGCCCTGAGTAGTCCTATAGACAGGTGCCCACCCCCTTGCTCCTTGCAGACTCTGCTCCTGCACTCTGCCTCCTGCCATGGCTCTGGAAGTCCATATCCCCTTTATAGCCACATGCCCCACTTGCTCCAAATCCCAGACCTTCCTCCCGTGTCTTCAACCCACAACTCCTGGACTCCCAAGACAATTCCCCACTTGTTCTCCCCATTTCTCCTTCCTCCCGGTGTCCCTGACCCTCAGTCCCTCTTTTTCACCCCTTCTCTGAAATCCCTTCCCTCCCATGCCCACAGCCCTCATTCCTCTTCCATCCTTTCCCCAGACAAGCACTTCCCAGTTTGTCCCAGTCCCACCAGACTGGGGACCAAGTCTCTGATTTTTAGCAGAACCACACAGGGGGACCAGAAAGGGACTTCTGTGAGGATGTAAGGCCCCTTCTTCATAAAAGACTTATTTTCTCTGTTCAGATCTGGCCTCCTGGAGCTTCCTGAGTGGAAGTGTGGTGTGGGGTCAAGATCCAACCCCCTAGGTGCCTTTGCTCATTTGATAAAGCAAAAACTCTGTTTCATTCTCTGACTTGGCGAGTAATATAAAAAATCCCAGCATCTCATTACACTGTCAAACACCCTCCTCTCGACTAGAAAGGCTGATGTTTTTTAAAAAGTGAGAGTGATTAACAAAACCCAACACAGCCCACGTTAAAAGATGCAATTTTCTTTTCCAAGGAGCACCACCCTCCTCGCTCATCCGACTGCAGCCGGGAAGGTTTTCCTTTTTCTTCCTCTGAAGGAGACAGTGAAAAGGCAGTGCCCTCTTGAAGTTCAGACGTTAATTACCGTGCTAGAATATTTTGCTAAATTACGCAGCATGGCCCCAGGAGATAACAGGCACTAAGAGAAGGGAGGGGAGTGGATACCCGTCTACACGCTGCACCGCAGACTCAGACGTGGGGGGAAGGCAATTAGACAGGGAGTATTTATCCTCCCTGCACCACCACCCCGAGGCTTTCAGTTAGCAGCGTGTACCAAGGCAGGGAAGCCATGGGAGTGTGCCAAGATTTCAAACGATGCTGAAATGGGACTGTCTCTGCCAACCAGACTGGAGGTAGGAGACAACTCCTGCAGAGAAGCAACTGTCCTGCCTGGTGCCAGCCTGCTGGGTCTGATCCCTGCTGATTCACAGCGCCTGGGAGCTGCCCTCGGTCCCCAGGGTTGGTGTTAAGACCCTAAAATCATCTGTCTTGGGTCAGGCCAATGACTGCATCCCTCTTAAGGGGATACCCCTGGGGTACACAGCCAGCCTCACAAGCAATAACTCCCCCCCAAGCTGGAGGGATCTCTGTGAATTGGCCCTGCAGCCTCCTGCACAAAGCAGTTTTGCAGTTTAATTAGTCTTTCTGTGATGATCTTCCTGGGGTTTGCTCTGAACCTGCTCCAACAGCCCGTCCGAGGCTCAGAGTGGGATTGTGCCAAGGCAGCCCCCCTGTCACCCCTAATATCCAGCCCCTGTGCACCCAAGCCAGGACAACCAGATGGGTACAAAAATGGGTTGGATGGTTGGGCTTAGAGGGTTGTAGCCATTGGGTTCCAACCCAACTCTGCCTGAAGGCCAGGGATGATAACAACTACCAAGTTGTTATCCCAGGACCTGTCTTATTTAGCATCCTTATCCGTGGAGGTGAGGAGCACAATCTCATGAAGTTTGGGAGTTGACAGCAAGTTTGGGGTGTACTGAAATATATTCAAGGAGCTGCTAGTGAGAGGGAACTCAGTGGGGTGAAGCAAAATGTCAAGAGGAAGCTTGAAACTTTCATCAAAAGTTCATCCCTGTGCAGGAGAAGAGCACAGTGACATGGGTAAGGGATGGGATATTACTATGGGGTGAGAGAGGGGGCAGAGCCCTCCCTGTGTTGCCTGTCCCTGTGGGACACCAGCTGGTGAGGTGCCTTGAGGGACCACAGAGACATTACTGCCACATGGCATCACCTTGAGAATGAGTCTCTTGAGCCAGTTTTTCCACCTCCCTGCTCTGCTGCCTTAGACAACTGCTCAGGTAACCTAGCTGCTAAATGGCATTGTAAGAACAAACAAACACATCCAGAGCAGCACTTGGCACCAACTACCTGGGCTGGAAGTGGCAGGGGGCTGGCAGGGAGGTGACAGCTCCCAGCCCCAGGACATCTCCTGGGTTGGTGTCCCAACAACATCCACTGAGGATGAGACAGACACCAGAGGAGAAAAACCTCCCAGATCACACTGGCTGTGATCCCTCCTTCCCTGCAGACCTCAGATGTCACCTAGAACTGGGCTGGGCCCCTCAGGATCCATTCTTAATGCCCCCCATCCCCAGCAGCACCAGGGGATGAAACTGGGAGGGCACCAAGCTGGGGTGGCCCATGGCCACCCTGCTGACTCAGACACTGACACGGGAGCACAGAGCTGGATGAGGGACAGCCAGCTCCAACTGTGCCTGGGGAAGAGCTAGGGAAGGCAAAAGTGGTGACAATCAGTGAACAATAGATGGCAAATAATATTATTTATTATCTCTACATCTTCAGTAGCCACGGGGCACTTCTTGCATCGTGCACAGGGCTCTGATGGTGCAACTGACATTTGCTGCTCCCTTGCCTTAACCA
Source organism: Oenanthe melanoleuca (assembly GCF_029582105.1). Taxonomy (NCBI): domain Eukaryota; kingdom Metazoa; phylum Chordata; class Aves; order Passeriformes; family Muscicapidae; genus Oenanthe; species Oenanthe melanoleuca. Next base: position 75,171,157 of record NC_079362.1, on the reverse strand, counting down.
CCCATTTTCTCCATTTTGGTGACTTTGCCAAAGGCCACAGAAAGAAGAAACATGGCCAGGCTGCAAGAACCAAAGTCCCTTGCTTCTGGTTTTAGTTGGTTTGGGGGACATGCAACATGAAGCATTGTTGGAGCATGGCCCTTGGTGTTTGGACATGGGGCAGAGGCTTTGGAGCAGGAAATATGCCAGCATGTTCACTTCTCACCATCCTGGAAGAAGCTGTTCAGGGATTTTGAGAGGTTTTGTGAAATAAAATGAGACCAGAGTCCAGAGGACTTATAGAGTGGAAGGAGAGAGTAGAAAATCACTCTTGCTTAAGACCATCATGCACAGGAGACAGGACATGCTCCTAATGCTGCTAAAAGTATTTTCACCAGATGAAAGGCTCATGGAAGAATGTGGTCCTGCATGATGCCACCACTGGTCCCAAGTGAGAACAACCAGGTCTGGAAGCAGGCAAAGGTCAAACCCACAGTGCCCTGGCTGCAGCACAACCATCTCTGGGGAAAGCCTTTATCCCAGGAACAATGCCCTCTTCCAGCTCGCCCTCGATTCCCTGAAGCTCTGAGGGAAGAATAGGAGGAAAGTGCTTTTATTTCTATTTAACATCTCTGCTTTGTTATTCTTTTCCCAGGCTTCCCAGATCTGAGGGCTGCAGTAGCCCTCTTGTTCTCATCTGCAAAAGGCTCTCCTCCTTTCCCCAGTTGTCTACAGTCTGATCTTTGGGCCGACCTTGGGTATCCATTACCCTTCTCCAGCCTAAAATATGCACTGTTCCAAGCAGAAAAACATGTTTTTTTCCAAACCACCATCCAAACACACTGTGCTCCATTAAACCATTTTAACGAGAGCTGGACCCACCTTTTACTTCCCTTGGCAAACCCTCTCTTTGCCTAAAATCCCAATGCTGACCTCACCAGACCTTGCTGTGAGGACACACTCCCAGCCAGCACAAACCTCACCCCAAAACCCTCAAAACAGTTATGGAAATGAAACTTTTTTATTTATAGGGATTCCACTCCTGGGAGATGCTATCACATGGGTGTTCTCTCCTTCCTCATTTCAAGCTCAAGTGATGGAGGAGGATGCAGCAGAGCCCTCTGGGATGGGGATTTGCTATGGACTGTGCTTGAGCCAAGGGGCAAAGTTCCCAAAAGGCTGCCTGGGTGAGGTGGCAGCTCTGACCCAAATTTCTTTGCCACCTTAAACACCCACTGCCTCGTCTGACAGGAGGGCCTGCCTGCTTCCCTGAGGACAGCAATGGGTGCTGGGTTGATCTGCCAACAAATCCAGCATTTATCACTCCAGCCTCACCTGAAATGGTATTTTTTTTTTTTTTTCCCCCTTCCCAGCCCACAATACCAACCCATCCCCACTGGTCGACAAACAGCACTGGCATTGTCACTCAATGCCCCAGACATGTCCCCAGCTCCTCTCCAACCAGTAATGTTGTCCTCAAGGCCACCCTCACTCCCTCCCACCCAGCTAATGATGGTGTGAATAAGCTTTTATTTTATTTGGGGGGAAAGGAGCTGAAGAGGAAGCTTTGCAGGGGGAAGGGAAGAGACATTCCTGATTCAGTCATGAGGCAATTTTCCCCTTCCTCTTGCTCACTGCCTTGCTGACCTTTGGCTGAGTCTGCCAGAGCTATCAAGGAAAAGGGAAAAAGGAAAAAAAATAAAAAGAGAAACTAAAAAGCAAGTAAGCTGAAAGGACATGCAGAGGGAAAGATGTTATCTTGTCTCTGCTAATGATTTATGGTCTAAGGATGGGTGGATGAAGGCAGAAGGAGCTACACAGGACTGTGGGCAGCACAGAGGGAGATTGCTGGGGAATACTCAATATGAAAGGAGTTAGGGGTGAGGGACTGAGACTCTACTTGGTGATGTTCTGATCAGCAGAAGGAGAAAAAACCCATGGTGAGTGCTACTACACCTTGTGAACCTGTCCTGAGGCAAGTGGGAGTCCCAAACTTTATAGGCCATGGTGACACCCCCTTTTGTCATTGCCAATGACAAAAAAAGGCAGCAGAATGAAAATCCATACCAGAGCCATGGAAGAGGGATGCCCTGAAATGAGGTCAAAGCAGTGTGGAGAGAGCAGTCACAGAGCAAGCATTTTGGGCAGAGGAGACAGAAGAGCCAGGCTCACCCATGTCAGCTAAGAGTCTTCTTAGAATCACAGACCAGCTTGGTTTGGAAGGGACCTAAAGATCATCTCGCTATTAAAGATCGTCTAGTAAAGTCATCTGGGACAAACAACACCACAGGGACAGACCTGTCCTGCTAAGGAACAGAGATGTATTTTTAAGAGCAAATTTACGCATGACATCTTGATATAATTAGGGAATCTTTTTATGGAGCTGCCCTGTAGCAAAAAATATCCTTGATATAAGAAATTCACGTCCTTCCGCACACCTCCAGCTCACCACCGTGTCCCCACAGAGTAGAAAGGTGACAAGAGGGACAGTGACAGCACAGGGAGGGCAGACAGGAGTGGGCAGGGAACAACTCTGGCAGAATCAGGGCTGTGCTGTGTCACGATTACTCTGGGAAGCGGACGGGCACGGGGGCTCTGCTAGACGTCAAGATCCTCCCCAGAAGGTGACACATACCTCCGTGGGCACAGATTTTGGGGAAGTTCGGCTATTCTTAGCGTGCCTCTCCCATCTCCTCCTCTGGGTATGTCTGCCTCATCATGAGGCCTGCACTCCTCACTGCTCCAGTCACCATCTGTGAGCTCTGCCCACAGTGCTACCACCCAGACAAAATGTTTATGGTGTGTTTGCATTCAGAAGAAACTTCCCATGCGTGTAAAAAAAGTCATCACCGGCACTTTCTTTATCCTTCCCTTGCCTGAGGTTTAGCGGAGAACTTATTTTACAGTGAGTTATTTATGGCCTGACAGAAGCACCACTGACAATTTGAGATTCACAGCTCCAACCCTGGGCAACGAGGCGGGTTTTTCTGAGAAAGTCTTCTACAGGCACCAACAGGAGATAAAACAATCTTTAAAAGAGGATGGAGGGAAGCCCTCTCCTCCTCTCAGCACTTGAGCTGTCTTTTCTGTATGTACTCAATGAGGTTTCTGCCACCACTCTGAGCAGGACAATGACCTCGTCAGGACATCAGGTTCTGAAAAATCCCCAACCCTGGTGACAGGGCTGGGTTTCTGCTGCACTGGGTTGGGTCTAAGGACATTAGGGACTTCGTTTCCCTCCCTCCTTCCTCCCCTCAGTCTGTCTCATCTATTCAGGTAGCTTCACCTGCTTTAAGAAGCTGTTTAAGCTGCTTAGATGGGGATTTTCACAACACTGGGATTTGCAAACTCCAGTGCTTGGTTTGCCATTCCAACTGTTGGTCCTTTCTAACTGCTGGACAAGGGGAATATGTGCTTTAATTATTGTGCTTTAACAAGCAGAAAGACAATATTCAGGAAGAGCCAAGCATGCCTGCAGATATAGGAACTTTTGAAGTGCGAAATGTTGGCAGAGGCAAACCTCTAGGAATTATAAAACAAAGATGGAATCCCAGAATGGTTTGGGTTGGAAGGGTCTTAAAGGTACTTCATCTAGTTCTGACACTCTGCTGTGGGCAGATCTTCCACAATCCCAGGTTTCTCCAAACCCCATCCAGCCTGGCCTTGGGCACTTCCAGGGATGGGGCAGGCACAGCCTTTCCATGGACCATGGGCATCTCTGCAGAGCTTTGCAACAGCTTGGGAAGGACAAAGTGGGAAGGCATTTATTTACCTCCCTGAGGCAGGTATAGATGGGGCAGACCAGGACTCGGAAGGGCTCCCCGGTGCTGCTCCTCATGGTGCCGAAGACCTCGCAGAGGAAGGTGATGAACCCCAGCCAGCGCTCCACATCCCGCTGCTGCAGCTCCTCCCGCATGGAGAAATCCTTCTGCAAGAGGCACAGAGACAAGAGAACGCATCAGCAACACTGCACCCCCACGGCAGAGGCAACGGCTGCTGAGAGGGGGAATTAGGAGGAAACTGAAACTCGGGGTGGGGGCAGGACAGACAGACAGACTGACTCTTTAGTAACAGTGGGGAGATTACTCAACGCGCACGGAGCGGCTGCAATTTCAACAGAGCAAAGCCTCAGAAAGCAGCAACTGCAGGAATAGCACCAACTCCTGCAATAACTGCCACAGCTTGCACCAGAGATGGTGTCTGTCCTCTGTGCCCCACTGTCCCCCCCAACAGACATGGGGTCTCTTTTCCATATGCACCACTGAGTTGGGTTTGGATGGCTTGGTTTTTTGGAGGAGGGGAAAAAGCCTGCACCACCAGGACTGAATAAAAAGCAGCAACAGGGAGGTTAAGTAAAATGCAGAGGAAATGCTGGAGGCCATGCTGGGCTTGGTGGTCCAGGTTGACCTGCCCAGCCCATTCATTCCAGGATCTTCAGCAGACCCAGTGTCTGGCCAGCAGCATCCTAATGGTCTGGCTGCTCTCTGGTGTCTCACAAAATAATGGCAGAGACTGGCTCCCTGCCCGACCAGAAGATCAGGGCAGCCTGGGCTTGGCATTAAAAGGTCACCCTGCGCCTGAGCTGATGGTTGCTATGACTAAGGATTATCCCAGTGACGTGATTTATGGATCAGCATCAGGAGGAAGCACACAGGGAGATAGCTGCCTCTCCATCAGACCTCCAGCTGGGGAGAAAAAAGGAGTTTCAAAGGCAGGGTATGAAAAGAGATGTATGTGATGGAAGCACATGGCAAAGAGCACAAAGCAACACAGAGAAGCAAATAAAAACCCTTCTAGAGGATGCACAAGGGAGTGCACTGTGCTTGGAGTCAAGAAGGTTTTCCTGGGCTCTGAGAGATGCTGCAGAGGTTCTTGCATGACATCCCACGCGACTTTGCTTGTCTGTCTCCATAGTGACCTTTCCTTGGTACTAAAATTTAGCAGACACTAAGCAGGGGAGTACTGAAGAAGAGGACAAGTTTGTTCTCCACACTGCGTGCTCCCAGTGCAGGTTGCACAACCTTTGAAATCCAACAACTAAATAAATTACCTTCTATCTTTTTCATCTCAGTTTATTCCTACTGCCTGAGACAAAGGGCTTCACTGCTGCAAATAGTCTGACCTGCAGCTGCTCTCTGCAAAAGCTGGGGAGATATAAAAGCCACCACACCAAAGTTTGCTCTCTTGCCCTGGACAACACACAAGAGATCGTCCTTTTAGAACAAAGCTACGTGAAGCAGCTGCTAAAGAAAGCCAGGCAAAAGCACAATGATTATTTTCATGACACAACTGTATGCACAGAAGATCCAAGTCAGGAGCTATTTATATGTTTCATTACAAAAGGAAAAATAAAATATGTATTTGCATATGCAGGAAAAAAAGACTTGTAAAATAGCTGAGGCACTTATTAACCAAACAGTGATGACTAATTCCTCTCTACACCCATTTCCATAAGTCAGTTGCCCAACTGTGTCTGTGACTTCGAAGTCAACCCGCAGCCAAATCCTGTTGGGTCTCCCCAGACTCTCTGGGGGAGTTTGCAGAGTTCATCCTTTCATTAACCAGCCCTTCCCTGGGAAGTGATGGAGGAGTTATTTGCCAGCTCAGGTTATCACCCCAAGGTTACCCAATTACTTGTTCTGGAGTTTTCAACTGAACTGTAATGAGAAAAAAAACGGTCAAAAAGAAATTATATCTGGATTAATGAGAAATTAAAAATCCAGGAAAGAGCATCCTATGGCCCTCATCTGCCCCATCCACCGATACAGTGCACAGAGTTTCCCTTGAACCCTGGAGCTTTTCCTTAATTCCTCTCCACCTCCTGGCACTGTCTCCTGCATCTCATGCAGCATCCCAGCCAGCTCTAGACCCCAACCCATCCTGCCTCTCAGAGCCTGGATGCCCTCCAGCACCTCCTGTCCTGCCTGGGCCTGGAAGCTCTACACTCACGTACCTGGGGAGCTGTGCTGTATTTTGGGATCCCTGGGGCATGCTGTGAAATTCCTAGCAGCTTGGGATAACTGCACAGACTCTGCAGTCCAAGATTACTGGGAAAGAATAAAAACCACTGCAGGAAACTCTGCTCCTTCCTGCTCCTGCTTCAAACATGCCCTGCTCTGCACCCGTGCAAGAAAGAAAACTGACTCTTCAACATTTTCTTCTTAAAAAGATATTTTCTGTAAAAAAACCCCAAACCATCAAACCCACCAACCCCCTGGAAATTCCATAAACCAACCAGAAAACCAAACCAAACCAAACTCATGGGGCCTGGGATGGGAGCTGGGTAGGAAAGGATTCCACCACACATCACTCTCCTTTTTTCATCCTGTGGCTCTGAGTGGGTGATGCAGGGACATCAATGAACACTGCCCCATCCTTTGCAGCTGAACAAGACCCTTGTAAAAGAAAGGATCAGTCACAGAAAAACTTGTGCAGATTTTGAGGGACCCCCATGAAGGATGGGAGAGGGATGGAATGTGCGATGGATGCAGAAGGCACCATGGGAATAATTTTGCTCATTTGCAGATTCAGGTTGGGTCAAACTTTGCAGAAGGAGGTGATTGGCACATATTCTGCAAAAGGAGGGCAGTGATACTGAATTCCGCTGACAAAGTAGAAGGAGAATCTTGCCAGTGGGAGGAATTTCTTTTGACCATGCTTGCCTACAGGCCAGATTTGGGCTTGGCAGGAGCCTCCACGGCAGCTGGACTTGCAGTGCCAGGGGTATCCTGAAGCATCCTGAGAAACCCACCTGCCTCAGTGTCTCAGCAGGCACCAGGAAGGTGGTCCAGGGAGCTCTGTCCTTAAATCTGCCTTCATACTGCAGGTCTGACCTGCACCATGGTTTGCACCAAGTGCCACCTATGCAGAGGTGCCCCATCTGCCTTGGGGAGCTTGAGGAGACCACTGCTGCCACCAAGGCTCAGCTGGGCTGTTTGATTAATGAAGTTACACACCTGACTCACCTGCTACAGGTCAGCCATGCCCACAGTGGGCCCTGTGACCCTTTGAGAACACTGAGAGCAGCTCCCAAAGGGATGAGCCAGAGCCAGCTCGTGGGAGAGGGGAGGGACTGGCGGGCAGAGAACAAGCCCCATGTCCTGTGCCTGGGGCACATCCGATGGAGCTGGGCCCTGACCCACAGACCTCCACACGCTGATGACGAGCCTGGAGGGGGCTGAAAAGTTCTGGAACCAGACAGCCGGGTCACTGCCCTGCCCACTGAACTTTATTTGCTCTGGAAATGCCTCACGGAGTTATATAAAAATAACCTGTGGATTGGCTTGCCCCATGCTTAGGTGGTGATGTCAGGGCAGTAAGCAAATTATCTTTCATCAGTTTGGCTGTATTTTTAAACACGAATTGTATTACTAATTTGGGGGTGCTCTGGCCTGTAGATAATCTGGGTGTGTTTACTGGATGACCTTCCTTCAGTGCCTATAGTTTAAAATAAAATGTATTTATACCAGGTAGGGTTGGACTTCCTTCTCTGCCTGGTTTGGGAGAAGAATTCATTGGGAAACCATGTGGCAAATGGGAGGATGCCAATGGGACCTCTAAAGAGCTCTCATACAGGACAAGTTTAGGGCATAAATTGAAGGTTGAGCATGTTCATCACGTTGGGCCTCACCAAATCTCAAACTGTCTACCAAAACAACTACACTAATTCAGGGTGGCCTGTGTTCATACTCACCACAGAGATGGCCCAGGGCTCAGCAAAACCTCTGACATCCCCTGTTGGATCCTTTGTAAGCTTGGCTGAGGCTCCTGCTAGCAATGGAAATTCAAAATGCCTTTTTCCTGGGGGTGCCCACCCTTGCAGCCAAGTGAAAGCCACTCCTCACCCCAGTGTAGATGCAGTTCATGCAACACTGGTCTATGACAGAGGACATGAGACTCTTCCAAGACTAGGACCAAGCTACAAGGGCCAAGGGGATTGGCCATGCTGTGGGAGAGGAGACAAATCCATCCTCTAACATTTCTGGTGGGCAGCAGAGTCAAGTGGGATGAGAAGCAGCATTTTGCCATCGGATCTAAGCCCTCAGTCCAGCTCAGACAGCTGCAGCCGAAAATTCTTCCCTTGGGAGTTTGCCACACTTTTTTTAAGACACGTTCCAAATAACTCTTCCCCAGACCTGGGCCCACCAACCCATGGCTGACTCTGGTAGCAGCAAGTTCGAGGGCAAAAGTTTAGTGAGGCATAAAAATGAAGGTTAATTTAAGCATCGCCACCTTCTGATGGGAAAAAAAAAAAAAGGCACATTTGGGCTTGTTGCTCTGTAAACACAGGGTTCTTCCTCTGGCAGCTCTGCTGTTTACTCAGTCATTGTCAAGGAGGCAGGAAATACTGAGTCAGAAATGCTGCACAAAAAGAAATATATGATGCTTAGATATCCAGGCTAAGAGCTATATAAAAAGCTGAGATAGGCTGTGCTAAATAGTTCATCTTACTGGCAATGCTCTGCAAAATGCTGGAGCCCTAAATGGCTCTTTGGAAAGGGCTGAGACAAATCCAATAGGCTGGAGGAGAGGTTGGACAGCCTCTGTCCCTTACTGGAGAATAAAAGCAGCCTCTGCCTGCTCCTTTGCCAGACCTTCCTAGAAAGGGCTCCATAAATTACGTTTTGTCGCACAAAATTAACATCACTGCATTATTCTGAGCAGGGAATTTAAATACTATGTGTATTTAGGCCCTGGCTTGGAGGAGGTTCTGGTGTGCAGCTTTGCTTCCTGAGGAGTATAAACCAGTGAGATGAGTGGTTTGGAGCACTGGCATTTGGAAGGTGCTGGAGAACCCCATGACAGCACCAGGGAGAGATCAGACACCTCTGCCTATGGATTTCTGGGGTCTCACTGAGCTCCTCTGTACAACCCACAGCTTCATTGGGAAAGTCTCACTTCATGGACACCACTACAAAAACTCCTCTGCTGGAGGTGGTGGGACATGAAGTGGGACCATCCATGGGCTCTGCTCTTCTTCTAGCCACCCACTCCTGGCCTCTCTGCCTGCACCCAAGGACAGAACCTCACTGAGATCCCCTCAGACCATCCCTGCCCACGCTACTGCCAGCATGGAGACAAGACAGAGCAGAGTAAGGTGATGACAGAAAACCTGCTCTGAGCCTACAGCTTCCATGCAGAACCTGGAGAACAGCAGCACAGGAGACTGAGGCTTATTTCCAGCCCTGTGTGGGCTCAAATCACCTTTGTACCCTGATTTCCCATCCAGCAACAAATGGGAATGATTTGCTCATCTTAATCTGCAAAGTGCTCTGGGGCGTGTGACTGAGACATGCGAATCATGGCAATTATTATGACTCCAACAAAGGAGCTATTGACATTTAAAGCAGATAAAGCTTTTAAATTACAGATGACACCTTGTGCCCAGCCTTGCAGAGGCCCTGGCTTCACCCAGCCATGAGATACTTCACTCCCACAGGCTTTCATCACGTCGCTTCCTCCAGGCTGGATCTGCACCATTTGGACATCTTATCAGGATGTTTTGGCCGTTTTGGGAAAAGTAGGAAATCCTACCAGTGATCCTCAGTGCAGACCTGCTTTCATTATGGCCACAGTGAACGGTTTTAATCACAGAGGGCTCTGCAATGCACCACATGGTGAAGGTCCAGGTTCCAGGACTGTGACCACCACCCCACAGACACCTACCACACATCATCTGACCACTGGATCATTTGTAGCTTGCATTAGATGTCACTGACCAAGCCACAGGATGTTTAGGTTGGAAGGGGCCTTATAACTCATCTCTTTACAGGTGTCTCCACTGCCATGAGCAGGGACACCTTCCACTAGACCAGGCTGCTCCAAGCCCCATCCAATCTGCCTGGACAAATTCCACTTCACAAGAACAACTCGACAAAGATTCTGCAGCCATCAGGCAGACACACAGTGTTTACTCCTCAGAGAATGATTTGGGAATGAAGGATAAAATAAGGTCAGAAAACTAGTTTTTCTAAAGCAGAGACTAGGCAAACTCCCAGGACAAGAAACATAATCAATTTTACATTCCAGGTTTGGGTAACTGAGGCAGCCGATGACCAGAGCCAAGAGTAGCTGTGAATACTTTTCATGTCCACAAACACCTGGAGGTGACCAGTACAGTGGTCACCTGAACCTCCTGCCCCCTCATGCTGTTCTCTGTCTGGCTCCAAATCTGGGATCAGCAGCAATTACCCACACAACGTGGGTGTCTCATGGCTTCAGCCAGTGATGTCTGTGAGGTTCTTGAGGGGATGCAGAGGTGCAAGCAGTTAATTACTGATTTAGCTGAGGTTAAAATCACCCTGGTGGGAGCATGATGGATGTGCAAAAAGTTTTGCTGTTAACCTTGTAGTTGCTGGACATCTCAGAGCAGTGTCTGGGTGAAAGCTCTGAGAGGACCAGGAGGAATCAATTCAGTAGCCTGGTCTGCACACAACCAACAGCAATCACTATTTTGCCCTGGATGTTTGCCAGCACCTCCTCCAGCAATACCCAGGTGACAGAGTTGTCTTCCTTGTCACTTAATTTTTATTGCTGTCCTTCCTATCTCACACCTTTCTGCGCTCCCAAACACGTGCCAGGGTGTCAGCTCAGCTGGGTAACAGCAGTTTATCATCCCCTTAAAGACCTGTTATCCCAAGAACCCAGACAAAGCAAAACATCATTACTAGCCAGACCTTGAAGAGAGCAAGGGACAGACCTGCCATCTGCAGGACACACAGACACGGGGAGCTAATCACCTGTCTGAGAATCACAAATCTCTCAGTCCCACAGAGAGGGAGTGGAAAGGAGACAAGGGGCCACAAAGAAACCCAAATTAATTTCCTTGCTGGGTTGCCATCAGAGCAGCCAGTTTGACCCAGCCCTGCAGACACCCTGGGTAATGCCCAGAGGAAGCAGCTTCCCCTTGGCAGCCTTGCTCTTCTGCAGCAGTGCAGGAGTTCCCTGTTAAATTAATTTTATTCCTGCCTGTCCCAGTACTGTGGGAATCTTGAGACAGAGATGTGCCCTTTGCCTTTATGAGTGTGCACAGGAGACTCCGGGCTACCTTGGGAATTCTGGAGACACTGAGAGTCCTCCCCCTGAAACAGAGACAAAGAATCCACGTCCTCCAGAGCATCCCACCCCTAAGCCAGCAATCCCCTCCTCGCTAAATAGAGGTGGGTAGGAAGAGAGAGAATCAAGCACAGCGAATCCCTGCTCCTCCCAGCATCCACAGCAGTGCTGATACCCCCGACTCCATGGAAAAACGTGTTAGTAGGAATCTCCCATCCCACAGGCTGCATTTGCCATAGCACAAGCTCAGTGTAAAAGCATAATGATTTCAAGAAATCTCCCAAAATCCTATTTCGGGCTACTTCACATGGTTAGAGATTGTTTGGTGGGCAGTTTGCAAACCCTTCTCCACAATACAGCAGGGTCTGAGCCCCAGCACCATCCCCAAATCTGCACAGAGGTAATTTCTGTACCTGAGAAAATGCTCATAACCACTCCCAACACCAGGTTGAGGTGATAGCAGGAATTGTAGCTGATAGGTGAATCCTGCTTGCAAATGCCATGTCTGGAGATGCCCAGCCTTGCAGCCCAGGAAGGAGGATGCAGCAGGGATCAGCTGGATTTTGCCAGCAGGATGCATTCTTATTTTAAATTCTGCACATGCCATGTGCCCTCTTTACAAGGTGGAGGTGACAAGGGATCTCTGGGGACAGGCCAAATTTGGAAAGAGGGATATAAGATGAGGAAAACTGACTGTGGAGGAAGGTGCTCCTTTGTCCAGGCACCAGGGCTGGAGGAACTCCACTTGCAGTGGAAATGAAGCTGCGTCCACTGAAAGGCCAGCTTGAATCAATGAATGAAACTGGGCAGGGAAAGGCAGGCAGCTAATCCTGTTTGACATCAGGAGCTTTACTGAACAGGCACTCCTGGCTCACATCAGCTCACTCCACATAGGGTTTTTCCTGGGTGCCTGGTAGCTGGCAGCAGGATGCTCTCCTGTGGAATGCCAGGACTCTCCTAAGGAAGTGCCCCCTTGGTGGTGTTCACCATGAGGTGGAACTGGGACCACCTATCTACTGAGCTGGGCAAGATACTGAGGCTTGGCCTTTGCTTCTTTGTAAGCCAGGACCAAAGGATGAATGAGGCCTCAGGGACTTCTTCCATCCCCAAAACCTCTCCCTGAAGTGGAAGTCCCTGAGCTGGGTAGCTGAGCAGGGAAGTGGACAACCTTTGGATGGACATCAGTCACATGGGGGCTCCAAATAGGTCCAAGGGGCATGAGATATTATAGAGTCAGGGCTGGAAAGGACTTTTAAATGTTATCTAGTTCCAACCTAACCTGCCACCTTTCACTGTCCCAGGCTGCTCCAATTCCCATCCAGCCTGGCCTTGGGCACTGCCAGGGATCCAGGGGCAGCCACAGCTGCTCTGGGCACCCTGTGCCAGGGCCTGCCCACCCTCCCACCAGCAATTCCTTCCCAATATCCCATCCAGCCCTGCCCTCTGGCACTGGGAGCCATTGCCTGTGTCCTGTCCCTGCATGCCTTGTCCCCAGTCCCTGTGCAGCTCTCCTGGAGCCCCTTCAGGCCCTGGCAGGGGCTCTGAGCTCTCCCTGGAGCTTCTCTTGTGCAGCTGAGCACCCCCAGCTCTGCCAGCCTGGCTCCAGAGCAGAGGGGCTCCAGCCCTTTGAGAATCCTCCCCTAGACCTGCTCTAACACACCCACATCTTTCCAGACCTGGAGGACTCCACACCTCCATTATGGCCAGAGTTCATGTCTCACTCCTTTAGAAGAAAGCAAAAAAAACAAACCAAAAACCCAGAAAGATGGAGGCACAAAAACTCAGTGGGTGGGAGAGTAGGGAGGGGGCCTGCAGGCAGCTGGCCAGATCCATGGTGGGATGGGTCTTCCTTTCATCTGCCCTGGGACTGAACTGCACGGATGATCAAGGAACAGGAGGAGTTAACAGACTCCCGGCCAGAGATATTCGTGGCACCCAGA